>NC_138174.1:64712071-65312071 GCF_964165515.1 Mesoplodon bidens | reverse complement strand
TAAACATGCAAGGATTTCACTAGGGGACACTCTTGTGTGGCAGAAAATGGAAAGGAGATTGGAAAAAAGTGGGAGAGCATCAACTCACCGTGCAAATGGAACCCCAGTGAAGAAAAGAGAGGGAGGTTTGTGTGGAAGGATTGGAGACTGCCATGCAGTTCAAGGTTTGTCCAGACCTTTGGGAAATCTTTGGGTCAAGGCTGGCAGTCAGAGGGGTCCCATGTCTCCCAGGAACACGGCTGCCTAAGCATCCCTGCCAGCTCATTCATTGGTGGGTAGCCTGAACTTCAAATTCTTAATTCAAGAACACTGGCCTTCCTCTAAAAATTTGTTTGTCTCAGTCTGCCTCCTTACTAGTGCCTGCCACAGTATTTGATAAATTGCACCCTTGCCTCAGAGGATGGGAGGTCAGGATCTCAACGCCACGTTTCAGATGGCAGCCAGAGAAGACGGTGTCTGGGGCGGGCATGAATTCCACTCCTGTGCCTGTCATTTCTCTTGCTGTTTTCCAGTCTTGCAGCAAGTGGAAGGAAAATAGCAAGTGCAGACTTGGATAATGTTGGTAATTACGCCCATCACACAGGGAAGCAGGGAGCAGCCTTTGTTCGGCAGATAAACACAGTCCAATATCCAAGGAGTCATAATTTTGGAAAATCACAGCATGATGTATGGAGGGGGTGGAGGAACCTGTTGTGTTTGAGGCTTTTGAGGCCTTTATATTCCTCCTGGTCACTAGTCATTAGACCTGCCCTGTCTGAAAAAACTTGAAGTCTTTTCAGAAGAGTAAACCTGTGTGATGTGGTGAATGGTGTATATAGGGGTGCACAGCAAAGGGAAAACTAATCTACAGGTTCTCCAACTGTCCTAACCTCACTAGGGAAAACTCGGGAAGGGGAGTGCTTCGTAGATCATGTCTGAGCCTCGAGATCCACCGAGTCACAACCCAAGAAGGACGCTCCTGTAACTTCCTGCTTCAGAGCTTACTTCAACGAGAGAGAGAAAGAAATCAGACTTTCTTTAATAGAGGTGTCAAATGCTTGGCTCTTTGATGGACCTGGAAACCACTGGCTATCCTTAGTGACCTGGACAGTTTTTAATTTGGGAAAATGTTTCTTTCCCTTTTGTGTTCTGCCTTTCCTTGTTTCTATGATATAACTGGCTTTTCAGGCCAGTGGGCTAAGGATTGAGCAAAAGTCCATTTTCAGCTTGGACAAGGGTGTAGTCCTTCCTGGAGGCCATTATCATAGGCCCTTGGCCGTTTGTTCTCATCCCAGTGAAGGGCCTGAGGGAGCGACATTCCCAGCAGAATTGATTTCTCAGAGAAATCTTCACTGAGATCAGGTCACAAAGTGGCCATCATGTCACAGCCCCAAAATGTCTCTGGGTTGTCAAAAGAATTTATTCATGAACCTGAGGGTCATGTCCACCAGGAATTCAATCTCACAGGGAATGCCTTCTTTCTGGCAAGAAAACTATTTTACTATATAAGTGTAAGCATAACATAATGGTTGGCATATAACAAGCCTCCATAAATGTTGAATAAATGAAGGAAGTAGACCAAAAGAAAACCAGACAGTAGAATGGAAAAAAATGGATATAAATATTCTGTCTCTCAAGTTCATGCCCTTCTTGTGTGGTTTTCATGGTGACATGTCTTTGTGGGAAAATGCTGAGTATACTCCACACAGGCTGACAATGTCTATTCTTTTGGTTTTATCATAAGGAGAGCAGAAAAGGGAGGTATACAAGGGCATTCACAAATATACACTGTGATCTATCTTTATATACATGTTCCCATTCAGTTTTCTAAAAGAAAAGGCCCTATGGGTAAGTATGATTAATTTTGATTTATATATTAATCAAGGAGAGTTCAGTGTATAAAATAGAATCTGCAGTCAAATGATCTACCACTGAGCTATACCCCCTATAAGACAGAATATTCTAGGAAGTTTCAACAGAAAATCATTTAAGGTTATTAGATGCTTATAGAATTGGAAGGGCTAGGAAAATGTGTTTTAGGTTTAGGGGACTTCAAGAACTCCCCAAGAGATTGGGATTGACATATATACACTAATATGTATAAAATAGATAACCAAAAAAAAAAAAAAAGAACTCCTGAAATAATTCAGAACTGATCATCGGGCTTCCCTGGTGGCACAGTGGTTAAGAATCTGCCTGCTAATGCAAGGGACATAGGTTCGAGGACTGGTCTGGGAAGATCCCACATGCTGCAGAGCAACTAAGCCTGTGTGCCACAACTACTGAGACTGAGCTCTAGAGTCTGCACACCACAACTGCTGAGCCCACGTGCCTAGAGCCCGTACTCCACAAGGCAAGCCACCGTGGTGAGAAGCCCTCGCACCGCAATGAAGAGTAGCCCCCGCTCGCCACAACTAGAGAAAGTCCATGTGCAGCAATGAAGACCCAATGCAACCAAAACATTTAAAAATAAATAAAATTAAAAAAAAAAAAAGAACGGATCATTGAGGAAGCTACTACCTCTGAGGCTGCCCCGGGAACTTTTGAGCTCAAGAACACACCAGCATGGCTACAATGCAAGGATCAGGAAGTTAGAGCAGGAAGTTGCCTTCTGTTCCTGTTTTCTATGCCCCAGAGTTGGTGACTGGCCATAGGAATGCAGAGTGTATCCACTGCCCTTACCAACGCTTCCCCTTAAAGCCCAAGCACTTGGAGAATGGACACTGGAAAGCTACTCCCCTAAGCCTCACTTCCCACAACCTTGTTTGCTAGCAGAAAAGCAGTCAAAGTGGCAGGGATATGGCTTCTGCCTCACTTTGGCCTTCTAGATCTACAGGAGGACATCTAAGAGATGGAGCCAAACATTCAGAACTCTACCTGCAAGAGCATCAGTGGAATGTAGTTTCAGGCTTTCCAGCCTCTGCATTATTGGAAGGCACATCAGGAGGGCAGAGTAGTGGCTAGGGAGCCAACCCATCACAGATTGCTTGGGGGAAAATTAAATCTCAGAGAGGCTAAATAAAATTTTTTGCTCCAAGTGAAAAGAGAATTATGATTAAATGCATGGGCCCTGCAATCTGATGGACCAGGGCTCAAATCTCTACTCCAGAACTTACTAATTTTTGGTCTTGGACAAGACAATTCTCTAAAAGTTTCTGAGTCCTAGTTTATAAAATGGGAATAATACTGCTTCCTCATGGGTTTGGAGTGAGAACTAAATATCATGATTTTAAAGTGCTTATCACAAAGTGTGAAGCCCAACAAGGATCCAATAAATTGTAGACATAATTAATAAGGTTCTACAGTAAGCAGTAGACCCAGGACACTCACCCAGGTGCATGGTCTTTGCTGTTATCTCCTGGAGAAACAGAGATGAGATAGATCAGTAAATGTTTTGAGGGCCAAAATAAATATTTATAAGATGAATGCTTTAAAAAATATTTTAATGTTATTATGCTTCAAACATATCTTATTATTATAATTTATTGAAACTATGAGGTATTAAGATGTATCCTACTAACGCTATATCCAAATTGGCCTTGTTATAAGCACACTTTTTATTTTATACATAGTAGTAGATTGAGTTGTGTCCTTCTAAAAGATATATTCAAGTCCTAACCCCCAGTATCTACGAATGTGACCTTATTTGGAAATGGGGTCTTTACAGAAGTAATCAAGTCACGATGAGGTTATACTGGAATAGGGTGGGTCCTAAATCCAACGACAGGGGTCTTTTTAAAATTTTTATTTAATTAATTTATTTATTTATTGGCTGCGTTGGGTCTTTGTTGCTGCGTGCAGGCTTTCTCTAGTCGCGGCGAGTGGGGGCTACTCTTTGTTTTGGTGCACGGGCTTCTCATTGTGGTGGTTTCTCTTGTTGGGAAGCATGGGCTCTAGGCGCGTGGGCTTCAGTAGTTGTGGCATGCAGGCTCAGTAGTTGTGGCTCACAGGCTCTAGAGCGCAGGCTCAGTAGTTGTGGCGCATGGGCTTAGTTGCTCTGTGGCATGTGGAATCTTCCTGGACCAGGGCTCGAACCCGTGTCCCCTGCATTGGCAGGCGGATTCCTAACCACTACATCACCAAGGAAGTCCTGACTGGGGTCTTTATAATAGAAAGAGAGGGAGATATACAGACACACACAGAGGGAAGATGGCCATATGAAGATGAAAGCAGAAATTGGAGTAGCTACAAGCCATGAAATGCCAAAGATGGACAGCTACAACCTGAAGGTAGGAAGAGGGAGGGAAGAAGTCCCCTCTAGAGCCTCTGGAGAGTATGGCCCTTGACTTCAGACTTCTGGCCTCTAGAACTATGAGACAATAGATTTCTATTGTTTTAAGCCACACAGTGTGTGGTCATTTGCTATGACAACGCTTGGAAACTAACGCATACTCTTCATTATGAAAAAATGAATTCACGTTAAATTGTATAAGACTATGTATATTTCTTTATTTCTTCATAATACGTTCAGGGCTATTTTACTTTACTTCCAGATTAGTATTTAGTTGGTGGTGGCTTCAAAAACTTGACATGCTTCTTTCCGAATTTTCCTTCACATCTCTGTCAAGTACCCAGTACACTCTAAATAGACCATTCACCATCATCAGGGAATACAACTCTTTAAATAATCCTGTAGGGAACTCTTTCATAAATTGAGCACTCATTTAGTTTATCATTTGTAAATTAAGTAGTAGAGTGGAAAAAGCAGTGGTTAGAGGGCCGGGAGGTATGGAGAATCACAATCACAGACATCTTAGTTGAGCACATACTGCATTTGAATGCAATTCAAGGCATTTTATATAAAATATCTCATTTTATCCTTTGAAGTAGGAATCACAGCCCCACTTTACAAATGAAGATACTAAAGCTTAAAGAGGCTAAGAGAATTTTCTGACCAAGATCACACAGCAGCACCCATCCCCAGGCTGTTGGATGCCATAGCTTGTTTCCTCAGCATTAGATCTCTCTGGTTCCTCCCATACTCGTCTGTAAGGTAAATGGGTTGGTCTAGACAAACTTTTCTCAAGCTACCATTCTGTGGGACAGAGTTCTGTCTGAAGCCTAGAGACTCATTTCTCTCCTGGGGCCATAATGACTATCACATTCTTAGAGATTTCTGAAGGATGAGGAACTGTACACAGCTGATTAACAAACGAACATCTCAAAGGACAGGGATGAAAGCCGTAAAGCTTTTAACTCAGGCCAAGAATGAGCAGTTTCATTCTCCCAACACTTCTTGCGCATGGTTCCTTCTCCCTTCCTTTCTGCTGCTTTCACAACATTCTTCTTTCTCCACCCACATTACCCATGACCCCCACAGGTGTTTTCTCATGGCTTTCCTTTCTTTCTCCCATTATCTCCTTCTTCGTGTCTCTTTTCTCTTTTCACGCCATCCTCACTTAGTTGCTCAGTCTGACCTTAAATCATGGAGACGACTTTAGAAAGTTTGAAAAGTTTGGGTATAAAATTACCTGTGGCTTGTGGTACTGGCATGGAATGGCTTATAAAAAGGAAAATAAATATCATTAGTGAAAAAAATTAGAAAAAATAATTTTTTATCCTTATCCTATTACAATGTATACAGACAGACCTTGGAGATATTGTAGGTTTGGTTCCAGACCACTGCAATTAAGTCAATATCGCAGTAAAAAGAGTCACAGGTTTTTTGGTTTCCCAGTGCATATAAAAATATGTTGACACAATACTGTAGTCTCTTTAGTGTGCAATAGCAGTACATCTAAGAAAACAATGTACATACCTTAATATAAAAATATTATTTTATTATTTTTTATTGCTAAAAAATGCTACCCACCATTTGAGCCTTCAGCGAGTTGTAATCTTTATTTATTTATTTATTTATTTATTTTTGGTACGCGGGCCTCTCACTGTTGTGGCCTCTCCCGTTGTGGAGCACAGGCTCCGGACGTGCAGGCTCAGTGGACAAGGCTCACGGGCCCAGCCGCTCTGCGGCATGTGGGATCCTCCCGGACCAGGGCACGAACCCGTGACCCCTGCATCAGCAGGTGGACTCTCAACCACTGCACCACCAGGGAAGCCTGAGTTGTAATCTTTTCACAATAGTAACATCAAAGATCCTTGATCACAGATCACTATAGCACAAATAGTAATGAAAAAGTTTGAAATATTGTGAGAATAAAATGTGACACAGAGACATGAAGTGAGCAAATGTGTTGGAAATTGGCACTGATAGAGTTACTTGAGGCAGGTTTGCTACAAACCTTCAGTTTGTAAAAAAAAAAAGAAATAAAAAGCAATATCTGCAAAGCACAGTAAAGAAAAGCACAATAAAACGATGAATGCCTGCAAACATTAAGAAACACTAAAAAAAAAAAAAAAGGAAACATTCAAAGAGTAATCTTGAAAACTATGTCAAAATGTGTGAGCAGACGTTAATTTATATATAATGTGATAATTTATATCTCAATGAGATTTTAGTTGCTGAGGAATTTTTCTTTGATATGGTATCCTTCCTAGAAAGAATTGGAAGTTATATGTGATGATACTGTAACACTTCCTTTCTCAAACTAACAGTGAATTGATGTTGTGCTTTCACATTTACTAGGTAGGCAATGTAGAATCTTCTGTGTTGAAAGTTCATAATTATAATTAATATTCCCGTACGTAAGGAAACCAAGAAAACCAAACAGTGTCATTATAGTACATTCCTCACGTTGATACAACACACTCAGGCCGTTGTTTTGACACTAGGACTATAGGAAGGAGGACAAATATGCTTTACAGACAAATCAGAGAATTAATCAAGTACAAAGGCTATTTATGTGAATACCAATCAACAGCAGTGGAGCAATCAGACTATTGATTTCCAGTGTTGTCAACATTTGCTAATACACAATTATAAAACTGTTAGACTCTATCCTCTCTGTGAAAGAATGTGAACATTCTTAAAAGCTCCAGAGTGTTGTGTTTGAATGCTGGATAATTATAATTAGATTTTTTTTTTTTCCAGGAGTGAAAATACCAGTCTCAGAAAGCACCATGGTTCATCTAGTGCAGTGATTGCCTGGCTATTGATCATTACCAATCTATGATATCATTAGTTATTCTCCTTAAACTCTCTGTCTGTTCCAATTAAATTCCTTGCAAAGGTTGAACAGACAGTAGGTAATTGAAAATACCCTACTAGAAATCTCCCCTTGGAGAGAGCTCTGGATACTCTGCTAGCTGCGATCGGCTACAGACCTGGGCTCTCACTCAAGTCCTTGAAACAGCTAATCTCTACCTTCATAGATGGGTGCAGTACTGTTTGTAATAGCAGCAAATGGAATTGCCCAGACCATTGTTAAGAAGGCTTATGGAGGGCTTCCCTGGTGGCACAGTGGTTGAGAGTCCGCCTGCCGATGCAGGGGACACGGGTTCGTGCCCTGGTCCGGGAGGATCCCACGTGCCGCGGAGCAGCTGGGCCCGTGAGCCATGGCCACTGAGCCTGCACGTCCGGAGCCTGTGCTCCGCAACGGGAGAGGCCACAACAGTGAGATGCCCGTGTACTGCAAAAAAAAAAAAAAAAAAAAAAGGCTTATGGAGAGGAGCATACTTTCATCTCATAGATAGATAATTCAATTTAAATAATCCCTCCTTTGGCTAATATTATTATGATTTAGGATTTTTTTTTTAAGTTGTTTAAGTTCAAAATGATACCGACCAGGATCCTCGGCCTTACCCAATCAATAGAAATTGACTAGAGGCCAGACAAGAAATTCAGGCAAGTCTTTATTGAGGCACATGCTGCAGCAGAGGGGAGTGAGAAAAAGTAACAGATTCCCTTGCTTGCTGGCTCCCGGAAGGTGAGAGTAGGGGTGTGTCCAGGGGTTGGGTCGGAGGGCTGACTTAGCTGGTCTGCCCACCCTTCTGGTGGTGTTGAGTGCAGGCGGCATGCGCAGTACCCTACTTTTGTTTCCGACACCGGTTTTTGCTCCTGGCTGTTCAGAAGTGGTAGTTGGGTTTTTCTGGTCTTTTTTAATCTTTTTGTCTATAATCTGCCCCAACTGCGCATGCATGCAGTTATTTTTAGTCCCATATACTTTCTTTGTATTTTGTAGCTCATGGAGAGGTGTGTCCAGGTACAAGCACTGCAGCACTGAAGCAAAGGGTCCCAGGTCCCAGCCTGTCTCAAAAAGACTTACATATGTTGCCCATTTAAATGGATTTTTTTTTTTTTGGTTTGTTTTCCTAAGTGTCTTAATAAGTGCTTACTTAGCAATTTACAGTGCACAGCCCACATAATGATACAACACGGCCAACACCAATTTCCTCATTTTGAAGGTACATGGGATTATTGTCAGCAGAGGTTACAGTGTGTATAAACCATTGTAAAACTGTCTTGAACTTTTTATACAAGAGTTCTCCAGGAAGCCAAAAGCCTTCTGTTCAACATAAATGAATTTAAGGGTAAAGAAATCATTCCAGTTCTAGCTTCTTGGAAAAGCCCACATATCAATAGTCAATGCTCACTAACGAGATGTCAGCTGAGTGTCTCAGATGTACCATAACAAGGTTTGGAGCTTGCTCTACTGTCTTTGTTTTCTGTAGCCCTAGCACAAGACGGCATATTGTTAAATCTCTTACTGGTGGTAAAGTGAGAGGGTTTATCAATGGAAGGGAATGCCCAGTGGGTTGGATGTCTCAGGCATTTAAGATTCTGGACAAATTGGTAACCATTTGGATTTGGCATCTTTTGCTAACTAACACAGATGCTTTACAGAAATATGAAAAGCACCTAAGGATGAGATAGAGACACCTGAAAACTGTGTGAGGAAGCTGAGGGTCTCACTTGGTTGTGTACAAAGAAGCTCTCATCCCCTCTAGCAGGAAGGTAGAGAAAAAGGAGGACCAAGCCCAGACCTTAAGAATATGATGGCTGAACTTCAATGTCCAAACAGGGCATGTCTGTTATGCTATGTTGAGACAACCTGAGACCTGGATACACAGCAAGGGGACATCTAGGTGGATGTCCTTGAAGATTTTGACTTCTTAAGACGTCTCCCACCTCCTGAGCCTACAGATGTTGCCAGTCTTCCCGTAAGAGTGAACATTCCCCCTCTCCCCATCCCCAGCCCAGTGCTGTGGTACTAGCACTGAGGACTCTGTCCCAGGGCGACATGTCCTCCCTGTCTTCCCAGGAGTCCCCTCCATACCTCCTCCTGGACATAGACCAATAATTAGCACAAAGGATCAGTATAACCCAGCTGGTGATGTGCTGTGTCTGACGAGGGAGTAAAGGAATCGTACCTACTCGGCATAGACCGGCAGGGGCCAGAGTGTACCTGTGGGACTGGATTCTGAGAGCACTGGATCAAGAGGGTCAAAACACAAAGCTGGATAGGTGAGTTTATTGGGAGTGCTGTCCTGAGATTAAGAATAGATACGTTTAACCCTGGCAAATACCCCAAGAAATGGCTCAAAATTGCTTGTAGGATGGCTCCTAGAAGCAAGGGAAAAGTTATGGCCCATGCTGAGTGAAGCTGAAATGCCAGCGTTGCCAAGGCAGACATTGCCAAAACAGAATGACCGAGGAAGAAAGGATTAAAAGGCTCAAGGCAGTGGGCAACCAGTCATAGGTGGTCCATGCATGGCTAGATGGCTGGCCAGGTGGTTATGTTCTACAGGAAGATCTGGATGACACACCATTTACACAGGATGAGCTAAGGGGAGGAGTCTATGAGCATCACCGACCGTTCCATGGTGGCTGTCTGTGGACCAGGGCTGACAGAGGGCGAGGCTATAATAGAACTTGGTTTGATAATGTCAATGAGGAGGGTGGTACCTGCCAAAATAGAGGTCAGGTGCTGGCACCTGATAACCATGGTGCTTTCCCACACTCCATCGCATCATCTATTTTCAGAGAACACAACCCATCACTCTAGGAATCCAGGGTCTATGCAAGTTAAATAGCAATAAATAAATAATAAACACCTAGACATGTCACAGTGAAGCTTCAGAAAATCAAAGAGAAAAAGAGAACCTTAAAAGACACCTGAGAAAAAAGGAGCTTACAAAAGAACAACAATTAGACTGGCAATCAGTAACAGTGACAGCAATAATGGAGTAACATCTTCACAGCACTGACAGAAAGTGAATATCAAATGGGAACTCAGTATCCAGTTAATCTGTCATTCAAAACTGAGGGCAGGGCTTCCCTGGTGGCGCAGTGGTTGAGAGTCCGCCTGCCGATGCAGGGGACGCGGGTTCATGCCCCGGTCCGGGAAGATCCCACATGCCGCGGAGCAGCTGGGCCCCGTGAGCCATGGCTGCTGAGCCTGCGCGTCCGGAGCCTGTGCTCCACAACAGGAGAGGCCACAACAGTGAGAGGCCCGCGTACTGCAAAAAAAAAAAAAAAAAAAGAAAAAAAAAAAACTGAGGGCAAAATAAAGACTCTGAGACAAGCAAAGACTGAGAGATTTCATCACTCTAAGATCTGATGAATGAACTACTGAAAGAGCCGTGCTTCAGCAAGAAGAATTGAATCTGCACGTGAAGTGGGATTCAAGTTACTATAATCACCCCTAAATTCTTAAACAATAGCAATAAATCTAAACAGGTATAGACTTTGCTTTCCTTCTAATGATTTTAGTGCACATCACCTGTGTCTACTTTGCAATGTGCCCCTTAGCTTAGAGGTTCTATCCATAAAATTATTTCTTATTTTATACACAGTAGGCCCTTTATACAGCCCAAAACATATTCAAATACTCTATTTTTTAACATGCTATTACAGTGTTTAACAAGAGTTTACAAAGATGTCCAGAAGAGTAGAAAACACAAAGAATTTTTTAACATTTAAAGGCTGGGTGATTGGTTCCTACATATCCATTTCCTAATATCTGCATACAGATTGGTGTCTTGGCCAAAAGATAGACTCTCACAGCAAGCTTGGGGCATTCTGAGTTGTTTACAAAAAGTTGAAAGCTATAGCACAGGGAGCTCTACTCAGTACTCTATAATGGCCTATATGGGAAAAGAATCTAAAAAAGAGTGGATATATGTATATGTATAACTGATTCACTTTGCTGTACACCTGAAACTAACACAACATTGTATCAATAAATCAACTATACTCCAATAAAACTTGGTTTTAAAAAAACCAGGTTGAGAGCATGACTGTTAAATCTGGGATCTCCGAGGCAATATTACACGTTGTATTTTGAAAGGGTGCAAGGACTAATATTTATTGAACACATACTATGTGTTATATACATTAACATATGGTATTAGCTTTACTCTTCAAAAGAATTCTAAATGGTAGGCAGTATTATTACCCGTATCTTACTGATTAGGCAATTGATATTCAGAGATTAAAAACTTTTCAAAGTCTCAATTAGAAAGGGGCAATAATAAGATTTGAACTTAGTTCTTCAGGACCCCAAAGCCCATGCTTTGACACTAGACACATCTTCCAAGACAGGTAAAAGCAGAAGATAGCTATCAACCAAATTTATATGCACAGTATATACAGTAAGTCCCCTACATATGAACCTTCAAGTTGAGAACTTTCAAAGATGCAAACGTGCGTTCGCATATCCAATCACATAAGTTAGTTCTATCTGAGGAGGCACTGTTAGTTTTGAATGTTACAGGAACATTGCAGCAGCCATTCAGAATGCAATCCAGTGCTACTGTGTCATCTATGATGAGAAAAAAAGAGCTGCTACCCAGACATCACTGGATCGTTTTTTCAAGAGGGCAGATACAATTGAATCCAGCAGGGAACCAGAACCTGTGCCATCAGCGTCAGGCGTGAGTGACATTGCAGCTTGCCCTCTGTCTCCTATTGCTGACGACCCTTCAGCTCTACCATCTCCCACCTCCTCTCCCTCCTCCAGTCAGTAACTCTTCTTGCCTGTTCCCTCGATGCCAGCCCCTGGATGCCAGCTGTTGTACTGTACTACTGCACTTTTCAAGGTGCTGTACTGTAAGATTTTAAATGTTTTATTTTTTGTGTTTGTCTTTTCTGTATTATTTGTGTGAAAAGTAATATAAACCTGTTACAGTACAGTACTATATAGCCGATCGTGTTAGTTGGGTACCTAGGCTAACTTTGTTGGACTTAACAAAAAAATTGACTTACGAACATGTTCTAGGAATGGAACCCATTCATATGTAGGGAACTTACTGTGTTTACAGAAGGAGGAGAAGATACAGACTATTTTCTCATTCTTCAACCTGTTAATTTTCAGACTCTTCTCCTGTCTCTTTTTTCTTTGCTGTCATCGCAAGGCTTTTAAATATGCAAGTTTTACCATAAAGCATGTGGCTATTTTAAAAGATATTACTTTGGGTTTCCCTGGTGGTGCAGTGGTTAAGAATCCGCCTGCCAGTGCAGGGGACACAGGTTCGATCCCTGGTCTGGGAAGATCCCACATGCCGCAGAGCAACTAAGCCCATGAGCCACAACTACTGAGCCTGTGCTCTAGGGTCCATGAGCCACAACTACTGAGCCTGCGTGCCGCAGCTACTGAAGCCCACGCGCCTAGAGCTCATGCTCCGCAACAAGAGGCCACCACAATGAGAAGCCCGTGCACCACAATGAAGAGTAGCCCCCGCTCGCCGCAACTAGAGAAAGCCCGCACACAGCAACAAAGACCCAACACAGCCAGAAATAAATAAATAAAATAAATAAATTTATTAAATAAAAAAGAGGTGGTTACTCTTAAAAAAAAAGATATTACTTTGAAGACTTATCGTGGAGAAGTATAAACTCTAAACTTTGGGCTACATATGTATTTGTTTTCCCTTAGAATGTTAAAGTTTTACTCCTTTGTTCCAGAAATATGTCTTTCCATTGTTTAAAATTTAGGGCTTTTCACTTTCTTTTTTACCAGATGGCAGCTGTTATAATCATTTCCAAAGTGAATATTTTAACTTTCAAAAAAATAAAACATGAAATGGCATGTATGGAAAATTAGGCCCATTTCATTTTGTTCACTATTTTGTTAAACTTATTTTTAGAATATTTCATCAATCTGGACATCTTCACAGATATTTTTATCATTTCAGCCTGTTCTGTATCACTTACCAGTCTGGTTGCTATGGTATGACAATGATTTTTTATTCTTTTCCAAACAAAAAATAACCTTTCAATGACCATGCACTTAGATTTTGAACAAAATGCATCCATACTTTCTCAGGCTGTTTTCAATTATACAAACCAACTATATTTTAGCTTCAAACTCTCTTTAATCTTCAGTGTTATTAGAACAGGATTTGTGTCCTTGGGGACAGAGTTTTAAATTGAAACCCAAACCCCATAGCACTAACAAAGCATTTGTGTGATATGGCAATTTGTAGGTTATTTAAGGGAAGATGAGAGTCAGATCTTGGCTCATTCAAAGCAAGTTAATAAATCTCTGTCCCCATTTAGAGACAGGGAACTAGGGGGAGCCATAATGATAAAGATAATAATAATTTAAGAAATAATAAAATAATACATTTGTATGCACTTAGTGCCAGTCAGTGTTCTAAGGCATTTTCCTCGTATTAACTCTTTTAATCCTCACCATCTTAGGGGTAGGTGCTGCTGTAACGCCCATTTTGCACAGAAGAAAGAAGGAAACATAACGAGGGTAAATAGTTTAATACCTACTGTCACGCCAGTCATAAATAGCAGAGCCAGATTTTGAAGCCTGGTGGTTGCCACCAGAGTTGGTGCTGAAATGAAGCCATTTACTCCAAGGTATATGAGAACTTGCAGCAGAGCTGGTGTTAGATTTCTTTCTTTCTTTTTTTTTTCTTGTGGTACGCGGGCCTCTCACTGCTGTGGCCTCTCCCGCTGCGGAGCACAGGCTCCGGACGCGCAGGCTCAGCGGCCATGGCTCACGGGCCCAGCCGCTCCGCGGCATGTGGGATCTTCCCAGACCGGGGCACGAACCCGCATCCCCTGCACCGGCAGGCGGACTCTCAACCACTGCACCACCAGAGAAGCCCTGGTGTTAGATTTCTCACTCTCATTTGCATCTTCTATTTTTTTGGCTATTGCTTTAGCAGTTCACAAGGACCCACTCTGATCTGTCTCTTCCCAAAGTACCCGTCTAGTTACCCCACTGGTTTAGCACTTCATGGCTCCCTTATTCTAAACAGGCACTTATTTCTGCCAGCTGGAAACACTCCAGGGGCAGGGACCCCAAGGGGTCTTTTTTTTTTTTTTTGATTCAAGACTTAAATTCACTACTTCAAGATCCACAATGACCACCAAGCGAAATGCACATAAAAGATGTCATAAGTAGGCATATCATAGTCAACCATTAAAAATCAAAGATGAAGAGTAAATCTTGAAAGTGTTAAAAGAAAAATTAAACATTACATGAAGAGGAAAAACAAATCCATTAAGGGTCAATTTCTGATCAGAAGCTGTGGAAGCCGGAAGACAACAAAGTAATGCTTTTAAAATGCTGAAAGAAAAACCATCAACCCCAAACTCTACATGCAGCAAAAAGACTTCTTGAAAATGAAGAAAAAAATAGAGATATTCCCAAGGGGTCTTATCAATCTTCAGGTCACGACAGAGCTGAGCACTGGGCGGGCCATAGCGGGTGTCATGAGGGCCCTGTCTCTGAGGGGTTGGTCAGGTCTCTAACAAGTGTACATGGGGTTTCCTCCCACCCCCTTACACCCCCATGGAGTCAACACAAAGTGGAAGAAATAGCCTAGAAGCAAAGCCAGGAGCAAAGCTGATCCAGGACCCTCTCTCTGTCCTCTTGCATCCCATTGTCAGGGCTGCTCATAGGAGGGATGGTGCCTGGGCTCAGGAAATAAGGTAGCAGAGGTCCAGAGTCTCTGCGCCAGGTCAGAGCCTCTATCTTTTGACTGAAGCTTCCTCTCCAGGCAGACCTAGATCAAAACTCCTTCAATCTGATGACTTTCAGACCTGCCCTCTCTTTCTGTTTAAATCCCATTAGATAGAGAACCCATCCTGCCTCTTGGCTTTCTAATCTCCATTATATCTGACACAGACACGTGCAGCCACTGAGCCTTTAAGAACTTCGTCACAGGCAGAGGACCTGCTGGCCCAGCTGTTGCCCAGAGCGCCAGCAGATCAGCCCCAATGTGTGTGAGCTCAAGAATGGCTGCTGCTTCCTTTCTGCTCCCAGACTCCCACGTGAATGTCTCACGCAGGCCTCCCAAACCAGAAACAGACAGGAAAGGGATATCTAGGAAACGGAGCCCAGCCCTGCCAAGCTGACTTGTTACGAGGCCAACACAGCACCTTATTGCTTCACCCAGCCACGTAAATGGTAGATGTCACCTGACTCGACCCGGCCGCCTTAGATGGCTTTGGAGAGGCAAGTTGGAATCCCAGAGAAAAACGTGTGAACTCCAAACACACGCTAAAGAGCATGGGATCTGGAATCAGAAGACCTGGCTTTTCATTCCAGTTCTTTCCCTTGTGTTTTCTGGGAAAGTCATTGACATATTTATTGAGTGCCTCAACTTCCCTGAGACTCAGGCTTGGCAACTGTAAAACGAGAATACTAGTATCTGTCGGGGAAAGGGTTGGCAGACTTAGATGATATAATGCATGTTGAAGTTTTTGTTGTTTTTCTGTTGTTGTCTTTAAAACTGAAGACAAGATAATAAAATTGATCCTGATTTGCTTTGCTTTTTGACAGTGGTGTGCGCTGGGAGAGCAAGCAGACACTCCTTTTTGGGGGATCAATTGATACGAGCCTACCTTCATAAACTCTTCTTTCAGCAGACTCATTGGCAGAAACGGGAAGTTCTCATGCCACTTTTGAGCAGAAAGTGGAAGGGGAGGTACAGGAAAGGGTGGGCTCACTCACATGGCTTTTGGCAGGTGGAAGGCTCTCTCTGGCTGGTGACTGGGGACACTAATTCTGCCTTGTAGTTCTCGCTCTAGGGCAGCTCACAACATGGCCTTCCTCAGAGTGGGCAAGCGTGAAAGAGGATGCCCAGGTTAGATGCCACCATCTTTCGTAACCTTCTGGGAAGTGTTACCCCATCACTTACGCTGATTCTATACCCTGGAAGTGAGTCATTAGGTCCAGCCCACCCTCGAGGGGAGGGTGTTACATGAGCTGTGACACCAGCAGGTGGGGTCATGAGGGCTATGGTAGAGGCTGGCTCCACAGGGAGTGATGAGGGCTTTGGTGTTCAGCTCTGGTCTTGTTCTACAAGTTTTACTACTGTATCTGTTTTTTTTTTTTTTTTAATATTTTCAACTTTTTAATTATTCAAACATTAGGTACATACTTGTAAAAGATAAAAGCTTCATATAAGTGAAATGCAGCTCTACATTAATATTTTAAAGTCTCTGAAACGTTCTGACGTATATAAACCTGACTAAATTTGTTTAATGCAGCATTCAAACTATTAAAATAATGGAGTCTACTTTTCCCCTATATAACACCGTTTTACCTATATTGGAAAATAGGTAAAAAGTGCTCAAGACATCTTCCACTAGTGTATTTCTGAAATTTTTCTTCTGCTGTTATTTATTTGAAGAGAAGAAGCTTTGGCAAGTGGTCACAACATTTTCTCCTATTGCCTTGCTCTTGTCTTGGACATTGACAGCTTAATTACTTAATTATTCAGCTTAAATGAATATACATAAGGGAGGCAGTGTACCCTAATGATAAAGGGTGCAGACCCTGAAGTTCGAGTAGCAGCTCCACCATTTACCAGATGAATTTCCGCAAGTTTCTGAGCCTTAGTTTCCTCAGCTGTAAAATGGGAATAATAATAGGATTTACCTCATCGTAGAGGGCAACGTACAGGGCTGGTAAACCTGGCACATGATAAACATTCAATAAATATCAGAGATATGACTTGTTGCTTTTGCCATGCAAGCACCGTATTTATTAAGTACCTGTCCCCAACTAACCTATAATTTAGAGCAGGAGACTAAAAATTCAGTTTCATTTTGTTACTTTTTTTTTTTTTTCTGATTTTTGGGATACAATCCCTTTTAGTTTCTCACAGAAGGAAAACCAAAAGGCCTCCTCCTTAAATTGAAGGCCACTGGTGTTCTGCTAAGTAGCTTCCAGACAGAACATTGAGATGATCCTTGAATGTGCTTTTCTCTCTCTTGCTTTCCTGCTGCCCTTGACACTCTGCTGTTTGGGCTGTTATAAGGTTAGGAGAATGTTTATAACTAAGAAGACGAAAGTCCTTTGCGCATGGCCTTGAGCTCTCCGGAGGAAGCATGCCTCTGAAATCTAACCAATAAAAAATAAATAGGCAGTGTTTGGAGCAAGAGGTGCAAGGCTCCCAGCTTCACTCAGAGGAAACATAAAGGGCTTTGCAGGGGTGGGCTACAGGTTTCTAAATGTTGAGAGAAGCACCACATTTTATAAAGCAAGTATCCTGGTATTTCCTCCTGTGTTCAATGGGATATATTGAAGTACACATTGTATAGGGCTGCATAATCATGTTTTATCATAAAGGAAACATTGAAGTTATAATAAAATATTTAAAAACACATACAAACCTTCTGCACTTTCCACTTAGTGTTGCTGTGAGCCTAAAATTGCTCTAAGAAATAAAGTCTATATTTTAAAAAACCATAGAATTTCTTAACAAAGTAAATGTTTATGATTATAAACCTTGATCACAAATGACACAGTTGGCATAGGGAGTTTAAGCTTCTCTCCAGACTCGTCAAACATTTGTCCCCTGCATTTAGAGGAAAAGACACATGAGCACTTATTATGTATATACCGATAATATACTTACTATGTATATATGGATAATATACCTTTAACTAGTTCCAGAAAGCACCATATTTAAGTGTATTAAGCAAATGTTTCTTTATGAGAAAACTTGAGAAATGGTATGAATGGTGGGAACTTCAGGAGAGATGGTAGGCAGGTAGGGGAAGATGCTTTTCTTTTTAAAAAAAAAAAAAAAATTATTTATTTATTTACTTATTTATTTATTTTTGGCTGCGTTGGGTCTTCTTTGCTGCTTGCGGGCTTTCTCTAGTTGCAGCGAGCAGGGCCTACTCTTCGTTGCGGTGTGTGGACTTCTCATTGCGGTGTCTTCTCTTGTTGCAGAGCACAGGCTCTAGGCACGCAGGCTTCAGTAGTTGTGGCATGTGGGCTCAGTAGTTGTGGCTCGTGGGCTCTAGAACGCAGCCTCAGTAGTTGTGGCGCACGGGCTTAGTTGCTCTGCAGCATGTGGGATCTTCCCGGACCAGGGCTCGAACCCGTGCCCCCTGCATTGGCAGGTGGATTCTTAACCACTGCGCCATCAGGGAAGCTCGGGGAAGATGCTTTTGATCTGGGAAATTTTCTGTGCCTCTCAGTTAATAAACCCATAGCAACACTACCAAAGGGGCACTCCTGTTGCAACACCCAGGGGCACAGATGTGTTAGCTTTGTGAATTTTCCTAGGATTGATTGCCTGTGCTATAACCTTAAGTTATTCCCTAATATTAATTCTTTGATCAGATATTGAGCCTTTAAACCTAGAAGTGCAGGTGTTACTGTTAATACCCATAGCCACCCTAAGAGATGAGTATGTGCATCATTTAGAGTTCCTTGTGGCAAACAACAGAAACCAACACTGGCTAATTTAATCAAAAAGGAATTTGTCAGGCTCAAGGAACCACGGGAACAGCTAAACACACAGGCTTCAGGAAGAACGTGATCCAAGGCAATTTGGGGGATTCAGGAGCAGAGACTAATGAATCGTTTGTTCAGGGAGCCTCCGATTGCTTCTGGACCTTGGTTCAAGTCCTACAAATGATGGTGGCGGTGGAGCGTCCGATGGTCCAGGCTTGAGTCTGTTTTCCCTTAGGGTACTTTGATGGACACGCAATGGGGTTGGCTTTACTTTACAAAGGGACATGAGGGAGGCTGTTAACAAAGGAAGCAAGGAAGGGAAACTGCTCAGGCAAAGATCCAAAGTGTCTACTATAATATTCTCCTAATTTTAAAGGTGAGGAAAGAGGTCAGTTATGCTTAGATACATGTCAAGGCACATGTCTAGGTGAACAAGGCTGAGATTTGCACCCCTGTCAGTCTCATCCGCAAGCAACTGCTCTTCCCCTCTTCCGGATTCCCCTTATTCTGTGGAGCATAGTAGCAGAAGGATGACATCCACAGCCCAATGTTTATAAAACCTTCTGAACTCTTTCAGGGAAAAGTAGGGTTTCACTGGAAATGAGTCAGCAACACTGAACGTTCATGCCTTTCTGCTTTTCCCTCAGTTTTTGTTTCCTTTGCTCCACCCCCGCAGGCCTCGTTCCCAATGTCAACAAGTTCAGAGGAATTGATAAGTCAGCCTGGCTGAGGGGAAAGCAAACAGAAAAGAACCGTCTGGTTCCGCGGCCACTGCTGGCCCAGGAAGGGTTTTCTCCTCCTGCTCGAGCTTTCTCTCCCTCTCTGAAAATAAGAGTTCCAAATAAGCTGGCTTTATGTCGTGTCACCAACCGAAACACCCAACGCTAGATCAAGAGCAAAGTGTAATTTTGAATTTAAAATTAGAGATCTGGGCCTATTTCAGGAATTGGTAGCTGTGGGGTGATGACCGAGCGTTCAAACTTTTTTTAAAAAAATAAATTTATTTATTTATTCATTTATTGGCTGCCCTGAGTCTTCGTTGTTGCGCGCAGGCTTTTCTCTTGTTGCGGCGAGCGGGGGCTGCTCTTCGTTGCAGTGCGCGGGCTTCTCACTGTGGTGGCTTCTCTTGTTGCGGAGCACGGGTTCTAGGCGCGTGGGCTTCAGCAGTTGTGGCACACAGGCTCAGTAGTTGTGGCGCATGGGTTTAGTTGCCCCACGGCATGTGGGATCTTCGCAGACCAGGGCTTGAACCCATGTCCCCTGCATTGGCAGGCGGACCCTCAACCACTGTGCCACCAGGGAAGTCCCCGAGCGTTCAAACTTAAGCATCAAAGATGTGAGTAGTGGCTTAGTCGACTTTTAAATTATGCCTGGACTCATGACTCAAAAGAAAAATGCTATTTATGTCATTAAAATACTTAGCATTCACAGTTTACACAATGCTAAACATTTCTGGTGTGAGTTCGTTTACATACAGTTATTTCTGTTTAAAATTCACCTGAAACGGTTGTCTGATTATGTAAGTTATGTAGTTAAAAGTGGTGCAGTGGGAGGTAGGGCTTTTATTTCTATTGTTAGAGGAGATAATGTTTACCAGGCGCCAGTATGTAAAAGCTACTCAATAAATGCTCGTTCCATTCTCTGTGAAATGAAGTAAACTTTAACTAATTATTGTTCCTGTACTTTAACATTCTTATTCCTTTAACTTCTACTGAATACCTGCCAGGGGGTCAATCACAAGTCACTGTCCTTCAGATTCATCAGTGCTTTCCCTCACCTCCCAGGGCTTTGCTACTCCAAGAGTGGTCTGTGGACCAGCAGCAGCCTCACCTGGGAGCTTTTTAGAACCAGAGGATCTCAGGCTTCCACTGATTCCTCCTGAATCAGAATCGGATGTCAAAGTAATTTGTATGCATACTGAAGTCTGAGAAGCACTGACCTACTGGCTTATGTTCCCACTTCTTATTATGAAATAGTCTTGTGCCCACTCTTTTAGTTTATCTCCTGCCACTTCCCTTCTTGGGATTTGAACTGAAATTCCCCAGTCACACCAAGCTGTTTCCTGTCTCCGGGCTTCTCTCATGCTCTTCTCTTTGCCTGGGTTCTATTTTCTCTCTTTTTGTCTTGTTATTGCCTACTCTTTCCTTAAGACCTGCATGCAAGCATCAGTCCATTCATTCATCCTATATATTTTATTGAGTACCTACTATATGCCAAGCACTGTGCTTAGGCAGAGTTTTTGTGTGTGTGGTTTTATTTATTTTTTAATAAATTATTTAATCGAAGTATAGTACAATATTCTATAAATTACAGGTGCACAGGATTGTGAGTCACAATTTTTAAAGGTTATACTCTATTTACAGTTATTATAAAATATTGGCTACATTCCCTGTGTTGTACAATATATTCTTGCAGCTTATTTTATACCTAATAGTTTGTGTCTCCTACTCCCCCACCCCTATAGTGCCTCTTCTTCCCCTCTCCACTGGTAACCACTCGTTTATTTTCTATATCTGTGAGTCTCCGTCTTTTTGTCATATTCACTAGTTTGTTGTATTTTTAAGATTCTACATATAAGTGATATCATATAGTATTTGTCTTTCTCTGTCTGACTTACTTCACTTAATAATGCTGCCAAGTCCATTCGTGTTGCTACAAATGGCAAAATTTCATTATTTTTTATGGCAGAGTAGTAGTCCATTGTGTGTGTGTGTGTGTGTGTGTGTGTGTGTGTGTCTGTGTATACTGCATCTTCTTTATCCATTTATCTGTTGATGGTTGATGGACGCTAAGGTTGCTTCTTTATCTTGGCAATTATAAATAATGCCTCTGTTTTTTTCGGATATATACCCAAGAGTGGAATTGCTCAGTTTTTTGAGTTGAGTTCTATGCTCAGTTTTTTGAGAAACCTCCATACTATTTTCCACAGTGGCTGCACCAACTTACATTCCCACCAACAGTGCACTAGGGTTCCCTTTTCTCCACACCCTCACCAACATTCACTATTTGTGTTCTTTTTGATGATAGCCATTCTGACAGGTGTGAAGTGATACTTCATTGTGGTTTTGATTTGCATTTCCCTGATGATTAGCAGTGTTGAGCATCTTTTCATGTGCCTGTTGGCCATCTACATTTCCTCTTTGGAAAAATGTCTATTCAGTTCTTCTGCCCATTTTTAAATCAGGTTGTTTGTTTGTTTGTTTTTGATGTTGAGTTGTATGAGCTGTTTATATATGTTGGAAATTAGCCCCTTGTCGGTCGCATCGTTTGCAAATATTTTCTCCCATTCAGTAGGTTGGCTTCTCACTTTATCAATGGTTTCCTTTGCTGTGCAAAAGCTTTAAAGATTAATTAGGTCCTATTTGTTTATTTTTGCTTTTATTTCCTTTGCTTTAGAATATGGATCACTCCAAAATATTGCTACGATTTATGTTAAAGAGTGTTCTGCCTATATTTTCCTCTAGGAGTTTTGTGGTATCTGGTCTTACTTTTAGGTCTTTAATTCATTTTGAGTTTATTTTTGTGCATGGTGTTAGGGAGTGTTTTAATTTCATTCTTTTACATGGAGCTGTCCAGTTTTCCCAGCACCACTATTGAAGAGCCTGTCTTTTCTTTTCTTTCTTTTTTTTGTTTGTTTGTTTGTTTTCTTGCGGTACGCGGGCCTCTCCCTGCTGTGGCCTCTCCCATTGCGGACAGGCTCCGGACGTGCAGGCTCAGCAGCCATGGCTCATGGGCCCAGCCGCTCCGCGGCACATGGGATCTTCCCGGAACGGGACACGAACCCATGTCCCCTGCATTGGCAAGCGGACTCTCAACCACTGTGCCACAAGGGAAGCCCGAGCCTGTCTTTTCTCCATTGTATATCCTTATCAGGCAGCTTTTTAAAGAAACCCCCTACTGAGATGGGCGGCTCTCCTCTCTGTTCTTCAACGTATCAGGCTTAACTCTATCATTGATGTATTATGCTAGGTTGACACTGTTGACCTTGACTGAAGCAGGTTGGGAGCCTGTCATAGTTCTCTTCATCTCTCCTGTACCTAGCACAGTTTCTGGTCCTCAGACAACGTTTTGTTGGACTGAACCATTGCATTTTGAGGAACAAGTGATGCCAGGACATAGCAGGTGAACTCTGAAGTTATTCATGACCCAGAGTGACCATACCCTTTGCCCACAGACCACACCCAGACACCCTCATGCACCCTTTGCCCTCTCTAATTCACTCAAAGGCCCTGTATTGGCCAGTGGCAGTAGTGACATAATCTCACACTCATGTAGACATTGAACATATTTGGGAGCTGAGTGTCACGGGCAGGAAGGACTCAGCACAGAGACCTGAGAAGATGATCACCATTGGTGGCGCAAAGTGGGGTTATGGCTGCAGTCTCTTTGCCACGCCTCCCCCTGCTGTAACTACATTGCTCACAATCTGAGCTGCGTGTCATCCTTTGAATTAGTGACCAGTGGAGTTTCCTGCTGATTCCCTACCCCTTGGAGAGGCATGCCTGTGGGCAGCTGCCATGGTGGTGACCATTTAGGGGGTGCCATCTTTGTTGGAGGAGGGAGATAGTTGCCCAAGAATAGTGAAAGCAAGGACTTTACCATGATGAGTAGGAACAATGCAGGGCCATTACATAAAGGAAAAAGAATAAATGAAATAAAGAGAATAAATAGCAAATGAGAGGTAGAAGAACCCTGTGAAAGCAGACTGTGGAGCCAGTCTACCTGGGTCCAGAACCCCAGCCCTGCCTATTAGAGCTGCATGATCTTGGGCAAATTGTTAAATTTTCCATGCTTCAGTCTCTCCATCTGTAAAGTGGGAATAATAATAGTACCTGCCTTATGAGGTGGTTATTCATAAAGACAAGTTATTATTCATGAAGACTTGGACTAGTGGCTGCCACACCACATAAACAATATGTGTTATATTGCTTAACAAATAGAGAATATTGTATTGCTTGAAAATAAAATTCAGCATCTCATTCCCTCATTCTCTTTTCATCACTGTGCACCTTCACACTTGTAAATGCATTTGCCTACTTCATAGTATTTCCCTGGGTTTGCAATAAGGGTGTATACATCTTTAAGCTGGTGAGCAAGGCTTAAAAAAAAAAAAAGAACAAAAGGGAAACAGCTGCTTTGTTTTTGAAAAGATTTGCCAAGCTCATATAGTTAAATTTAATGTCTGGGTGTTTTAAACCCCGGAGAACAATGTAATTTGTGTCACCACTGCTACAAAGGACGACTCTTTGGCGAGCATTTCATTTCAGTCTCCTAAAGACCTAACTTGAACAAAAGAAGCAAAAACAAACACAAATACAGTCATGGAAAAACGCTAATTAGGCTTTGGGGAAAGGTTGTCCGGTCCTGTCATGTCTTAGAAGAGCAAAATAAAAATAACACTGGCACCTGAAAAGTTATTTTTCTCACCAAATATTTTAATTTTTTAAGTAATATTTTCTTAGTTATGATTCTAGGAAGTGGGAGAGTGTTGAGAGAAAAGGACCAGCTGAAGACTAATATCTGAATGTTTTATTACCTGCTTCACTTGCAATCTTTCTTTTAATTCTCACTAAACTCTGTAAAGGAGATATTTTCTGCATTTACCATAAAACACTCAAGCTCAAAAAGGTTAAGTCACTTAACCAAGTTCATACAACCCAGTGAGTTACAGAACTAGAGTTTGACTCTATATGTCTGTCTGACTCTAGGGGAATAAACCCCCTTCAAAGTTGCTTTGTTCATATTTTTTAATGGGAACAAAGTATTTATATCTGAATCTCTTCCATGTAGTTGCCAGGAACCAAATACCAAATGCTTGGAAGTTCAGATATATCTAACATTTAATTTTTCTTCATACAAGATAGAGATTTTGCTTCACCGTAGTCTCTGCATCTTGGTAGTAATCGTGGGAAAGAACTTGATGATGAGGATAACAGCTACGGAAGACAACAACCAACGGATGACCTCATCTTGGTTTGGAAGCCCCAGTTTCCACATGTTAGTACAAGAAATGCCAGCGACTTGACAAAAAGCAGTATCTTGGGACACAATTCAAAAGAGATGGTGATGATTAAAGCTGTCACTCACTCGTAAGGGAGACTGGCCATCTTGTAGTATTTCTAATTGATATAGAGAAAAACTGGGAGAGAGAAGATTCCTGAATACAGAAAGGATTAAGGAATTCTACTACTTTCCTCCTCAAGTGCACTATTCCCATATTATTATACATTGTTTATCACCAGATTGCCCAAGGACATGTGAGAGGAGAGGAGAGAGAAAATGGATAGAAGATAAGTCACCCGTAGCTGTTGATAGCTAACTGGAAAGGACTTGTTTATCTGGGCTTATGATCTTTGTAACATGTGGGTTTTCTGTTACCTTTACTCTCTAGGTCAAGGAATCTCTTACTCCAGAGAAGGCAGGGAACAATTTCATTTCTCTTCTTGACATTGAGTCAAGCAGCCAACTGAGTCTACAAGAGCACTTCCCTTTAGTTGTTGTTATTGTTGTTGAATGTAACAATGTGTGTGTGTGTGTGTTTGTGTGTGTGTGTGTGTGTGTATTTAGAATGGGTCTGAGGGCACTTATGAAAAAAGATCCTGCACCTTCACTAGAATAATTCCTGGGTCAGAGGCTGAAAATCCTTCTTATATATGCTACGTTAGCACCAGTCTGGTGGGGTCAGAAAGGCTCCTGTTATTGAGAAAATTAATACAGGAAAACGGAGTCAGAAGACCAGAAGGGAGAGCTCTCCTACACTTATCACATGATGCCAACACAGCTCCCAACAGGAAGAGATGTACCTTGCACCCCAGCAAGAAGGGACACTACTTTACTATCACCAGCAGGAGAAAGCTTTTCTCCTTGCCTGGTAACAGATCAGCCACTGAGAGACTCTCACAACTCAGCCAATGAAACGCCACTACCCTTCAAACTCCCAGTTTCCTCCAATGGACTTTTTGTTTATAACAGCCCCTTTCAACTCCCCCATTCTCCTCTATAAAAGAGTTTACTCTCCTTTGCTTTACTGGATTTGCATGTGGTTCACCATAATTGCATGTCCTGAATTGCAGTTCTTTGCTGCTCCCACATAAACCTGTTTAGCTGGAAAAATAAGTGATGGTTTTACTGTTTTAGGAAAGGAAGTGCTCTGAGTTCAGAAAGCCTGGGGCTGATCTTAACATGATTCCACTTGCTCTATGACTTCGAGCAAATTATTAGAAGAGGTAAATGAATATATTTGAAAATGACTTTTTAACTGAAAAAGCACTGTACAATATTTAAGGTTCATCAACAGATTGTGATGTATAATAGTATATTTTGATTGGACTTTGTTTCTTTTCTGTCATCTCATTCTTCTCCCACCAGAGCTTTTACCACACTTCTCCAAACATCCAGGAAAACAAAGAATAGTTTCCTGGTTAACTTGGATCTTCCTATGGTGAGTCCTACAAAGGTTGCATTTGGGGAATTTGAATGAAGTTGGTTGAATGTGCTTCAATCTGAGTCTCTGGAGATAAAAAATAAGAAAGATGTTTGTTTACTCTGCTGGAGAGGAATAGCACATTTACGTTATCGTCTGGGTTACCCTGCCTTCTCCTCTATCCCTAATCAATCCTCCCAGCTTCCAAAAAAGCTACCACTATCTCCTCTTTCCTCAAGCCTCCTTCCTCACCTCCTCTTTCTCATTCTTTACAGGTGCCTCACCCTCCACCCCCTTATTGAAAATAGAATCCATCGACACATTTCTTACCCCAACCTCTGAATTTCAAACCTACCAACTATCCTACATCCACTTCATCCCTTCCTTCTTGGAATAAATATCCAATAAAAAGGTGTCCTTTATCCAGGCTAAGTTTCTGTAGCCCATTCTTACCCACCTCATCTCAAAGAATCTCGTTATATCGATTTTGCCTTCTCTCATCTTTATCCTTAACTCTCCAGTCTCCTTAATAGACCAGTCCCATCAGCATCCAATCATTGAATTCTAGCATCTTCCATCTTATAGTAAGAAAAATAAAATCACCCCACTGAGAGCTTGCAGTTGCTGCCTTAGCTCTCACCCTTCTTCCAGACAAACTCCTTGAAAGGGTTTCTCTTCTTGCCTCCACTTCTGTGCTACCCACACATGCCACAATGCTCTGCCATGTGGCTTCTGTTTTCAGCACTGCACTAAAGTCGCTCTTGCTTGGGTCACTGATGCTCTTGCTGCTAATTTCCTTAGAAGATTTCAAGTTTTGTTTTTTTTTTGAGTCTGGTATTTTAGTATTTTATTTTATTGATTTATTTTTTATTGGAGTCTAATTGCTTTACAGTGTTGCGTTAGTTTCTGCTGTACAGCAAAGTGAATCAGTTATATGTATATATATATATCTCCACTCTTTTTTATTTTATCTTGTTATTTATTTATTTATATTTGGTTGCTCAGGGTCTTAGTTGCAGCAGGTGGGCTCCTTAGTTGTGACTCACTCCTTAGTTGCAGCACGTGGGCTCCTTAGATGCGGCATGCGAACTCTTCATTGTGGCACGCGTGTGGGATCTAGTTCCTGACCAGGGATCGAACCTGGGCCCCCTGCAGTAGGAGCGCGGAGCCTTAACCACTGTGCCACCGAGGCAGTCCCTATCCACTTGTTTTTAGATTTCCTTCCCATCTAGGTCACCACAGGTCATTGAGTATAGTTCTCTGTGTTATACAGTAGGTTCTCATCTTACTTGATTCTTGGCAACTTTTGATGTGTTCACCCACTTTTTGAAACGTACTTTTTCCTTGTGTCTTGTGACACTATATTCTTCTTGTTTGTCTCCTATTGCTCTGACCACCCCATCTCAGTATCCTTTGAGGGCTCCCATCCCTCTGCCTGTCCCTCTCCTAAGCCCTTTACACCCCCAATCCCTGACCCACACCTCCCCAGTCTCATCCATCCCCTGAGCCTCAGTTATCATCTGAATGCTTGTAACACCCAAATCCTTGTGTCTCATCCAGTTCTCTCTTCTGACCCCCCAGTCCTCTGCCTCTGACTGCTTGGTGAGCTCTACTCAACATAGCTAAACCCACACACATCATCTTTTTCTTTAAATCTGCTCACAAACACAGTGCTTTCTTGTCACCCTCAAAAGAGAATCCAGGCTCTGTATGCTTTTCAAGAACCTTCAGGTCCTGTGGACCTACTTCTTCAGGCCCGGAACACTGACACTCCATGCTCCAGGCATTCTGACTAATTATGGTACCCCAGACACCTCATTGCCTCTCCCACCTCTGGACCTTTGCACAAGCCAGTCCTGCTACCTAGAACAATTTTCTCCCTAACCTGCCCCCATTCTGTTGCTAACTCCTACTCATCTCTTACGTTTCATCTTAGTCATTCTTCTAGGGGTTGATTAGAAGCCTCTTCTATGCACATCAAACTTCCCCATAATAAACTATTTACCAAATCACATGAAATAACCAAAATTAGGGCATCCCTGGTTTTTCTTCTTGCCTCTGCAACCCCCATTCTCCCCTCCTGAGGTAGCTGAGGCTTCTCCATGCTTTTGTGGCACTTAACCACAGTCTATTTCAAATATTCTTTTACATCTGTCTGTCCATTAGACCATGAGCTGCTAGAATGGTGCTAGAAATTTGAAGCAGTCAATAAATGTTTGTTGAAATGTATGGACAGCAAGGGGGGGAAGTGGGGTGGGTGGTGGGATGAATTGGGAGATTGGGATTGACATGTATACACTAATATGTATGAAATGGATAACTAATAAGAACCTGCTGTATAATAAATAAATTAATTAAATAAAATTCAAATAAATAAATGTTGAATTGGACTGATCTGAAACATAATTGGTTATGGTGCCATAATATTACATTATTTACATGGTTATTTTTTCCTCTAATTTACTTAGAGTCTCCTATTTTTAGACATTCAGGGTTTTATTGATGTTTACTATTATAAAAAAGGTTGTGATGGAGATCTTTGTGATTGAAGCTTGTTTCTATCGTTTCAGATTATTTACATGGATTTGAGTTCTAAAAGTAGAGTTATTCAGGCAAAAGTTATGATAATTTTAAAGACTTTGACATGCATTGTCAGGTTGCTTTCCAAACTTATTGCACAATTAACATCCCCATTTATATGACGATTTTACAAATTGTATTTCAAACCTTTGTATAGCATGAATACACATCTAACAACATCACTACACTGGAAGCATTGCAATAGCTGTCTGAGTTTACCATTTACCTTCACTAAGAATCTTGCCTCAGTGTAGAGGTCCTGAGGAGCTGGAAGCTTGCAGGCCTTAAAAAGAAAATAAAAGAAAGAAAATTTAGAAGGCCCTGCACAGATAATGCAATCTACCAGGAAGACAGTTTTAGAGGCCCAAATGCAGGGCCTGGGGATTTAAAAAATTTCAATCTTTGTTCATTTCCTTCTCTGCTACCTAAACATGTAACACTGATTGTTAATAATGAATGTTAAAGGTTATGATGTAATGTACAGATAAAGTAAAAGGCTTCTTTCAGTTAATTTCATTGTCAAAAGAATGACAGTGTGTCTTGAACCAATTATAAAAAGCCAATATCTCCTTTTGAGTCATTTGTTATGAGTCACAATAGCCCTTCTCACTTGCAATCATGTTAGAATGTTGAGAAACAAAAGGTATAATATTGATGTGGAGAAAAACATATGGGTGTCCCAAGTTTGTGACTACTGACTTGGTTCTCCTTCAATTAGGAAGTCTCTTGTGCTTAACCATTCAGCTGATCCAACAGCTGGCCATTTGTCTTGGGTGCCCTGGTCCCAGCCAGGCCTCACAGGCCTTTCTGTCGTGTGATGGGAGATGCAGACCAAGTCTCCCACTGGCTTCTTCTTCTTTTTTTTTTTTTGGCGGTACGCGGGCCTCTCACTGTTGTGGCCTCTCCTGCCGCGGAGCACAGGCTCCGGACGCACAGGCTCAGCGGCCATGGCTCACGGGCCCAGCCGCTCCGCGGCATGTGGGATCCTCCCAGACCGGGGCATGAACCCGTGTCCCCTGCATCGGCAGGTGGACTGTCAACCACTGCGCCACCAGGGAAGCCCTCCCATTGGCTTCTTCGTGGGTTCCAGCCTCATCATCTTCAGGAAGATGGAGACTTGGGGTGGGGGGGAGGGAGCGGGGTGTGAGTAAAAGAGGTTATTTAAACAGAAATAATGACCAGAAAGTAGAAAACGCAGACAGTGAAGATGAGTATTCTCCTTGGGAAGGCTGAGCAGGCCCTGAACTACGTCAGTGGTCACAAGGTTAGAAAGAGAAAGGCTAATACAGAAACTATCTGAACACAGTTCGTCTGCACCAGGCCAATTATTTTGAAATAGAATCTGTCTAATTCAATAAATATTATTTTAGTGTCAAGACTGTACTAAGAATACAAGAATACAATCCTTACCCTCAGAAAGCTCAGTCTACTAAGAGAGACAGACTTTTAAACCAATAAAAATAGAATGCATTAATAAAATGGGCATGGAAATAACCCCAAAGTAGGAATGTTTACCTGTCACAGAGGGCCAGGGAGGAGACATAATAAGCTAGGTTTTCTCAATAGTTATTTTCTAGGTCATCAAGTGGAGGAATGGGAAAAATAAACTTTTGCAAAGGTTTGAAGTATGTAAATAGCAGTATGTAATGTTGAAGCATAAAATGAAAGCGTGGATTATTAAGCCATGTTTAAGGTAGGAAACTTATGGATCTTGATATTTAATAGTTTATAATCAGACACAGTACCTACTGCCCCTAATGACTCATAAAATAAGATAATCCTAGAGGTATAACAGATATGAAGTAGATCTAGTGCCCAGGGCTTTTCATATTTATTTGTTGCATAAATGCATGAACCTAGTCCAACCATCTGTTTCCGAGCTTATTCTAGTGTTTAATCACTTCAGCTATCAGGAAGTTCTTCTGAAATTTCACTTAATCATTATGTTTCTATTTTCTCTAGACTGACCTCCAGGAGAGGACTAGAAATCTGTCTCGGGTTACCTGGGGAATTGGTGCCAGCCTGTTCCTGGTGCCTGTCCCTGGATTCCCGGATGGAGACTTTCAATCCAGCTCCTTGACACATGCTAAGCCCCTCTTCCCTGCCATATGCCTCGTGCCTCCAGGCCTGCAGTTCTGCAGGGTGAATGGGCTTTCCTCTCAACAGTAACCCCTCTCAATATCAGTAGCCTCCTCTCCTTTGCTAAATTGATTCCCATGTCTCTATTTCCCATTTGCATTAAAAAAGCCACTTTGGGCTTCCCTGGTGGCGCAGTGGTTAAGAATCCACCTGCCAATGCAGGGGACACGGGTTCAAGCCCTGGTCCGGGAAGATCCCACATGCTGCAGAGTAACTAAGCCTATGTGCCACAACTACTGAGCCTGCGCTCAAGAGCCCACGAGCCACGACTACTGAGCCCACGTGCCACAACTACTGAAGCCCATGCTCCTAGAGCCCATGCTCCACAACGAGAGAAGCCACCGCAATGAGAAGTCCACGCATAGCAACGAAGAGTAGCCCCCGCTCTCCGCAACCAGAGAAAGCCCGCGCGCAGCAACGAAGACCCAATGCAGGCAAAATAAATAAATAAATAAAACAATAAAGTAAATAAATAAATAAAATTAAAACGCCATTTTATCCTCTGATGTCACCTGTCATATTCTTTGCTTTTGTTGGTTATGTTTTTGCAATTTTTTCCTTTAATTGTAGTAGGTCCTTGGGAGAGAAAGGCGACAAACATCTTCAACCTGCAATTTTTTCCTCAACTCCTTATAAAGAAAATTTGTTTCCAGTCGTTGGAGGTCATGGAAAGGTTGTAAACTGTCATAAGTTCTACAGAGGCTTCATGTCTTTAGGTACACGTTGCCACATCGATCTACCTGTACTAGCTGGCTGGTCAGAGGGTATCTTCCAAAGCAGGGCTATGCCTGTCTTAGGGGCTGAGCTAGCAGGTTCCAGCAGATCTGGAGGGAAGGAGAAAGACTGTGCCAAGGACTGCTCTTTTGCATTGTGCCTGAGGGAGCTTGAGGCTTGGGGGATTTTATGTTTCAGCCCTAAAGTCCCAGATTTTGAACTCATTCAATACTGATCCATTTAGGGAGAAAAAAATCAGGCATGTCTTCCTATCAAGTCTCTATTACCCAAGAGACCCAGTAGCTGGACTTGCATCATTTCTTGCTGAAGAAATCCACACTCAGCAACCTGAGTAGGACAAGAAAATAACAAATCACTTCAATGAACACAACAGATTGAACAACTAGATTACATCGGTCCTACTGAGGCAGAATTAATGGAAAAACAGATTAGAGATTTAATAAAAATGTAATGAGAAGTCTTAAGGAGATAAGAGAATATAAAAAGATTTCTGGAAATATTTTTAAAAGTCCCCCTCAAAATTTCCAAATGTAAAGTTGAGAGATGAATTCGAAGAGAGAGCAGTTCCTGATGAAAATCAAATTGGTTATCTGAAAGATCAAGTGGAGAAAATACTACACAGTACAGAGCAAAAATTCAAAGAAATGGATACCATAGATGAAAAGACAAGAGACATGGATGACACTAGTAATAGGAATTACAAAGAAGTAAAAGAAGACTCTATAGGAGATAAATACAGATCAAAGAACAATAGATATGACTTCCTTGTTTGAAAAAAATGTGCTTTTTCAGATTGAAAGGATTCAACACCAGGAAGTATTTCTGACAATGACAGAGAAATCAGATTCATCCAAATGAATCTTCTGAAATCAAAAAAAAAAAAAGAAAAAGAAAGTTTAGTAAACTTTCCAATGCAAAGAAATGGCTGTTAGAGGAATAGGAGAATTAGACTAGCATCAGACTTCTTATTTGCAACACTGGAAGTTAGAAAACAGTAATGATCATTTACAAATCTTGACAGAAATTGAGTCAATGTCATCTAAATGTGAGGACAAAAGACAGCCATTATTAAACAGGCTAAGACCCACTCTTTTTGAATATATACTTTTTATATTACTAGAGGAATTATTCTAACTGAATGAAATTTAATGATAACCTAGATCTCAGGATAGGAGAAGACGAAGAGTATAAGAAACAGCAGTGAGCAATGTACTTGTAAAATGTATAATTAAGTCTAAAAGATGATGACAAAGGCTGTGAACTGTAATATGAGTTAAATAATAATTCCCTAAACAGAAGAGACACAGTGCATGTATCTGTATGAAATAATAGCTGTCTCCCCAGGCAAAAAGCACTAATGTTTATTGAGTGATACTTAGGTTAAGATTTCAATTTTAAATGAGTCTCAACAGTTGGCATGAGGGCAATGGGAAACTCTTGGTTGGGACTGGTGGTATAGAGAGCAGATTAATAAAAATCTTGATATGGGAAGCATTTAATGTTACTTAATTTAAATTTATCACTACATATCTATGACTTTGTGACTTTAAAATTAGGGAGCTAACTAGTAGCTGACAGAGAGAGAAAAAAACCTCCTAATTAATTTTCAGGGTTAAGGTGGAAATTAAAAACTTTTTCAATGCAGCAAATTAAAAACAGTATTGAGAGGAAGCAACAACAAAAATTGATTATAAACAGAAGGTAAAACGTAAAAATAAAACAAAATAAATATCGCAACGAAAGTGAAGGAGTACTTTATTTTAGTAAAAAACAAGAAACTTCAGAATACTTATAAATTCTACCTGTAGGCTGTTTAAAGTAAATTCAGCTAAAGTAAAATAGTAAAGAGAGGTGGAAAACAATGGGACATACAAAGATATTTTAGCAAAATAGGAAACAAAAGTAAAGAAAAAGCAGCTGTATTAATATAATACTGGATAAATAAGAATCTGAGGCATGATATGGGAGAGTAATAAAAGGTATAACCTACAAGGAAGAGATAATATTAATAAATTTTTATGACTCTAAATGGCATAGCAGTAAAACATATAAGGTAAAACAAGAACTAGAATTGCAAAGTGATGTTATAAAAACCAAAATCATAGCAGAGACTGTAGTATACTTTTTCAAAAATTAGGTGAACAGTAAGTAAGGGTATAGATGTCTCAAATAATGCAATCAACAAACCTGATCTAAAAATAGGTCTGTAGGCAATTCTGTGCCCTACTCTTCACTATATCCACCAGACAGTTGTGGAAATAAATCATTTACTTGACTACAAAGAAAACCTTAAGTAATTCCAAAAGATTTTTATTGGCCATATTCTTTGATTATAAAGCAATTTATTAGAAATTACTCATAAACACATACCAATATTAATTACTTGTACATTCATGACCAAACTTTAAATTGGTCAAACTGGGAAGAGCACTATCAAGCACATGGAAAAAGTACATGCAAGTTCTCTCTAGAGAAATTAGCCATTATTAAGGCCTCATGAAATTTGCACACATAGGGTCTCGCCACAGACGAGCTCACAACAGAAATTCTCAAAAACGTGAGAAGAGGCTCTGCTTCTCACAATGCCTGCTCATTTGTTTTGGATCAACTCTTCCACTGAGAACTCCAGCCTGATACTGTTATGGAAACACTTCAATCTTGGCCCATTGCTTGGTTGTGATCTTTTCAAGTGCTTCGAGACACTTATGGATTGAAACATTGAGGAAATATTGCAGAGTATATAAATATCAGGGGACTAGAAACATTGAACCAAAAAGTTAAAAGAAAAAAAAAAGAGAAATATTCCAGCCAAAAAAGCAGAAGTTAATAAGGCCATTTATGCCTTTTTAGAAAATATTTTATGTCATACCTGGAGATCATTGGAGTCGCTCTTCTGATCTTGTGAGAGAACAAGGATCCTTCCTACTCTCTGTGATCAATTTGAGAGCATGACTTTATGGAACTCTGGCTTCAGTTTTTTGTTTTATTATTTTCCCCCTTGATGTGGCCTGATGGGGGCTCTGATCCTGCTGCATGCTTGTATTTATTCTGTTTCAGGTGTCTGCCATGACAAGCAATCAGAGATGCAGTGGGCTGCCCCCTCTAGGAGCTGATATTTATATACTTTTTAGTGGATCAGCCTGACTTCTCCTCAAATATTTCCAAGCATTTTAGAACATCTGAACTAAGCAAATGTGCAAAGATTCACTTATCTGAATAGGCCTTAGGCTAGAGGCATAGAAAGCTAATTGACCAAGTCTTTTTTTTTTTTGGCTCCATTGGGCCTTCGTTGCTACTCATGGGCTTTCTCTAGTTGTGGCAAGCGGGGGCTACTCTTCCTTGTAGAGGGGGCTACTCTTCGTTGCAGTACATGGGCTTCTCATTGTGATGGCTTCTCTTGTTGCAGAGCACGGGCTCTAGGCATGTGGGCTTCAGTAGTTGTGGCACGTGGGCTCAGTAGTTGTGGCTCGTGGGCTCTAGTGTGCAGGCTCAGTAGTTGTGGCGCACGGCTTAGTTGCCCTGCAGCATGTGGGAGCTTCCCGGACCAGGGCTCAAACCCTTGTCCTCTACATTGGCAGGCATATTCTTAACCACTGCGCCACCAGGGAAGTCCCGACCAAGTCTTTTAAAGACTCCAGAGGCACAGAACTCGCCTGAAAGGGTCCTAGATTCAGCTGATTGGTCATCACGATCAGCTCATATTTCTAAGTGTCAATTATTGAAATTACATTCTGCTTAGTGTATGTGTTACCAAAACTCCCCAGACCTACCCTTATACTGAAAATGGATTCTTCTCAGTAGAAGGGGCAGGGTTTTCACGATAACTAGGTTGATCTCAGTCCAATAATCACAGACAAAGAAAGAATATATATACATTACATGATAAATGTGACAGTAACAAAAGTAGTTGTATCCATCAGGGACTGAATGTATCCCCTCCCAAATTCGTATGTTGAAGCCATAACCCCCAACGTGATGGTGTATGGAGATGGGCCTTTGGGAGGCAATTAGGGTTAGGGTAGGTCATGAAGATGGCCCCTCATGATGGAATTAGTAACCTTAGAAGAGCACATGAACTAATGAAAGGCCATGTGAAGACATAGTGAGAAGTCAGGCACCTGCAACCCAAGGAGAGAGCTCTCCCCAGGAACTGAATCAATTGGCACCTTGATCTCAGACTCCCAAGCCTCCAAAACTGTGAGAAAATAAATTTCCGTTGTTTATGCTATCCAGACGATGGTATTTTTTATGGTGGCCTGAGATGACTAGGACAATCCCAGATGTAAAATGATGGTAATAAGGGGTAAATGCCCACTATATGTTGGGCTTAACATAACCTTCATAATATCCTCCTAAGTGCTAACACAACATTGTAAAGCAACCATATTCCAATAAAAAAGTAATTTAAAAAAAAAGATTGAACAGGGCTTCCCTGGTGGCGCAGTGGTTGAGAGTCCGCCTGCCAATACAGGGAACACGGGTTCGTGCCCCGGTCTGGGAAGATCCCACATGCCGCGGAGTGGCTGGGCCCGTGAGCCATGGCCGCTGAGCCTGCGTGTCCGGAGCCTGTGCTCCGCAACGGGAGAGGCCACAACAGTGAGGCCCGCGTACCGCAACAACAACAAAAAAAAAAAGATTGAACATAATGTCCTCCTAAGAGAGTGTGGAAACTCGAGACGAGAACAATAAATACTGGCATCCATAGAGGTTAAATGATTTGCACAAAATCAATAGGAAAAAGCAACTTAAAATGCCCTTATTTCTAGTGCATTTCTTACAGTGCACCTTATTTGATTTATGAACAAAGAATACATATATAATTTTAAATTTAAAAGCTTCTACTAAAATATCTCAAAGAACTAGAAAGAAGGTTGAATAGTAGTTCAAACAGAAGACAGAAGTTTAAATAGTTTGCCCCGGTTCTCCTACTGGATCCAGAAACCAGGGGGCTGTCAGAGTCCAAATCGAATCACTAATCATCAAATTCGGAGTCAGGATTGGCCCCCTAGAAGCCCTAAATGATGGGTCTTAATTTGGGGATATTTTCAGTTTTAAGGAGAATTGGGCTTACTTAATTAATCAGATTGCATTTAATTAATCAGATTACAGTTTGCAAAAAGCTTTCCATGCACTGTCACATTTAATCTGTACAACAGTTGATATGGTAATAACAATCTCCATATTACAAAAGAGAAAAATTGAGGCTCAGAGAAGTTAAATGATTTTCCCTAGCTCACTTAGCTGGTCTATAACAGAATCCAAACATTGATCCAAAGCCTTTGATGAGAAAACTCACGCTCTTTCTACAGAGTTTAGGGACACCAGGAGAAAGAGATGGGCTCCCTCATAGGTTCAGTTGCTTGCATGGTTGATCTCATTATTTCCTGACCCTTGACTCAGAGCCAGGCAACGGATGGTGACTGAAAACCAAGATTCTCTGATTCATAAACAGATGGGAATAATGGCTTGGATGGGAATAATGACAGAAGAAATCAGGCAGTCAGCCAGGTGCATAATACACTGTTGGGAACAGCTTAGAATGGAATCATCAACCGCAAGACATATAGGGTGTAAAAACGAGATAGAGGAACACGTTATCTCATCAAACAATTGAATATGCTTGACTTCTGAGGAATCAGAGTAAACCAAATGGAGTAAGAAACTCAAATAAGTTAGTCCAAGCTGCAACAGAAAAAATGAGATGGACTTAATGTGAAATGCAAGGGGAAGCTCAGCTAGCTGCAAGTAACCAGGATTTCAGGTGAATGGTGTGTACTAAAAAAATTAAAGCCTTAACTGAAGCCAGGGTTGTTACTTAAAATACCATGAAACTATTTGGAGCGACTCAAAAGTTAATCGATTTCACCTGGCAATGCGTGGCACCCTAATGAGAAATGCTGGACCACAGGTGAACTCCGTGCATCTAAACGATGGGGATTTGATTTAGGGAGAAACCCATGGAACCTAAAGGAAAGCTGTAGAAACTAAAAAAGGCATGGATTTATAAAATAAACCATGCATGGAAATAAAATAAAGAGATGATACTGAGATGCCACAAGACCAAGTGATGACAGAGGTGTAAGCAGGAGGGCAGAAGGAGTTGTTTTCAGCACAGAAGACTTTTGTCTGGTGTAAATGATAAAATTTTAAAAGAGAAAAGAAAAACAAAAATTTGTTTATTTTAAAATTTTTTCTTTATTTATTTAGTTGCACCACATCTTAATTGCAGCAGCTGGGCTCCTTTGTTGCATCTTCCGGGCTCCTTAGTTGTGGCATATAGTTGCAGCATGCATGTGGGATCTAGTTCCCTCACCAGGGATAGAACCTGGGCCCCCTGCATCAGGAGCACAGAGTCACCAGAGAAGTCCCCAAAACAAAAATTTAAGGCAATTTCTGAGTGAGAGATGTTAACATTTTTTGAAGAAGAAGTGCTGCCTGGAGTTGTCAAAGAATGAAGAAAAAAATATTGAGTACAACATGTTGAGGATGTAAAGCTTTCTACTGACCTTTCACTGTAAGAAGGAAGCACACATTGTCAACATGCTAATCATTGCCTAAATTGGGTCTAGTTTGGCTGATATTAATATAACTACACTAGCTTTCTTTCAGTTAATGTTTATCTGATGTATCTTTTCCCATCTGTTTGTATTCAGTCTGAATCATTTAAGTATTTCAGTGTTACCTCTGTAGAAAGCACACAGCTACATTTTGTAAACCCAACCTGGTCATCTTTTGCTTCGTAACTAAATAATTAGGGCCATTTACATTTGTTATAACTACTGGGTTTATAAATTAGGCTTATTTTTGCCAGTTTGTTTTGTGAGTGTGTGTATGTGTGTGTGTGTGTGTGCTTGTCCCTATTCTGTTTCATTGCTTCCTTTTCTCACCTTCTTCTTCTTTTTTTTTTTGTGGTACGCGGGCCTCTCACTGTTGTGGCCTCTCCCGTTGCGGAGCACAGGCTCTGGATGTGCAGGCTCAGCGGCCATGGCTCACGGGCCCAGCTGCTCCGCGGCACTTGGGATCCTCCCGGACCAGGGCACGAACCCGTGTCCCCTGCATCGGCAGGCAGACTCCCAACCACTGCGCCACCAGGGAAGCCCTCTCACCTTCTTTTAGACTGATTATTTTTTTCTCATTCTGTCTTTTTCCTCTTCTAGTTTAGAAGTTACATACACTGTAGTCTAAAGTAAATCAGTATTTTTATACTTCTCCCCAAAAAGAAGAAATTTAGACTATTATTTACTTCCAACTTATATTTTAGTTCTACCATGTTTTTCTAACTTCACAAGATATTTTCATTATGTTTTACTCAGTCAGTATTAGCTCTGGTTTTCCTATGTTTGCCATGTCCTTTGTTCTTTAATCCTGATACCTCAGACTTTCCATCTGGGATCACTTTGTTCTGCCCAAAAAATATCCTCTAGAATTCCCCTTACTGGGTATCTAAATGGGGCAAAGTCTCAGGTTTTGCCCTCACTCGTGAGAGCTGCTGTTGCTGAGGCGTGCTCTTCCAATTTGGCCTTTATTTTCTCTCAGTTCGTAACCTGGTGTTTCCAGGTTTCCATTGTTGCTGTTGAGAAGTGAGCTGTCAAAGGAAGCCTCACTCCTTGGAAGGCTAAGTCTTCTCTCTAAGGAAGCTTTTAGCATCTTCTCATGGTTATTCAGTTTTCATGTTGCTGTGGCTAGGAATGGATTTCTTTATATTTATCCTGCTTTGTGTTGATCTTTTTGAATCTGTAGATGGATGTTCTCAAACCTTCTCAACTCTTCTCTCGTCAAATATTGTTTCTGATTCTTTTTCGTTCTGGTGCTCACCTTGGACCTGTGTTAATTGTTTTCATCCTACCATCCATGATTCTTAAAAACTCTTTCCTATTTCCCATCTCCTTATCTCACTATGCTTCATTCTGTGTAATTTATTCAGCTCTATTTTCTAATTCAGTATTCTTTTTTTGGCCAAATTTTACCTTCTGTCTCTGGGATGTAGGTAGTTCTTCGAGAAAAGAACTATATTTGGTTCTGCCAGGCAACTGGTACAGCTACATTCTGGGATCACTTTAAACTACATTTTGACGGTGGTTTTTGGGCAACATAGGTTGTATGAATTGGGATTGGAAACAGTGTGAAGACTGCCATGTGGCCGCTAATTTTAGGGAGACTTTCCCCTTCTACTCAGTGACAAGGTTCCAGACAGTATTTGTCCTTACTGCCCCTGGGGAGAGGGGCAGAGAATAAGCTTACTTCTAGGGTATGCCTTTGGAGGATAGCCTTTGATGTCCAGGGTTTATGGAGGGGTTTTCCATTAAGTCACGCTTGGATGGGTCCCGGTCCTTGCCAGCCTCTTTTCCAAACCCTGCAAGACCTTGAACACCAAGGCTCAAGTTCATGGCAAATATGCTCAATGCAAAAACTATCTCTGCTTTTGTTCTTGGCTGCCTGTCTTTACTTAGTTTTTAATCAGAATTCTTTACATTTTGCCAGCTTGTGAATATAGTTAAGTTTTATTTGCTTCTTTATTTTCATTTTATCCACTGTATTTCGTTGTTTTAAATGGAAACTAGTCAAACTGGATGTCTAATCCATCATTGTCTCTTCAAATCCACAAGACCAATAAGAAGATAATACAAAAAAGGGGACATGATAGCTGCTGCTGTGGGAAATTTCAGAAACCCACCAGAATGGCCAATGGATGGGGTTAAGGCAGAGCGAAGCCCCCTGTTCACAATAACAGCCATTGCTAGGGAAGCCAGCAGCACCAAAGGAAGGTTCTGGGGAGATTACTGATGAATCTGTCAACAGGTTATGCTTTCTGATTGACATGTGTTTATAATACCTGCAAGACCTGTCTCTAAATAAGTGGGGATTATTATTTTATTCAGCGATCATTTAATAAGTATCCACACCACTCCCAACTCCAGACACTTAGTGACACAGGATAAATTTTCTGAATTAGCAGAGCTCTGAAAATAAAACCTGCCAAGTGTGCAGCCTTGATTAGTTGATCGCCCATGTCATGGATTCCAAGCTTTTTAAAAATGCAGTGAGGGCCTCCCTGGTGGCGCAGTGGTTGAGAGTCCGCCTGCCGATGCAGGGGATACGGGTTCGTGCCCCGGTCTGGGAGGATCCCATATGCCGCGGAGCGGCTGGGCCCGTGAGCCATGGCCGCTGGGCCTGCGCGTCCGGAGCCTGTGCTCCGCAACGGGAGAGGCCACAACAGTGAGAGGCCCGCATACCGCAAAAAGAAAAAAAAAAGAAAAAAAAAAAATGCAGTGAAATTTGACAGAGGCTTAAATAATTACTCAATCCATAAGAAGGACTAAATTTGTAATAAGATTACATCAATCTTTTGATTTTCATTTTCTAAAATAGGAGGGATTTTTCACCATCCCCACAACTGAGAGATCACACTGATCCCATTTACTCTCTGCTTTAGACACAAGTAATAGACAAACTTCCTCCAACAAATGGATGTCATGGTATTGTTTTTAGCGATGTTGATTGAACAGATGTGCCTGGATTCAATGTGTTATTTTGTCCAAATTATCATAAGAAGTGGAACTCCTGGTTTTGATGGTGAGCTCAGGAAACATTAAAAATTTCCTGGATGCTGTTGTGGGTTTCTCAGATGGATCTTAAATCCAGTTATAGAGTGTGTCTAGACTATAGTGATTTCCGGGTTCTATCTGGTCTGTAGGAACTGGCATCTTTTTGTTCATCTATCCCCATATGTGACATTTCCTCATGCCATCTATCTTGGGATTTTCTTTTCAAAAGTAATAACAATGCTTCAACTTTTAGGGACCTCACAAATGCTTCTGCCAAGTGCCAACAGATTTGAATTTATGGATTAAGGTTAGTATGTTTTGCTTCTTTCCTCCTTCTCTCCTTTCCAACCTCTCCCTTCTTCTTTCCTCTACTTTATTCTTCTTTCTTGTCCTTTTTTTCCTGTTGTTATTAGAAAGCTAATGACTCTTTTGGGCATTCCTGGAGCTATTTTTTCCTTTTTTTTTTTTGCGGTACGCGGGCCTCTCACTGTTGTGGCCTCTCCCATTGCGGAGCACAGGCTCCGGACGCGCAGGCCCAGTGGCTGCGGCTCACGGGCCCAGCCGTTCCGCGGCATGTGGGATCCTCCCGGACCAGGGCACGAACCTGCGTCCCCTGCATCGGCAGGCAGACTCTCAACCAGTGCGCCACCGGAAGCCCTCCTGGAGCTTTTAACTTCTTTCTCCTACTGAATTTTTATCTTATACCCTCTCCTCATTAAATTGTTTACTATTTTGCATATAAGAAAAATATTTCTATCTAATTTTCTTTTTCAATTCAGTAAGACTGTGGCCATTGTGTTTACAAAATAACTATTTTGGCTAATTTGATTAACGATTTTAGACAGTCTTTAAAAAATTATTATTCGTGGGCTTCCCTGGTGGCGCAGTGGTTGAGAGTCCGCCTGCCAATGCAGGGGACACGGGTTCGTGCCCCGGTCCGGGAAGATCCCACATGCCGCGGAGCGGCTGGGCCTGTGAGCCATGGCCGCTGGGCCTGCGAGCCATGGCCGCTGGGCCTGCGTGTCTGGAGCCTGTGCTCCGCAACCGGAGAGGCCACAACAGTGAGAGGTCCGCATACCGAAAAAAAAAAAAAATTATTATTCGTGGAGCGAGCTCAGCTGGCCAGTTGCTTTATATTGGGTAAATGTGACCATAGAAAGTGTAGGGAGAGAACTATCTGTTAATTTCATTATTTAGTCTACCTGAACTGTTGTTCTCTATTAATTTTTACTTGGTTTGATTTAAATAGATTTTGTGTTTTGTTTCATTGTGAGTCCTCTATTTGGTTTTCCCCCTTTCCTGTCTCTCCTTACCACATTGTTCAGACTCTAGGTCTATGCTGTCTAATTAATTAAATTTAAATTAATTAAATTTGAAGTTCATTTCATGGGTCACACTAGCCACATCTCAAGTGCCCCATAACTACAGTAGGCTCATGGCTCCCATAATGGATGGCGCACATTATCAATGCAGAATGTTCTACTGCAAAGCCCAGTTCTATATTCCACCCCAGTTCTCCCTTTCACTACAGAAGGCAAAGTTTCAGTGCCAAAAAGGAGTAAACCTTTCCTGTGTACCCGCTGGATATTTTCTTCTCAGATCCAAGGCATAACGTACCATCCTGTTTCAGTCTTTGTCCAAGACAGCTTCATGGAAACCCCTTAAAGGGGGCAACACAGACATTACCCCCTACACTCTATTTCAGTGTAAAAAAGCAAGAAGAGAAATTATGATGCAGAAGGTCTAGAGAAGAGCTTCCATTGACAAGTCAGATCCCTGGTGGTCACAAATCAGATCAGTGTTGGAAGAGCAGAAGATCCATTCAATAGTCACAGTTCTAAGCCTTTCTTATAAGGAACATTCTGGAAGGTGCTGGCTGGAGGGCCCATTCCGTACGTTTGGCAGCTTGTATTCTGTATGATTTGCACTTTTCATCTAACAGATCATGGTGGAATTGAAAACTTAAGTATGGGAGCTGTATTAGTGTCCTAGGGCTGCCACAACAAATCACCACAAACGAGGTGGCTTCCAACAATAGAAATTTATTCTCCGACAGTTCTGTAGGACAGAAGTCCAAACTCAAGGTGCTGGTAGGGCTTCCTCTGAAGTCACCGGGGGCAGGTCTTTCCTTGCCTCTTCCAGCTTCTGGAGATGTTATCACCAGAATCAAAATTGAAAAATGAGAGTTTGGATTTTTGGAGGGCATGCTTGACACCCTGGCGGATGAGACTTTGAGAGCAGGGCTTCCGTGGACAAGTGGGGTTGACAGGCACAAACTTTGTGGTATGAGAGCAGGAGGTGAGAAGCCAGCTTGCTCGGTGAGGAGTGAAAAGCCTGTGTTTCAGGCTGATCACCTTCCTGCTCTGGCTCTATGACCTCTTACTAGGTGTTAAATGGGGAAATAGTATTTACTTAGTTAAAAAATGCAGGCAATTTGGTTATGTGTCAAAATTGTATGAAAATCTTGAATAAGGAGGAAAAAAAATCCTCCTATAGGCCAAAGAGGATTCACTTTTGGTAAAGACATTCTACAGAAAAAGACAATAAATAGATTAGCCTTGTCAGCCTGATGATTAAAAGAAACAGAAGTCATTAAGAATAGTCACAAGACTCTTGACTGATGAGTCATCTGTGGTGTGGGTGATGATTCCCCTGAGCAAGTCATAATTTCATTAAAGCTCATCAGAAAACGGCTTAAACATTTGATCAGTAAAATCCTAGTTTCTTTCCAGAACGAGGCTATAAATTACATCAGGCAGACCAGGTTCAGGACAATATTTTTCTATCATAACTTCATAGAGTTGTTGTGAAGATAAGCAAGATATTACAGGAAAGATGTCTTCGTCCAGCGCCTGGTCCATAGAAAGAGTCTGATTAATGTTCGTTGTTCTGTTGTTTTAGAAGGACCGACCTTCCCTTCACTTCATACCTCTCCCAACTTTGAATGGGCTCTGATTGGTCTGGTCAGGGGCCCTGCTGAAGAGTCAGATGCTGACTCACCTGATTACTTGTTGGTTGCTACAGAAAGAGAGCCTAGGTACAAGGTTTTTGTTAAACAGGGTCTCCTTAATACAATTGTTGACACTTTTGGATATTTAAAGGTAAATCTAAAACTTTACTTTGAAGGGATAGGAAATTTAATGGAATAATGGAATAAGAATGTGATGGTTGAAGACCGGTAGTTAGAAAATGGAAAAGGAGGTGTTGGAAGAAGCAAGAGAGGCAAGGAGAGGGCAGTAAGCTCAGATCTAAGGGTTTATGTGAGAAACATCGTATTCTAGGAAATGGCCTCTTAATTCTCAGTACAATGATGTCCAATATTGCATTTAAAATCTTTGCCAGTCCTATGGTTTTCTTGGGGAGCAATCCCTTTCTGTTACTACAAGACTTAAAATCTGCCTCACTTATTCCAAATTATGGCTACCTGAGGCTGTGGATTGTAGCCTCCTGAGCTAGTTAACTTGCCTATGTTTGGCCCTGGAGAGCTCACCCTGTAGTACGACAAACATTTTCTACTGGAAGCCCTAAGGAACATGCTTGAAGAGGTCTCCATTTGGGGACTGGGTGTTGTGGGCTCCTGGGACATACCCCCATTGGTGCTGGTCTTTATTTTTTTTAGCACTTTTTTTTTGGCTGCGTTGGGTCTTTGCTGCTGTGCACCGGCTTTCCCTGGTTGCGGCGAGCAGTCTTCTCATTGCGGTGGCTTCTCTTGTTGTGAAGCACGGGCTCTAGGCAGGTGGGCTTCAGTAGTTGTGGTACACGAGCTCTAGAGCACAGGTTCAGTAGTTGTGGTGCACGGGCTTAGCTGCTCCGTGGCATGTGGGATCTTCCCAGACCAGGGCTCGAACCCATGTCCCCTGCATTGGCAGGCGGATTCTTAACCACTGTGCCACCAGGGAAGCCCCGTGGTGCTGGTCTTGAAGGAACCACAGTTTTCTGAGATCCAGTGTGGGAGAACTATGTCTCTTTGTTTTTTAATAAGAGGATTCTTTTTAAAATAAAATCAAGGAGTGAAGCATTGATCAAATAATATTGTGAAAGTCTCTAACCTTTCCATCATGCTCAATTTCATTTCCTAGTGGAAACTGATGGGTATCCCTTCAAATATTTCTATGCCTCTATAAACATATTTCCTTTATACATAACTGATGTACATTTTATATACAAATAAAATTATTTGCAAACTCTTTCACAATGGCTTTTTTTTTCTTTATCTCATTGACACAAATGCAGCATATTATCAGCATACAACCTTGAAATTTATTTTCCTTTGTTTTACTGGTCAATACAAAAAGCATGTAGTTTTGGGCTTACATTTCTTGATTGAATATAGGAGTGAAAACCAAACTAAGATTGGGAGACAACCAAACTGAATACAATGGAAATAAAAGCATGAACTGAATGTTTCAGGGTCCTAGGGAGTGGGTGAGGCTAGGGTGGGTCAAGGCTTGAAGGATGAGTTAGCATTCCTTAAATAGCAGAGAATTGGGGAGGAAAAGGAATCAGTGGGAACAAAGGCTTGGAAGCACATTGATGTTGCTCAGAATTTAGAGGTGAAAATTATGGAGGTTCTACAACCTGCAGCATTCTGACTGGGATTCACAGGGTTCACTCTTGGGTAGGTATTAACATTTACTAGGTGACCTAATGACATCCTCATGTAATGCAAGGTTTGCTTAACAGTTTTGCTTAGCAGTGTTAAGTTTTCTGTTTGTTCCTAAACTCTGTCTTCAGTATGTATTATGGTGAAGGGAGCACAGGCAGAAAATGGACTCAGGGAAGATTTCATTGCAGGTATTTTTAATCTTTGCCAGTAACTCTGGAACAAATCTCCTGTTAAGAAAAGCCCCAAAGGGAGGTGTATAGGAGATTGTACATTGAAGTAAGTTACAATACCCTTCTTTAATTCCAAAACAAGTATTGGGCTTTCACTGACCTAAACCACTTTTCTCTGGAATTTTGCCCTAGGCTGAAAGCCATGGGGAAATTCTCTATCTCCTTAAGAACTGGGTCTTCTCTTTAAAACCTGCCCTCACCTGTCCCACTGCTAAATAAATGACTTCGTGCTCTCTTGTATTCACGGTTAATTTTTATTCCTTTTAATGTTATTTTGTTTGGGGTTATACTTTTCCTACAGTGGGATATTTAGGGGGACCTATTATAAAGTAAATGTGAATTTCACGAAATTACTGATTGTTGACCATTTTTTTACCTACAAAAAAGGCAGTTTCAATATAAATCTTGAAGTATGTTGTTTCTTGTTAGTAAAGTTGGGGTTCATCAGTATTTTGTTTCTTACTAATTTTCTCACTTTTAACTTCACGGTGAGTCAAAATGAATTTTCATAAGCCTCAAAACATCTCCCAGGGCTTCCCTGGTGGTGCAGTGGTGGAGAGTCCGCCTGCCAGTGCAGGGGACATGGGTTCGTGCCCCGGTCTGGGAAGATCCCACATGCCGTGGAGCGGCTGGGCCCGTGAGCCTTGGCCGCTGAGCCTGCGTGTCCGGAGGCCTGTGCTCCGCAACGAGAGATGCCACAACAGTGAGAGGCCCGCGTACCGCAAAAAAAAAAAAAAAAAAAAAAAAAAAAAAAAAAAAAAAAAAAAAACATCTCCCAGCTCAGTGCCTTTTCTGCTTTTGACTGTTATCATACAAGTTCAGGCCCCCTTATCTTTTACCTTGACAATATGAAGTGTGTTTCTACTTGGCTTCCAGTCTCCTGGCCAGTTTTTCTCAGTGTTATCTCCTAAAACACAATCCTTGATGACCTATCAATTTAAGACCAGGCATGGGAGGCTTCCACAAGAAAATCCAGCCTCCTCTCTTCCCTCTGTCCCTCTTCCTTTGCCCACATCTTATATCTTGAGTTCACTCTGAATTCATTTTTGGTTACTCCCATTTTGCCACTGAGCTTGCTTTGCCTGGTGTCACAGCTGCTTCTGTAGCAATCTTTTCATCCCCCAGGCTACAAGCTCTCTGAAGGCGGAGAGAGTCCTCCTGAGGCTCTGACACAACTGCAGCGTCCAGCGTGCACCCCGGGTGGCTGTTGAGGTCTTGGACAGCACGAGCCTGGGATGGCTGTTCTTAGACACTAGGTTGTGAATGTCTTCCACAGGAGCCGCGTAGTGACACAGCCGTGGTTAGCATGGTGGCTTATGTAGAGCAGATTCTCCAAAGGTACTCACAGAATTCAGCTGAGTCTCAGTTTAGATCTGGCCATGAAAAGTGCTTCCGAAGCACTGAAATTTCCCACCTTCTAACCTGGAGTCCCACTCTGATCTTACATAGAAACAGACAAGCCTGGGAAGGAAAGAGATCCTGACCACAGCATCTCCACCTGGTCCAGCAAGCTCCCGGATCTGCAGCCAAGTCTGTTGACAAAGTCTCCAAGATTGGAGGATGTCTCTTCACCTCCCTCCCCAGCCCCCCAGGCTTAGGCTCCCCAAAACAAAGGGCTTCCCTGACACCACCCTCTGTCCTCATTATCTGTCCTGCAGACATTTTGCACCATTTTCTGCCTCACAGGGCTGCCCCTAACAACAATGTGAAGCCAAGAATTTCAGCATATGTTTCCCTGGCATATTCTGATGGCTGACAGGCCAGATATAAATTAGTTGATTATATATGTATTGAGATCTTAGTTCCCCAATCAGGGATTGAACCCGTGCCTCCTGCATCGGGTATGTGGAGTCTTAACCACTGGACCACCAGGCAAGTCCCGAGTTGATTATAATTTTTTGACTGGGCTTTTCATCCCCTCAAAATAAAGAATAAATCCTGTAAAATGATCCATCCCCCAGAGTGTTCTAACTGGAAATTTTTCTCTGTGACCATCAGCCACTTCTAGTTTATCTTTATCGAATCTCTATTTCCTTTTGCCGAGGTACTTTATATATAACCGGGAAGCAAACTGTTACTGACTTGGAGAGTTTGATGGGGCTTGCGTCTCATGGCCAGCCCCACAGGGAGCCCTTGGAGCTGTTTTCAGGAGCAAACCATGAGTTTGAGCCTAGGAGAAATGAAAACATAAGGGGGTCTGATCGGCTTTCGGAGATGCTTCTTACACACGAAGAGGAGTCCTGAACAAGGCAATGGCTGAGATTTACCGAACAAATAAGAAAACTGGCTGCCATGGATCAAAGCACGCAGCACAAGGGAACATGTCTCGTGCTGCTGTGAGGTGTCACATTGGCAGAAACGTCCATGATGAGCTGCCCAACGATTTGCTAAAGAGGGAAACGCAGGGAGGAAAAAAAATAAAAAACAATCGATTTAAGAATGCACACTAAGTATAAAGTTTCCTGTGGGAAAAATAAGCAAATATTTAAAACATCAGAAAGAAAATGCCATGGGGAATTTCCACCCTTCTTAAATACAGTATGTCTTGGCACAAGTACAAGAAGAGGACTGCAGTTATTACTGCTCCCAAGCAGGGCAAATGTAGCCCAAACGGTCAACACAGGCACCAGGTCACATCCCAACTGTCTAATGGGTGGACGGAAGGGGTGATTTTCTTGATCTACATCTTTAAAAATCTTGAGAACAGTTTTAGGTAACTTGTATTCAAATTTGGAGTCAAGATGAGGAGAAATGAGGACTGGCACGGAGCTAGGGATAAAAAGACTTTTTCCTGCCTAGAGTGTGGGAAAGGGCAGCGACTTGTAGGAGAACAGCAGGGCCCATGCTGTGGAGGGCTCCGGAGGCCGCTCTGTGGGACCCGCTGACCCGAGGACACTCGATTGCAGGGGCTGCAGGAAGTCCTGACCTTACTGGTGTTACCTTCTGGGCTGCGTCCCAGGCCTGGGAAACCCGTGCTCCTGCCCTCACGCTGTGGAGACATGCCGGCTCCAAGGCTGACAGAGGAGGTGGACAAGAGGCCCGTGCAGCTGCAGGGAAGGGGCTTAGGAGCCAAACCTTCAACCAGCACCCTATAGACTGTAAGAACCATTTCTCCTCCATCCTGCTGAAAAGTGCCCCCAGGAACATCATGGAGGTTTCTGCAGCCCTTCTCCAATCCCACCTTCACCGCCCATTCAGCACATCACCTGGGGTTCTTGGACGGGAGAGTAGGTCATAGAGCATCTTCCCACCCTCTGAGAGATGGAAGTTTGGGTTTTGTTTCAGCTGACACCGACAGCGGCGCTCATAGCCCAGGGCCGGCCAGCTGGTGGTTAGATGTTTATGGTGTGTCTCTGCCTCTGCACAACGCTCTTCAAAATGGCTTTGTGAACCATCCAATCTAATTGGCAAAATCCAGTAAGTTTTCAAGAAGATCATTTCTCATGATTTTCAGTGTCTTCAGTGTCTGAGTCAAACTCACAGCCTGTCCCCGGGTCCTGCTTCCTTGCAGAACTTAGCACTGCTGGTTGGGCCTTGGCAAGCACACAGGAGTATTTTCATTGTGGTCATCTGAGCATTCTGATCGGAATTTCTGAAGCACTGGGTCCTTCTGTCTGGCACTGGAAGAAGCCTAATAGAGTGAAGGGAGTGTGAAAGGATAGTTTCCTGGCTCACATGGGTTTCTGGACCTGATAAGAAAATGTCTACGTCAGTGTGGCTGGTCTGTCTCCAAATAGCCAACATCAGTCAACTTCTGTGTTCTGTTTCCTGATTTTCTGGGTGAACCAAGGTATTACTTTCACTTGGCCCAGTGTGTTTTATCAAGGGTGCACATAAAGAAGTTCATGGCCGGGATAAATTGCCACTGTAACAGCGCTCACAATTTCAAACCCTAGCAAAGCTGAGTCTTCAATAAATGACTTTTTCCCCTTTCCTCCCTGAAGTGAGGATCAGATAGCCAACTACTTTTCCTAGTGCAATGATGATGCTTCTTCTTATAACGTTGAATGTTAAGAAAGGAATTTACCCACCACATGAGGCAAAGGGTATATCGAATTTCAGATTATCAATAGATATTTCAAACACATCAAAAGATAGTCTACTTGACATTTCCCCATCCGCAGCCTAGCACTCTCTATCACCTTTCCTTGTTTTATTCTTCTCCATAGAACTTATCACCATTTGACCTACTGTTTGTTTTATTGTTGTAAACAAACATTTTTGCCTCTCTCCTTCTCTCTTACACACACACATGAAAGAATGAATGAATGAATGCCTTAGAAGACAGTGTTTCCTCTGAAATGAAGCTTTTCACCTTCTTTCCCAGCCCACACACTTGGAAGCTAGATCAATTGACTTGCAGTGAGGTCTCACCCTTTTTACAGCAAGATCCGGAGAAAGACCCAGCAAATAGCTCAGGGGCACAGTCCAGCCTGAAGGTTACAACCGTTGAGAGACTTTTGGTCAGCTCTGGGGTCAGTCTTCTTCATATACAGGAAACATGCCTGGAGAACAGAGACTGGATGAGAAATGAATTCACCCTGTACACAATTGCCAAGTGCCCCTTTCCTCCTCTTCCTCACACAGTTCAAATCAGGCTTTTCAAATGAAGCGAGGGAGACAGATAAAGAAAAAAATCCCAAACAAAGCCAGTTATGGACAAATACTATAAAATTCCACAGTAAGTAAATGCTCCCTGTCTCTTTAAGGGGAAGTTTCTTTGGAGAATGATGGTGTTGGGTCTAACTTCCTCCCTAAATGCGTATATACTCTGCACACATTTGTTGGACCCCATTCTGTCCTAAGTCCTGTGCTATGAACAGGATGCAGCTAAGAATTGGATATGAAAAACAGATGTATTCGCTGCCTTTTCCCAGTTTGAGTCCAGTGGTAAACATTAACGGGCAGTCACCTCAAACCCGCTGGTGATGTTACCATACATCACATTCTACTCTTAAAACTGACTCTAATTCGGGGCTTGCAAATGTTATTGTCAAGGGCCAAATAGTAAATCAATATTTTAAGATTTGTGGACCATACAGTCTCTGTCACAACCACTCAGCTCTGCTGTCGAGCACAGAAACTGACAGTGTTCATGAATGACCATGGCAGTGTCCCAATAAAACTTTATTTATAAAAACAGACACAAGCTGGATGTGGCCCTTAGGGTATTGTTTGCTGGATCCTGCTCTCATTGCTTTGTTGCATTATAGTCAGATTCTAGAGATGTGATTCAAATAAAACTATGGTCTTGGTCTCAAATTTCCATAGAGTTTGTATACAGAGATTTATAAAAATACGGATTGGTCAAAGAGTACAGACTTTCAGTTTTAAGATGAGTAAGTTCTGGGGCTCTAATGTACAGCGTGGTGATTAGAGTTAATAATACTGTAGTATATACTTGAAAGTTGCTGAGAGAGTAGATTTTAAATGTCCTCACCATAGAAAAGAAATGGCAGGTATGTGACGTGATGGAGGTGTTAGCTAATGCTAAAGTGGTAATCATTTTGCAATCTATAAATGTATCAAATCAACACGTGTATATCTTAAACTTACACAACGTTATATGCCAATTATATCTCAACAAAGCTGGAAAAAATTAAATTAAAGATTTTCTTTTAGTTTTCAGAGTTTATAATTGTCGTCTGTGGAAAGTTTAGTCTAATAAAAGGTACCGAAACATTTTTAAAAAGAAAAGAAAATAAATTATGAGTTTATAAAAGTACTTGCTGTTCATCTACAGCTTTTCAGCGAGCATTTCTGTCGGGGTAAAGGATACAGGTTATACCACAGCTTTGCCTCTGTGATGATAACTGTCAAATCTGTCTGGTTATCCCTGGGTCCCAATGGAAATGGCTTTGTTCTGTTTCCAGATGTTTCCTACATATCATTTAGAGTAATAAACAGAGACCAGAACAAAATGGCCCTCTGACCCCTAGCCACAGGCCGAGATGCCATGGCTGTTTTATCACTCTCAGCTTGTTATTGTGGCAAAGAGAACAAGGCCATTTTGTCATGGCTCTTGGTCTGCCATGCCTATCTCCTGTGCTGGGTCTCTTCCTCACCTTCTATCCCTGGGGTGGGCTCTGGCTCAGCTTCAGTCTATTGAGCATCTAGTTGAGCCCCGTATCAGATGTTTGCTGTTTCCCTCTCCAGATCCACCCTCCCTCTTCTCCATTCCCTGTTCTCTGCCCTAGAAGGCTGCCTTGTATGGACTTTATCAAAGGACTCTCCATCCCCTTTGCTTCCTTTTGGGTCCAGCCAAGGAGGATTCCTGGCGAGAGATCTGAAGGAGGGAAGAGAGTGAAGATGGAGTATCTACTCCCCTCCTTCTCTTCCTGTAAGCTCACCTCAGGCTGGCTGCATCCTTTAATTGAAGGCCTGTGCTCCTCTCAAAGCAAACAACCGCTTCGAGCCTTCTAGACGCTGTAGCCACTCCCTCTCCTTGTTCCCTGGGTCTAGGGCAGGGCCCAGCTCCACTGTTGCTGCTCTATCAGGTTCCTGCACTATCCCTGTATCCCTGTGCTTCCCCACCTCCCACCTTCACCTTTGTACCACAGTCCCTTTACAAATAAGCCCTTCCTGGATTATCCTAATTTGATGGTGCCATCTGTTCCTGTGGGGACCCTGATGGATGCAACAGATTTGGGCTCTTGGCTGCACCATTACTGTACCCTCTGGCAGGGAGCAGAAAGGCTGTGGAGGGACTTCTAGAAGCTTCTTAGAAAACCTCCTCCAATAAGCATCTGTGGATAAAAAATGTTGCTTGCCATATCAGCAAACAAAGGATGCTGTGGCCATCAAGCCATCAGCCATTATGCTGCCCCCGATGGTGAGCCTGAGGGAACTCAGGATGGGAAAGAACAGGGTACTCACCCTAGATAGCATATCAAAGGAGTGATTTCAGTGAGCCCAGACACATGCACCTCCCCATACATAGATAAGCGCTAAATTCCCTCACTTGAGATGTCTGGTTTTCTTTAATTAACAGTAATCTTTTGATGTTCCAACTACCTGGTCTTTATCGCAAAACTCCTATATATCCTGGTTCCTCCCTTACCTCTTCGGATAAGTCCCTCAGAGCTGTCTGAGAGGCTGTGTCCTGGGCTTGAAGTCCTCAGAAAGTCTGCCCAATATTAGGCTGGCCAAAAATTTTGTTCGGGTTTTTCCATAACAACTTACGGAAAAACCCAAATGAACTTTTTGGCCAACCCAGTAAACCATAATTCTCAGGAATGCTGTGGCGGTCCAGTGGTTAGGACGCTATGCTTTCATTGCCGGGGCCTGGGTTCAATACCTGGTTGAGGAACAAAGATTCTGCAAGCCGTGGCCAAAAAGAAACCAAAAACATAATTCTTAAATTTTAGGTTGTATATTTTTCTTTCAGTTGACCCATCCCTAATTATTAAATCATCCAAACATTGGATCCTCTTGAATGCAGTTTCTTCCAGCAAGAGAAGTCAAGCATAAGCCTTCAACGAGATGTCATGGAGATCTGTAGGGCTGACTCATGGTTAGCCAGTCTACAGGGCTGTGAACGTGACCATGTGTCAAACAGTCCCAGGAGTTTCTACTCATGAGGCCGAGTTTATAAGCCTCAGCAACTCAACGACCCTGAATCTTAGAGCCAATCCGTTCTCAAGCAGCTTTGTAGACCCCAGTCAGTGGAGAAGGTAGATCCTAGAACAGTTTCTGAAAACAACTTACAGAGTTCAGTTTACTGGGAAGAACTTAGCACCAAGTACCCTTTAAAGAGGCAGTCTGTGTGGTAATTAAGGTGATTAAGGATAGACTCTAGACTTAGCTCTGTATGATGTGACCTTCAGAACACACCAGGGACGTGACGGTAAGTAACATGGCTTAAGCATTGTGGGTCTCTGCTTCCTCACCTCTAACATAGGAGCTGCTGTGAGAATTCCATTGGCTAATATTCTTAAAATGTTTAGAACAGTGCCTGGTACATAGTTAAGTATGATAGGCATTAGCTATTATGGCTATTGAAGGAGACATCCTCCTTGCTATCTTTTGTGTTGGAATCTGCTTGGTTATGCTTGGAAGACCCCTCACCCCAGAGGCACCTTCTTAAAAAAAAAAGGCCCCATTATAAGGCACAATGACCTGCTATGCTTTGCAGAGATTTTTGTATTGGGCCATAATATCCTAGTTTAATTCAACTCTCAGTCAGCAGGAGTAGAATGTGGCCATCTTCACTGTGTGTCTTGCATCACGCTAGCTATGAGAGACTGCAGCTCTGAACAAGAAAAACCCAGTCCCCACCTTCATAAAAGTGCTACAGAAATCTATAGCTCAGGCTGGGAGTCAGATGTCCTCACAACTACATTTAATTTAAAATCAAGCCACTTGAGAAAATTCAGCTGTAAGCTTGGCCTTCTCTCAGCTCCATGAGCACAAGGCAGCGAGCTGCAGTCAAGCTGTGAGTTACTCAGGCTTTTCCCATCAAGACCTTTAAGTTCTTTCTGTAGATTGCCTTGACACGAGAGTAAATAGAAAATCACATGTCCTTACACCAAGGGGGGAAAAGGGTGGGTTGGTGGGGTGGTGGTGGTGGGATGAATTGGGAGACTGGGATCGACATGTATACACTAATATGTATAAAATAGATAACTAATAAGATAACTAATAAGAACCTGCTATATAAAAAAATACATAAAATTCAAAAAAAAAATCACGTCCTTAGCACCTCTGTTCCGGAAGAGTCTTCTGGCAGCACAAATGGATTTTCAATTTCAATTGAAATCAGGTCAAAAGGGCTTCTGACTGCTTTATCTACAATGAACCTGTACTGTTTTTGTAATGAGAGCTAAAGATGTTTTAATTTTTAAAAATTTTACCGTTGCAATAGAGAGTGTCCTTGTGAAGCACATCATAAATTAGACACACAAGTTAACACTAATCATGTTCGAATAGTGTCTAAAACAAGTAAGAAAATTCTCAAGTGTTTATGCTTCTTTTTCAACTTTAAGCTGAGAGTTGGGAGCCCCAGGATGATGGGGTAGACTGTTGAAGGCCATATAGGCAGGTACATATAAGGAGTAAGAATATCTCTAAGAAAGTGAAAGGATGTCAGCAAAAATAATTTGTTTATAAACCAAGTTGTAAGACATGCAGAAAATACAGTTAAAATTGCATGACAACTTTTCTCACTTGCTTGGTTTGGGAACACCTTGTAGAAAGGTGAAGTCAACACGTGTAATCTAACTAAACTTGATCCATTTCACTTCCACCCTTGTTTTCTAGTAGAAGTGAAATTTCCTGCTTCTACCAAGGGGACTGATAGTGGGTCATGCTTGGCTTACCTGGAACTCTGGGACGACTCTTCTCCCTCTTGTCCAAGGTCTGGAGAGCAGAGACTGTATTCTACTTAATCTTTATATCCAAAGGGTCTAACTTAGTATCTTTACATAGTCAATGCCAAATAAACATTTGGTGGATAAATAGGTGGATGGATGGATGGATGGACGGATGGACGGATGGGGGTGATATAATTTGGGGATAAGTAAAAGAGTTAAGGTTACTAAGAGAATGCTTCCTCTATTATTTGAAATAGAGAGTATAGGAAAAGAAAGAAGTTTGCTGTATGATTTTTGGCTCTGTGAAACATCTATGGGTCTTAGGCAGTTGTAAACTTCTGGCTTCAGTATCCTCATGGATAAAACTGAGGGTTTGGAGGAGCTGATCTCTAGGTTACCTTCAAGTCTTAAGGTAACTAAGTATGATACTAAGTATAATGCTTAAGGATAAAGAAAAGTAGAATTTACCAAGGTTTAACAATGCCTTAAAAATGTGAGAATGCTCTGTCATCAGCAAGAGGGTAACTGGGTGATGGGTTTTTCTAAAATGTTTCATTTTCTGATACATTCTTCCACTCTTTAAAGTGATATATACCATTTCTGTTTAAAAATAAAGTGAATTCAGATTGATTTATTTTTAGCAGATAATTCTTGAGATACTTGTCCAGCATGTTGCAAAAATTAGGCTGGCAGTTATTCTTTTAATGTTTGGAGCTGAATTCTAAGAGAGGTTGGAAATGGCTTCTGAGAAATCATTCAGCTAGGGCAGGGCACAACGTTGGGTTGATTAATTAGCAACTACCTTTTTTTACTGAATTGAACTTGGATCTGCTTACCTGATGCTCAGCAAGGCCAATCTATTGACATCCAGTTGTGGTGAAGCAAAGTGTAGAATTTATTGCAGGGTGCCAAGCAAGGAGAATGTGCAGCTTCATGCTCAAAAGACATGAACTCCCTGATGGCTTTCAGGGAAGGGGTTTTAAGGGCAAGATTAGGGGTGTGGGTTGCAGGGTACCTGGTCAGCTTGTGTGCAATTCTTTGATTGGCTGATGGTGAGGTAACAGGGTGATGTGCTGGGAATCTCAATCATCCACCTTCTGGGTCCAACCTGTCTGGGGTCTACATGCCAGTGGTCTGCATGTAGTTAAATTCTTCCACCTGGTGTGGGCTTTAGTATCTGCAAAATAATGCAAGGATATGGCTCAGGATATTATCTATAGCCCTTGAGGAGGAACTAAAAGTCCTTGACCTTGTTTTATAGCTAAACTATTATTATTTTGTCTTGCTTGACTGCTTTCCTTTGTTTCTACATTTTCTCACTTCTCTGATTAAACTTGCTCTTTGGAACTCAGGGAAGACCTAGGTGGCTACAATTTATTTCCATAGCCTCTTTTCCCAATCAGCAATAAGCGGGGGACATCAAGGCATCTGTCATTGGGAAAGCCCTGCAGAGTCCTGCTCAGTTTCACTCTAATAAACAAGATCTCTCAAATCTCGTTTAACACTTGGATTTTTTGGTTTTATGGTCTCCACCTACTACCACTGAGCCAATGTTTTCATTGTCCAGGCCCACTATTTTGCAAACTCTACAGCTCTTTCTGACAGAACCAAATGCTATCTCTTTTCTTCTCCCAATATGATTAACTCACACAACCTTGGACAAAATCATACATCCACATGCCAGCAGTCAATTTTTTAGCTTCTCTTCTATCAACATTGTCCCTCTGCCCAGGGCCAAAAAAGTCAGAAAGATGAGTGACAAACAGAAATGTGCTTTTCTTTTTTTAAATTTTAATTAAAAGAAAAGTTTAGTTTTCTAAAAAATAAATTTTATTTATTTATTTTTGGCTGTGTTGGGTCTTCGTTGCTGCACACAGGCTTTCTCTAGTTGCAGCAAGTGGGCGCTATTCTTCCTTGCGGTGTGCAGGCTTCTCATTGCAGTGACTTCTCTTGTTTCAGAGCACAGGCTCTAGGCACGTGGGCTTCAGTGGTTGTAGCATGCGGGCTCAGTAGTCGTGGCTCTCGGGCTCTAGAGCGCAGCCTCAGTAGTTGTGGCACATGGGCTTAGCTCCTCCACGGCATGTGGGATCTTCCCGGATCAGGGCTTGAACCTGTGTTCCCTGTGTTGGCAGGTGGGTTCTTAACTACTGTGCCACCAGGGAAACCCCAAAATGTGCTTTTCACATTGAATCTCCTGCTTAAAATTAATTTCTTTATAGACTTTTGAATATTTTATTTATATTAATTATTTTCTTTTTTTTCCTCTTGAGTTCTCTCTCTAGCTGCTTTTTACTTTTTTCAAATACTTTAAAGACAATGGGCTTGGATTTAAAATATGTTCTGCTATGTTCCATTTATTTGTCTAGGCCCTGGTAATTTCTGACTTTCAAAAGGTCAATGTGTACATTTACAATACTAATAACCAAAATAGAAATGCCACAGTATTTAATTTTTATTCATTTTCCAAGACAACTCTCTAAATGTAGCCATTGTTAATATCTAAGTCCTCTATGTATATCCACATAAAATCTGCCCCAATTTGCTCCTGGTCCAATACAAGAGACTCCCAATGTACTGTAATTTATCTTTTTCCATAGCTATAATTATAACACTTGTTGTCACAAACTCCTATTCAAAAAGTGCATAAAAAGTAGACAGAAAGCCGTAAAGTGAAAATAATCAGGCTTTTATTTACTGTATGTATAAATGATGTTTAAATGGACAACCTGAGACACTGTAAGATCTTGAGCTAAGGTTTGAATCTACAGAGATTCAGATACATCTATGATTCCCAGTCTATGATTATGTTCAGAGCAGTTTCAGATGAAGTATATTTTATTAAAATGTTGTAGTTATTAGGGAATGTGTAAGCTGTCTTTGGTAGTTATTGTAATATCAATGAATCAGAATATTCAAATTACCAGAAAATTCAATTTCTTAGCGAACAAACATGGACACCAAGTGGGGAAAGTGGCAGGGGGAGGGTGGTGGTGGTGTGATGAATTGGGAGATTGGGATTGACATGTATACACTAATATGTATAAAATGGATAACTAATAAGAACCTGCTGTATAAAAATATAAATAAAATAAAATTCAAAAAAACACAAAAAACAAAAAACAATTTCTAACACTCCTTGATATAAAGGAGAAAAAGGGAGGAGCAAGGTAGGGTGGGGCTGTCCCCCCAAGAAACCAAACTAGCGAATCTAGCTTCAAACACACCCTCTGGTCTGTTATTCCAATTTTAGCCATTTGTTTCTGCTAACTCTGTCCTAAACTTAGTTTTTTCTGTGCTGCTATAAGAGTATGCTCTTATCTTCTAAATACAACACATTTTAAATTTTCACATTGTTTTCTATTTTTAATTTAAAATTTTGTCCCCTAACTTTAGTTCTCTGGGGGCAGAGCCTGGATTTTTAATCCTAGCCACAGGTGTGTCAGGAATTATCTCAAAACAACTCTTAAAATTGTCCCCATTGTTTAGTTTCGATTACTGAAGTTGGTAGAGGTGAAATAATTTGGACAAAGTCAAGACCTGCAGATAGCAAGTGAGTAAATTAGAATTTTTACCAAGATTTGCCATGTCCCAAGGGCCATGTTCACTTCCTTAGTAGTACAGAATATAGGTACTCTGTAATTTTCATTATATAGAGAATCTCCATTAACAAGAATCCAAATACCTGTGATCCTCATTTTTTAAATTGAATTTCTTTTTTAAGAGAAAGAGAAAAATTACAAGAGGGGTAACTCTACTAATAGCAATTAAAATATAAGCATATATATATATACAATTCCAGGGAGTATTCTGTACTTCTCCTAAAACATATGAGGTGTCTAGGGACTTCCCTGGTGGTCCAGTGGGGAAGACTCCATGCTCCCAATGCAGGAGACCTGGGTTTGATCCCTGGTTGGGGAACTAGATCCCACATGCATGCTGCAACTAAGGGTCTGCATGCTGCAACTAAGAAGTCCGCATGCCGCAACTAAGAAGTGTGCGTGCTGCAACTAAAAAAAAAAATCTCACATGCTGCAGTGAAGATCCCACATGCTGCAGCTAAGACCCGACACAGCCAAAATAAAAAAAGTATATTAAAAAAACAAAACAAAACAAAACAACATATGAGGTCTAATATTCTACTCTTACATATTATAAATATTATAGAATGATTAATGTTTTCAGAGATAACTCCAAGGCTTTTAAATAACTCAAATCAATGCCAAAATATTAATTGCTAATTAAACAATACTAACTCAGGGAAGTAGACTTACACATTTTATTCCATTTAAAGAAAGTTTAAATCTTATACTTTAATTTCTTGATTTACAGCAGCTTAACTGTTCTCTTAGATATGCTTTTTTGGGGATTGACATATACACACTGCAATATTTAAAATAGATAACAAGGACCTACTGTATATTGAACTCTGCTCAATATTCTGTAATAACCTAAATGGGAAAAGAACTTGAAAATGAATAGATACATGTGTATGTGTAACTGAATCACTTTGCTGTACACCTGAAGCTAACACAACATTGTTAATCACCTATACTCCAATATAAAATAAAAACTGTTTAAAAGTGACACATATTTCTAAGTGCTTATTGTAGAATATTTAGAAAACACAGAAAAACATAAAGAAATTCAACATATGCATTCTTTATTCTGCTGTGAGCATTTTACCATGTCATTTGTAATCTTTACTTGCATAAATATACATAACCTAAAATATTCTCATATGAGTATATCCTATATTACTTTATAGTTTCTCTGTTGAATATCTGAATTGTTATTTATGATGAGGTAATTAATATATTTGTGTTAGATTCCTAGAAATACAATTATTGGGTCAAAGGGTAGAAACATGTTTGAAGCTCTTGAGAAGTATTGTTAGATTACTCTCCAGTAACTTCACACCATTTTTCACTCCAGGATGCACCTTATCACACCAGTACCAGCAGTGGGTATTACTGTAGCCCGTAAAGATTCATAATATGGCTTCATTCTAATTATTTGCTTTATCAGGTTTGAAAAATGACCCTTTTTTAATTCATGGAACACATTTCCCTAATGGTTCTGTTGTCTATATAATAACAGTAAAAATGTAGCAGGTATTGTGCTAAGAGATAAAATTATCTCTTAATTCTAATCACACTTCATATAATAATATATATTTATATTAAATATAAATTATATATGAATAGACTATATAATGTAATATATAATATATAATGACTATATATTTATACATAAATAAATTATATATATAACTATAATGATTTTCTAGATGAAGAAACTGTCTTAGAAAAGTTTAGCCCCCTGGGACTTCCCTGGCAGTCTAGGGGTTAAGACTCTGCGCTTCCACTGCAGGGGACGTGGGTTCGATCCCTGGTTGGAGAACTAAGATCCCACATGCCAAGTGGACAGCCAGGAGGAAAAGAAAAAAAAGAAAAGAAAAGAAAAGTTTAGCCCCTTGCCTAAGATAACCCAGCTAGTAGTAGTTGGTACAGCTTCAATCAGGTCTGACTCTGAAGCGTATATAAAATTTTATTTATTTATTTTTCATCACACACTTTAAGATCAGGCACCCAAGATCCACCCCACCAACATTTCTCTACATTAAAATGTTCTGATCTCTTCCTTTCCATTTATTTTTCAGATGAACTATATACAATCATTTTATCAGTTCCCTCAAAATTGGCAGTTTGATGTTGCATTAAGGGTATACAGTAAATTTATGAAAAACAGCATCTTAAGACTATTGGATCTACCAGCAGCATGATGTCCTTAGGTGTCTTATTTAATTTTGTGGATCCCTCCAATGTAGCTTCTTCACCTCTCTTGTTAAGGTGTTTTTATTTGCTTGTTTGCTTTTTCCCCCAAAATCAACAGGAGCTTTTCTTTTTTTTTTTTAATTTTTATTTATTTATTTATTTTTGGCTGTGTTGGGTCTTCGTTTCTGTGCGCAGGCTTTCTCTAGTTGCGGAGAGCGGGGGTCACTCTTCATCGCGGTGCTCGGGCTTCTCATCGTCGTGGCTTCTCTTGTTGTGGCTTGAGGGCTCTAGACGCGCAGGCTCAGTAGTTGTGGCTTACAGGCTTAGTTGCTCCGTGGCATGTGGGATCTTCCCAGACCAGGGCTCGAACCCGTGTCCCCTGCGTTGGCAGGCAGAGTCTTAACCACTGCGCCACCAGGGAAGCCCAGGAGCTTTTCTTTACTATATTTTAATTGAGTGTAGTTAGCATTGATTTGTGTACATTTATTTGTGTTCCTTTTTAGTTATAATAGTTTTCTATTTGATTTTCTAAGGTTTTCCAAACAAACAATTGTGTATCTGCAATATTTTTTCTCTTAATTTCTTTTTTTTTTTAAATTGATTGTAATTTTTTTAAATTTTATTATTTATTTATTTATTTATTTATTTTTACATCTTTATTGGAGTATAATTGCTTTACAATGGTTCGTTAGTTTCTGCTTTTTTTTTTTTTTTTTTTTTTTGCGGTATGTGGGCCTCTCACTGTTGTGGCCTCTCCCTTTGCGAAGCACAGGCTCCGGACGCGCAGGCTCAGCAGCCATGGCTCACGGGCCCAGCCGCTCCGCGGCATGTGGGATCTTCCCAGACCGGGGCACGAACCCGTGTCCCCTGCATCGGCAGGCGGACTCTCAACCACTGCGCCACCAGGGGAGCCCTCTCTTAATTTCTTAATTTCTATTTCTTATCTCTATCTTTTCCTTGTTTCAATGAATTAGGCAAAACTTCTAGAACAGTGTGATGACATGGTAATTATAAGGAACATCACTTTTGTCCTTTACCATACTGAAATTATTTCTAGTATTTTGCCTTTAAGTTAATGTAGATGTGTGTGTGAGGGTGTGTGTGTATGTTTTAAACTGTAGTAAAACATAGGAATAATGCAGTTAGTAGAAATCCTACCTTGACTTTGGCATTTTGTCAATTTTTAGTTTTCAGTATTTTCATGGGCTGTATAATGGGGACTTGGAAACAGGTACATGGACTTCAAAACTTGCTGCTACTTTAACTCTGAAATTAAACAAATACTTTTTAGGAGGATTTTCAACAAATGATGCAATATATTAATGCCTAATTAACTTATTTTTAAAATAAATTTATTTATTTATTTATATTTTTGGCTGTGTTGGGTCTTCATTGCTGAGCGTGGGCTTTCTCTAATTGCGGCGAGCGGGGGCTACTCTTCCTTGTGGTGCGCAGGCTTCTCATTGTGGTTGCTTCTCTTGTTGTGGAGCACGGGCTCTAGGCATGTGGGCTTCAGTAGTTGTGGTACACAAGCTCAGTAGTTGTGGCTTGCGGGCTCTAGAGTGCAGGCTCAGTAGTTGTGGCACATGGGCTTAGTTGCTCTGCAGCATGTGGAATCTTCCCGGACCACCTGGGCTCGAACCCGCGTCCCCTGTATTGGCAGGTGGATTCTTAACAACTGCGCCACTAGCGAAGCCCCCCTAATTAACTTTAAAATTTGATTCATTTCCTTAAGCATCTCAGTCTTCTGAGGTAAGACTATAATCAGCTTTTCCTAATAAGATTTATCCCACAGGCCATTATTTTCCATTACACATGTTCTTTTCACCTCCCACTAGAATGTATAGTTTTCCAGACTAGGACTAGAGAAAGTCAAACTAGGAGTCAATAAGGAAAAATCCCTTGAGATGAAAGTCTACCATCCATCCCACTTCAGTGCCCTAGAACCCAGTGATTTCTGCTGAGGACCAAAAGCACTTGGTTCTGGCTGTTCTCATATCCTGAACTCAGAATCAGGTAGGAAGAACTCAGCTTTCAGAAGTACAGGGCCATCAGGCATACATTGTGAATAATAACTTCACCCCCCCCTTTTTTCTTTTTTTCTAATTTTTCTACTTTGTATTCTGTTTTCCCTTATTTCCTAGTCAATTTTGCAGTACAATTTTCCAAGGTATAGAAAGGAGAGAAAAATACTTTTAATGACAGTTCAATTCTCAGTATGAGTGTTTCTGGCTTTGCAAATTTTTGTTGGCCAGTTTAATCACATAACTGCCTTCTCTCTGCCATTTGGTACACACTTGAATCACGTAAGCTCACGGAATGCAGCATCAATGTGAATGTTAGCTTAATTCAAACATAATAAGCAATCAAAAATTTCAGAAAAGCACCTCATGCAATGAATTCCCAAAGTAAGTGAAAATGACTTTAGTATTTACTGTATTGTTATTACTAACACTGCTTTTATCTGTGCCATTTTTTTCTTTTTTTGGCAGGTACACTGTACCTATTTAAAAAAAAAATTAACCAAAATTTGGTTTGGAAGAAAACTTTCCCCTTCATAACACAATACACAAATCAGTCAGAATTGTTGCTATATTACTTTTTATTGTTCTTGTTTTAATGTGACCATGGAAACATGGACAGTAGCTAATAAACCCTTGATGATACTCAGGCTGCTTTTGATTTTACTGTCCTCCTGAATCTATCGTTAATCTTGGGTTAATTGAAGCACATAATTTACCAGATGGTAACAGTAGGTTTGTGCCATATAATTTTTTTATTCAGAGCTGTAACGGTGTCCTGTATATAATAGATGCTTCGTGTTTGCTGAATGATTGACAGTGAGAATAAAGGAATGAAAGAATGGTGAATAAAACCAATCAGGCTAAAGCTTAAACATGAGCCCTGGCAAGGCTGTTGAATGGAAAGGAATTCCACTGTGGGCAACTCAGAATCCTTGTTAGAAAACACCTGTTCAAAAGAGAACTCAATTTTCCCTTAATAGTGAAGGTGCCAGGACACAACTGTAGGCTTCTGGAATTCCTGGGAACAGACATTATTTAAACTGAATCCCTGACGAGGGTCTCTGATGAGATGGCCTAAAGGATTCCAGGCACCTAAATTTTATCCCATGTGCCTAATGTTTTTCCTCAGTCTCTAAAGATTATAGGAGAGGAGGTTGAAAAAAACCTGTTACAAGGGAAGGGGAACCAAGACCTCAACATCCAAGCGCCATCTCTTCTGCGCAGGACTGGCTATATAATTTGAGGGGAGTCCAGTGCCTAAATGCAAAGTCCCTCAGTCAAAGTTATTAAAATTATTAATTTCAAGATTGTGAGAACAGAGCATTAAGCCATACATGGGGTCCTCCTTAAGTGCAAGGCCGTTTATGACACAGTTTGCACACCCATAAACTAGCTTTGCATATGTTTTAAGTCTCTTGTTGTTTCTGAGCAAAGAAAATTGAATAGATCTGATGCAAGCAATTTTTATTCTAATGTAGTGTTATTGAATAGAAATTTCTGTGATGATTGAAATGGTCTATATCTATGCTAATACATAGCCACTAACTACCTAAGGCTATTGAGCACTTAAAATGAGGTTAGTGGGACTTGAAATTCTAGTAATACCACTGAAGAATTATATTTCAATTTTATTGAATATTTAATTTTATCTAACATAAATTTAAATAGCTACATGTGAATGTGGCTAATGGCTGCCATTTCGGACATACAAGTTTAATGAATCAACCAACCTACAGACAATAAAGAAAATAGTTCCATATAGAATTTATAGCAATTTTTGTAGCAATGAAATCTGTAACAGTTTGTAACAATGAAAAGCAAACAATGCCTTTTACATTAACTGCTCTGAGCAACTGACAACAGATAAGTTTGCCTTTTATCCTAATGGAAAGTTGCAGAATATCTTCTAAACTCATAAATAGAGCGAGAAATTTCTTTAAGATACAGAACTGTGAAATTTGGAGAAGATCCCTGCCTCTCAAATTTCCTAAGGATAGAGAGTTTCCATGGCAACGAAAAATCCATCCAAATGTAATTAAAAGTGAACGACTAGTGTATCTGTATCATTCAGTTCTAGTACATTTTACCTTTAATTATATTTTTCTAAGCTACTGACGTGCTAATATGTCAGACGATATTTGTTCAGGACTGAGGCTGACAAAGCTTTGTAGGAAGAAAAAAAGAGGACACTGTCATCCTGAAGGAACTCTGCAGATAGAATAAAACAAAAAGAAAAGATGTGTTCCTTTGCTCCTCTTTGGAATTCCTTCAAGTAAGAATGAGAGGGCCAGCCATTATTTTAGGGTTTTCCACTTCTTACTATCATATTTCTCCATCTCGGACTCCTGCCAGGACTTACCCTTGAAAAGACTCTCCCTTGAGTCCCAAGAAGCATCTGTCCTTGTTCCCCAGCTGGTTCCAGTATCCCAGCCAATCCTGCCCCTGGCCCTGGGGCTTCTTTCCGGTCCTTCCCACCTGGCCCCAGGCCATGGCCATGGGTGGCTTTGGGAGGTCCTAGAGGTCACAATCACTAGTGTCCTGCTTTAAAGTAAATGTTGAGAAATCAGTTGTTATGTGTGATTGAGGGGAAAAGAAAGTTTGTAATTAAAAAAAAATTACACAATGAATACTAGAGGTATGAGTGAATGAGAAGAGTTTCTTGTATCTTTGTTTTGTTTTAGTTACAAAGCACAGGTCCCTGATTGGGGAATGAAAACACCGGAAATTGCTGAAGTGAGATAATTTATTGCTAGAAAAAACAACAAGAGCAACCACCAGACCAAAATCATTCTCAAAAGGAAATAATGTGAATGCTTTAAATAGCAACTGTGTTTAGGATGTGGAGAAAATCCAGCCACACAGGGCATGGAAGATATGGTGACAAATGAGGCCAAAGGGAAGAATGAAGGAAGGAAGGAAGCATGTGATGAAGCTCTGAGCTGGTGTAAAGCGGACAACTGACGTCTATCCTAAATCTTCCACTCAGGTTTCACAGGTAAACTCCAAATTTACTTACATGCTCTCGTTTGGCCACAAGGCAACAGTACCCTGGGTTTTCTTTAGTTTGTATTGTTCAGCCATAAAGGTGGGAAAAAAAAAACCCCCAGAAGTCCAGCTCTTTGGGCAGCAAGTGTTAAGAGTATCACTTATGTTAATGGAAAAACCTTAGCTAATTCACGGATTCTCAGCAGGAAAGGAGTGGAATACAATCCACAGTGGAAGGAAGTTCCTGAATTTCCAGATCAGGGGAAAGACTGGCTTTTTCTACAGAGCCCAAAACATCGCTTTTGATGTACTCCCTTAGGGGTGGGACCCCATTTTCCTTCTTTTGAGGCGTTCCATATGCAATACAATTTTGTCTGTGGAACCACATTGCACGTGGGAAAGACGAGGAGGCTTTCCCATGTGCAAAGAGTGGAAAAAATGTTTCCACTCTTTAAAATGTCTCTTTAGTTTCCTTAAATCTAGAAAACCCCCCTCTCCCCATTTCTGTCTTTTGAGACAAACCTTCTTGCAGCATTCAAAGTTATTTTTGTGGAATGCCTGTGATGGGGATTTGTCTCATTTCTTCCCCATGATTAGAGGCAGGGTAGATGTTTTTGGCAAGGATACCACATAGGTGAAGCACATGGGGTGCTTCTCACGTGTCACAGCAGAGAACCATTATGGACTTGAGTCTCACTGTGGGTGGTACTAAGTTTGATCACCTGGTTCAGTTGGTGTCAGCCAGATCTTTCCACTGAAAAGCTACATCTGTCACTTAGCAATTAGGAAGTAATTTGTGGAATGCTGTATTGAGACCATGAGAATGTTTCATGTTTCATGAGAATGTTTCCATCTGCAACCCGGAAGAGGGCCTGCTCCAGACACCAAATCTGCCAGAGCCTTGGTCTTGGACTCTGAGGTCTCTAGAAGTGTGAGAAATAGTTGTTTGTTGTATAAGCCACCCAGTCGATGGTATTTTGTCATAGCAGCTTGAAGGAAGCAAGACAATTAAATTGTCTTTTTTATCAGGGGTTATGTGTATGTGCCTATCTGTATGGCTGCACCATGCCAGATGTGAGTAATCCTCAAGGAGTAACAGGTGAATGAGCCTGGAACGAGTGGATACCATATATAAAAAGACATAACGGCAGGGAAAAGGTGATTTAAAGTTAGAAGAGTCTGCATCTCAACTCTGCCACTTTTATTAGTTGAGTGACCATGGGTGATTCATTTTTAGTACTTAGAGCCAGTTTTCTTATAAGCAACATAGAATTATTTATCTTTCTCAGTACCTGTGTATGTGTATCTGTATATGCAGAGAAATATGTCTAGAATGGTCTACATCAAATGTTAACATGGTTGTTTAGGGAATTTGGAAATTGGGTGGCTTTTCCCTTTATATTTTGTGCTTTTCACTAATATTTGATCTTTTTTAAGATAAAAGTGTAAAGCATACCCCAAATACTGTCAATGTAAAATTGTAATCATATGATAAAATGGAATCTTTCATATTTTTAAGTTTTTGAAATGGGAGAGTCATAAAAATTCCCATAAATCCAACCAAGTATCATTCCTTCAGTTTCTTTTTTTCCTAACTTGTGTGTATAAATAGGTCTTCATATTTAATCTTTCCAGCAGACAGTCTTCTACCTTTTTCTCCATTAATCTTGGAGGAATCTTTAGAAGGTAATATGAAGACTACTGTTTTAAGAAAATATTGAAAGAAATAACAAACCACCTTACCAGGAAGAGCAGCAGATCTTTTAAAGCCTAATATTTCAAAGGGAAAGACAAAAACAAAAAGCAGGGGAAAAAAGTTAATATGGAAAAATGTAAAACCAGTTTAAATTATCTGTTTAACAAATGAAGTGCCACTATGTTTTATTCCTAGTTACATGGAAACATAGATATTTTGAATTAAAAAACAAATAAGAGGTTAGCAGCTTTTTTAGGGAGTTTGTGACAATTTTCTCTGCTTCACAGGTCCCAGAGGTCAGATGGGTTCCCAATTGGTGGCAGTTTATTCCTTCAGCTATTTATATTTTTAGTCATGAACCTCTAACAATCAATAAATGGTACAACTTGTGAGAATTTCAAAATACTATTTTCCAGCCGCAAAGAAATTCTCCCAACTGAAATTAGACTTTGATAGGCTTAAATACTTTACAAATGTTTCAAATGAGATTATGAAGCCAACCAGTAGATATTTATTTTACTAAAATATAGGCATGTTTTCCTTTAAATATTTGAGATTCTGTCTACAGTGCCTCTGTTATATTCATTCAAATTATTCTTATAATCCAAAACAATGAGGCTTCTAAACTGGTGGAATGTTGCCAGGAAATTTCAACAGAGTTTGAAGGCAACATGACCAAAAGGCACAGTTTAAATTGGCTTAGGGAATGAATGGGCTCCTTATCAGAGCAGCTGAAGGCTGTATATAATTAACAGCATCTGTCAACATTAACAGGGCCGTATATAGAACAAGCAGGCCCTACAGCCCCACTAAACAGCAACCTCCAGCTTCTGGTACCTTAAAATCCACAAGACCTAAACAAAAAGACAGCCCCAAGCCATGACTAGAAGGACACTGATACATTTTAGTGATACTAGCAGGGCTACAAAGCAACAGCTAATTAATGTTAATTATCTAGAACAATTCTGTGAACAAGAGCATTGAGATTTCAAATTAGCCAGCTATCATCAAAAATATAAAATACCATTTATGAAGATAACTTTATATTTGAAATTACTGATTTAAAAATCTTTCTAATGTTATTTTAATTTTTAAATGGTGTGAAAATGATCTACTAACCTCCCTTTTTACATGATGAATTTAATTCAATTTAATTCAGCTTGACTATTTCTATAAGAAGAGTATTAAATTCATTCTATGGCAATTTTTAGGTTTTTTTTGAAAAAATACATTAAATACGTTTCACTCATGAACATGTACAAAACAACAAGAACCAAAAAAAACCCAAACCCAGAGGAAATTTCATTAAATAAATTTATTTGTTAAAATAATTTAACTCCAAATACAACTGTTGAATTTGCATTGAGTTATAACTACAATTCATGTTTTAATTGAAATGTCAAGGTTTAACAACTGACATTGTTACAAAACAATAAACTGTTGTTCAATTTTAAATGGTCAGTTGTATTAGAGCTCAACAATTAACTGTGAACTATATTTATCTCTGGGAAATCCCAAATCAATAAGGATAAGTCTGTTTCCAAAACCCACTGCAGTCATTCTTGAAACCCTGATCAAGATTTAAGAGATGCACAATGACACGTTAAAAAAAAAAAAAAAAAGACCCCCATAGTCTTTAACATTTGATTGGCTAAGGAGACAATTAAAGCTTACCCAAGTGCTAACACAAGACTACTGAGAAGAACAAAAAACTACAAAACAAACAAAAAACCAATGGCAACAAGCAAAATAAGCACTTTCATATTCATACATATAGAAAGTACCCCCAGCGGGCAACTCCTGAAAACAAACAGCAGACACCCTTAGGCAACATTTCTTTATACAGAAGAGCAAATATCAGTAGTTTTACCACAGAAAAGTGATGGCAACTGTAGCGATCAGAGTCAAAATTTCAGTCCTAATTCTACAAACCAAAGGAGAAAATTATCAAAGCACCTTTCAATAGTTTAAGGAAGATTTTATGTAATACTTTTGATCAGATGCTGGCTTGTTTTGTATAAGTTGAACAAAATGAAAGGCATCAGTTACCATCACTATCACAGCTTAAAAGAACCAAAAAAAAAAAAGTTGCAATATAGAACGAAAAAACTTAAAAAATGCTGCCTTTGTATAAAAGTAAAACGAGATGAAACAGAAAAAAAAAGAAAACCTTATCATAGTAGCTAAAGAAAAAGTGGGTCTTTGGATCAAACCATAACATTTTTAAGGCATGTTAGAAAAACTTTCACTTATCTAGTTGCTAGTCTGATCAGGGCATAAAATAAATAGCGACCCAAGGTCACCAACTTTTAGCCACTATTATTTCATGGGCCAACAAATTTCATCTTCCTGTTCTTAAGCTTTGTATTAACATCTCAACAAACACATTCATTCAAGCTGAGTTATATCCATACCAGATGAAATACCAACAGTAAGAGCACAAAAGTGTTTCCACATTTCTGTGTATCTTTGATGCTTTGTCACTAAATATTCAGGGCTGTGTGGAAACACTGATCAGGCAGCCAAATCAGTTATTAACATCTTTACAGTAAAAAACCACCTTATTGTCTGACAAACACGTCTAACTACAACCCCAATTTTTAGATAACCTTTTCCACCTTATATCTTGCCATACCTTTCATATTATTTAACTTATTTTTCTTGTCTGCATAGCAATCCACAATGTAAAACTGTAGAATCTTTATAGGTGTTTTTAATATGTAATCTGTTGCCATAAATTGCTACCAAATATGGAATTCTAAAAACAGAATCCTTCTTAGAAGTTACAGGCTTCAAAACTCAAACAGTGCACTAACAAATATCTCTAATTCAGTTGATAAAATCATACTTCTTGAATCTTTGATTTCTCTACGTGATTGAGTCAAATCACCTTTTACGTGATGAAATTTATTTCAATAAAGTTGGTTAGAACTTTCTGTCCTATAAACAAGGTGCTTCATAATTGGGGATCATAAAAAAAAACTATATTGAAGAATGCAAATATTCACAATTCAAAGACTTCTGACAACCACGGCCTGGTTTTACCCACAGATCTCTGTTTTCTCATCTATGAAAAGGACTATCCACCTTTTTTCTCTCCTCTAACCTTAATGTCAGGTTACTAAACACTTGGGGGGCTACCAATGATTTCAATAATGTATAAAAACAAATAATTTAAAAGAAAAAAATGGTTTTGATACACTATATTCTGCAGTACAGATTCTCATTATAGGCAATTATCTCTGACTTGTGCCAAATTCACAGGAACAATGAACACACATGCACACGCAAACATACACTCTTCGCTCAGTTACACACATAAGACCCGAGCTTACTTGCACAAGAGCGTGAAACCAACAAAATGTGGGGCGGTATGTAGATCACAGGCTCAGTGATACTGCAGTTCTGAAGGCCAAATTTATCTCCAGAGGATCAGCTCAAGATACTCTCTTCAGCATTTGTAACTCTGAAGTTAGTTGAAAACCCTTCTGCACTTGATTGTAAAACTTATGAATAGGTTTTTCATGTGCCTTTGGTCATGCAAATGATAAATACTTTACGGCTATGAAAACCAAAAATGTCAGAACTTGAGCACCTTTTCAAAACAAAATATTCACTCTAGCTTTATTTGCCACTTCAGTAATCAGGGCAAAATTGTTGTAAGAAAATCTTTATATAATTCTCCAGGAAAATTAAAGGGTTTTTTGTTTTTTTGTTTTTGTCTCTTAACTTCCACTCTATAATTTATGTTCCACTTTTAAGCCCAAATTATTTCTCATGGTTATTCAACTTTTTAAATGCCTGCGATAAAGCTCTGCTATAGAAACTTGATTTCGAAAGCAGGTTAGCCAAGAATCACACCACAACCATAGCCCTTAAAGGCAAGAAGGAATTTGCTGCTTTAACGAACATAAAAATGCAAGATATCTGTACTGTCCTGTGAGGTTTCTGCAAACGGGAACATGTGGATGCAACATGGCTTCGTTTTCCTTACATGATGGTACTAGTTCATCTACTAGAACACTTCTCGTTAGTAAGGCTACACAATCTCTTTCCGTCACAGTTGCTTCCTTCTTGTTCAGTAAAGTAATAAAGACCATCCCTGCTTAGTTAACAGAGGGTGGGTTTGGGGTTTTAATTCAGCTCAAACCCTTGTAAGAGTCTCCACTTTCTGGGCAAAGCAGGTGATGACACATTCTAACACTAGGCTGTATTTTTAGACAACCTGTTGTGACTTTTGCTCTCTCAAGGACCGATGTGTGAGTTAGTTCCGTGTCACAAATTAGGATAACATCTACCATTAAGCATCGATTTTGAAAAACAAATATGTCAGCTGAGCAAAGAATCTCTCCCTGTATTGCTGTTGGCAGGTCAGCTGTTGTTATCTTGACGTGATACATTGGTTAGAAGCACTATCTCAGTTCCTGAAATTCAGTACTCTTGTAGGAAAATATTTCTCCTTTACTTAATTTTTTTTTAACAGAAGACAAAATATTTTAATGGTAAGTGGTCACAGGAATTCTTCTGGTTTCTTGCCCATGATTATTTTTAACACACACCATAGTTGCTTCAGTCAACTCAGTGACAATGCCATGATAGCTTCCAAAGGAGAACACTCTGTAGATCGACTTGGCTATGCCTGAAGCTGCAGGTGCCTAGAGAAGACTGAGGACCACGGTGAAGACTGGAGCTACCGAACCCACGTGTTACTCAGAGACATCAACTGACCGTCACTGCTCCACTCTGAACAAGGACTGCTATTTCACTGGAGATTCACACCACACATCCTGCAAGCTCCACTGCTGAGCAGACGAGGTTGGTATCGCCTACGATTCAGGGCAGCTCCTGACCAGGACAGCCACGTGTGAATGCTACTGGATGTTACATGCAGAACAGCACGGGTCATCCTTGTCGGGCTGCGCGGCATAGTTCATTTGCCTCACGATTTCTGCAAAGAGTTCGTCCACCATTGTTTTACTCTTGGCAGACGTCTCCATGAAAGGGCAGCCCCACTCTTCTGCAAGGGCTCTGCCTTCACTGGAGGACACTTCTCTCTCACTCTCCAGATCTACTTTGTTCCCGACCAAGATGACTGGCACTTTCTCATACCTACGAGAGAAGAAACAAAACACACAGATATTGGAGAAGTTAGCACAAAGTTAAACAGGTAAAGTGTATTTTCTCTTTTGTCACTATAGTCTACTACAAATATACTTTTTAGTTACATGAAAAATTATTTGCTCCAGTTGGTTTGACATTTGCCAGAAGGCATTTAGAAACAGCTCTCATAGTAGGTCATAAATGGGTTTTTCAAAATGATGTTTTAAATTAATCAATTATACATCTTTTAAAATCAATTTACCTTTCCAGATATACTTGGAAAATTATTCTCAGAATCTCAGAATAAATCCCTTTATATGGATTAATTTAAACTTTTTCATTATAAGAGATGCTTACAAAAATTCAGATGAGGTAATAGCTCTTGTGACTAAACGAATAATTTATAATTTTATATAATTTCAGCATTTTACTATGTTCTAGAAGTATACAAAACTGATCATGTTCTTCTAATAGTTCCTAAATAAGAAAAAAGCTAGTAGAACTCATTAGGATGAAACCCACCAAACACAACTACACTCTATCCCTTTATACAAACTGTTATAGATTAGCCTGTTGAAAGACAATCACGGTTCTTTTCAGCCTGACAAGGACTTAAACAAGGTTGGGATGACAGAATTGGTCCTGTGTGTGGAGGGAAGCTCTGGAGGAACCTGGATCCTCCTTTAGGAGGATGAGTGAAAAAGAAAAGGGAAAACAGCAGAGGATGAGCTTGACAGAATAAAGTGAGGCTGTGAGGAAACTGGTCCTGCTCTCCACTGTGGCTATACGGTACATTAACAAGCAAACCAAAAACACCCAGACCAGGACTCCAGTTCCAGAACTGCCTCTCGCCAGTGCTGTGAATTTAGAAAATTAACTTAATATCTATGTTCCATGGTTTCTTGGACTATAAAATGAGCTGGACTAGCGAATTTCTAAGGGGTTCTTAAGCCCTGAAGTTGAAAGTCAGCACAGACACAGCAGGTAACTCCCAAGACGACACGTATCACTTACTGAGTGACTGCTGAGAGCCCAGCACTGCTCTAAGGACAGCACCCAACAGGCTGAGCTTCACAAGAGACGCGGATGGACGCCTCAGGAGTAAGCCCAACGTGCAGGGGTAACCTTGTCAGATTCAGTGGGGCGAAGGCCCCAGGCGGCAGAGCTTTCCGACTTGGCGAGTGGAGCGGGTGCAGTGCACTCCTCCTCCCAGGAAGGTGGAGATGCACTCGGGGCCCGGCAGCTCCATCTCACTGACACCACTGTTCAAACACGGAGACGTGGGATGCTTTTAGCTATGCAAGCACTGAAGGTTCTATGGAGAACTGCCTGCCGCTGCGTAAATAACTGGTGATAAGCAATCAATGTGTTGTATATTTCTTCATCCATTTAACACGTTTATTTGATAAGGGCCTACTATGTGCTAGATACTATTCTAGGCACTTACGATACATCAGTGAATAAAACAAAGAGCTCTGCCCTAGAGTCTAGGAGAGGAGACGGTCATCGATAATACACCTAAGTAAATATGTAAATTATTGGTTTACTGAATGGTGTTAAGTACGATGGAAAAAAACTGCAGAACAGGGAGGGGGCTGGGAGCACAGGCGCTACTTTAAACCAGATGAGCAGGGTAGGCCTTGCTGGGGATGGTGGCATGTGAGCAAAGGTGTAAGGGAGTTTGCCAGGCAGGTATCTGGGGAAGAGCGTGCCAGGCAGGACTCAGGCCAGGCAGTGTGAAAGCTGGTGCGAGTGTGTGTGATGGCTGGGGGCCCATCTGTATAGCCTCCTGCCACTCCTGCAGCCAGAAACCCTGCAGCACAGGAAACCTGTTCATTTCAGGCTAAACAGAACTTTGGAACCTGGGTGGCAAAAGTGGCCCCAGAAGACAAACGTGACGTCTGTGACAGGGCCAACTAGATTATCTAGGAAGACTAGGTGCTTGGTTGGCAGGTGACGGCGGTACTTGCATTTCATGCTCTATATTTATAATAGTTTCATGAGTTGTCTTCATTTTTTCCCTTTTCTAAACACATCACTTGGGAACAAAGGTGAAGATGCAAAATTCCGAAAATATTTGATGTATGTATTATTGTTAACGTCAAGAGCAGAGTACCACGCTGTCCACGTCTTAAATAGCAGCTGGTTTCTCATCAGCTTCAGCATAACTTCCTTGATGTTTCCTTTGAGAGCAGGATCATATGGTGGCTTCTGCAACTCACTTTTATTTTTGTTTATATTCTGAGAACTCTTGTTTTATTAACATGAATGTTCGTGTTGTTTACTGTATCATGAGCATGATTACATAATATATTAATAAATAAAATTAGTTCTTTTGAGCAGCTCTGCTTAATGCATTGAATGAAACATCAGAAATACTGGCATGGAGAGAGAGGCATGGACATGTATACAATACCAAATGTAAGGTAGATAGCTAGTGGGAAGCAGCCGCATAGCACAGGGAGATCAGCTCGGTGCTTTGTGACCACCTAGAGGGGTGGGATAGGGAGGGTGGGAGGGAGACGCAAGAGGGAGGGGATATGGGAACATATGTATATGTATAACTGATTCACTTTGTTATAAAGCAGAAACGAATACACCATTGTGAAGCAATTATACTCCAATAAAGTTGTAAAATGAAAAAAAACCCAACAGACTTATAGAAAAAGACATCAGATTTGTGGTTACCAGAGGAGGGGGGCTGAGGGAGGGGGAATTAGATGAAGGCGGGCAAAAGGTACAAACTTCCAGTTATGAAATAAATAAGCACTACGGATGTAATGTACAACATGATAAATATAATTTAACACTGCTGTATGTTATATATGAAAATTAAGAGAGTAAATCTCAAGAGTTCTCATCAAAAAAAAAAATACTGGCGTGAGTATCACTTAGCTGTAGAATGTGGATGGCTTCTCAGTGAAGGCAGCTTTATAAGTATGAATACTTCAAAGCATTTGATGTTTGTCAACAGTCTTTACGTAACTGATTGATATGGGTATATGTGTACGTATATTTTATTCTGGTTGTGTCTACACTTGGCTGATCACCAAAATCGCTTGAGAATTAAAAATACTGATTCCCAGGCCCAACTCCAGAGCTACTGAATCTGAATTTGTGGGATCAGGACTCAAGACCCTATTACAAAATACCTATCTAGATCTATAAGTTCTGAAGACTAATTGTGAGGTTCAGCAGGGCTTAGGAATCACTCACCTGATCTACTACGTTGTGACCCCAAACAATACTGTATGTGTATAGTTCACGGTTTTATAGTGTCGCAAGTCCAGGATCAATTCCTTCTTCCCTGCATTTATTCACCAATGATCAGCTGTAACCACTGCACTCAGTTCCTTTAACCTCCTTTTGAGGGTGTTGCATTGTAGCATATTAACAGAAGGCTAGGCTTCACATGAATCTGACCAGGCTTCTGTCTTCTCAGTCACTTGTTCAAGAGCAGGTTGAAATACAATTCTCTTTAAATTCAGCAGTGAGAATCGGAAAGATTTTTACGTACAAGGTCCCCCTGTTCAACCTTCCACCCGTTGTTAAAAATCTCACCTACCCAGCGGGTCTCAAGGCAAAATGTCAGAATACCTGATGCTGTAATCATTTCCATGACAACCTTACCAAATGGTTATATTTCAACCTCTTTAGTGACGTGGAAATCATATCTCAGGCCACCCATTTTGTCCTTCCTGTCAGTTCTGTTAAGTGTTAGTGTTAAAAAGTCAGTGCTAAACAGTGGATCCCTATCTAATGAGCTGCGATCTGTAACACCTTGTCCCTCCTTTTACGCTTGAGAACATAGAAATCTTTTCTCCAAGTTGAAAATGGCTTTTCTTCTCCAGCTCCCTGGTCAAATAAGTAACACATAATGATTTAAAAAAACCCATGGCAATATTTAAATAGGTAAAAAGGAAATTGAAAAACATTCTTAATCTCACCTCTATGAGAATAATTGCTATAACTATTTTGGGGTATTTCGTTTCACTATTTTCCTATACATATCTATATAAATGTAAATTTTTATGAAAGGAGATTATACCAGCTTCGATTTTCACTTATCATGGACTTTGTATATCAATAAGTGATATACATCATATTAATGGCTAAACAGTATTCCGTTTTATAGTCTCCACGATAAACATACCGTAATTTAATGACTCCTTCTCCATTTGTGCATGGAGAGTTCCCCTCTACTCATTTTTTTCACCAACAAACAGCAATCTGATGAACTACACCTAGAGGTATAACTTCTTTCTCAAAGGTATGCATAATGTGTGTGTGTGTGTGTGTATGGCATACCATTTAAACCAGAAAAATCACATTTCTATATTAGATAACCAGATTGCCATGCACACATACATGTAATCTCAACTGACATCCAGAAATTTATACTACAACCAACAGTGCTCAAGACTGCCTGTTTCCCCACCCTTGGGATTGATATTTTTAATCTTTCAATAAAGTATTATAGCAGTTCTGGAGAAAGAGAACGGTTTTGGGGTAGGAGTTGAAGGCTCCTACCACAGCCTGCCAGCATAAAACATCAATACTTCTCATAAGGATGGAAAACATAAGCTAAATAAGGCTTCCGTCTTCCTCTAAACTGATTTGTTTTGAGGTGACTAAATGTTTCATCTTAAAAGAGCACTTCTGGTAATTTAGCTCGAGTAATGAAAGGAAACCACAATTCTATGCTGCAACTTTCTCTTGGTTTCAGACTGCATACTGAAGAACAGAGAGAAATTTGTAAATGTAATGTAAAAATTAAGTTAGGAGCGTAATAACACTAAAAAGATACTCAAAACTATCACGGATACTCCGAACCAATGTAGATAAAAATAATCTGTTTTAATAGAAATTAAGAGCTGACACTGTATCAGAAGAACAGTTTGATGGTGAGGGACCAATTGATCATGACAATGCAACTCAGGCATTTTGAATGTTGTATTAAAAAACCATTTGAGGGAGAAAATATTTGCAAAAGACATCTGATAAAGGATTGTTATCCAAAATATACAAAGAAGTCTTAAAACTCAACAAGAAACAAGCAACCCAATTTTAAAAATGGGCGAAAGACCTTAACAGACATCTCAATGAAGAAGATATACAGATGGCAAATAAGCAAGTGAAAAGATGCTGCACATCATATTTTGTCAGAGAAATTCAAATTAAAACAGAGATACCACTACACACCTACTAAAATGGACAAAATCTAGAACACTGACAACACCAAATGATAGACAGGAGCAACAGGAACTCTCATTCATTCCTGGTGGGAATGCAAAACGGTACAGCCACTGGAGGACAGTTTAGTGGTTTCTTAGAAAACTACACATACTCTTATCATACAATCCAGCAATCCTTGGTAGTTACCCCCAGAAGTGAGTAATTATGAATATACAAAACCTGCACATGGATGTACATAGCAGCTTTATTCATAATTGCCAAAACTTGGAAGCAACCAAGATATCCTTCAGTAGGTGAATGGATAAACTGTGGTACATCCAGACAATGAAATGTCATTCAGTGTTAACAAGAAATGACCTATCAAGCCATGAAAAGACAGGTAGGAAACTTAAAGGCACATTAAGTGAAGGAAACCAATCTGAAATGGCTACATACTGTATGGTTTCAATTATACGACATTTTGGAAAAGGCAAAACTATGGAGACAGTTAAAAGATGAGTGGTTGCCAGGAGTTGGTGGGGGTGGGGAGGAAGGGGTGAAGAGGTGGAGCACAGAGGATCTTCAGGGCAGTGAAAATACTCTTTATGATACCACCATGATGAACACATGCTATTGAACATTTGCCCAAATCCACAGAACGTGCAACACCAAGAGTGTACTAAGGTAAACTACTGACTTTGGATGATTATGATGCGTCAGTGTAGGTTCATCAGTTTAACCAACGTACCACTCTGGTGGGGGATATTGCTTATGGGAAAGGCTATGCACGGGTAGGCTCAGGGGCTATACAGGAAATCTCCGCATCACCTCAATTTTGCTGTGAACCTTAAAGTACTCTGAAGAAATAGTCTTTTTTTTTTATTCTGTTATTTTATTTATTTATTTATTTATTTTTTGGGCTGTGTTGGGTCTTCGTTGCGGCGTGTCGGCTTTTCTCTGGTTGCGGCGAGTGGGGGCTACTCTTTGTTGCGGTGCGCGGGCTTCTCACTGCGGTGGCTTCTCTTGTTGCGGAGCATGGGCTCTAGACTTGTGGGCTTCAGCAGTTGCAGCACGCGGGCTCAGTAGTTGCGGCACGCAGGCTCTAGAGCGTAGGCTCAGTAGTTGCGGCGCACGGGCTTAGTTGCTCCACGGCATGTGGGATCTTCCCGGAGCAGGGATCCAACCCGTGTCGCCTGCATTGGCAGGCGGATTCTTAACCACTGCGTTACCAGGGAAGTCCAAGAAATAAAGTCTTTTAAAAAGAGCTACTTGAGGACTAGGGTAGCCAAGTTGGCTTAAGTCCACTAGTCTTTATATCCCACTAATCACAGGTAAAAACTCAGGACAAAATACAAACAGCCTACCAAACAACTCTGAAAAGTAAAGAAAAGCAGGCAGATTGGGGAGGAGAGCCAATTCTTAGAGAGAAGACCCATATGGAGGTTGAATTTCCTAGTTTTTCCTCTTTTCTCTTGTGGCCTTGAGCTGAGGGTGGGCACTCAGTGGTATGCACTCAGCCAGAACTCTGGGAGAAATTCTGTCTTTCTACCCAGAAGATCAGGGTAAAGGGATCTCTGTGAGCTGGATTTTTTGTGTGGGTGGGGAAACCTCCCTTTTTTCTTTTCTTTTCTTTTTTTTTTAGGTTTTTTTTTAAAAAAATAAATTTATTTATTTTATTTTTGGTTGCGTTGGGTTTTCATTGTTGTACGTGGGCTTTCTCTAGCTGCAGCGAGTGGGGGCTACTCTTCATTGCAGTGTGCATGCTTCTCATTGTGGTGGCTTCTCCTTGTTGCGGAGCATGGGCTCTAGGTGTGCGGGCTTCAGTCGTTGTGGCAGGCGGGCTCAGTAGTTGTGGCTCACAGGCTCAGTAGCTGTGGCTCGTGGGCTCTAGAGCGCAGGCTCAGTAGAGGTGCTTGGGCTTAGCTGCTCCGCGGCATGTGGGATCTTCCTGGACCAGGGCTCAAACCCGTGTCCTCTGCATTGGCAGGAGGATTCTTAACCACTGAGCTACCAGGGAAGCCAAAACCTCCCTTTTTTCTTGTTTTTCCTTTCACAACTCACCTACAGTGGGCCCCTAGCAGAGCTGGGGTAGTGGGCAATGCCAACAGCTAAGACTTCATTAGAAATTCCTGGTTAGAGGAACTGAAAAAAGGGCTCCTTAAGGTCCAAAGAGAATGAGAGAAATCTTTAGTTTTTTTCCTTCTTTTTTCTCTGCCCACTATACTAGGAAGATGACCCCAACTGTGAGAACTGTGTAGCAATGCAGAAGGATATCGACCAACTTTATCTAATTAATATTTATAGAACACTCTACACCATAAAAGCAGAATACATATTCTTGTCAAGTGCCCCTGCAATATTCACTAAGACAGACCATATTTTTGGCTATAAAAACTGTAGCAAATGTAAAAGAGCTGAAATGATACAAAATATATTCTCGGACCATAGTGGTATTAAACTAGAAATCAGTAACAAAAAGATATCAGGAAAAATCTCCAGATATTTAGAAACGGAACCATATACTTCAAAATAATCCATGGGTCAAAGAAGACATCATTAAAAAATAAGGAAACACTTATTTGAATGAAAATGAAAATAGAACATATCAAAATCTGTGGGATGTAGTTAAAGCACTGCACAGAGAGAAATTATAGCATTAAATGTTTATATTTGAAAAGAAGAATGGTCTTAAATCAATGATCTGTGCTACTACCCTAAGAAACTAGAAAAAGCACAGAATAAATCCAAATTAAGCAGAAGGATGAAATAATAAAGAACAAAAATAAAAGAAATTGAAAACAGAAAAACAGTATAGAAAATCAACAAAATTAAAAATCTAGTTCTCTGAAAAGACCAATAAAACTGATAAACTTTTAGCCAGATTGATCAAGAAAAAAAGATGACACAAATTAACAATACCAGAAAGAGGAAACTTACTACACACCCTACAGACATGAAAGAGAATATGCTCCTGAAATAAAAACTTAGATGAAATGCACCAATTCCTTCAAAAAATTTACTTATATGATGTCACTCATGCTCCTCTTCTCAGGGGGTGATAACAGCTCTCCACTACTGATCATTTTATACCTAAACCCCTCTGTTTAGCCTCTTCAGGTTTCCAAACTCTAGCTCTTCATATCTCATTCAACTTTATCTCCTACAACTTTCCAAAGAGAATCTTCTGTTCTAAATTCTGTTTCCTTGTTCTTGATGGTCCTCTAACGATAGAAGTCCCTACCAATCAAAATTCTAACTACCATTCGAAATTTAGGTCAAATTTCATCTCTTTTAAAATCTTCCTTTTATAAATAGCTCATTTGTCTGAACTCTTATTTACATTTTATATCATTAAGAATTTGGGGTTCATAGGTTTTCATTAATTTATTTCTTGAGTATCTACTAGGCATTGTGTGAAGGACTGGAGATATAAGACAAATAAAATCCTTGGAGTTTACGCTCAAGTTGAAGGTAACACTATAAACAAACAACCAATGTAACTAAAGACTGTGATAGCTGTTTCAAAGAAAACCAATATTGATTAATGTACAGTAACTTGGGCAGGCCAATATTACATGAGGTGATCAAAGGCGGCATCTCTGGGAGTTGAATTCTAAGCAGAAACTTGAAGACTGAGAGTTGAGTCAGCCATGGGAGAAAACCAGGAATCAAACAATTTAGCCAGAAGAAAATAAAAGGATAGGTTGTAGAAGAGTGCTAGGCTCATTCAGGGAACAAAAAGGAGACTGGAACGATTACAGAATAAAGAGCAAGGGGTGAGAAAAGCATGAGGGATGATTGAAGAAGGACCTATGGCCACTATTTTAAGAATAGGAGAAAGTCACTGAAGGTCTTTTAACAAAAAAAAATTAGGTGGTCTATGTGTTAAGAGATCAGTGTGGTTAATGTACAGAAAATGTTCTTTAGGGGCACAATAGTAGCAGGAAGACAGGAGATGATTGTACTGTTCCAGGCAAAAGTCAATGATGACTTGAATTGGGATGATGGCAATGACAGTATTAAGAAATAAAACTTAAAATATATTTCGGACGCAGCACCAACAAAGACATGATAATGGACTGGTTGAAGAAGACAGCAGGTAGTTGTCTGACAAAAAAGAGAAATCGGTAAGATTCACCGGTAAACTATTGTTTTTACTCTTTTTTTTTTTTTTTTTTTTTTTTTTTGCAGTACGTGGGCCTCTCACTGTTGTGGCCTCTCCCATTGTGGAGCACAGGCTCCGGACGCACAGGCTCAGTGGCCATGGCTCACGGGCCCAGCCACTCCGCAGCATGTGGGATCTTCCCGGACCGGGGCACGAACCCGTGTCCCCTGCATCGGCAGGCGGACTCTCAACCACTGCGCCACCAGGGAAGCCCGACAGCAGGTTTTTGATAATTTTGTGCGTGTGGGGTAACTGACAGATGATTTTTGGAAATGCAAAGAATTCTATGGAAAAGCAAAATAACTAGAATAGCCAAAGTAAATCTGAAGAATTAAAACAAAGCTTGAGTATTAGAAACCAGATATCAAGACTTATAAAGCTATAATAATTAAGACGGTGTGGTTTACACATAAGAAGAAATAGAAAAACGGAATAGAATAGAGGGTCTAGAAACAGACCTACACATATAGATTTGCCTGATTTATGACAAAGGTGCATCTACAATTCATTGGGGAAATGGTCTCTTAAATAAATAGCACTAGGTCAACTGGATAGCCATATGTGGATAAAACCCAGAAAACAAAACCCAAAAAACCCTTGAACCACCCCCCCATCTTACACCACTAACACAAATTACAGATGAATCATAGAATGAAAGTAAATATACCTTCTAGAAAGAAATATGGAGGATGAATCTTCATAACCTTAGAGTGGACAAAGATATATTAATTAGGACACAGAAAAGAACCATAAAAGATTAATAAAGTAGACTTCATTAAAATTAAGAATTTATGCTCATTAAAAGAAACTATTAAGCAAGTCAAAAGGTAAGGCAAGATTTGGAAAAGGTGTCTGCAATACATATATCTGACAAAGGACTTCTATCCAAAATGCATAAAGAATTTCTACAAAATGTAAGACAATACAATTTTTAAGTGGACAAAACACTTGAGCAGGTATTTTTTAAAAGAAGATATGCAAATAGTCGTTAAGCATACAAAAAGGTGTTCATCATTATACACCAGGGAAATAAAAACTAAAATCAAAATGAGGTACCACTAAAATCTTATCAGATAAGCTAAAATTTTAAAAGACTGACTATATCAAATGTTGACCAGGACGTGGAACAACTGAAACTCTTATTGTGCGAAGAGTAAATCAGTACAACTACTTTGGAAAATCATTTGGCAGAACAGTTGACCCTTTAACAACCTGGGGGTTAATCTGCATATAGCTTATAGTTGGCCCTCCGTATCCATGGTTCCTCCACAACTAACTAGGGCTTCAACAAACCATGGACTGTGTGGCACTGCAGTAATTTAGTTTTGAAAAATATCTGCATATAAGTGAACCTGTACAGTTCAAATCCATGTTGTTCAAGGAACTGTATTTACTAATGCTGAGCCTATGCATTTATGACCCAATAATTCTACTCCAAGGTAGAATTCTACTACCAAGGGACAGTGTACATATATGCACCAAAAGATATGTACTAGAATGTTCACAGTAGTGTTACTCATGATAGCCCTGATCTAGAAACTACCCAAATACTTATCAACAGAATAAATAATGAAATCATACAAGAGGACTACATACAAGGGGACTAACTGTACCTCAGTGAAGAATCAGCTACTGCTACAAGCAACATGGATGAATCTGACAAAGAGGATGTTGAATGATAAAGGCCAGAAGCTTAATAACAGACAAAACTAATCTGTGCTGGTCTTTGAGCATGGAAGTGACAGGGATGAAACATGAGGGAACCTGCTGTGTTGCTTGAAATGTTTGTCCCACATCTTCATCTGGGACTTGGCTACCTGGAGTACACATCTATCTGTCTAATCTTAATTTATGTACTTCACTACATAAAAGTTATACATCACTAAAATAATAAATTGAAACAGAAAAAATCAATAAATGAGATAATTATCTAAATGATTTCCTCATTGAAATAGGAATGGTAAAATAACCTTCAAGACAAACTGAGTGAGCATGCATGTTGGTTATGGGGTGCAAGTCACACAAAGTGCATGATAAAATCGATCAGTTAGTATATTATTCAGCTGAATACTGCTAATCCATTTTCAATTTCTGTCCACGTCCTATGCTGTTTATTTTATATTCAAAACTGGCTAAAGACTGAAAGCATAAGGAGTACTATACTAAAGTATATGTTTTTGGAAATAAAAATGATAATAACTCTGAACATTTTCTTCACCGTCAGATCTATAAATTGCATCCATCTGACCACAATTCTTTTCAGGCATATCAAGATGCCACAGTATGCCAGAGAACTTCAAATATCCATGTTAGAAACAGAAAATATAATCATGACCACATTCAATCTGGCTTTTTATTTATTAGAAATGAAGATAATCTGCCCCAGTAATGTGTCATATGTGAGGAAGTGTTTGCAACTGGAAGCCTTAAACCTTGTTACTTAGAAACTAATCGCAAAAATGTCTGAATAAACCAGTTGATTCCCGCCCCCCCCCCTTTTTTTAAAAGCACAATATCCAAGATATCCAAAATAAGGCAGAGGAAAGCAGTTGTTGGTCCACATTTGATACTTCAACGTGTAGTTAAATTTCAATCTGCATTTTAATGTATATTCAGTCATCAAATAACCTGTCAACAAAGTATGCATCTTCTTACATAATTTAAATAGCAGGGAAAGTTCAAGTTTGGACACCTATTCGAAAAACACATAGCTTTCATCTAAGGAACAAAGGTCTTCAGACATAAAACATGCTTTTTATCTTTAGTGAGAGTCGAAATCTAAAAACCTCTACATTAAAAAATAGGTCCAACTATTGTACTTGAAAAGACTAAATTGAGTCAATTGCTCAGGAAAATGCAAGTTATTTGAACTGTTATCTAAATTTATATCAAATTATAGGATATATCTTCTCAGCATCCCCTCATTTCAAATTCTTAGCAAAAATGTTGATGAATGAAAATTCATATATATCTGATACACAGTTAAAGTTCAGTTACAAGTACTTCTTAAAAGTTACCTCCGACTGAAGAAGATTTAAAGATGTATCAAAGCTAGAAAGAGCTAAGACTTTTTGGAAACTTTTAAATTATGACCAGAAGAGTATTTTTCCTGGGGTATTTTCCTCCTGTTGTAGTAAGATCTTAAAATATTTATTTCCAAATCACTAAACACAAACAGCACCAAACAAAACTAAAAACACAAAAACACACGGAATCTAGAAAATGCAGGTTATCAGACCAGCAGAATTAGCTTTTCTTCTCTCCAGCAATAAGCAGCTCAGGGGACGAGCATATCAATTATGCATGACAGGCTGTAACTGGTTGGTTCAACTGGCATAAGTTTGACTGGGGATGTCTATTAATAAGGTTTTTCTCATTGAAGCGGGAGAAGTAACAGGTGACAGATGGCAAAGGCAAAACAAAACAAATGCACAATGAAGAAAGGAGCTGGAAACTATCATTATTGGCAGAGATTATGGTGCCCAACAGCAGCCAATGGAGAATGATGAGTTACCGGTATTCTGACAGGATTCAAGTCAACAGTGAATTAAAAGAAGTTAGAAACAGTTATAAGAAGTCACTGTGAGAGTGAGGGAGAAAGGGTGGTAAGCAAAAGTCTTCACTAGTCTCTAAAGTAATCAGGTTTGGGATGAGAGACCATAACAATAGGTCTGGAACAGTAGTGATTACAGGGGACAGGCAGGGTGAGAATTATTGGATGTGAGAAAATGTCCCTTCATTTTCATTCCCGCTACGAAAACCCCTTACATTTCCAAAACAAGTCATACCTGAGCTATGCAATAGTCTCCTAACTGGTCCCACCTCCAATTTCTCACCCCTCTATTCTATCCTATATGCCACTTCCTCAGTAGTTATCTTAAAGCCCTGCACACAGTTCTCTCCCCATCCCCCCAAACCACTACCTAAGAAAAATATGTGATGGCTCTACAACCACTTGATAAAGGCTATCTCTACGTTAACAGTCAAGGTGAAGCCCAATGTGGTCACTGGCTAAAGAGAACTGGATGTGGATTTAGTGGACCTAGAAAGTCTGGCTGTGCGCCCTCAGATATGTCATGTGACCTCTCTGAGCCTCCTGTTCCTTATCTGTGAAACAAACATCACTGATCCTTAGGTATTACATTATGGAAGATGACGGTGATGACTTTATTAATAACAGCTAGCATCTGTAGAGGGCTTCGGAGGTGCCAGACACGGCACTAAGCAGTTTACATGAATTATCCATTGAAGTATTATGGATACTGTAAAATACTATTGTTACATGGTAACAAAAACTGTTACATAGTTACCTTATTTTCTATCTCCAGCTTCCATTCCCTGGCAGGATGGCCAAACCTAACTTTCTACAGACCATTAGTTCTTATGGGAACAATGTAAGAAAAACAGGATAGATACTATTGCCTCTGATATCAGAAGCTGACAATTTACCATCTTCTCTGAACAGAAGTATCTTTCCTTACTCTATTCATCTTCTTGCTCCAAGCACTGCTAAGTCAAGTTACTATTTATGAACCATGGCTCTCACGTCCTATAAAACAATGTGGGATAATAAAAAAGAAAACGGAAACCAAACAAAACTGAAGAGAATTAGGTGTTCTGAGATAAAGTCTTGCTTCTGCTTTAAAACAGCTGTGCCACCTTTAAAGTTAGATCTGGGACCTCAGGAAGGCAAGGGCCATGAATGTTTTTTTATGTAGCTGTATCTCCGGTGCTGGAATCAATTCTTGACGCTCAGAGCCATACAAAATAGCATGAGTCAACGAAGTGATTATCTTCAAATATGACAGTTTTTGTATGTAGCCCATAGTGAAAATGTCACAGAAACAACGCAAACATATCCATGGTCACTAGGCTAAAAAAGCATTTTGGATGTACACCATCTAGAATTGTTTTTTATTCTTTATCATGCTTCCCATTAGGTGCCGAAATGCTTAAAGTGATTTGCAATATAAGGGTTCTCCAGATATTCAGAAAGAAAATGGTCAAAATCCATAAGGTAATGAACTGAAGGGACCTTTATTCCTAATTCAACATTTACTGGATGCTTTCTCTGTGCCAGGTGCTGGATATCAAAACGGAAGCAGACGACCACCAAATACATACATGGAAGAAGCTTTCTTTAACATAAATTAGATGGTATTATGTCAACTACTTTTAGAAAGAATATACACTGTGGGTAGAGTGAATGGGGATGGGCAGTACAGACTATTACAAGCAGTTCCAAAGTGTATATACATATATGCAGATTTTTCTGCTGAAACTAAACTTTAATATGTTATATTCTAATAAAATTAAATATCATCTTCAAAGTGCAGTTAATCACATGTGGGTGTGAATGGTAAAATGACATGGGACAGATACAGTGTGAAGGCAGTTGGTAGATGCCTGTGTCAATCTGCTACCTTTTTAAGAGCTAAAGTACATCCTTTCACTCGTCACTCATCCTCATTACACATTCTTTAAAGATCTTAACTGAGAAATCCGAAGGATCAGTAGTACTCTTATCAAAATAATTTCTAAAATATCAACATGTTCGCCTAAAAATGTTTTATTGTCCCAGGTAACTATTACTGCACAAAAAACCAGCCCCAAACTAATGGCTTAGCATAACCATTGTGTTCGATTTCATGGTGGTGTGAGTCAGGAGCTTGGGCAGAGCTCAGGCGGCCGATTCTTCTGCTCCACGTGGCACTGGCTGGGCTCGCTCAGTGGTGTTCAGCTAGGGCTGGCCTGGGAGGAGTCTCAAAGCTGGCTTCACCTCAGGTCTGGCCCGCTGGTGGCCACAGCTGGAAGGGTACCTCCGTCTCTCTCTCCACACAGTCTCAGGGCCTTTTCATGTGTTCTCCAGGAGAGTAGCTGGACTTCTCATATGGCAGCTCAGGGCTCCAAAAGACCACGGTGGAAGGTGCTTTGTCCTCTTAGAGACTAGGCCCAAAACTTGCTTAGCATCACTTCCACCATACTTTTTTTTTTTTTTTTGCGGTACGCGGGCCTCTCACTGTTGTGGCCTCTCCTGGTGCGGAGCACAGGCTCCGGACGCGCAGGCCCAGTGGCCATGACTCACGGGCCCAGCCGCTCCGTGGCATGTGGGATCTTCCCGGACCGGGGCACGAACCCGTGTCCCCTGCATCGGCAGGCGGACTCTCAACCACTGCGCCACCAGGGAAGCCCCCACCATACATTCTTGGTCAAAGTAGTTACAGGTCGGCCCAGATTCAAGGGGAGGGGAAACAGGTCCCACCTCTCTCTGGGAGTCATGTGAAACAATCCACAGCCATCTTTAGTCTAGCATGTTTAGTAAAAAAGATGTCACCTTTTTTTAAAAAAAATAATTAATTAATTAATTTTGGGCTGCATTGGGTCTTCCTTGCGGTGCACAGGCTTTCTCTAGTTGCAGTGCGTGGGCTTCTCATTGTGGTGGCTTCTCTTCTTGCGGAGCACAGGCTCTAGGCACGCGGGCTTCAGTAGCTGTGGCGCACACGCTTAGTTGCTTCGAGGCATGTGGGATCTTCCTGGACCAGGGCTTGAACCCATGTCCCCTGCAATGGCAGGCAGATTCTTAACCAATGCGCCACCAGGGAAGTCCAAAAGATGTCATCTTTTAAACTGAATAAAATTTCCAGTTCACGAGGATCTGCTGCCCCAAATTCAGAAATGTAATACAGAAGGACGCTGGCCAAGTCAAAGAAAGAGACTGTTTATACAGACTGGATATCACAAAAATACAAGTAAAAATGGGATTGAAATTGACATAATTCTAAAAACAGGGAACTTAAGGTAAGCGCCTAGAGGGACCGTATAATTTTTGCCAAGAGCCACTTTTTTTTTTTTTTTTAAATTATTTATTTTATTTATTTATTTTTGGCTGCGTTGGGTTTTCATTGCTGTGCACAGGCTTTCTCTAGTTGCAGTGAGCGGGGGCTACTCTTTGTTGCGGTGCACAGGCTTCTTTTTGCAGTGGCTTCTCTTGTTGAGGAGCACAGGCTCTAGGAGCACGGGCTTCAGTAGTTGCAGCATGCAGGCTCAGTAGTTGTGGCTCCCGGGCTCTAGAGCGCAGGCTCAGTAGTTGTGGCACACAGGCTTAGTTGCCCCACTGCATGTGGGATCTTCCCAGACCAGGGCTCGAACCCGTGTCCCCTGCATTGGCAGGCGGATTCTTAACCAGTGCGCCACCAGGGAAGCCCAAGAGCCACTTTTGAGACGGAAAGGGGCGTTGTGAATAAATGTACCAAGGCAACAGGTGTAAACCTGAACTGTCCCAGGTAAAGAGACATACGGCCACCTTTGGAGAAAAGGGAACAGATCAAAGCAGTGGTACTTATTCAAAGGAAATATTTATGGGATTGTTAGAAGCTAGTCAGTACGATCTAGAAAAGCTTCAGTACTTATGATTTTAACAGGATGTGCTGATGAGAGCAACAGAACAAATCTTCTTCTCCCAAATAGTCCCTTCCTCCATAAATGTCCAAGTATTTCTTTCAGTAAAACCAGATGATGTGCTCAGGGTAGCCTGAGGAATGAACAGTGTCATCAAGAGTGGACTTTTCAAACGGCTGTACCTCTGGGAGGCCTCCAACCACCCAACACTCTGTTTATATCCTTCCTCCCTGAAGGGGGCAGTATGCCGACACTGGTTGATGGCCATTTGAGAGCAAGAACAAGTAGAGTTCATGCAAACATTAAGCTCTTTAATGCAAGACCACTGAAAAGAGTTTCATGCCATCAGTATTATGCGTAAACTGATTAATCATTGAAAAGTTATTTTCTCATCTCCAGCTCTTCTAAAATAAACTTAAAAATTGTCTGAACTGTCTAGTTAGTGTTCACGTATGTATGCACTTGTCTTACCATGAGCACCCAGCTCCTCACTATGCCCACATGACTATGACTGATGGACAGAGTCTGTTTGGAGTGTTGGTTCACGAAGCAGAAAACAGTCCAAGTGTATGTGGGTCATCTGGGTGGGTGGGTGGAGGATTATATTTTGGGTAGCATAGTTTTTTTTTTAAATTAATTAATTCATTCATTTTTGGCTGCGTTGGGTCTTTGTTGCTTGCACAGGCTTTCTCTAGTTGCGGTGAGCGGGGGCTACTCTTCGTTGTGGTGCGCGGGCTTAGTTGCTCCGCGGCATGTGGGATCCTCCCGGACCAGGGCTCGAACCTGTGTCCCCTGCATTGGCAGGTGGATTCTTAACCACTGCACCACCAGGGAAGTCCTGGATAGTATAGTTTTATATGTACCATATTTGGATATTTCAGCTTCACTAAATGCAAAGACAAAAAAATTGATATTAAGATAAAGCTTATTCTTTGTTTCTTAATCTATATTAAACTATCCCTGATAACGAACTTTTATCTTTAGATAATCTCCCAGCTATCTTCCCTTCATACTAGCTAATCTATGCTGTTTTCTCTCAATTATCCATAAATCAGTTTATTTTTTTAATGCTTTCTAAGATAACAATTCTGCTCAAACCATTCAACAACCAAATACAAAGTAAGATTTCATTTCCAGGGAGGATCAAAATGTACTAAATATAACAAAGCAAATATATAATTGTTGGCATTAGTCTTACAGACAAATTTTGACCTTCTATAATGAGTTAGAATGCATCAAAAAACCTTTAGAAAAGGTGAGAGAAACAAGTGAGGGGGATTAAGAAGTACAAACTTCCAGTTACAAAATAAATGATTCAGAGGTATGAAATATACAGTATACATTTGTACAGGGGAATATAGGCAATAATAATGCAATATCTTTGTATGATGACAGATGGTAACTAGACTTATCATGGTGATCATTCTGTAACGTATTGGGTTGGCCAAAAGGTTCGTTCAGATTTTTCCGTAAGGTGGGTCCAGTAGCACTTAGTTGTCTTTAATTTCATTCGAAACAACTCTGTTAGACTGTATGTGACAGCTATCGTATCAGCGTGCATTTTAAAAAAGACATCAAAATTGGTGAATTTTTGTGTAGCCATTTCAACGTTGAAGATGGAGGAAAAAGAGCAACATTTTCGGCATATTATGCTTTATTATTTCAAGAAAAAACGCAACCAAAACGCAAAAAAAGATTTGTGCAGTATATGGAGAAGGTGCTGTGACTGATCAAATGTGTCAAAAGTGGTGTGCGAAGTTTCGTGCTGGAGATTTCTCGATGGATGATGCTCCACGGTTGGGTAGACTAGCTGAAGTTGATAGTGATCAAACTGAGACATTAATTGAGAACAATCAGGATATTTTGAGTATGTCGGCAGGAGATAGCTGACATACTCAAAATACCCAAATCAAGCACTGAAAATCATTTGCACCAGCTTGGTTATGTTCATCGCTTTTGTTTGGTTTCCACAGAAGTGAAAAAAACCTTCTTGACCACGTTTTCACATGCGATTCTCTACTTAAATGTAATGAAAACGTTGTTTTTAAAACAAATTGTGACGGGCGATGAAAAGTGGATACTGTACAGTAATGTGGGAAGGAAGAGATCGTGGGGCAAGCGAAATGCACCACCAACAACCACACCAAAGGCCAGTCTTCATCCAAAGAAGGTGATGTTGTGTATATGGTGGGATTGGAAGGGAGGTCTCTATTATGAGCTCCTTCTGGAAAACCAAATGACTAATTCCAACAAGTACTGCTCCCAATTAGACCAACTGAAAGCAGCACTCGATGAAAAGCGTCCAGAATTAGTCAACAGAAAATGCATAATCTTCCATCAGGATAACACAAAACCGCGTGTTTCTTTGATGACCGGGCAAAAACTGTTACAGCTTGGCTGGGAAGTTCTGATTCATCCACCATACTCACCAGACATTGCACCTTCAGATTTCCATTTATTTTGGTCTTTACAAAATTCTCTTAATGGAAAAAATTTCAATTCCCTGTAAGACTGTAAAAGGCACCTGGAACAGTTCTTTGCTCGAAAAGATAAAAAGTTTTGGGAAGATGGAATTATGTAGTTGCCTGAGAAATGGCAGAAGGTAGTGGCACAAAAGGGTGAATACGTTGTTCAATAAAGTTCATGGTGAAAATGAAAAATGTGTCTTTTATTTTTACTTAAAAACTGAAGGCACTTTTTGGCCAACCCAATACAGAAATACCAAATCTCTATGTTGTGCACCAGGAACACACATAGTGTCGTAGGCCAATTATGCTTCAAAAACAAAGTAACTCATAGCGAAACAGAACGATTTGTGGCTACCAAAGGCAGGGGTGTCTGGGGGTTGGGGGAGAAATTGGATGAAGGTAGTCAAAATGTACAAACTTCCAGTTATAAGTACATGATAAATACAATGGACACTGCTGTATGTTAAACATGAAAGTTAAGAGAGTAAATCCTAAGAGTCCTATTGCAAGGAAAAAAAAATTTTTCCTATTCTTTAATGTTCTATCTGTATGAGATGATGGATGGTCAGTAAACTTCCTGTGGTCATCATTTCATGATGCATGTAAGTCAAGTCATTATGCTGTATACCTTAAACTTATGTAGTGCTGTATGTGAATTATCTCCATAAAATAGGAAGAGAAAAAAAAAGTTGTGCCAAAAAAAAAAAAATTCCTTAAAAAAAGTGGCCTAGCAAAAGCAATGTTTTTGGTGGAATAATACTTTAAAACTTAGAAATCAAATTGTTTCAAAAAATGTATTCTGTCTCTCTCTCCATATATAATAAACTCAACACTGTCAAATATATATTCATTTGTAGTACATTTTGGCATGCCAGATGGACAAAGATAGTATCTTGTACTTATTCTGCATAATGCTCAGGGCAGTGTTATGCAAATAAAGTGGTTTAAACCATAGTATTTGATGTTGACAGTGAAGACTTTTACACAAAGACAAAACTTGTAGAATCAATTTGTTAAAAAGCTCTGTCAACACATTTCCCTCCATTGCCCCCCTATATACATATATACACATATATATGTAATTAGCCATAAACACTATTAAAATTTTCTTCACCCCATGTATAGTCCTGGTATTCATAAAAGGTCTATTATCATTATAAACTTTTTAAAAAAGAAAAGTGTTACTTAACAAATACTTATTATATGCCTGATCACTTTCTATATTTTTTATATTTTAAATACATGTGCTAAAAAAAATCACAATTGTGAGTCACAAAATCATATTGTCACCATTTACAGGCAAGAGAGTCTCCTGTGGAAGGCAAAGACACAAAGTGCTCAGGGTCTATGCTGTAAGTTCTGTAATACACACACTGTACGAGCACTTCAGACACGGGCAAGAAAGCAATGGAAAAATGGAAATGCAATACTAGATTAGCTAATATATAATTTTTCTAGATATGGGAAGGCAAGTGAGTCTAATGCCTAAGAAATCATGTGGCAGTATACTGATTTACAAAGTCAGAAAATGCTTGGGTCTCATTTCTATTTCTGTGATTTTTGGTGAAACTTTATTGTTGATATTTTAGAGTTACTATGTAAAGAAACTTTACATTCATTACCTCACTAGTTATTATATTATACCCATATTCCAGACGAGGAAGGTGAGATGCAGAGAATGCTAACTTGCTCCTAAATCATATGACTAGTAAGTACTGAAGCTCAGCTTTAACCAGATTAACAATTAATGGTCTTCATAGATAAGATCAGTAGGCCCAATAAAATTAAATACTGACTGAGAGCAATTATAATATATACAGTATTTGTTATGTTCATTGTAAACCTAAGGATGCACGTACTTAGAATTAAGAACAAAACAAAAGTTTCCATCCAAAACCAGAGAAAAACCCTCTAAGATTTCATTTGCAGAAGATGTAAAGACATCTGGTAAGATGAAAACATTAAGATGTACTGAATTATCAATATGGTGTAGGACTTCCACATTCGAATTACTAATTTTTAAGGGCTGCTCCTAGAAAAGCATGAAAAACAACACTCCTAAATGTTTTAAGTAAAGGTTTATAATGTTTCTCTGGGGTAATTTTACTAAGTAATTTTAAGATAGCTGTAATTATGGTCGTCTTCATCTATTTTTACTGTCTTAAAGGCAGAGCTGAATCAACATCATCCTAGACAGATGCAGCAAACCTCTCATAAAGATCAGTCTCCCAAGTCCCCACAGCAACCTGCTGTAGTAATGAACACATTCTGGTTGGGATCCTACTGCAACATCCCTTTCTCTGTTCTAAATTTCACAAGGCAGGAGCTATCCTGCCTTACCAGAACAAACAAAATCACAAGAGAAATATGTCCTCATATTTGTAATATGCCCAACAAACAGTAATAAATGCTTCCTCAAAAGATACACTTTATGTATCTCTTTGTTCCTTGACTAAATGTTATCTTTCTCTGTGACAGAGGTAACATTTACTAACTCATGTTGGGAAATTCATTTCACTTTCTGATCATTTACATAGCATTGTTGGAAAATGGAAAAGCAGGAAGAGAAGATAGAAGTTGTTTCAAAATATGAAACAGGTAGTTCCATTTATTTTTCTTAGAGTAAAATGTTCCAGGACAGCAGTTTTCAGATTGTGTGTGATGAGATCAATTTAGTGGATCAAGAGGAACACTTAAAAACAATGAAATAAAACAGAAAAGAATAAAACAGAAAATATAATACCAGCAACAGACCAAGTGTAACTGTTGTTTCACGAAATTTTGGTTTCAGTTATATGTATTTATGCCTGTATGTACAATGCAAAATGTATTCCTGAGAGCCATGATTCAGAAAATGTAAAAGCCACTGCTAAGTGAATACAAAGAAGTAGAGTTATTGCTTTTAATATTTTGTTTTTTGACAGATAATAACAATTTTAAAAAATGATAAGACAGGGTTTCCCTGGTGGCTCAGTGGTTGAGAGTCCGCCTGCTGATGCAGGGGACACGGGTTCGTGCCCTGGGCCAGGAAGATCCCACATGCCGCGGAGTGGCTAGGCCCGTGAGCCATGGCCGCTGAGCCTGTGCGTCCGGAGCCTGTGCTCCACAACGGGAGAGACCACAACAGTGAGAGGCCCGCGTACCGCAAAAAAAAAAAAAAAAAGATAAGACACTGATGAAAGAAACTGAAGAAGACACAAATTAATCTAAGGCTCTTCTGTACTCATGGGCTAGAAGAATATTGTTAAAATGTCCATACTACCCATAGCAATCTACAGATTCAATGCAATCCCCATCAAAATTCCAATGGCATTTTTCACATAAATATAACAAATAATCCTAATATTGTAAGGGATCACAAAAAACCTCAAATAGCCAAAGGAATCTTAAGAAAGAAGAACCAAGCTGGAGGCATCACACTTCCTGATTTCAAGCTATATTACAAATCTATACCAATCAAAACAGTATGGTATTAACATAAAAACAGACACATAGATCCATGGAACAGACTAGAGAACCCAGAAATAAGCCCATACATATATAGTCAACTAATTTACAACAAAGGAGCCAAGCATATGCCAATGGGGAAAGGATAGTTTCTTCAGTAACTGGTGCTGGGAAAACTGAACAGCCATATGTAGAAGAATGGAACTGGAATATTACCTTATACCACACACAAAAATCAACTCAAAAATGGATCTAAAGCTTTGAACATAAGACCTGAAACCATAAAACTCCTAGAAGAAAACATAGGGAGTAAGCTCCTTGACACTGGTCTTGGTAATAATTTTTTGGATTTGACACAAAGAGCAAAGGCAACAAGAGCAAATAAAAACAAACGGGACTACACCAAACTAAAAAGCTCCTGTACAACAAAGGAAACCATCAACCAAATGAAAAGGCAATCTACAGAATGGAAGAAAATATTTGTAAATCATATATCTTATAAGGGATTAATACCTGAAACATAAAAAGGACTCATACAACTCAATAGAAAAAAATCCAATTAAAAAATGGGCAGAGGATCTGAACAGACATTTTTCCAAAGGAGACATACAGGTGGCCAAGAAGTACATGAAAAGGTGCTCAACACTGATAATCAGGGAAATGCATATCAAAGTCACAATGAGATATCACCTGTTAGAATGACTATCACCAAAAAGACAAAAAATAAACAAGTGTTGGTGAGAATGTGGAGAAAAGAAAACCCCTGTGCACAGTGGGTAGGCATGTAAATTGGTGCAGCCACCATGGAAAACAGTATGGAGGTTCCTCAAAATATTAAAAATAGAACATCTAGCAATGTCACTTCTGTATTTACCCAAAGAAAACAAAATCACTATCTCGAAGAGATATCTGCACCCTCAAGTTCACTGCGGCATTATTTGCAATAGTCAGGACATGGAAACAACCTAAGTGTCCGCAGATGGACGAACTGATAAAGAAAATGTTATATATATATATATAGATCAGAATATTATTAAATCATAAAAAAGAAGGAAATCCTGTCATTTGAGACAATTTGGATGGACCTTAAGGGCATTATGCTAAGTGAAATAAGTCAGACAGAAAAAACACAAATAACGGTATAATTCCACTTATATACAGAATCTTAAAACAAACAAACCACACAACTGAACTCACAGATACAGAGAACAGATGGGGTGGGGGGGTGAAATGGGTGAAGGCAGTAAAAAGGTACAAACTGCCAGTTATAAGATAAATGATAAGTAAGTCCTGGGGCTGGTGTACAGCACGGCGCCTACAGGTAACAATATGTTATTGGATGCCTGAAACCTGCCAAGGTAGTAAATCATAAACGCTGACATCACATACACACACACACACACACAATTGTAACTGTGTGTGGTGACAGACGTTAAATAGACTTACTGTGGTGACCATTTTGCAATATATGCATATATCAAATCATTATGTTTTATGGGAAATAACTCCTAAATGTTTAAAGTAAAGGTTTACAATGTTTGTCTTGCATAATTTTACTGAGTGAAAAAACCGTAAAACTCTTACAATGTTATATGTCAATTGTATCTCAATAAAAATGAACTTTAAAAACCCGCAAAATAATTAATTACCACATTTCTCCATAAAATATCAATTTGGTTTGTTTTCAAAACAAAAAAAACAAAAGAAAACCAACAATCTATCCAATTCCACCAGTGAATATATTTCAGCAGTTTGATTAAAAAGAATGTATAATTTACAAGTATACTTTATTCACATGCTGTAATGTATTTTAAATAGCTTATTCAGATAGAGCTTTTAGCAATGTGTGATAAGTACATTTCCAACATTAAGTAATAAAATGCATCAAACTCCAAAGAATTCCAATGCTGCTTTATTATTGGATTTCCCAAACCATGCCTTCGATATAATATGCTGCTGACATTTGATTCGGATACCCAATAACCTTATTCTGACTCACATGCTGGAAAAAAATCTTATTTCATAGCAGTGACCTTTAATTTAAACTGAAATTTATTAAAAATCAGGCTAATGTGATGTGTTTTTTAGTAGAATTTTCCTACAAGAATAAAAGATGAATAGTTGAAATACTAGGTCCGACATTTCCAAAGAGGTTCCAATCTTTTAGAAGTACATAAACAGTATTTAGTATATACCATGTCAAAATCTTAGCAACTAGAAATATGCTCTTTTAATATATTTTGATAAACTTAAACTTTATCAATATACTTATATTTTACTTATATACTTTACTGAAATGCAAATGTCTAAAATCACAGATTGCGTATGGTGCACATAGTTTTATGTAAAGATCACTGCTTAGAAATGTGTAAATATATAATCTATGCATTTTAATGTGCCATATATAATTTCTGAAAAGATGGCGTACAGAATTAAATCACTCAAGTGTACTGTTACTGGAAAATTTTAACAAATAAAAAGATTCCAACTTTGTTGGCTCTTCCTGTTGGTTGTGTCATCCAGAGATATTTTATTAGTTCCTCCTTCTTAGTGTTTATCTGTTAATTATCTGACTTTTTCCTAAAGGAGAGTTAGAAAGTCAATGTCATCCACCTGCCTGGGGCCTAAATACTTCTCATTCAGTAGCCAGTCAAATCACCTTTCAAATCATCCATCTGTTCCATTTGTCTGAGGATTTATCAATATTCAGGGATAGCTGATATCTTTTGTCTGTGTGCAGTGGAATTGTTGGCAGGCTATTTAAATCCTTTCTGCCCCTCCACCTTTTTTAAAAAAAACAACATTGTAATGATTCCCCTGATTAGAGATTTTATTGATACAATTATCACAAACCCCTAAATAGATAAGATTTGCAGGTCACAGGCTGCTGATTCTTTAAGGTTCATACTCAACTACTTTTCCCCTTATTGTGCCAGTGAGACAGAAGTGTTCTCAGAACGTAGGGTTGGTGGGAGATCATCTGCTTCATCTACAAAGTGAACTTAAAAAATTCTAATCCTGGGATGGTAAAAGGGAAATGGCTCTACTGTAATATTCTAATTTTACAATGCAGCAAAACCAAGTTTCCTTTTCAGGAAAAAACTCTGGGCTATAAAAAGTGACTCACAGCTATTAGGCTCTGTACCTTGGAGGAGCTTTCAATTACAATTATGGTCGCTGGAGGTATCAAACTGGGAAGGAGGTGTTTGGGGAAGAAGGAATTGGTGGCAGACTCCAGAAATCACTCATTGGGACAAACATCATTGGATGTATTTCCTGGTTTCAGCTCCACAGTGCCAATCTGTTGTGGGTCATGATCTATGTGTTAGCAATTGGCAATCTACCTCTACCTTAGATTGGGCTTTTAGGGCAACTTACTGTGAGGAGAAAATGTGCAAACGATCAGCTGGGTCTCTTAAAAGTGATCACTTAAATGATACAGAAATATGAAATAATAATAGTAAAAAAAACCCCAGTAACTTATTCACTTTGGGTAGTACAAATAACCACCCTTTCCCCATTTTTCTTCTCAGTCTTAAAATGCACCATGCCGCATAAAAATAAGTAATGAAATGGCTATCCTGAAATGAAAAGGCCATCTAGTGCAGTATTTATGAACCTTGAGGGAAAAGAAATGCCCGATCAGAAAGCACCCAAAGGTAGGCTAATGAGGTAGATATGGTGCAGGTTCTGGGAAGCCAAAACATTTATTGTTGCATGACTCTTAAAATGTCCAATAAAGGACTATTCAAGAGTCTGTTGTCCATTAAAGGACATTGGCTCCTAAAGCCTGGATAATGAAGGTGCTTTTAAATGATTAAGGTATTAAAGTTTTCAATGCTTTACCTGATGTAGAACTTCTTCATAGATAATTAGTAAGTCAAAAGTGTTTAAGAGTATTTTAGAAGTAGTTTTGTAAATAGTTTTTTCTGCTGTTGTTGCTTGTTTGCCTTTTATTGCTCTGTGATTAATAATAAAAGGGGGCTTTGAAATAATGAAAAAACAAAAACAAAAAATAAATAAACAAAATGCACCATGCCTTCTAGCCTAATGCAATGTATAAACTCTCCTCTCGGTTCCTTACAAATGTCAAGTTCTATCCTTGGCCATATTCATTTCTAATTTCTATTCCTGGCCATTCACTTCTACCTCTCTACACACTACCCAGCAGGGTTCATCTGCTCTCCAAATGTGAATTATACAGATGATTTCGAGCCTTTACACTCATACATAAACTGAACTTTCAGGCTTTAGTCCAGTATTCTAATTGCTTATTAGGTGCATCTATCTGGATGATTACAATCTCCACAGCCAAAACAATCTCCCCCAGCTATTCCTCTCTAATCCTATTCGCTCATGTTCAAAATGTCAAGGTTACTTTCGACCTTTCCCTCTTCTTCTTCCACTAAGTTTGATTAATGGATTCTTTACAACATTATCTGCATCCATCCTTTCCATGCCAATTCAGAATCTTTATACTTCATGTAGAAATGAGATTATGACAACACAACTCTTTCTTCTGACTCTGGTCTATTACCACTAAGCCATCGATCATATCACCACCATATTTCTATTTTTATAACAATTCTGATCATGGCCCTTGACTGCAAGAGCAAGTCCAAAGTCTTTAACCTTCTGTAATTTAGCTTTATGTATTTTACCTCTTCTCACACTTCTATATAAATTCCTGGTTTGGCCAACCTGGTCTATTTAACAGCCAATGAACCCATCCTATGCATTTCCCATGCCATGTCCTCCGTCTGGAAGACACCATGCTTCTGATTCTTAAAGTCTGTTATTAAACTTCACCTCTTCCCTGGTCGCCCCTAGTAGATAGAAGTACTCTCACAGAACGTTACAGAGTGGAAGGGAGGTCGGCTACTCCAGCTGCAAAATGGGCTTTAAAGAGTCACCTCCTCCATCTATAAAATTCAAATGCTTGGGGAAACTGAGGCCACTAAAATAATTTTCTCTTTGAACACTAATTTTTTTCAACACATCTTTCTTGATTGATTCCTATGTGCCAGGAGCCATTCTAGCCACATGGGATTACAGTTGAATAAGAAAGACAGACTGTACTTAAATTAAACTCTGATGAGCACTACCAGAAGAGGGGAAGCACAGGGTGCCACTGATGTCTGAAACATGAGTGGCTGAGGGAAGGGGTGAGGCATGAGGTTAATACAGTGTGGGAAGACAAGATGGAATAAAGTCAGTCTGGGAAGATGAGGAAGGCTTCCCTGAGGAGGAAATCTTCTAAGCAGGGGCCAAAAAGTAGGAATTAACCCTGCAAAAGGTGGGTGATTTCTCCATGTAGAAGGAAAGCCCAGAGATAGGCACTTTCATGGAACTAAAAGAAGGTCTGGGTGCTGGAATCCAAGGGGGCGAGGAAGGTTGCCAGAGGTGAAGGTGGAAAGGCAGGGAGGGATAAGAGCATTGCTGGGCCTGGGAAGGTCATGTTGAAGATTTCTGGGTTTTATCCTAAGAACAGGCATTGGGTTGCATGTTCCAAGGTACTTCAAGTCAGGACCATGGCTTACCCTGGGAGGAATGGGAGAAGCAACTATGAAATTAGAAAGAACTTGCGTTTTATTTCAATTGAAACATTTTCTGTATCCTTCTCACTCTTCCCTATGTGTCTGATCTCATCCAAAGTCAATTTAAAAAAAGAAAGCATGTGAATTTATAAAAACCACCATTTTAGCTAGCTGGCTTGACTTGGACAGGAGCTTGTGTATGTACAGGTATCCTGTGCTTTTCAAAAGTTGCTTCGTGACACTTCACTTTTAGGAAGGACCTACGTTAGTACCTGTTTTTGATAACCAAAAGAAATCAGAAGATGATTTTTGCTTTTATGAAAAAAGGCAAAAAGTGAAAACAGCACCCAGCATTTGGTTTGTTGTGAGCAGTTGAGAGGTAGCACGTACCCCATCAGGGAGAAAGGCACCTCCAAGTTCCTTCCCCAGGAGCCACACTCAGCACCTCAGCATCAAGCTGCCATAGCTTTGAACTGTGTCTGTGAGCATCTGCGCTTTATCTAGATTTTTTTTTTTGAGCATCTGTAAGCAAGATGCGTCCTAAGGTAATTGCTTCTTCACTTTATGCCATTTTGGCTTAGGAAAGGTTCACAGGAACTCTCTACTTTCAGATTGCAGGGGGGAATATGGATGTCCGTGAACCTACAGACACTTAAGGGAGTAGGGACCTGTTTTATGCTTTTTACAAGCAAAACATTCCATACAAGAACAATCCAGGGAAAAGCTCCATTTCACTGTCAGCCGTGCATTGGTGCTACAGTTAAAGTTAAATGTTCATTCTCTTGCCCTTTCCCATAAGATCTTTAATAAGAGAAAATATTTTAAGAGAATACCAACAAAATTTTTCCAAGGATTGTTTTAGTCACCACTGCTTTTTTAGTATCATCTTGTCTATACTAGGTAATGACTTTCAAAATGCTATCAAATTTATTTCCTCTCAAATTACATTTATATCAAGGATAAAACTTTAAGCAGACAGGGTGACAAAGTTAAAGAACAGCTGGGATTTTGAAGCAATTTTTGTGTTCAAGGTATTGTGTTGGACACTTTAAAATATATTATCTCATTTTATCCTAACAAAGACTCTTGAGAAGTGCATGCTATACTCTAATTCACAGACAAGGAAGATGGAGCTCAGAGAAGCAAGCATTTCCCCAGATATATACACCTTAGACCTACAGTGTCCAATATGGTAGCCTGGAGCCACATGTGGCTGTTGAGCAACTGAAATACAGCGAGTCTGAACTGAGATGTGCAGTAAGTGTAAACTGAACACCAGATTTTGAAAATTTAGTATGAAAAAGAAAACTATTAAAGTATCTCAATTTTTGAATACTGATTACACATTGAAATGACAATATTTTAGATAGAGTAGGTTAAATAAAATACAATATTAAAATTAATTTTACCTGCTTCACACTTTTTAAAAAAAACCAGCTAGTAGACATTTCAAAATTACACACATGGCCCACAACTATATTTGAATTGAAGAGCGCAACCCTAGACCTGGATTGCTGAATTTGCCAATAAACATCAAGGTCAAAGCCAGAGTGGTATAGAAGAAAAGAAGAATACGTGGATTCATGCAGATCTTGGTTTAAATCTCTTCTCCACCAATGACTAGTTTGGGGTGAAATATCAACCCTCTCTGCACTTCCCTTATGTCATCTGCATTATGGTGATATTAAATATCCCCAAACGACTCCTGTATATAATATGCAAAGCAGTAACTGGCAGAGGGGAGGGAACAACTACGAATACCTCGTACAGCAACTGATTAATTTAAAAACTGATTCCCAAAAAGAGAAGAAAATTCACTTATCTGAAAATCACATTTTATTCTCTCTAAGTGGGCAAAGTTAAAGAACCAACACATTGAATGCCTGCTTTAGCATAATATGTGCATAACATGCACTATATTGTAAAATACATAGGATACGCAGATTCCTTCTTTCTTTCAACGTTGTTTATAATATGCTATAGGCCGGGAGGCCAGATGATGAGATTAGGGTGAAGTAAAAAATATCAGGACACAGAATGGCCCAAGTGGTTCTTAAGGACACAGTGGATGAATTCTAGTGAAAGAGTTTATAAACTACACTTCAGCTGGTCTTTTCAACTTTCACCTCGGGAACTGAGACTAGTGAGTAAATGACATCTGGGCAAATAGAATTTTACCCTTGTTTTCCTTCCTGGGTCACAGGGCAAACAAATAAATTGTTCCAATACACTAAGTTTAGACTGACTCATTATTAGTAATCTCCACTAAATCATAAGAAACTACAAAATCATATGCACTACACTATCCAATGACATTTTACCATATTCTGTCCCCTAGGCTTGTGTCAAGAAGTTCGCCCCGGGCATGTGACTTTTATCAATGCACGTATTATCTGTATATGTTTAAATATAAAGGGTGGAGGAGTTGGGGCAGTTACTTTATTATTTGATGTATGTATATCGCCTAAGATTGACATGTGACAGTGTGTTAGATTGTCCTGTTTTGTATGTTTTTTTTTTTTTAAGTAGTATGAAGGGGGAATTAAAGATTTGAGTCACTTGAATGTAGCCTCTTAAATATCAGATACTTAGTAAATTTAACACCAAAATTGTTCCTATGTTAACTATAACAATTAACGGTCAAGAAAATGAGACTGAAGAAGTAAGAAGCTATCAGATTCACAGATCTCAGAACACCATGAGAGGCTATAAAAATATTCACTTTATTCTAGTTTGAAATTTAATGGAAGAAGTAACATACCAAATTTTAGGTTAGCTAGTAAAGTGCATATTCAGTGAATTAAGTGGGGAGAGCTGCAGGAGAGGGCCTCCCCTTTGATCTCACGTGTGGCATTAAAAATGTGCTTCTTCTAATGAATTTTTGAGCAACCCCTGAGTATACGTGCCTTAGTATTTGCTCTTTCAAAGTGAGTAGACTCAAACTGACTAAAAATGAGACTACGTCTACAGTACACTTACAACTAGTTTTCAGCAAATGTCTGCAAATTTAGGGTTATAGGTAGAATTGGGTAAGAAAAACAAAATTACACTACATCAAAATTATTAGCAATTATTAACTAATAATAAGAATGAGACAAAGCAGTAACACATAAACAGTAATTAGAAAAATTTGCTAAAACTCTGAACTGAGATATTACACTTCTGATTATTGAAATTATAGGAAAAAATATACTCAATCAACTTAAAACAAATATCATAAGCCATTTATGCTACCAGCCATATTTCCAAAATGCACACTTTAGAAAAAAAGAGTTCATATCAGGAAAGAGCTTATTTGCATTAACTTTAAATTAGCTAATATCTGAGTCACACCTTTGAAGAAACTTGCATTATTTCCAGGAATGCCTTTTTCCCTCCCTTTTCATTCTTTCTTTTTTTGTTTTTGAGGGGAATAAGGCAGCTGGACTAAAAAGAAAAAAAAAAGTTAAGTCGCATTTTTTAATGTGAATGGTATACTTGTGCTTCTATATACTAACTCAATCCCACTGAGCTATGTCTTCAAATAATTTGATAATCTGTCTTTAAAGTTTCATCTTAATTGGAGAGTTCATTTTTGTAAAACGCCTTGGCACCATTCAATCTTTTATGAAATGAGAAAGGTCTCTTTCCTTTGGACTTGACATTTTTAACCACGTACGTGTGAGCAATTCTTGCTGTCAAATACTGCAAAGGTAGGTTTTCTGTTGTTGTTCAATCTGAAAATGTCTCCACTATACTTGCACAGCTGCCCTCTTCCCAGCAGAAACCTACCCGCCCCTCTCCAACCCCCCTGCAAGTTTTAAACTTTGTTTCCTTTGGGGTTCTGCACAAGCGCTACTAGTAATATCCAAGAGACAAAGAGCTGTGCTGTGGGTTCACGGGATGCCAAATTTGAGTTGTGAAACAAAGCACTCAAATTTGAGATTCAAGATGAGGAGGAGGAGGATGCTGGTAAAAAAAAAAAAAATCATAAAGCGTAAGATCGCAGAGCCATCTCCCTAGACACCTCCTCCTGCCCACGGCCACCTTAGAGCGCACGAGAGGGAGTTCTGGCCCCGGGACAGGGGCTGCCGGCCGCACCGCGAAGCCCCCTGCCCGCGCCCCCGGCCCTCTCACCGCTTCACTCGGATGATCTGGTCCCGCATAGGCTTGATGTCCTGGAAGCTCTGCTGGTTGACGAGGCTGTAGACGAGGATGAAGCCCTGGCCGTTCTTGATGTACAGGTCCCGCATGGACGCGAACTGCTCGGTGCCCGCCGTGTCCAGGATCTCCAGCACCGACGGCGACGAGTCCACCTCGATCTCCTTGCGGTAGAAGTCCTCGATGGTGGGGTCGTATTTCTCGATGAAGGTGCCGGTCACGAACTGCACGGTCAGGGCGGATTTGCCGACCCCGCCCGAGCCCAGCACCACCACTTTGTACTCGCGCATCGTCCCTCCGCGGCCGCCGCCGCCGCCGCTGCCCGCGACATAGACCTACGCCCGCCGCGCTGCGCGCCCGGACCCTGCGCCGGCGGCCGGCCCCGCCGCCTCCCGCGGCCGCCCCCACCTCACGGCCGCCGCGGCCCCCCGGGCGCCGGCGGAGGGAGCAGCAGCCCTGGGCATGGGCCGAGCCGGGCGGCAATGCGGCACCGCGGGCGCCGGCAGGCACTGAGGGCGAGCAGGGAGTGTGAGCCAAGGAGCCGACGGAGCCGCCCGAACCGCGGGCCCGCAGTGCCGGCGGCCCCGCCCCTCGCGCCTCCACGCCCAGCTCCCCGCCCGCCGCCGCCGCCTCTCTTCCCGGCGCCGAAGCGCGCGCCCGAGCCCGAGCCGCAGCGCTGCTGGGGGCGGGGCCCGGCGGCCCGGGGCGGAGCCCGGCGGCGCAGCCCCGCCCCTGCTCCCTCCGTCGCCTAGGCGACCGGCCGCGCGCGCGCTCCCAGGAAGCTCGGCGCGGCGCGGAAGCCTCGGCCCGCGTTTAGATAAACAGCCACCTGGGTTACCCAACAATACCCCATCTCGTCTGCCCCGTTGAACCCCGGGGCCTGCGTACTGAGCATGCGCAGTTCTTCCTCCTGCGACGGGAGCCGCTTCTACCTGAGAACGCCACGTTCAGAATTTGGCGGAGACAAGATGTTGGAGGGGCCAGAGCAATCTCCGGGCTTTAACATGAGGCGGGGAGAAGAAGATACTGGCAAGGTCCAGAAGGAGGCCTTGGCACGAGGGCCTTGCTGGGCACCACCCAGTCTGTCAGCATTCCTGAGAGCTTTGGTTTTATCTTGTATAAACATAAGAAGCTTTAAGGGAGGAGCATAAATACAACGAAATGCAGCTTTGTTGTAAGCGTCAGGACACTGAGGGAGAAGTGACAAACACCCATCCAGCCCACTGCCCGAGGCGGCGAAGGCCAGAGACCCAGGAAGCCGGGCCCACGCGCTGTGACGTCGCCAGGGGCCCACCCACCTTCCCCAGCCCCGCCCTTCTTCAGTGCCTGATAAAAGTCGAGCTCTTCCCACGCCCTGTCAGCTACGGGCGCTTGGAAAACCGGGAGAGCGGATCCCCCAGCAGCAGCCAGAAGGCCCAGGGACACCTCATAGCAACAGCCAGCCGGGGTATCTAGTAGGAAGCTGGGATTCATTCCAGCCAACCAGCCCGCGTTTTTGGACCCCGTGGTATTATTCTCGACCAATAGAGAGCCGCTTCATGCCACGTGACACTGACCCATCAGCCAATGGAGGAAAACTCTAGTCTCAGGCTCAGCCATCCCATCTGCCACTGTTGGCCAGGCTGGGCGTTTGCCTCTGCGCATACTCTGCCAGCCAATCATAGGTGAGCTGAAGAAAGACGGAGACTTGCGCTGAGCCAACCAGAATTCGTGGTTTCCTTGCCACCAAGGGCCGGTAGTAAGGAGACAGGGGCAGAGCTGGTGGGGTCTGGGAGGAGTCAGTGATTGAGGGGTGGGTCGCGGCACCCTATTCGGGCAAAGAAACAGGATGTGTTGCGGGCGAGAGTGATGGATTTCACTTTTAACGTCGTCTCCGTGGCATTCTGCCTAAATGATAGACACGGAAATAGTGCTGAGGGATGTGGGCTGAAAAGTGGGGTGAACTGACAAAACAGGGACTCTTTAGGGTGAGAAAATTTCGGGTGCTTAGACATACAGCAGCAGTTGCATGGGTTTTCCATGCGTGCCTCCTAAAAGGTTTTTAACAACTCAGTTTTGAAACTTACTGTTCTCTCTGTGGCATTAGATCTTAATTACACACTCTCTCCCACCTATAACGTCAAATTTAGGAGAAGTTATGTCCCTAAATATTCCTGGATTATATTTTGCAATAACTGGTAATCGGATTTACCTTCCTTAAACTATGTCCTTCTCGAACTAGTCTACACCCATGCATTACCATCTCACATTTCTTGGGAATAATAAGTTTCTATAGTTCTAACTAAGGTTTGATCATGGCATACCTTTTCAGCCTTCCTCTTCTGCACAAGGTCATCACGTAGAGAGGATTTTGGTCTGAGTTCATCAATAAAACAGATGTTCTTTTATCATCTTTTTTTGGGTCAATTATCAAACTACTACAAAGATGTACTCAGCTTTAGCAGTGTCCTACAGCCCTATCGCTCCATTATCTTAAAATGAATAACTTACCCTTGCATTATCTTGCTATAGTATAACACACCAAGTTTTTGCTTAAAATAATTGCGGGCAAGTGTCCTGTCAAAATATGTGGTAAAATATAACTCAATCGTTATTTCTTGATTACTTATCAAAATATGAGTGTTATATTTGAGCCACCAGAATCAACAGTGAAGGCAGATTGCAAAAGAACTAAGAATCAAGAGGAAAGTTTTATGAGAATTGAAACCAAAGAGCATCTGTTACCTCATTTTAAACTACTAATGTGAATAAGTGAATTAAAATTAAGAGCTCACATGGATTTGAAGTGAAGCTTCATATCTGAGCTTTTTTGGCAGGCATGTTTCAAGAGGATTTTGTTGGTGAATACAGTGTTGAACTAGCTTTTTAGAAGTCTCATATACTGTGTAAAACTTATATGCTTTTTGTGGTTTCTTTAGTAACAGCTACACTTCTTTCACGGAAAAGACATACTGTCTCTTTTAAGATCCAACTTTTGTATTGTAGTCATAAGAAATCCCTAGGTTTGTTAGGGGTTGAATAGAGCCAAGAAGCATCAAACTTCCTCTCTTTGTATGGATCATTACAACCTGTGTAGTACCTTGTATTACAGTGGAACTGAAAAACCATTCACTTTGCAAGAAGTAAAGGCCCAGTGACTTTTTTTTTTTTTAAGAAATTTGCATTGGGATTGTGGGTCCAAATGTGGGTCCAGATTGTGGGTCCAGAATGTATCTTTAAGCAACTGCTTTTACTTTTTAGGTCCCCAAAAGTTGAGAAGCTCTGGACTGGAGTGCATCTGATAGAAGTTGTCACAAAAAAATAGTGAGTCGGTGCCCAGTTACTCCACTTAGCATAATAGAGAGAGGAGAGGTTTTTAAAGACATTTCTCAGTTTATTTTCCCTGACCTTTCATCAGTGCCAACTTTCTTGATAAGGAGAAGTGTAGAGACTGCAGCTCTTGGAGTAGTGTAGCTCATTTATATTTCTCATAATGACAGGCCTCAATTTTCATTCTCAGTGCTGCCATAAAGGTAGATTTTTAATCAATAAGACTCAAAAAAAACATGTTAAGTAGGAGCACATTTTCCTACCTATTCTGTCTTGGTAGTGACCTGATTTGAGGCTCTATGTGAAAGAGAAGAATTAGCTGCTAAAAGAAAGGATGTTGGGATGTGCAGAGAATTTTGAAGATTTGGGTGGGAATTGGGTGTGTATCTCCTGATCCCTTAATTGTGTTCATTGCTATGCTGGCATGAACTATCTATTCTGAGAGTGATTTTAGAAATAAAATGTCTCCATTCATTTGTTTGTGGGAAAGACAAAATAAAAATGAGATAAAATAAAATTGAATTTTCCCCAAGAGCTGTAAATCTGTATGATAGTGAAAGCTTAACAGTGTACACTGACACTTCAGGGTCTCTTTAGCTTCAGAAGTACATTGCTGGGAGAAAAAAAAAAAAGAAAAGAGAAAAACTTCATTTCTCCTCTCCCCTCTGAATCTGAGAATTATCTCACCTATGCCCATATATCCTCAACTGTCACACTTGTGTTACCATGGAAACCCAGCTCCTTTCTTTGCTTCAGTGAAAGATGTTGGAAAAGGTGGGATGAAGTGGGAAATACGCTGTATTCTGGGACTTTCTGACAATAGCAAGAAGCAAGTATGCAAGGAATTTAATGTAAACAAGTTAGTAGAGGGCATTCGTAATATGACCAGTGCTTTGCTTGGCTATAAGACCCTGATTCCTTTTGCTTCCTATAAAAGCCTACATATCTCTGATTAACCATAAAGGGGAAGGACAAGTCAAATACATTTAGCACCTATGAAATGCTACTGGTAATTATAAAGAGAGCAGAAAACATTTTCTTGGCCTCTCAGGCTCCTAATACAGTTGAGAAACAGATGTATATATGAAGAGTGGAAAGGAAGGGGCAAAATAAACGTGTGTCTCTTTTGAAAATGTGATACGTCTCAGCACTTTAGAAAAGAAAAAGAATGCAGAAATTGAGTATGTAAACAAATCAATGAAAAAAACCTTTTAATAGAGAAATTTTTCTTTTTTTAAAAAATTAATTTTTGGCTGCATTGGGTCTTTGTTGCTGAGTATGGGCTTTCTCTAGTTGTGGCAAGCGGGGGCTACACTTCATTCTGGTGAGCGGGCTTCTCGTGGTGGCTTCTCTTGTTGCTGAGCATGGGCTCTAGGAGCATGGACTTCAGTAGTTGCAGCACGTGGGCTCAGTAGTTGTGGCTCATGGGCTCTAGAGCACAGGCTCACTAGTTGTGGCGCACGGGCTTAATTGCTCTGTGGCATGTGGGATCTTCCCAGACCAGGGCTTGAACCCGTGTCCCCTGCATTGGCAGGTGGATGCTTAACCGCTGTGCCACTAGGGAACTCCCAAGAGCAGAAATTGTTCAATAGGCAATTTTCAGCAGACAAAAAAAAAAAAATCCACGAAGGAAAGGCTTAATGATTAAAATATAGGGGAGGAAAAAAAAAAGAAAAACCCTGAAGAATCTTAAGAGCTTGAAGGTCCTGAGGAAAATAGCTCTAGTGTAATTTTTTTAATATAGAAGACCAGGCACAATGTTGCTTGTATACCCTGCAGTTTCCCTTTACTTTTGGGAAAAAAAAAAAGGGATGAATCAGGATTGATCATTGATGGTAGCACTTTCCGTTCTGTACATAGTTCAGAAGTAGGCACATGACTCAGTTCTTGCCATTGGTCTGGGAAGAAGGCTGCTAGGCTGGGGGATTTCTGGGATTCTGACAAGAATGAGTTAATATCCCCATTTTTGACATCATTTGCTTCCTGCTTAGCACATTGAAATATGAGTATGTGGCCACCACCTTTGGGCTGTGATGCCTTATGGCTGAGTTTGAAAACCAGCAAGCTTTGGATGGCTAAGAAGGAAGGGAAGAGCCTAGTCCTGGATGACAACATTGGAATGTCAAACCTATGCTGGAAATGCCCACCTTTGGACCATGGTGAAGTAAACAGCTAGTGTCCTTTGTTTTATGTTTGTTAGTTTAAGTCCACTAGGTTTTCTGCATCTTGCAGGCAAATACATCTCAAGTGTTACACAAAGTGTTAGGGATTTGAGACAAAATGGTGTTTAAAAAGATCAGCAAGGGGCTTCCCTGGTGGCACAGTGGTTGAGAGTCTGCCGGCCGATGCAGGGGACACGGGTTCATGCCCTGGTCCGGGAAGATCCCACATGCCGCGGAGCGGCTAGGCCCGTGAGCCATGGCCGCTGAGCCTGCGCGTCCGGAGCCTGTGCTCCGCAACGGGAGAGGCCCGCGTACTGCAAAAAAAAAAAAAAAAAAAAAAAAAAAAGATCAGCAAGCGTTTATGAGCACTTTCATTCTACTAATGAACTGCATGGTATTTCCAAGACATTATAATATTTATTGAGCACTTACTATGTTTATTATTCTAGGCCCCGAGGATACAACAATAGACAATTAGCCAAAAGAGCTTGAATTCTAGGAGGAGGTACAGACGTTATAAACAGAAGAGGCAGGTATTAAGCAACTGATTACACATTTACATTATATAATAACAGCTATAACTATTGCTAATAAGGAGGAAAAAATCAGGGATTACATGGTGTGTAATAAAATAAAATATAAATAATAGAATATTACAAAATATATAACTAAATAACTGAATAAAATTACAGAAACACTTTTCCAAGTACATGGTAGTAGTATGTATCATTTATACATGAATTCCTAGAGGTCAAGAGAAACATAACAACCTGGAGTGGGTTTGGTCAGGGAAAGCTGTCTGAGAAAATTAATATGGAGCCATGTTTTGAAGGAAGTGGCCAAAGAATAGACTAGGTGGGGCAGAAGATGAAAGAGCAAAAGAAGAAAGCAGGAATGAGGTAGAGTGAAATAAGGGGAATACAGGATCACTTGATTCCTTAACTCCCTGTAGCAACGCCATTCTAGGGACAACTATCGGGAAAAAATCAGAAGCCAGAAGTCTCAAAGCAACGTTATAAAAAGTATGAAAATAATACAGGAAGAAACAATACAGAAGAAAAAGTAGAAGAGTACAAAGGTACATTTGAAATTAAGGCATTATTCAAAATAATGAATAATTTATAATGTGGGTGTCATGAAAAAATTGTCATAAGGGGTAATTATGGACTTGAGGACATCATGAAGGAGGGATTCACACTTTCACAAATAGAAGCAGGAAGAAAATGAAGAGTAGCAAAAAATGAAAATAAACAGGAAAACAATTTTTGCTTATAGTTATTTTTTTCATGGTAGCTGTTATTGACATGCATTATGTAAAAATGAATGGAATTTGATTGAAAAGAAAAATTTCAACAGACCAGTAATATATAGAGATAGTCTTTTGGTAAATAATGTAACTTAAAATGTTTTTTGTAGAATGCCTTTTTGTACCTTGCCATAGAAAAATCTTTTCAATAAAGAAGCTGCAAGGAATAATAAATTATAGCTTAGTGATGCATTTTGGAAATAAAAAAACACATAGATGTACCAAATGTAATAGTATAGCAACAATAAATAACCTGTAATAAAAATCAGAAGTTTGTCAGACATTACATGGTTTTTGGTCAAATATAATTGTAGTAATTTTTCTAACGCTATTTTCTGTACAAATACAAGAACATTTAAAAATTAAGCTATAGTAAGCATATGAATATCTTGATATTCATAATAATGTAACTAATTTTTTACATTAGTTACATTATTATGAATAATAAAAATGTTTTGCCATTTCCAAATCACTTTCCCACATATCCAAGAAGCTTTTTGTTTTTAATAAAAAATTTAAAAATAATTAGGAGCAACTCTACCAATATGTGATATGAAGATGCTGAACTAGCCTTACTGCTCCTTCCTCCTAGATGGCTGGAGTAACATGGAGGGTGAAACGCCCTGCAATGAAGAGCACTATGGGAAAACCCAGGAATGAGGTTTTTTTTTGTCATTTTTAAATTGTCTGGGACTAGAAGAGGGCAGTGGGGATGTGGGCCTGGGGCAGTAAGCAGCCATCCATGCTGTGGGAGAATAAAGCAGGAAAAGAACTGTTGAAAATCTGCTAGTGCTTCTCCTTACCGCTGCCTTGGGGAAATCAGTGCCTGCCCCTGCATGCATTGTGACTCTGAGCTCTGGGCCATGTAGACTCCATAAGGAAATCAGGGCTGCACAGAAGCCCTGTGCTTGTGAGGAGCCATGAAACTCCTTGGCTCCCAACCAACTTAGGGCAGTTGCCCACCAACACCTCCTTCTCTAACTTCCCTGGCAGCTGACGAATCACAGCCTAAGGACTGCTCCTCCTGAGGTTGCTTCTCTCTGGGGAAACAGAAGGTGAATTCTTGATCTAAGAAGTGATTGGCTGTGATTTTCTTGGGTTTAGGGTTCTTCACTGCAGAGCTCATTTACTCTCACCCCTGAGCAACTTGGCATGTCTCAGACTGGGGTCCGGTAAAATGATGCACCATCCTTGTTTACCTAGGACTGCCCTGGTTTTAGTCCAGCATCCCAGAAAACCCCTAAGTGCCAGTGGGTCATCCTCGGCCTATCCTCAACACATTTCCAGAGGAAAATGAATGCATGTGCAAATTAGATTATTTTGAGAAGTACAGTTATTTCAAAAGACAAAAAAAAAGGTAGATTATGGTTTCCATCAGAAGCATAAACATTAGAATGGACCACAATTTGTAAATTAGCCTGATAAACATATTAAAAAAAGATAAGGGATAATGTTAGCTGTATGAAAACAAACAAACAAAAAGGAACCAAATGGCCATATTACAAATGAAATATATCGTAGCTGAAATAAAGAACAAGAGAGATAGGATAAGATAGCAGAAGAGACACAGTAAGGAGCATGTGAGAGCCTTGGAAGCCCAGAGTTCATGTCCCAAAAGGAAGAAGGGAAGTGCAGAGAAGTAGAAAAGGGATAATGGAGAGCAGACGTAGAAGTGGCAGTGTACAGATAATCCCGAAAAGAAAGAGAAGGAAAAATAAATGGATGACTTTTTAGAGAAAGGAAAGTGTTAAATTTCCAATAAATGAATGGATGGATGAATGAACACATAAAAGACTTCAGATGGAAGGGCCCATGCAGTATCAAAGGAGAATGATATGGAAAACCCACACTAACAGGTTATAGGGAAATTTGGGAGATCCAAGACAGAAAATTCTAAAAGTTTACAGTGTGAAAAATTAATATCAAATTAATATTGAACGTTTCAATAATAGCATAAGAAGCAAGAAGAACAATAACATAAGATTTTCAAAATATTGAAGGGGAAGGACTTAGAAACTGAAGTTTTATATTCAGCCAAAGTGCCATTCAGGTATGAGAACAGGAGACAGATAATCTCAGGTGTAGAAAACCTCAGAAATGTTGCAGCACAGAGATCCACACTGAAAACAGTGCATGAGTTCTTGAGGAAAAGGTGGTAAAAATCTAGATGATATTGCACGAGAAAAGATGATCAAATATTTTAGTAAAATCGGTTGTCTTTAAAAATATCTAAGATGAAAGAAATGTCTAAGAGAAAATACATCCATAAATTTTCAGAATTAAAAGTCTAGATGATATCAACCTGATGTGGGGTACACCAAGAAGTTTGAGAACATGACAAAGGTGTTCCTGTCTTATTAAGGGGGATGTTTTATATATACATATATATATAAATGTAATTATACATATATAATGTGTAATATGTATATGTGTGTGTGTATTCACAAGAAGAAAAAAGGAAGAATAATATTAAAAAGTATCAAAAATAATAGAATTTTCAAATATTGAAAAAATAAGATATGCAAAGTAGATCCTGAGATATCAATAATTATTAAAAAGCCAAACTCACCAGTTAAAAGGAAAAAAAAGGTCCATTTACATGCGGTTTACAGAAGGTACACCTAAAGGATAAGGACATACAAAAATTGAAGGAAAAGTATGTTAGAAGTCCTATCAGGCAAATTATTAAAACAGGCAAGGGAAAGCCAGTATAGTGATATTAATATCAGATTTAAACTCATTTTATTAATTAATTAATTTATTTTTGCTGTGTTGGGTCTTCGTTTCTGTGCGAGGGCTTCCTCTAGTTGCGGCGAGCGGGGGCCACTCTTCATCGCGGTGGGAGGGCCTCTCATTATCGTGGCCTCTCTTGTTGCGGAGCACAGCCTCCAGACGCGCAGGCTCAGTAGTTGTGGCTCACGGGCCTAGTTGCTCCACGGCATGTGGGATCCTCCCAGACCAGGCCTCGAACCCGTGTCCCCTGCATTAGCAGGCAGATTCTCAACCACTGTGCCACCAGGGAAGCCCCTAAACTCATTTTAAGTCAAAAGTATTCTTAGGTATGGGAAGAATTACTATATGATGATAGATAATAGATTCAATACACCAAGAATTTTTACCATTATTTTACTAATAAAATAGCATCAAATTATATAAAGCAAAAACTAATATAACCGTAGGGAAAAATGGAAAAATCCACTGTCATATTCCCTATAACCTAGCAATTCTAACTCGAGTTATATATCCAAATTCACTCTTGTGTGTGTTTAGCCATAGCCATGTACAAGAATTTTTAGCAGCTTTGTTCATAATAACAAAAACAAAAAACAAAATAAAATCCTGGAAACAACTTAGATGCCAGTCAATTGGAGAGTAAATTGATGTATCACGGTATGTTCACAGTAGAGAATTTTATATGATGGTCAAAACATGAATGATAGTAATATGCAACAATATAGATGACCTTGTACTATTTACTAAAAATAAAGTAAGCCCCAAAGGTTGCCCATAGCATGATGCCCTTTTAACAATGTTAAACAACTAAAGTTTTAAAAAATATACTTTTTAGGAATGCAGTTAGACTATGTAGAAACAAGAAAAAGGGAAATGGTGAACACACGCAAAATGATGAATGTATTGAGTAGAGGGAGGCAAGGCATTGAGATAATGGGGAAAATCTGGTAGTTTTTTGGAACATTTAGGGCTTTTATTTTGGGGGGTAAGTTCACAAGTACTTAATTCATTATTTAAAATGACTAAAGAAATAATAAAAGTAGATCATGCATGAGTCAATAATAAGAATGTGTCATGGATCAAAGATTATTAATCCATATTATATGCCAGAGTTAAAAACAAACTGTATATAATGACTCAAATTCTAGAGATTCTAATACTTTAAGGTTGGAGCGTTGGGAGCAGAACAATAAAAGACGTAGAACAATAGCCTTGCCTTTAAAGATGTGAGGTTCACTTTTCTCTCTCTCACTGTGATTATTAAACCTGCCACTCCCCAAACTTGGCATTCTCAAAGCGTCTGTTCCAATGTGAATGAAAGTGGAGGGAGTGGGCAAAGGAAGAGGGGCTGGGAGGAGGAGATGGTATATAATTTATCCAAATAGCTCTAGTAACTTTTCTAAAAACAAAGTATTATATGTCCTGCTCTCTCCAGTGAATTCCTTTCTTATCTTCTCAGAGCTTCTGACTCTGACTCTTGACCTATCTCATGCCATCTTACCTTCTAGCACATACACATTCATTTCATTTCATACTCTTATACTTTGGAATGCAACTTAGAGGAATGCAAAAAAGAACCTGGCCTTTGACTTCATACAGACCTGGTTTCACATGCTGAGCTCCTCCACTTTACAGGGTGCGTTACTCAACCTCTGTGAGACTCAACTTATCTGTAAACTATAAGAATTGTGTTTATTAGTTTGTGTGGCATGTGATGCAGTAATCCCTAGGCATAAAAAAAAGTGAAGTTTTTGTCAAATCTATACATGCCTAAATGAGGAACCATATGAGTTCCATTCCAAGGTGTCATAATTAGTGATTTCTAGGCAATAGTGTCAGGAGACTTTCCATAATATCACATGTAAAGAGGAACATTAAACAGGGCCCTAAAAATGAGCTTTAGAACTGACATCTTCAGCACCACACTCAAGTGCCAGGGTGAAGAAGTTTCATAAGGCAGTATTCATTCAACAGATCTCTATCAAGTGCAAACTATAAAATAGGCACTGTTCTAAATGCTGGAGATACAGCAGTGAATAAAGTTGATTCAATGTCTTTCTCCCATGGAGTGCAACAGTCCAGTGGGGGAAGACAATGAAGAAGTAGATAAGTCAAAATAACCAGGTAAAATTAATGTTTACAATGTATTTTACTTAACCCAATCTATTTAAAATATTATAATTTAAATATATAATTAAGATAAAAATTATTAATAAGGTGTTTTACTTTTTTTCATACAAAGCCTTTGAAATCCAGTGTGTATTTTACACTTCGAGCATTCAGACTAGACACATTTCAAATGATCAATAGCCGTACGTGGCTAGTGGCTACCATATTGGACAGAACAGTTCCAGGTGATAGACGATGGTGGACTGTTCAGGGGAGCAATGGAGAGATTTGAGACACTGTTTTGTGGGTGACGCTGACAAGCCTAGATGATGGTTTGGACGATGGGGTGATAGAGAAAAGAAATCAAGGAGAACTTTCAGATTCTTGGCCTGAACATACTGGTCTGTGTGGTTGGGTCAGATTTTCAGAATGACTTTGCTTTGGATCCTTCAGATTTTTTTTTTTTTTTTTTTTTTTTTTGCGGTAAGCGGGCCTCTCATTGTTGTGGCCTCTCCCGTTGCGGAGCACAGGCTCCGGACGCGCAGGCTCAGCGGCCATGGCTCACGGGCCCAGCCGCTCCGCGGCATGTGGGATCTTCGCAGACCAGGGCACAATCCCGTGTCCCCTGCATCGGCAGGCGGACTCTCAACCACTGCGCCACCAGGGAAGCCCTCCTTCAGATTTTTGCTTGGCTGATTCCTTCTCATTTCCCAGGTTTCTTCTCGTATGTCACTTCTTTAGAAAGACCTTTCTTAACCACACAACCTAGAGTTATCTCCAACCCTAGAACACGCTTTTAGATTACTGTTTTCATTTTTGTATGCTCATCATTACTACCTGAAACTGCCATTTTGGTTATTTGTTTATTGTCTGTTTACTCCGCCAGACTCTAGGCTCTTCTCTCTTGTTCATTGTAATCCTCGGTACCTAGATCAGTGCCTAGTACAAAGCTTAATACATGTCTCTTAAATAACTGAAAAGAATTTAGATAAACATATTTTACTTTTTTTTACCACAAACTTATAAAGATCAAAATAGAATTTTAAAAATTCCGAAAGTCAAAAGAGAGTTAAGAAGATATCTGTGTTATAGAAAAATCAAATTCTTACGACTTGACTTGCATTATGCTGTTTGGTTTCTAAGATTAGCATTCAAGACCACCTACTGTGTGCAAGGTGCTGTGCTGGGAATTAAAGGTGGCTTCTTCCTTGTCATATGCATATATAAACTAGCCATAATGTTAAAGATTAGTGTTTGCTTTGAAAAGGGACTGATAAAAAGTGTAGGTACAGGATTATTTAGGATACATTTCCATGTATGGTCTATCCTCTGACATCTTTTTTTTTCTGATTTATGTTTAGTTTGTGAGTTTCACAGTTCTTGTCACACTTGTGACAGTTGTGTGGTTAACCTGATGGCTTTGAGTTAGGACATAATTTTCCAAAATAACTTTTTCCATTTGAAGTAAGGGCAACTGCTAATTTCTTGCTGGGGGTTACAATATTCTATCTTTTTACACAGTAGGTGAAATATTCTTTTGTCAGAGATTAGTCAGTTCATATAGACATGGATACTGGAGATAGAATTTCCCACTCACCACTTGTGACCCTGAGTGTAACCCTGAGCAGACTTCTGTCTTAACATCAATAGCACATTATTGCAGTGTCTCCTCTGCTGACTGAGACAGGGACAGTGTTTTGTTCATTTGAATGTTAGTAGCGTTCAGCACATTGCATAAAACATCTCGGGAACTCATACAACATTTGCAAATACGTGTAACTGCACAATTGAACTCTAACTTTGCTTCTGAAAATCCTGTATTTAACATACAGAGAAGATGAAAACAGGGGGAAAAATGGAGAGTTTCTCAATATCAAGGAGAGGGAGATATAAATATTTCTCTAAAGCTCACCTTATCCTCCAAAGAAACTTCCAGCTCAAAAGGAGAAAGTCCACCACAGGCGAGGTAGGCATCGATCTGTGGGTTTGAATGTAGAAGTGCCAGGAAAATTTGAAAAATCACCTCTTGTATCAGCTGACTGCTGCCTGAAATTCTACGCTTAGGGTTTTGGTCTTTTGATGTTTTTTTTTTTTCAATTATAATATAAGTGGCAGATACGCAGTTAAATTGCACCATTGTCCTATAAACTTTAGGACATTCATCTATGCTTACCTGGAAGGAAGAGAAAACAGGGAGAATAAAATAGAAGAAAGTAAGTTAAGTCAGTGCATAAGTCATGGCATGAATGTGTGCCCAGAGTGAGCATGAGCAGGCCATGGGAATCCATTGTATTGATATTTTGCATCATATGCTATTTTTTTTAATGAGAAGATTAATCTCTTCACATGGTATGACATGAACAATGCCAGCCTTAACAATTACTAGATTCTTAAATTTGATTCAAATGCTTTCTTTTTTTCAAGTGGATATGAGAATTTTCCAAACTTTGGAGCTGTATCTTTCATCTGATTCCATCAATTTCTCTTCTGCTTCTCACTCTATTGTGTTCAACAATGGTTTGGGGCACCTTGGGGAAGACAGATGAGAGCCACAGTGGAAGGTCCATCCAACTGTTCCTCTCAGCAGCCAGCCAGTTATCTTGTCAAGGAGAGTTATTCATCCTGCTTTCCAGGGTTATCACCTCAAAACTCAGCTTCCTGCTTTTGCAGAACAGTATATCCTCTTTTTATTATTACCCTAATTAATGCTTCTCACACAGCTTCACAAAATATTAGCACTCAGTGAAAATGAACCACATCAATTGGCTGCACTAGTTGAAAAAGAAATCTTGCTACCTCTGCGCAATGGCGCTGATGGCAAAATTGATTCCAGTCTACATTTGAGTGAGACAATCTCAGGAAGACATTTCAGGGGTATTAAACCTTTTCATTTTCCTTGGCGTACTGGGTAGTTGAACAAAGTTAAGCCATCCTATAATGCAGGTTGTTTTGATTCCATTCTGTTGGGGACCAGTCTCTGGCATTTATAGGGTTTTTTTTTTTTAAATAAAGATTTTCACTATTTCTCATACAAACTAATATTGTTTCTAGTGAAAATATTTATATATGTAAATTATCTAAAAAATATTAATCTGTTGACGTACTTAGATTATATGAACAACAATTAGCTCCGGGAATGAAATTAAGTCAGTTCTGCACTGCATACTGACAAACTGAAAGGAGCTACAGTGGGCAATTTATGGTGTTGTCAGGTTATGATTATGGTGCTCAAAAGAAAGAAATCCATGTAAAATAATTGCAAAAGGAGACCAATCAATAGCATGTGTTACTAAAATTTTTATGCTAAAGGCACAAAGTTTCAAAGGGCTCAATGCTGTCTGGATATCAGGACTGTAGACTGTTTTAAGCCAGGGGATGCTCTATCTGGATCTGTGACTGATGGGCTAGGGGTGGGGCTGAAGCTCAGTAAGACATTTAATCGTGGCTTGGTGAGTCACGTGTGTATGGGAGCTGGTCTTTATATAGTAATACTCCTCAAACCCTGGCTCTCCAAAAGTAGAAATAGAGAACACTAAGTCATTCAGGTCATCTACCTATTTCATTTTTCTACTTCACTCGGTTTTGGAAAGCACTGAAGTACATTTCATAAATTCATATAAGATAACCTTAAACAAAAATTAACTATAGTGATACATCTTCTAATTCCAAGAGTCAATGAGATCTTTCCGAGAAAACTTAACCTTATTTGTCCAAAAAAGTATTTATAGAAACTGTATTTCACATTGGAATACGTCTATGTAATAACTTTCATCATGACAGTTATACTTTGTCTTGCTTCCTGTGTGAGTGTCTGTGGGCGAGGTGTGCCCAGGTCCCACCCAGGTCTCCCCAACTAAGAATCTGGGGGACAGAGGGGCAGGCATGTGCTTACTGGGAATACTATACACGTTGAACAAAATCCTCTAGATGATTCTGTCATGCCCTCATGGTGAAAATCAATGTAACAATATTAGTTCTGCATTTTCGAAAGGAAAAATCACACTTTAAGAGGTGATCCTGCAAATTGCTACTGAGGATATTGAATAAGAAGATTACCTACCCCAAATCCAGAGCCTAGTTTAAATTCCATGTCCCCATGTGTCCCTCAAACTAGAATTAATCTCTCTTTCTATATTCGCCAAACACTGCATACTTTTCTTTTGATACGTACTGTAATTTTTCTTGTATTATATTTATTTTATCTCCATCTGTCCTCTCAGCTAGTATGTGGACTCATGCATGTTTGCGGCAGGGGAGATAAAGGTGGAGAAGCTATAATTTTTTTTCCTTATCTTTCTAATCTTTATATTGCTTTGGCTGGCCAATAGTATATATTCAATAAATGTTGATTGGATTGGATTAAATATGAAATATTAAGTGGTATTAAAATTATGATCAAGTTCAAAATTATTGAATTATTATATTATCCTCTCTATTAAAAGATATCATAGCACTTAAAATCAATGGTGTTTTAAAATTTTGAACTTAAACTCTAAACCAGCTAAAATCATAACAGGAGGGATTTTTAAACAATATAATTCTTCAAAAAGCAGTAAAATAGGCTTAATTCACAAGACTCATAACTGAGTCACATCCTTTAGGTAATCATTTGCTAATTTTGTAACCAAATCCTAGTACTGAAACACAAACAAACTCTGGATCTGACAGAATAGTGGAAAATGCAGAAAAGCTCCCATTTTCTATCTCATTGCATGTAAAGTCATTCTTAAAAGGAATCACATCAGATTCTGTTTTAATAAAAAATAGCCAATAAGAAAATTCTAATTAGGTAAAAAAATAAACAAGCAATTACAAAACAAATCAGCAAGGCAAATGAGTTTTAAAGATGTGAGTCATCAAGGTTAAAATAATATTAAGACAATTTATAAAAACTTGAACAGCCTTTGATATAGTTTTGTCTGTGACCCTTAAAATTTCAGGATCTTTTATTGTTGCTTGGAGATCAAGGACATCTGAATAGTAGGACTTGGACAAGCTGCCTAAGGAAATATTTATTATGATTTTAATTCCTTTATTAAAGACCCCCTCTTTCTTTCCAGCCTGAGGTCTGGCGTAGACAGGATACGAAAGCTTAGTGGTGGTGCTGGGCACAGAAACTCCACAGGGACTCAGACTAGAATAGCCAGATGGAGAGTTCCCTGGCAGTCCATGGTTGGGACTCCGTGCTTTCACTGCTGAGGACTAGGGTTCCATCCCTGGTCGGGGAACTAAGATCCCCCCAAAATAGAATAACCAGATGACAGCAGACAGGGTAGAGAAAAATGACTGCTAGTTTTCTCATTGTGAGTGCACAGTGGGTGCCTTGGTTGGGGCCCTTGGCCCCATAACTCTCATGAATTACACAATCTGATCTTCTGCACAGAAGTTTTCAGAGGCACAGTTGAGTGTGCTAAAATGGCATCCCAGGATGTTTCTGTGCGCCCACAAGCCCAGCTTATTTCCAAATGTATTTGGGAAAAATCAAAAACAGGCTTCCTTGGTACTAGAGAGGTATAGTAAAAATGCAAATGACCATTTTGTATCCATTTATATATTTCTTTGGGAATATTCACTCAAGTCAGGCTCCTGAGGACCCATGTTTACAGCATATGAGTTCTCTGCTCGTAGCTTGTTGGCACACCGTGTCTAGCTCAGAGGCAGTCAGATTTGTTTCCTCCTGGGACCTTAGAATTGGAATCTGCAGCTGGGCACTTGAACGAAGAAGTGATGGAAAGCTACACTGAGGAGGCCTTTTTGTTGGGCTCTATATACAAATAAAGCAGCAGAGAATGCCAATCTACAGAGAAAAGCCAAAGAATGAAGCAGACGCATAAAAAGAGGTAGAGAAAAAGCAGTGATGACCTGCTTAGTTCCAGAGACGACAGCTCACTCAGTTTCTGAGAGGTTTCCTGCTTATGAGGAAATCCAGTCGCATTTCCTGCCATTGCCATGTGAGATGCCTCTCCCGCTCCAACGTTATACTAAATTTTCCTTTTCCTTAAGTTAATATCAGTGGCTTTCTATTGCTTATAACCCGAAGACTCCTGACAAAGACAAGATTATTCCATTAGGATGTGTTCCCTTAAGCCTCAATTAGGTTTACATTGGAAATGAACAGCATTCTGCTGTCAATTTGTCAGCATTAATTATATGTTATGGCCCAAGCACTGTTCAGAGCCTAATTGCATATAGCTTGTGACAGCGACTCTTGGAGCTGCTGCATGTTGGTTAGTTAGAAGTTCCAGCTATATTCCCTGGAGAATAAAGCGTGTCCTTTCTGTAATGGAAATATTGTCTCTCATGCATGTTAGTTTTTGCATTAATAACAAAATGCAACACAAAAGCTCCAGGCAATAGCCAGGTCACGCAACTTGAGGCCTGGGATGCAGCTTATCTCACAGACCCAGGCATAGAGGCGGGGCGCCAGCTCTCCAAACGTGGATAGGCGAGGCAGATTTGAGTATTTCCTGCAGCTATTCATATAGAGGAGGTGTTGTGCTTCAACTTACCATTTGTTCATGTACTTGTCTTCTGGAGAAACTAAACAATAATATGAATTTATCTAGTTCCGCCGTAAGACAGCATCTGGCTTACCCAGAAAACACTTGTAGTGTCTCTTGTGAATACAGGGAATTCCTTGTTGTCCAACCTGAGGTGAAGGGCATGTAAGGCATGTAGGGTTATAGCCTAAGTCGTATTTGTAAACTTACCATCATCTCTAAAATAGCTTCATATTTAACTGTTAAATCAATCTGGAGGCGAAACTCTCAGACTATTCCATTCATCATCTAAATTTGAATACTTTTGAGAATAAAATGGGGTGCTGTTAATAATAAAGCTAGGACACCAAGCATAAATTGGGGCTGCCACAGGCAAACTGTATGATATAGTCACCCTACACTTGGCCTTTGTATTCAAGTTTCTGAGTGACTTAATTTTAACATAGTCATGTTGGTAGCAATGATAAAAATCATCTAGCTAACATTATTACATTAGATATAGCGCTGTTTGTTTTATTTATTTTTATTTTCACAACTGGTATGTTTGTTTTTGTTTTGTTTTGTTTTTTGGCATGGTTTTTGAGCACATCAAATTTTAGCTGCCATTTTGGAGACTTGCCCATACTCCCACCACTGGTCGCTATCTGTATAAATGGAGGCATCTCTGGGGCATCAGTTGCTTCACCTTTAAGATTAAGTGGATTATATTCCATAAACCTAAAGTTCCTCTCAGCTCTTAACAGCCTATAATACACTTTTTTTTTTTTTTTTTTAAATTTTTGGCTGCACCATGCGGCTTGTGGAATCTTAGTTCCCCGACCAGGGATCGAACCTGGGCCCTCGGCAGTGAAATCACGGAGCCCTAAACACTGGACTGTCAGGGAATTCACACTTAACAGTCTATAATCAGTGATATATACATCTAAGAATTCTACTTTTTTTGGAGACATTTTGATTATTTTGATTCAGGTCACTCCTTAATACAAAATAGAAACTATGTATATCCATGGATGATAATGTAAATATGTTTTATACACATATAGTTAGTATGAGAGTAATTTTTTTTTTTTTGGCTGCATAGGGTCCTAGTTGTGGGATCTTTGTTGAGGCATGTCGGATCTTTCGTTGCAGCGTGTGGGCTCTTCGTTGCGGCATGCCAGCTCCAGGGTGCATGGGCTCTGTAATTGGGGCCCCCGGGCTTAGTTGCCCTGAGGCATGTGGGATCTTAGTTCCCCGACCAGGAATCAACCCCACGTCCCCTGCATTGGAAGGTGGATTCTTTACCACTGGAGCACCAGGGAAGTCCCTGAAAGTAATCTTAATGATGCATTTATGAAGTTGTACTGACAGCATGCTGTAGCATCAAGCCCCTGGACTAGGATCTAACCACTTATTTCCTCTGTGAAAGCTACTTAGCCATCTGGATCCTGAATACCTTCAACTATAAAATGGGAAGAAGAATAGCTACTTTTTAGTGAGACTATGAGGATCAAATGATGTGTAGTACGTTAAAGTATCCTCTATATACCAGATAAATAGATGCATACAATACATAAAGGCAGTCCTTGTTCCTATTAGAATGTTATTGAATATTATTGAATATCTGTATCATTAATGTGGACTGCTAATGGACCTTTCTATTCTCAATATTGGCTTTTACTGTTAGAGGCATATTTACATTAGATAAAAGTACATCCATAATTATATACTTGATTAGAGTCAAACATTCCTGGGCCCAAATACCTTCTCTCACCTTCTCAATATATGATCTTGGAAAGGTTACTTAGGCTCACAGAGTCTCTATATTCTATCTGCAAACGATGAATGAGTAATGTATATAAGTCACATGGCACAAGGCCTAGTTTATAGTCAATAATGTGAACTATCATTATAGTTAAGATAATATTGGAGAATAGAAGTCAAGGTCTCCATTTAAGGTGGGGAACAGAGATGTTTCCATAAGAGGAACTTTATATAGTGCGTGTAGACTACGGAAGTGTTTAAACGTGAAGAATGACAGTTGAGACAACAAACCCACAGACACTTCATCAGCACTGTTGTTCCCACTAGGCAGATCTCATTCACGGTCATCGTTGAGCCATCTATCATGGACTGGCCACAATGCTATGACTCATAAGAATTCAGATTTACAGTAGGGTTGCAATATGTTTTCCTATGCAGGGCTTCTGCCAGTGAAATCAAAGGCTTGGATTGATGAACTCTGCACACAGTGTTAAGTTGCTCTTAATCATTTTATTGATGAGGCAGAACAGTCTGATGAGTAATAAACCAATTTCGCCTGAGCCCTACCTGCTCCTCTTGTAAACACTATTTTGGATGAACCCACTCCTATAATTTGTTGATAAGAAATCAAGTACGGAGTGTTGATGATCGCATTTAGAGAATTATATCTGTGATATTAATGAGGACAGGCAACATGCATGATGATGATGCTTTACCTAACATGCATCAGAAACAGACTTGACAACTGGATTTTACCCTCATTGTCTCAATTAATTCTACTTAAATAAATGCATGACTTAGACAAGGTCAAAAGTTATCATTGCTTAGTAAAGATTCTGAATTTTCTGGTGCCAAGAAACATTTGCCTCAGGTTATTTTCAACTGAGTCTAAAGCTTGCTGTACAATTATTTTTGAGAAGGATCTAGATTTAGTCGATTTTTGGCCAACTTCTGGTTCTCGATTTATGGATTTGGCAGTTCCTTAAGGTCCTTGGGTTTATCCCAGCTCTCCTCCTGCCTGAGGTGGAAACTGTGGGAACAACATGGATGTTAAAACCCCCACCTGCCTTCATTCCCCAGGGCCTGGAGCTCTGTAAGGATCTGACTGCCCTGTGGACAGCCCAAACCTCCATTCCTACTTTCCACTCTGGGTTTCAGTTTCTTCTTTGTTTCTGTATCCAGTGATTTCCAATTCCATCTTCCAATTTTAGCTTTGGTGTAATTATATTTGATATATTTTATCCAACATTTATAAGTGTTTGGAATAAGACCAAGGACCCATCTGCTTAGTTTCCAGGTTTTGGTATAAAGAGGATTTGACTTCTCCTGATTTTCACATCTCCCAGAATGCCACGTCTAATGTTTGTCATGAACAGAATTGGCATGAGGACACTAGAGCCAGGATCTAAAATCTCAGAGTCCATCGCAGTATGGCAGGTTATTTGAGAAAACAAAAGAAAACAAAACAGTCTCCTATCCTAAAATATCTAATATCTGGAATAAAAGGCACAAACCTTAAACTCGGATGGCAGTGAGACTGCACATTTTTCAACTTTGAGGAGTAACTGGGATTATTTGTTTTACCAGGAATAAGCACAATAGGTTAGGTAGTATTTGAGGAAAGTTCAAGGTGAAACTTGTAGAGTGTTGACTTTTGAGTAGGACTGTGGTCACCCCAAGAAGTCATACCGACATCAGCGTAACCTTCCTGGACCCTGGAGCACAGTCAGGGTGGAGATGTATGTTCCCCCTTGCCATGTCAGGTTTCCTATCAGTAAGTCACACTGTTCTTAACTTCTTAGGTTCTACAGACTTTAAGCAAGCTTTTTATTGAATTACCTTAATTATAGTGCTTGGTACCTTAATTGTGTCTTCCAACAAAACATAAATTGGTGTAAAAGCATTTTGTTTCCTTAAACACAAACACTCACATTCGTACAGGGTTTTCCCATTCCCATTTTCCTGCAGGTTCTGGCTGGCTGGTTCTCTGAGGCTTGGTGACAGCGCTGGGCAGTCTGAGTAGGGCTGTGCTCTGACAGGGACTGATGGGGCCCTGGCGCAGCAAGATGCGCACAGAGTAGCAATACTCTTTTCTTTTCTTTTTGACGTTCAAAAAGCATCAGGTTGCATTGTGAATAAACGCATATTGGAAGGCTATTAAAGGAGGTGAGCACCGCTTTGCCCCAACCACGTCAGTTCACAGGCTCCCTAGAGGAAAGCTGGCTGAAGATGGTTTCCGGATGCTGAGACTTCCGGCTTAAGAGTCAGGCCTTTCTCTGTTCTGCTGCCTCTAAGAGCACCGAGAGAAGGGACCAGGGTAGACCACGGTGAGATCTTCAGACGCGTCCACCGTCCCCTACCTGCTAGTTCTCAGCACTACCTTGTCAAAGAGGCAAGTTAGGAGACAACCCAAGTGTTCATGGACAGATGAATGGATAAACAGAATACGGTAAATCCATGCAACGGAATATGACTCAGCCACGAAAAAGAACAAATTGTGACACATGCTAAAAAAGGGATGAACCTTAAAAGATTATGTTACATGAAATAAGCCAGACACAAAAGGACAAATATTGTACAGTTCCACTAACATGAAATACCTAGAGTAGGCAAATACATAGACATGGAAAGTAGACTAGAGGTTACGGGGGTTAGGGGAAGAAGAGAATAAGGAGTTGTTGTTCAGGGGTTACAGAGGTTCTGTTTGGAGTGTGAAACATTTTTGGAGACGGCTGGTGGTGATGGTTGCACAATATCGTGCAAGTAATTAGTGTCCCTGATCTGTACATGTAAAAATGGTTAACACAGGGGCTTCCCTGGTGGCACAGTGGTTGAGAGTCCGCCTGCTGATGCAGGGGACACGGGTTCGTCCCCGGTCCGGGAAAATCCCACATGCAGCGGAACGGCTGGGCCCGTGAGCCATGGCCACTGGGCCTGCACGTCCAGAGCCTGTGCTCCGCAACGGGAGAGGCCACAACAGTGAGAGGCCTGCATACCGCAAAAAAAAAAAAAAAAAGGTTAACACAGCAAATGTTATATATATTTTAACACATATACACACAGAGGTAAGTAAAGGGGACCATCACTTCGGGAAAGATGTAGAAGGCATATTTTTCTCTATTTCTCTAAGTACAGCTGTATGTAGTTATATAAGCTGTAAGGACAAGATATATAAACCATAAATAAGCCTCTGAATGGTAGAGAGAAAAAGGCAACCTCCTAGGGGTCTTGAGATCCAAGGAATGACATTGTTGTGAGTTCCGTGGGTTTTCTTTTTGCCTCATGTATCCCAGACTGGGTGCGGGAGAACTCAGAAGCTTGGCAACACCAACAGTTGCTGCCAAAAAAAAAAAAAAAAAAATCCCAAAGAAAAGTCAACTTGTCATTGAAGATGCTAGTGCCAAATTTAACGTGGGGTTAGGGTGGGGTTGGAGCAGACAAAGGGGTGACTCTGCGCCTGGACCTAAAGTTACCGTACGCTTACACATATAGATGGAATCTAAAAAAAAGGTCATGAAGAACCTAGGGGCAGGATGGGAATAAAGACGCAGACGTACTAGAGAATGGACTTGGGGACACGGGGAGGGGGAAGGGTAAGCTGGGACGAAGTGAGAGAGTGGCATGGACATCTATACGCTACCAAACGTAAAATAGATAGCTAGTGGGAAGCAGCTGCATAGCACAGGGAGATCAGCTCGGTGCTTTGTGACCACCTCGAGGGGTGGGATAGGGAGGGTGGGAGGGAGATGCAAGAGGGAGGAGATATGGGGATACATGTATACGTATAGCTGATTCACTTTGTTATACAGCAGAAACTAACACAGCATTGTAAAGCAATTATACTCCAATAAAGATGTTATAAAAAAATAATAATAATAAAGAATAGCGCCTGGGATTGTTATGGCTACAAAACCTGCTGGAAGTTTGTCAAAGACAACATCAACTCCCCTAAACTACCCCCTCACTGAGACAGTACTAAGCCTCTGCTTTAATCTGAATGTATTCAAAATGTTACCTCTTCACTCATTTCTAATTTTCCCAGAAAATTTTCAAAGACTGGTTTGTTACCATATGCAGTGAGGGACTCCTTGGTTATCACAGCTCGATACAATGCCTGTAGAGACCTAGCAACCCATGTAATTATATCCAAAGTGAAATTGGTTACTGGGGAGAATTTACACCCAGAACTCTCAGTAGGCCAGTACTTTTAAACAAAGCCTCAGGAACTTCTAAAATTCAAACTATCATCCTTGATGAAGTTTTGCCAACTTTGGATCCCATGAGAACAAAGTTCAACACAAAAGGGGACTCCAGACCCCACTTCTTTACTTCTCCGTGAACAGTAGGGTACAGAGTGAGCTCAAGTTGATCCTCATTTGTCTCCTGCATTGTCTTTGTTGCACTGGACAGATCACTGAGCTCTGTGCTTTCGTCTTCTCATCTGTAAAATGGGAATGTTAATAATAATAAAGATTCTTCTAAAGAGTAAAAGTCAAGTTAGTTGCTTATAGCTCCCATTATATATAAAAAAAAAACCTTGTAAACTCTTAGAAAGCAGGAACTGTCTTCATCTTTAGAATATTCCAGAAAAAGCTGCTCTACTGCCTTGTAGACACTCAAGGAAGACTTCAGTGACCAAAGCAGTGTTCAGCATGAACACTTAGCACCAGCACTAAGTACTCTCTGAGCTACTGAGTACCTGGAACTACTCATCTTCTCATCCCTGGGAGCTGGAGATCCACACTGCCTAGTCACAGATCCTAGTTTTGTCAGCAGTCTAGCCACTCTCTCATCCCAGGCTGGAATATCCCAGTGGCAGGGCCAGTGGGCACAGCTCTTCATTAAAGGCTCTGAAAAACAATTACATCATTCCTTATTTTTATATCTCCCTGGGAGGATATGAGGATTATCTTGGCTTCCTCAAATCTAATTAAACCATGAAACCACCTTATAGAATGGACTGTTTATCCTTATCTTGCAAATTATGAAACCTTAGGGGTTAAGTGATTATGTTAAGCTTACTAATTTAAGCATGGGGAAGTATAAACAATTCAACACTTACTCCACATTTTATCCACTGGGTTCTACTCTCCTGGCGCTGAAGAAGAATCTAGCACTCATATCCTTTATGCTTGTTTTTTTCTTCCCGTAGTTATCTGAGGGACTTTAATTCCCTAAATCACAAGGTGGTAGGTAGAATTTAGAGTAGTGTAAGAAACCTGTAAGCTAAGAGATCACTTTTTGAGGGGGGTCTAGATATTTAATTAAGAAAGTCTCTAGATAAGGACAGATAACAGAATTTCCTTAATCTATACACCAGTTTCAATTAGGCAGTGGTTAGTTCAAATGCATTTATAGGACAACCTAAGTCAAGAGTTAATGAAATTTGTCATTTATTTTGCCTGCTCTAAAATGAGAACCATACAACTTCATTCTTGGGTATCTTCTCTTGGTTATTTACATGAATTATTTATCTTATGTCTGGAAATTTAATACATGTCATAGTGCTGCAAATTACTCAATCCATCTCAGGTTTTGTAGTTTGCTGTCTAAATGGGTAATCAATCTCAGCTATTAGTTTTATTTATTAAATCCAGCTCAGGAAGTAAAAGTTTGACCCCATTTTACACTGTGCTGAAAACATAGATATGGTTAGTCCAAGATGTTGGATGTGGTGAGGGTAAAAGAAAACCAGTTGAAGTGAAAGGTGGATTGATAAATGCCGTGCTGATTCTGCATGGCAGGATCCTGGGAGGAGATTCATCTACTGCTTCCTTTAAGGCAGAGACCAGAACACACTGGCTAGTAGGTAAAGCACTGAATTAAAATACGGCTTCAATCGTCATTCTGAATCAGTGAAACAAACTTGGGCAATTTTAAGAAACGAACTCTCAGAGGTACAAAACGGATCCGCTTCCTCTTATCTGATAATTAAAAAAAATAATATTGGTTTCTATCCCAGGATCCTTGAACAAAGTGTATTGGAATGTTATACTAGCTTAGTTACTAAGTCCGGTGACAGACTGCCACGACAAACAGATAGTGAAATCCTTTCTGAGTTGGTTTTTGTATGACTGCCTTTCATTTGAAGGGAAAAATGCAGAATAAAGGAAGGGAAGGTTTAGACCCCGTGACTATGCATCTGAGCTCAGGGAGGAAGAGGAAGGAGAATGGGGCACACACACAAAAAAACAATTCAGAAACTTCAGGACACACTCAGGTATTCACACCTCCCTGCAGCCCCTCACCCCTTCCGCTGCCTCATATGAGGACATGCTTTTCACTCAACTTTTTAAAACAGTCCGCAATTTTAAGCTTTCCAAACTGCTAAATAATTAACTTTTATTAAACAGAACATTATGTAGAATCCCATGAACTTGACCACTAGGTAGTATTGCAGACAGAGACAGGATGGAGGACCACGTTAGCTTTAAGGCTGTTTTTCTCTCAGTGTTCATAAATGTCCTTTGTCAGGCAACAAGGCCTTTGTGTGCACTGCTTCACTCTGCCTAGAACATTCTCTTTCCTCATCCTCCCTGCGCTCTTCCTATTTAACTCATACTCAACTTTCAAATTTCAGTGTACAATCCTTTTCTAGGGAAATTCTGTAATTCTCCAGGCTATCTCAGATTCCTTTGTCTCATACACTTTTCACAAGACCTTCTTTCACAGCAGTGAAATTTATATTTATCATGAAATTATTTTATTGATATCTGTCTCCTCTAAGGGAAAGTAAGCTCTATGAGGTCAGGGTCCATGCTTGCTATTTCTCATCATTTTGCCTCTAGTTTTTAGCACAGTGCTTAGAGCATAGCAAGAACTTGATTAATGTTTTGAATAAATGACCGAAAAGCAAGAGCAATTTTGCTTTTGGATGAAGTAAGAAAAGGAACTCAAAACACAACTTCTGTGTCTTTCAGAACCACTATGGGTTTTGAAGTTCTTGTGACCAGTATGAAGAGGCAAGTTCTCCATAGAACACTGGCTCAGGGATGACTGTGAACTTCACAATAAAAGTGTCTGGCTAATTTGGAAATAACTATGAAAGGTGTTTGGATGGTTGATTCATTATCATGTGACAAATAAATAACTGGCTTTAAAATTAACAATGATTTTTTTATTATTTGGTTGGAAGAAGGAAAGAAGAGAAAATTGAGATGGACCTACTGGGCATCTTGGCTAATTATAGTCACATCATTCCTGCTTTTTTCCACCACTGTAACATCTGCTGACCTTCCGTGACATATTTTATTGCTCTAGTGCAACAAGAGAAATCAGCAAGTCTACCGTCTTAGGGAGATTAGAAAATAGGACTTCCTTTTGTTCCATGACCTCAACCCCGCCTTGTGGCCTTTAGTTCCTCTTTCCTTTGTCAGGGAAGGTATTACCTTTGGGTTTCCTCTTCAAAACTGCGAAGGAAATTCAAGATTTAGTTCGTTTTCAGCTTGCTGCTTGGCTTAGTGACAAAACTCAGCTATTGTTTTATTTATTTATTTATTATTTTTTTCAGCTATTGTTTTAAAGATCAATATAAAGTTGAGAGTAAAAATTGAGATCTGAGTGAGAAGCTCTTTGTGTTTCCTTTTCATCTCATCTGCAGTTAATTCAATACATGTTTGTTGCAAAGCTATGATACAGAAGGCACCGTGATTTGTGTTAGCTGATTAAAAAAAAAAGATTCACAGTCCAATGGGAGAAGCAGAGCTGTAGCTAGCAATATAAGACAGATAGTGATAAGTATTAGAATAAGAGTACAGAGAAAGTTCTATGGGAATACAAGGGAGGACAGATTAATTTCAATTTAGGGATTTTTGGAAGACTTTGTGAAGAATTTGGACCTTGAAGATGGTTCTTTAACGATGGGGAAGATTTCAGTGAGCTTAACGAGAAAAAAGAGGACACAAGGGGAACCTAGACAAGAAGGTAGGAGAGCACAGGGAATGCTTTAGAAATATATGATAATACTGTGGGGCTAGAGTTCCCAATGTTTGGTGATATAATGAGTAGTAAGGTTATAAATGCAGATTGAATCTATAGAGTAGGCTTTGAATGTTATGCAAGACAGTTGCAACTTTATAGATAGTGTCTGTTCCGGAAAGGTTACCTTTATCAGAGTTTTAGTAAGTTTTAGTTTAGAATGGTTTAAGATAGCTGGAATTCTATTCTGATGAGGTAGTGAGAAATAAGGAGGCAGGTCAGCCCAATTTCTTACGTCTTGTGTTAGTCTCTAGGGGTTTTTGGCTCTAATTTATCTGAGATGGGTACATGGGCTTTGTTGGTGGGAAGGGGGCATGGGTAAATGATACTCAGGTTGCATCAAAATGTATTATCTGCAAAAGAGGCTGGCTGCCCTGTGTCCTGGTTGGTAATGACTCTGGATCCTCCAGCCTCAAGGAGGGCGATGGAGGACGAACAATGCCTCTTTCCACTGACTTGCTGGCCTGCATGGCTTCTTTTTCAAGACTCAAAGCATGACTCAGCATCACCCATTGATTCTGAAGTTCATTTCAGCTTTGTAGATTTTGTTATTGGCATTTCCTCCCATAGTCTGGCAATAGGATGTGTGACAGTCTTTGTTTTCATTTCTTTCCCCCACCCGCCCAGTGTCCTATATATATTAGTGTAAAGTTGAGAAAGGCTAAGTCTTAGGCTGCTATCCAGAAGTCATGTCCGACTGGAAATGAGCACCTGATATTCTGAACTTCCTTTTGATGATTTCATGGTTCAACAATAAGAGAAATAATAAGAAAATCTTGATATATTTCTTGTCTGTGATTATTTTCAAAAATCTGACAAGACCAAAGTGGAGTTGGAAGATCATCTGGGCCACTATTGTAGTATCCAGAGGGGAGGGATCAGGGAGCGAACTCAGGTCATCATAGTAGAAATGGAGAAGAGAGGATGGATGTGAGATTTGTCAAAGGGGTAGAATAGGTAGAGGTTATTGTTGATTGGATGTAAGAGCTGAGAAAAAGGGTAAATTTGCAATATTACCCAGGTTTCTGGTTTCAGTGACTGAGCAGATAGGTGAAAGTGCCACTCAAAAAAATGGGGAATGTGAGAGAAAATAAAGACTTTTATGAGACCAGTCATGAACTCATTGTGGATATGCTGAAGTTGACATGCCTGTGAAGCTTTTCAGTGTGTATACAAGCAGTGGGAGGAGAGCACATGGGATTAGAGCTCAGAAGATATATCTGGCCTAGATTTGATGGTCATTAGTCTATTACAGTTTATACCAAGGAACTGAATGAATTTCCCAAGGGTTATGAAAATAAGAAAGCCAAGGGCAGAAGCTTTAAGACCATAGAAGGGAAGACCAGGACAGCTCCCATTTAGGAAAATTTAAAATGTTCAAAAGGCTAAAAGAAGGAACAGGGTTCCTACCTCAAGAACTGGACATTTCTGCAGAGAAAGAGCATCCAGATTTGAAAAAAGAAACATGCAGACATTTTAAGCAATGAAAGACATTGTCATTAGAATAAAAATCAACAGATAGATTAAAGAATAGACTAGATGCAGATGAAGAGAAAATTAGTGGATTGTCAAATATGCCTGATGAAACCACACAGAATGCAGAACTGAGAAATAAAGAGATGGGAAATACAGGAAAAGAAATGAAGAGACATAGAAAATGAAATGAGAAGCTTCAATGAAGAGCTAATAGAAGTTCCAGAAGGAGGAGTTTAAGAGCATTATGGAGAAGCAATATTAAGAAGAATTATTAAAGATGTTTTAAAGTTCAACAAAAAAGAAGCCTGAGTTTGAAAAGGCACACAAGCTCAGTTAAGATAAATGCAACAAATCTTCATCTAGAAACATTATATTAAAATTATAGGACATCAAATGTAAAGAGGAAAAAATATAAAGCTACAAGAGGCAAGACAGATTATGTGTAAAGGAACAAATCAAATCGACAGTTGTAGGATCACTGTGATCATAGATAACAGAAGGCAATGAGATATTTTCAGAATGCTTGGGGCAATTACATTGTATAACCACTTAAATGTCATTCAAGAAAAGGCACATATTTTTATTCCTTTCTAAGGAAGATTACCACCTACCAACTCTTCTAGCAGGAACTTCTAAGGGATGATACACTTTAACTGAAAAGAGCTGAACCTAGAAGGAAGGAGTAGGAAACTCACATGTAGAAAATTGACCTTTGTCTGAGTTGGCATTGCAGACCAATGGGTAAAAGATACTTGACTCAATAAATGGGGCTGAGGCATTCCATTCTCCTCAAGGGAAAAATAAAAATAAATTTGGGTCCCTGCTTCACTCTGTATACAAAAATCAATTCTCAGTGGAGTAATTTGAAAGGCAAAATTATTATAGAAAAAATCTAGGAAAATATCTTTATGGCCTCAGGGTAAGGAAAAATTATTAAACCACAGAGAAAAGGCGTTAATAAATTTGACTATGTTAAAAATTAAAAACAAATCTGCCCCCACCCCAGTAAGATTGGTATGTAGAACAATTTTCAGAAAATTCACGTGGCTAGAAACTTATAAGAAAGTGGCTTAACTGTACTAGTAATTGGAGAAATGCAGATTAAATCCCGGTGGGATTAGCAGACTGTCAAAAAATGTAAATTGACAATATTAAAAGTTTTAGAAGTTTGGCATATAGAAATGTAGACAACTAATGTCCATTTGCAGTAATAAATGAATATTGACAGTATTCACTAACTTGTGGTGTATTTATACAGTGGAATATCATATAGGAGTGAAAATGAGTGAACATAAACTGTGTATATGCACAGATAATTCTCACACATAATGCTGAATGAATAAAGCAAGTTGCAGAAGAATACATACTCTGGCACTGTTTACACAAAGTTAAAAAACTCAAAACAATGTTGCATGTGGTTAAGGATACATACATGATAAAATTATGGAGATGCATGGGAATGGTATAGTTCAAATTCAGGAGGGAGAGTTATGTGATCTAGAAGGGTTCACAGGGGTTTCACCTGTGCTGTAAATACGTTATTTATCAGGTTGTGAGGTAGGTACCTGGTCATTTGTTGTATTGTTCTGTTTGGCTTTTTATGCCTTTAAATTTTGCATAATGCTTTTCTAAAATGAAAAGAGTAAATCAGAGGTGAGGAATTGGAGATGGCAAGTGAAGACCATTCTTTCTACTTCTTTTTTTTTTTTTTACTGGGAAGGAAAGAAGAAAAGAGATTGTGTTCTATTTCTTTTTTTTTTTTTTTTTTTTTGCGCTATGCGGGCCTCTCACTGTTGTGGCCTCTCCCGTTGCGGAGCACAGGCTCTGGAAGCGCAGGCTCAGCGGCCATGGCTCACGGGCCCAGCTGCTCCGCGGCATGTGGGATCTTCCCGGACCGGGGCACGAGCCCGAGTGCCCCGCATTGGCGGGCGGACTCTCAACCACTGCGCCACCAGGGAAGCCCTGTGTTCTATTTCTTGACACCAAGTGATTTGGAAGAATTCAAAAGTTTATGCTATTTTGTAGATAAACTGACATGTGAAACTGCAGAATTCTGAGCTCAAATTCAATATATTCAACTTTGTGAGGTAATTTTTATTATTTGGACCACACCGTGGTCTAATCATGCACAACTTGGAATTATGTTGAATTAAATCATTAGAAAGCAAAAAGCTCAAAATGATTTTTTTCTTTGTATTATTTCTTATTCTCCAACTAATACAACTTTTTGAGAAGAACCAATAGTATACATATAGAAAAATGATCAAAATTGAAAATACTAAATCATTGAAAATATGTATAAAGATCATTCTTTCAAAGAAGCTGAAATTTGATGATATGAAGGTCTCTTAAAACCTGTGCTCTAAGTGTAGATGGTTTGTGGTCAGATTTCTTTGTTTATGGTTTCAATTCCGGACACTAAACTAGGTATCTTCACATATTTTGTTTCATTTATTCATCGTAAAACTTTCAAAAATGAAAGAACTCACCAACAACATCCATATCTCTTTAATGAGATGGGATAGGTATTTTTAAATGTGTGTTAAAACTTATGTGCTTTAGTTGTCTCCTCTTTAGAACTAAATCAGACATTTTCTGAGTAGGGTACAGCATGTTCAGTACTAAAGGAAAACCCCTGCTTGGAACAAAGGTGTTACTGAATAGCTCTGCCAGAGACCTTTATTTCAAAGGCAGAATTTTATTTCACAGGAAATGTGAATATGAAAGTATTTTACGAGTAATTAGCTTTTAAAATAGCAGGAACTTCATTTTCTTCATTTATGCTTGGAAGCTAGACATGGAATTTGTGGGGGGTTTTGTGGCTTGTGTGAAATTGTTAGAAACATGCCATATTGTAGCTAAGAAACATACCAAACTTGGTCTTCACCTGAGACAGCCCCTGCAGCATGGTCTTGAGGAGGCACTAAACCTGGAAGATGAGCAGCCGCTGTTCTCAGCAGGTGCTGTCCCAGTCTGGGCCCCCAGCCCCGTCCCCTGACACATTCATTCTCGTCTCCAGTGGAAAATTTAAAAGAATTAGTAATCATAATAGCATTCACTAACTGTTCGATCTTGCTGTCCCCATTTAGAGATGGTAAAACTGAGGCGCAGAGAGGTTAAGGGTCTTAACAAAGGCTACAATGAATGAGTGGCCAGAGTCAAGCTTTAAACTGAGGCAATCTGATTTCAAAGCTACTCACTTAACTGCCATGCTACATGTCTCACCGTATTTGAAGACATTGAACTTGGCCATTAATGTGAGTTACTATCTCACACTAGGAAGACTCTGTCATAGTTTCTGTTACCGCCCCTGGTAGCTGTTATCACTGGTAAGTTGGGGCTTAGATCTTTACCCTCAAGCGCTGTGCTGATGCACATATTCTGCTAGGTAATACCAAATAGTTTTCTAAAATGATGATACCAATTGAAGTTCTCAACACTGTATGAGAGCACGTCTTGTTCTACATTTAAATTTTTTGCTGACCTGCTAGGTGTGAAATGGTATCTTGTGTTTTTAAATTGCATTTCCCCAAATTATTGATACAGTGGAGAATTTTTCACGTCTTTGGGCCATTTGTATTTCCTCTTCTATGAAATGTCTGTTCATGTCTTTTGCTCATTTTCATAGTCTTTTTTTTCTCATATTGATTTATAGGAGTCCTTCACCTATTCCAGATACTAATCTTTTATCTCTTATATGTGTATCAAATGTCTTAGTTTGTGTCTTCTCACTGATCCCCCTGATATAGAAATTCTTAATTTTAAAGGAGTTAAATTGATCAATCTTTTTCCTTTATCATTTTTGAGCTTTTAATAAACATTTAATGTATCTTGCCCTACCCCCAAGATGGTAAAGTTATTCTTATGAATTTTCTTCTTAAAAACTTATAGATTTGCCCTTTACATTTAAGTCTTTAATTGGAATTGATAACTTTCATGTTGGTGGGAGGTAGGGATCCAATTAAAAATTTTTTTTATCCATTCTCCAAGTACCATTTACTGGGCAGTTTCCCTACTCACATTGATTTTCCAAGTCCCTCTGTCTCTCTGTCTTGAGTCAAGCTTTCTTATAAGTGTGGACTGTTTCTGGCCTTTCTATTTTGTTCCATGGGTCTACCTTGTATGATACTTTATCAGTTCCACCTTGTCTTAGTTGCTACAGTTTTATAACTAGTTCTGATGTGGATTGGGAAAGTCCTTTACCTTATTCTCCTTTGGGAGTGTTTTGGTATTTTTAGTCCTTTGCTTTTCCATATACATTTTAGAATCAGTTTGTCAGTTACCATAAACAATGTTAGTATTTTGATTGGATTGCATTAAAGCTATAGATTAATATGGGAAGGAGTGACATCTTAATGATATTGTTTCCCATTTGTGTACATGGGATATCCCTGTTTATTAAAGTCTTTCAAAAAAGTTGAAAATTTTTCTCAAAAAGTCTTTGTACATCTTTTGTTAGATTAATTCCTAGGTGCTTTATGCTTTTGTTGCTATTGACACTGGTATCTTGCTTAAAAACTTATTTTTAAACTGCTGTTAGGTGCAGTTATACAATTTTTGTTTATTGTGTGGCAGAGACAACCTTGCTTATCATTAAAGGTGTTTCCCTTTCTTTCTGGACACACATCTTTCTTCTTGGCCTTCCTTCCAATTAGGGGCAGCCATGTGACTGACTTCTGACAAATAGAACAGGGGGCAGCTATGCTATACCCCACACTGAGGTCTGGCCCATAGAAACTTCCTCTCTGGCCCCCCATCCCTTCCCTCTAAGCTGCTGGATGTTGGTGCCAGAAAGACTTGGGAAGCCGCATGTTGAAGAGGGTGGCATCTCTATCCGTTGGGTCCCCAAGTGACTGGGTAGCATGGAGGCTCATCTCTCATCTGCTCCAACTAAATGAGCTTTACATGATGAGAAACAATTATTTTGTGAAGCCACTGAGATGTATCCATTACAACAAATACGATTATCTTAATTAATGCATATTAATTCTAATCCCAGCAAGTCAATAAGCACATTTATTAATCTAAATATTTACCTGTTGATTCCTTAGTATTTTCCACATAAATATTACATCATTTGTAAATAACGAACTTTGCTTGTTTTCTTTCCTATTTTTTACAGATTTTATTCTCTTTCTTGTGTTACAGTACTAGCTAAGACCTCCTATACAATGATGAATCAGAGCAACAGTGGTTTGTAAGTTGCCTTGCTCCTTATATTCAAGGGAGTTCTTTTAACATTTTGCCATTAATTGTATGCCTGGTAAAATTTTGTATATATCCTTTATCAGGATATGGAAATTCCTTCTTATTACTAACATATCAAGAGATTTTTTTGGTCATAAATGGATGTTACTTCATTTAATGATATATTTGCATCTTTGGGAAGATCATATGTTTTTCTTCATTAAAGTGATCATGTGCTGTTATATCTCTTTTCATGAGTGACATTCACCATAATTTTAGCTAAGGCTCAAAATTAATAAATCAACATCCATTTTAAGAAGAAGATTCTCTACATTATCTGTTGGTGCCTATTTTAGGGAAAATTTCTGTTACATTTATTATTCTCTTCTTTATACTTTATTGGGACTTATGCTGCTTTTTTTTTAGTTAAATTTAAATTTTTTTATATAGCAGATTCTTATTAGTCATCAATTTTATACAGATCAGTGTATACATGTCAATCCCAATCGCCCAGTTCATCCCCCCCCCACCACCCCGCTGCTTTCCCCCTTAGTGTCCATACGTTTTTTCTCTACTTCTGTGTCTCAATTTCTGCTCTGCAAACCGGTTCATCTGTACCATTTTCTAGGTTCCACATATATGCATTAATATACGATATTTTTTTTCTCTTTCTGACTTACTTCACTCTGTATGACAGTCTCTAGATGCATCCACATCTCTACAAATGACCCAATTTCGTTCCTTTTTATGGCTGAGTAATATTCCATTGTATATATGTACCACATCTTCTTTATCCATTCGTCTGTCGATGGGCGTTTAGGTTGCTTCCATGACTTTGCTATTGTAAATAGTGCTGCAATGAACATTGTGGTACATGACTCTTTTTGAATTATGGTTTTCTCTGGGTATATGCCCAGTAGTGGGATTGCTGGGTCATATGGTAATTCTAGTTTTGGTTTTTTAAGGAACCTCCATACTGTTCTCCATAGTGGCTGTATCAATTGACATTCCCACCAACAGTGCAAGAGGGTTCCCTTTTCTCCACACCCTCTCCAGCATTTGTTGTTTGTAGATTTTCTGATGATACCCATTCTAACTGGTGTGAGGTGATACCTCATTGTAGTTTTGATTTGCATTTCTCTAATAATTAGTGATGTTGAGCAGCTTTTCATGTGCTTCTTGGCCATCTGTATGTCTTCTTTGGAGAAATGTCTATTTAGGTCTTTGCCCATTTTTGGATTGGGTTGTTTGTTTTTTTAATATTGAGCTGCATGAGCTGTTTATATATTTTGGAGATTAATCCTTCATCCATTGATTTGTTTGCAAATATTTTCTCCCATTCTGAGAGTTGTCTTTTCGTCTTGCTTATGGTTTCCTTTGCTGTGCAAAAGCTTTTAAGTTTCATTAGGTACCATTTGTTTTTATTTCCATTACTCTAGGAGATGGATCAAAAAATATATTGCTGTGATTTATGTCAAAGAGTGTTCTTCCTATGTTTTCCTCTGAGAGTTTTATAGTGTCTGGTCTTACATTTAGGTCTCGAATCCATTTTGAGTTTATTTTTGTGTTTGGTGTTAGGGAGTGTTCTAATTTCATTCTTTTACATGGAGCTGTCCAGTTTTCCAAGCACCACTTATTGAAGAGACTGTCTTTTCTCCATTGTATATCCTTGCCTCATTTTTCATAGATTAGTTGACCATAGGTGCATGGGTTTATCTCTGGGCTTTCTATCCTGTTCCATTGATCTATATTTCTGTTTTTGTGCCAGTACCATATTGTCTTGATTACTGTAGCTTTGTAGTATAGTCTGAAGCCAGGGAGTATGATTCCTCCAGCTCCGTTGTTTTCCCTCAAGACTGCTTTGGCTGTTCGGGGTCTTTTGTGTCTCCATACAAATTTTAAGATTTTTTTGTTCTAGTTCTGTAAAAAATGCCATTGGTAATTTGATAGGGATTGCTTTGAATCTGTAGATTGCTTTGGGTAGTATAGTCATTTTCACAATATTGATTCTTCCAATCCAAGAACATGGCATATCTCTCCATCTGTTGGTATCATCTTTAATTTATTTCATCAGTGCCTTATAGTTTTCTGCATACAGGTCTTTTGTCTCCCCAGGTAGGTTTATTCCTAGGTATTTTATTCTTTTCTTGCAATGGTAAATGGGAGTGTTTCCTTAATTCCTCTTTCAGATTTTTCATCATTAGTGTATAGGAATGCAAGAGATTTCTGTGCATTAATTTTGTATCCTGCTACTTTACCAAATTCATTGATTAGCTCTAGTAGTTTTCTGGTGGCATCTTTAGGATTCTCCATGTATAGTATCATGTCATCTGCAAACAGTGACAGTTTTACTTCTTCTTTTCCAATTTGTATTCCTTTTCTTTCTTTTTCTTCTCTGATTGCCGTGGCTAGGACTTCCAAAACTATGTTGAATAATAGTGGTGAGAGTGGACATCCTTGTCTTGTTCCTGATCTTAGAGGAAATGGTTTCAGTTTTTCACCATTGAGAATGATGTTTGCTGTGGGTTTGTCATATATGGCCTTTATTATGTTGAGGTAGGTTCCCTCTATGCCCACTTTCTGGAGAGTTTTTATTATAAATGGGTGTTGAATTTTGTCAAAAGCTTTTTTTTTTTTTTTTTTTTACTAACTTCTTAATGTGGATGTTGACTTATTAATTTTGAGGCTTTCTTTACTAATATAAACATTTAAGGCTATACATTTTCTTTTATCATTTTATTTACATCTTTAAAGTTTATATATATTTCATTATTGTTCAGTTCAATATTTTCTAATTTTCATTATTCTGTCATTCAGAGGACTGTTTTAAAATTACTAAACAAGTGGAGTTTCTAGTTATTTTATCATTAATTTCTAACAATTGCATTTTTTATCAGAAAAGTGTGATTGGATATGCATTATTTGCAATTTATTATTGAGGCTTGCATTAATGGCCTGGCACAGAGTGAATTTTTAAAAATGTTTCTTATGTGCAAGAAAATAATGAATATTACTGAATTTTGTGAGTTGTCTGTTTATTAGGTCAAGCATGTTGATATGATCTTTAAGTATTTCAAATATTTCCTTATGTCACTCAATTACTAAGCAGATGTATAAATTTTCTTTGATGAGGATTTCTCATAGTTCTATCAGTTTTGCTTATATTCAATTTTTGCTTATGTGTTTTGCATTTATTTTGTTATGTGCATACCAGTACAGAATTGATTTTCTGATGAACTGATCATTTGACAAGTCCTTTTAAAATATCCAGTATTGCTCTTGGCTTTAAAATTTATTTTGTCTGGTATTAATGTGGTTATACCAGCTTTCTTTTGGTTAGTTTTTCCTAGTTTCTCCTCTTTCATGCTCTGACTTCCCAACTTTCTGTGTATTTATGTTTTAGAAATGCTTATAGTAAACATCACATACCTAGGCTTTTAAAAAAAATCCAGGCTGGCAATAATATAACAGAGAGTTCAGTCTATTTATATTTATTGTCATTAATGATATTTGCATTTATTTCTACTCTCCCATTTTGTGATTTTTATGTATTCAATATTTTGGGGTTTTTTTCCATTTCTTTCTTTGTATTTCCCTTTTTCCACCTTCTTCTGGATGGGTTGAGTTTTTCTGTTTGTTTGTTAATGTTTTTTTCCATTTGGTAGTTGTACTCGCCATGGTTACCTTTAGTAGTTAACCTAAAACAGTGTTTTTAGAACTGTGAGTTGTGAAGATAATTCTGTGGTTATTGACCAGGACTTTAAAAAAGTACATAGAAGAGAATGGTAAATGGAATAGTAAATGTCTAATTAGGGAAAATGTTGTTTTCATGACAATATTGTTTCATATATATGTATATTTCATATATATGATTATTGCATATATACGTATATTGCCCTTAAAACAGGGCTTGTTATTACTGCCTCTGTTAGCCACACTGGTCCACTGGTTTTATTTTCAATCATTCCCACATAGCTGGACAGCAGGGCCCTGTAGAACCATACTGGAGTCTGAAGCAAAAGAAAAAATGTGTGCACTTTTCAGGATTTGTTCTCATATACAAAATATATATGCTTTTTAAAATATCCTCTCCTATTGTGGACCAAGTGACAAAAGTTAATGAAAGGTCAACAGTTTAAAAACAAGATTCTATAGAAAGCCCCACGTGGCCCAATCTGATGTCAGGCCACTGTCTCCCTTCGAAACCCACCTGGCAAGGACGTGCGGGCCGATTGGAAAGGCCAGTTCCCACTGCAGAGTGACGCGGGGTGACATGTTAAACAAACAGCGACAGAAAGTCTTGTTCACAATTTTGATATTTTGTTCATTATGAACTTTTCCCCATTAGTTTTGATTTTTAAAATATTACACTAACAATATTCTTTATCTGGATTACTGGGTCTTTTACTGGCCGCCTGAGGTGGGCGAGTAAACACGAATCCAGCCGTGCTGACGGTGTAGGCGCTGGGGCTCCAGCTGCAGGAGCACTCTGCCTGGGAAAGGTCCAGTCTAGTGTTTGGTCTCCTGTGCCACGTGGAGAGTCCAGTTTTCTGTAGTCGGGCACATGCCACCAGGCAAAGGGTAGATTTGGAGCTAGCTCACATTAAACTATTCCCATTTAAAAAAAAAAAATCTCTGAGCATTTCTTCCTTTCTTGATAGCTCCACAGTGCATTTAAAAGGATTTTCTTTAATATTTTATCCAGTTGTCTTGTTATTTTCCTCCAGAGGCTCATTCATTGTATTTATTCTATTGTACCCCCTCCCCCCCAGAAATGGAAGTCTAGAAGTTTCATTACCACAAGATATAAAAAGATGAGCTGTCTGCTGAGTTCAACCAGTGTCTGCTGACTAGCCGCTGGTTTACCTCATTCCACTGGGAGGCAACCAGACTTTCCCAGTTAACCTCGCCAGGAGCATGGCTGACAGGCTGTCCTCCTAGAAAAATGATACATATAGAGGAATTCCTTTTAAATGGCCAACTTTTCAAAGTCTGATTTTTTTTTTCAAAGGTGGTTAATGCTTTTATGTTCCAGGCACAGTTCTAAGAGTTCGGTGTATGTTAACTCACTTAATTCCCACAACTACCTTATGTGGTAGATACTATTACTGATCAGCTCCTTTTTACAGAGAAGGAAAACAGGACTAGAGGTTCACTCACTTGCCTGTGATCACACAGAAAGTGGAAAGTCAGGATTTGAACACAGCCAGCTTGGCTACCAGTGCCATACTCTTAACCTCTATGCTGTAGGGCCTTCACTTGTCACAGGATGTGGTGCGGTTAGCCCAGACCAAGGATCAGCAAAGGGCTCCCTGACTGCCCCAATTTCCTGTCTCCTACAGTGGCTCATGTGGGTAGAATATATGAAAGTGATAGTCCCTGTGTCCTCAGGTAGTCATCAACTCATGCACTAAATATGCTAATTGATTTCTGTAAAGATTTTTACCAGAGCAGAATCACCAAACATGTGGCTTTTATTCAAAACATATTGATAACTCTTGGAGGAGTTGAGATAATCTCAGTATTATGTGTATGTGTTTCTTAATTACTCCTTGCTGTCTTAATGGGTGCTTTGGTCAGTAATGCATGTGAACTGCACTAGTTTCCAAGTGCGACCCACTTCAACTTGTAAATGTCATGACTGATAGGGAGGAATCACTTCAATTATTTTGAAATGGCTCTGATGGGTGGAGCGGAGTTTTATACTCCTGTGCTTTATTTAGAGCCAAAACTGGCTCCAGGATCGTATTTACCAAATGCACACTGAATACTCTTTGTTTTAACCTTATATGAAGATACTTGGCTTCCGTAAGAACCAATTTGATCATTTTTCTGGTTTCTTTTCAAAGAAATGCTGACAAAGAGCTCAGTAATATAAAAGACTAAGAGTGAAACTTTGGACCAAGTGAAACATGGCTTTTCATGCCTTTTAAAGGCATACTTTAAAATAAAAAATAAAAGCTATGTTTCCTCTGAAAGTATATGAGAATTTGCCATTTTTGGAATCCACAATAAAAAAATACTTCAGTTTTGATTTCTTTCTTCCTCTTCTTTTTCTTCTATGATTAACTGAGTACTCTCTCAGGCGAGACACTTTTACAGGCAATCACTTTTCTTTATCAAAAGGAATCAAATTGCGACGTTGAATATATTTCTTGCATCAGTTTGAAAGGAACTCAGAGCTTGGGCAGTGGAATTAGTAAATGGTAGAGTTGCCTTTCTGTCTCAGTTTGGGTTTTCTGGGAGGCAGACTCTGAGGTGGCGAGTCCAATCCATGGAGAAGGGAAGGAAGCACGCTTGGGCCAAGGGAGAGGTTGGGCCGTGATGCAGTCTCAACAAAAGCCTCAGCCCACGCCCTGGGGAGCTGGGGAGCCCGGTGCAGTATTTGCCCTGAGTTGGGCCAAGCTGGGGGCCTTTATACTCCTGTGTCAATCAACTGGACAAGGGCTGTGCTGGGGGAGGGAGCGAGACTTTGGACAAGGCAGTTCTCTTTAGTCAGTGCAATTCCAGAAGGAGGCTGGCAGGTGCACCTGACTGGTGTCACCCCTGGACACTGGGGAGTGAGTGCCTCAGCCCGAACGGGGAGCTGACTGCAGGCTGCAGCAGCCACTTATCGTGCTTTGAGTTGTGGCTGTCTCGTAGAAGCCAATGCCTCTTCCGTTTTGTGTGCCTCTCATTCCTCCAAGTGTAGAATCCCTTTAAGGGTAGAATCTGCATTCATTCTAATCACAGGCCACTGTGTTTCCATTCCTGTTGCTTCTCATGCTTCTTGCTTTGCCAAATACTATATATACAACTCCTCAGCTTCCATCTCAAGAAACTCCTCCTTCAGGGAGCCTTCTGTGACATCTCCAGCTCTCAGTAATCTCCCATGGCAGTCACTGGCTATTTAATCATTTGGAATTCATCATGAAATACCTCAATACATGTATTTTGTTTTCAGCCATATGTATCTCTAGCTAGATGGTAACTAGATTATGATGATTTCAGATTATTTATAATCTAATGAGAATAAATGCTCTTTTTTTTAAATGTTTTCTAGCATTTTGTAATACAAAAATATTTGTTAAATGAGTGGATCTGCAGTTTGTTTAGTTCCTTAGCCAAGAATGTGGATCGGGTATAGGCAAAGTTTATGAGAAACTATTTGAATTTCATAATTCTATACTTTCACTTATGTCTGTCTCTTCTGACACCATGGTTTTACTAGTCATTCATTCAAACAAATACATATTGAGTTATGTTCTTAGACACTGTTCTAAGCAGAGGGGATATGGTGGTGAATAAGACAAGGGCCAGACATCACAGAGCTTAAATTCCAGTGAGATAACCGATAATACAACTGAAACAGATGAACAAAATAACTACACAGTGTGACGGGTGTTATGATGGCAGTAAACATAGCGGTGAGATGGAATCAGCCACTCTAGATCAGGGCTGAGGTGATATTGTCTTCAGAAAGAAATGATTCTGCCATGGCCAGAGAGAGAAGACAAGCACCTAAGGCATAAGGAATAGGAATTCAGGAGGCAGAAAGGACTCCATGTATTTAAGAAACAAAAAAGAGGTCTGAGGGATTGGACGGTAGTTGGCACAGCAGAATACACTGGATGAGGTTGGAGATGTTGGCTGGGGTAAAACGTCTCAGATTTTATCATAAGAGCGGAAAACTAGTGAATACTGTTTGTCTTGTTTTGTGTGTGTGTGTTTAACTAGGAGATAGAGGTGTTTGTAGGGCACACATCTGTAAGAGTATAATAAGCGGTATGTTTATGTATATGTGTGTGTGAATTGCACATAAATTATCAATTAAAAAAAAAGGCTAAAAAAATTTTGCCAACCATGCTAGAGGTGAGATTGAATTACCTTTCTGTTCTCTATATAGGAAATGACATCACAAAAGTGTTATCATAAGACGATGGGGATACAGTCAAAAATGTAAACAAAACATAAGGCATGTCAAATGGTTAATTCATAAAATGGCATGTTTTTCATATTCTTTTTCTATGTATTCTCATATTTAATTCTATATTCATTTTTTGGATTCTTTTTCTTTAAGACCCCTCTTCCCCAAGTTTTATAACCTTCAGACCCCACAAAACCTGGAGTGGATCCACCTTTGATTGGGACGATGCTGTGATCTGATTTTTATTTTATGAACTTACTGGCTGCCGTACAGAGAATGGATCAAGAAAGGACAGGAATAAAATCAGAGAGACTCCAATTTGTATCCAAACAATCACAATTCTTTGGAGTTTGGGTATTGAAGACGGCCATCAAAATGGTCAAGTGTTGGCAGTGGTTTTCCTTCATTGTTTTCTAGAGTCAACAGAGCCTTTAAGGGGGTGGAGCTGGTTAGCACCGTGTCACTTCTCATACTCTAATGTGTGTATGAATCACCTGAGCGTCTGGTTAGAATGCAGGGTCTCCTTCATTTGGTCTGGGGTGGGGCCTGGGATTCTGCATTTCCAACAAATCCCCAGGTGCTCCTGTGAAGTTCAAGGACCACATCTGGCGTAGTGAGGTAGTAAAGCACTGTGGATCCAGAGTCAGGCAGCCTGGGCTTCAACGCCCATTTTTCTACAAACTTTGTGACTTTGGTTAAGTTAGCTAATCTTTCCAGTCCTCAGTGTTCTTATCTATTAATGGGTGTGCTGATAATAGAATCAACCAGAGAGGGTCATTGTAAAGATTAAATGAGGTGATCCAGACTAAGAGGCTATCACAGTATAAGGGCACAAAAATATTTGATATGATTATTCTTGATGTAGTTATAACACTTGGTCTTCTTAGCCAAGCTTGGCTAAGACTTCCTATGAATGATTACCGAAATTTCTCATGCATATAGAAAGAAAGGAAAAGCCTTTCTCTGCAGTATGGATTAAGTAAAATTAATCCAATCAATAAAAACTTATAAACAATGAAATATATTTGCAAATCAAAATTACCAAGTAATGGACTTCCCTGGTGGTGCAGTGGTTAAGAATCCGCCTGCCAATGCAGGGAACACGGGTTCAAGCCCTGGTCTGGGAAGATCCCACATGCCGCGGAGCAACTAAGCCCGTGTGCCACAACTACTGAGCCTGCGCTCTAGAGCCCGTGAGCCACAACTGCTGAGCCCATGTGCCACAACTACTGAAGCCTGTGTGCCTAGAGCCTGTGCTCCACAACAAGAGAAGCCACCGCAATGAGAAGCCCACATGCCACAACAAAGAGTAGCCCCTACTCGCTGCAACTAGAGAAAGCCCGCATGCAGCAACGAAGACCCAACGCAGCCAAAAAAATAAAAAAATAAATAAAAATAAAAAAATACCAAATAAAATAAATATTGAGACCAGTGAAGAGCGGGCTAAGCTGCTGATTAAATCATAGAATGTTGCATCTAGAATAGAAGTTAGAGATCTTATAGTCCAACTGGTTCATTCTTCAGACAAAACCAAAACAAGGCAAATGGAAGAGGCCTAAGGGGTCATGACTCTGGTCATCATTTATCATGTAGGTGGGATCTTCTTATTGAAAAGACAACAGAAACCCTTTCATTGATATTTTGATATCTATAGAAACCTATCTTTATTTAGGTTGTCATTGTTGTGACAGGTCGAACTGTGTCCCTCAAAAGGACATGTTGACATCCCAACCCCTGGTCCCTGTGAGCGTGACCTTATTTGGAAATAGGGTCTTTGCAGATATCATCAAGTTAAGATGAGGTCATTAGGGTGGGTCCTAATCCAAGATGACTGGTGGCCTTATAAGAAGATAATGTGAAGACAGACACACGGGGCGAGGCCCTGTGATGATGGAGACAGAGACTGGAGGGACGCGAGGAACGCAGCTGTGAGCTAAGGAACGCCAAGGATTGACGGCCCGCACCGGAAGCTAGGAAGAGGCAGGGAAGGATTCTCTCCATAGCCCCAAAGGATCTCGGCCCTGCCAACTCCATGATTTCAGACGTTAGTCTACAGAACTGGAGAGAATTCATTTCTGTTGCTGTAAGCCACCCTCTGTGTGGAGCTTGGTTCCAGCAGCCTTGGGAAACTATAGTACTCTTTATCCTTTCTCCATTTTTTTCGCAGGTTTATTTTTCCTCTTCTGCCCCACAGAAAGCTCCTTGAGGGTAGGAACTGGACTTGGCCCATGTTCGTGTTCCTTGAACAGCTTAGCAGTGCTTAGTCGGGGCTCAGTGAGCATTTGTTGAATTGAAGTAATTGAAGGCTTCCCCAGAGATAATGCAGCTCATTATTTGTTATTATAAACCCTCTATAATTTGCCTGTCAGCTTTTGACACTGTCATCGAGGACATAGAAGAGGTGCCTCTTAGTTGCCAAGAGATGTTTGGATGGAATGAGGAAATAAATACTGACAGGGAAACCCAGGAGCAAACTTTAGTATTATTTTAAGAAGAGTTTCTAATATTCGCTGAGAGTTTGCTGTGTGTCAGACTCTGTTCTCGGTGGTCAGTGCACATTTTTTCATTGACTCATCATAATGTCTAGGTGAGAGAGATCCTGTTAGACCCAGCTTACCGATGAAAAACACTGAAGCTCAGAAGCTGTGAAAAGCAGAGTTGAGAGTCAAACTTGGGCCGTAAGACTGTAAAATTTGCTCTTAACCACTAGACCTTTGGTAAATGCAGACGCTGAACATTCCTTTCTGCAGAACTGAGAGATCCTCAGCTTTGTGTTTATGGACGATAATGTGTTTAGATTGCTCTCCATATAAACGTGTGTGTGAGAGTGTTGCGTATATATTTATTCTGTGGTATGTTTGTTACCCCCATATATACAAGCCATCAGGTTCCTCAGACATATTTAGAACTTATGAGCCAGGTTCCCTAAGCTGCCACCGCTACCTTTTTTTTTTTTAAGATTTTTTTGATGTGGACCATTTTTAAAGTCTTTATTGAATTTGTTAAAATATTGCTTCTGTTTTATGTTTTGGTTTTTTGGCCTTGAGGACTGTGGGATCTTAGCTCCCTGACCAGGGATCAAACCCACACCCCCTGCATTGGAAGGCAAAGTCTTAACCACTGGACCGCCAGGGAAGTCCCTGCCATGCTACTTTGAGTATACTCTTCTCCCTCTGTAAAGCCACAGGTTTTATATTTAAGTGAGTGGGTTTCCACCTTTGTGTGCATTGCAGCACTTAGTAGAGGAATGGAGAGCCCCAGCAAGGAGAGCACTTTGCTCTTGTTTTGCTTTTGTACTTTTGTGGGGTGACCCTTTCGTTTGAAAGAAAGTTTTTCTAGAGAAAGAAAAGTTAGATTCCCCTAATTTAGATCATTTTAGTTTACACAGGAGGATTGATAAATAAACTTCTCCCTTTGTTTCTATAAGCCCAAGTCCTGAAAAGACCCAAGAGCAAAGTTATCAGAGAAACGAATGACTGTCTGGACACAGTTGGATTTTAGGTATGTGTGATCCATGTGTGACCTTTATCTAGGAAATCATTCTCTCTGGCTTATGTGACATGTTCATCTTTTTAGGGGCTGCTTCATCATGACTTAATGACATACCCTTATTGGGAAAAATTCAGTGACTTTCAATATTTTTTATTTCAAGAGAATCATATTGAAGTTTGACTTAAAAAACTGGATAACACTGGAGAGATGGTGCAATGTCACATTCCCTCCAGCTGCCTCTGGTCCTAATAAAGAATTAGGCTCTGTCCTCAACCTAGAATAGTACTTTGCAGCCCAGAGCTACAAAATATTTCATAAGTTGTATTCTTGCAATAGGGAAGAAAACCTGTTTATATATCCTATGAAAGGATTCTTATCATGGCTTCATCTTAAACCTGGATGAATGGTCTACTCTGAATTCTTTTCTGAAATTTGGGCCTGAAAGTTTGCCACAAATAAAGCTCACGTCAACATGACTGTAGAGTTAGGACAAGCCAGGGCTTGAGAGTTCTGCTGCTCTATGTGATCTTAAACGAGTTACTTAATTTGTATGTGTCTTGATATCTCATGTACATTACAGGTATAATAACTCCTTCATGATACTAAGGATTATGTCAAGTATATATGAACAAAACAAAGTTACTTTCTGATTATACCCTATTTCATGAAAATAGCTATATGTTTTCACCAACTTTGGAGGGGATTTCTGAAATAGTTTTATTAAAATATAGGCCACGTAGCACATATGACATTTACATGGGGGACCTAAAAGGACACCTCAAATGGGTGGGCCATCATTCTTCCGAGTCGCTGAAGCAGAGGGAGAAAGTCACATGACTGTTGGTCATGCATTTGAAATCCCCTGGACAGCTGTGGATCTAGTCACCCTGAGGGCAGACTCAGGAAGGTAGTGTTGATCTAGAATCAAGCTGCTTGTCACAGCAGAGCCTCTTGTGTATCTTGATTAAGACTCTCTGTAGCCATTAGAACTTACTTATTAGTTATTAGTACTTCTCCTCAACAACTGGGGTGAGTTTCTATATAGAAACCTATATGGACTATTTCGCACAGTGCTCGACACGTAGGCTAGTCCCTGGGGAATATTCTCAATCCCAGTCCTTCCCCATCCCTGTCATCCGCCCCCCACCACCAAAAGCATGGAGGGAAGTCGCTACTGTGTTCATTTTGTATGAATCGTTCTGATTCATAGTGACTCGGTCATTTCTATGGACATAGCCCAGTCCAACAGCAATGGTGGCCTAATATTTCCGAGACCCTAGGATATTTGGCAGGGAAGAAGAACTCATTCTTTAGCGAGCCAGTATTTCCTTCTCACGGACTCAGAATGTTGAACTATATTTTGGTTTGCCTGGCTGCCCCTTAAAGGTTTAAAGTATTGCAAAAGAACTGTGGTTAATAATAAACAGTATATTTCTGAGTCTGAAACATTATTTTTAGTTTGGGCTTCCTAAAATTAAAATAACACCTTCCTATTGGCAGATAATTATAGAATAATTGATTTTTTTTTTTTTTTTTTTTGCTGTACGCGGGCCTCTCACTGTTGTGGCCGCCTCCCCCATTGCGGACGCACAGGCCCAGCGGCCATGGCTCACGGGCCCAGCCTCTCCGCGGCATGTGGGATCTTCCCAGACCGGGGCACGAACCCGTATCCCCTGCATCGGCAGGCGGACTCTCAACCACTGCGCCACCAGGGAAGCCCAATAATTGATATTTTATATTTAAATATTTTCTGTGCTGAAGAGATGACTTCATTTTATCCTCTAAGGTTTAAATTTCTCTTTTGATTTTGATGTAGTAAGTACCGTAAAAAGTCAGTCTACTGATGAAAATTACACTTCATAAACCAGGTGTGAAAATTTTTGAGTACAGTTTGTCTTAGATTTTTCACTTAAAATAAAAACTTATTCTTGAAACTTGACACCTTGAACTAACTTAACAGAGAATGTTTTCTTGTCAGGAGTGACCGACGGAATAGCAACTTTTCTTCTGCTTTTACAATAAAAGAAGTTGGTCTCCCAAACATATAGCCAAGTTTTCAAACATCCACAAAGGTGTGAAAGTATTTTTACCCTTGGAATTCCTGATGGCACTGTTTAAAAATACAAGTGCCTTTATTTGTATATGCCTGGTCTGTTGAATGTTTGTGTTGTCTACCCTTATAAGGGGTCTCATAATCACTCAGAAGGCCTGAAGCTTTGAACCTGTCATGGAGAAAATCTTCTTCTCTCCCTGTTCCTGCCTTGGCCCATAGAGGAGGTGACTTCTGCCAACCTCTGCATGACAAGGACTGTTCCCACCTTCCCTGAGAAATATCATGGGCCCCAAAGGACAGAGAAAGGAGAAGACTGAGAAGGTGCCCCGCACCTCTCAGGAGGCCTCGCTTTGTTGAGCACCTGCCCTCAGGTGTGATGCTCAGCTCTTGCGCCCTCCTCAGTCCACCCAGCCAGGATGTCCACGTAGAACAGGTTTCATCATTCTGCTTCTATCTGCAGCCTAAGGTCTAAGACACGTTGCTCAATCAGGCTCTTACCTGAAAGCTTGTCTTATGGATTAATGGGCATTTTCTTGTCTGTTAATTAACTGCCGTTTTGTTCCCCATTTGGTTACTGATCTCTTCACATCTCTTCATATTCAGGCAGAATTCTGAAGATGAGGGCTGAGTGATGGGATTTATTTTTATTTCTAATTTCAAAGAATACTAGAAGTAGTTCAAAAATGAGCCTTGTACAGGGCTTCCCTGGTGGCGCAGTGGTTGGGTGTCCGCCTGCCAATGCAGGGGATGCGGGTTCGTGCCCCGGTCGGGGAGGATCCCGCGTGCCGTGTGGCGGCTGGGCCCGTGGGCCGTGGCCGCTGAGCCTGTGCGTCCGGAGCCTGTGCTCCACGGCGGGAGAGACCACAGCAGTGGGAGGCCCGCGTACCGCAAAAAAAAAAAAAAAAAAAAAAAAAGATCCTTGTAAATTGTTTTTCTTACTGTTAAAAACCCCCAAACTCCAAAGCCTGCTCTTCTTTGAAGCTGCGAAATGTTATCTGTATGAATGTAAAAACCATTTGGTTTGGCTAATTATCAATCTGTCTCAACAACAAAAAAAAGGAGGATGACTAGAAATCCTTTTAAATGCTTCTTTTATTTCATTGGTTGTACATTGGGTGAGTGAACTGAATATTACAACCAAAACATAGAATTGATACAAATTAGACTCCTGTTTACACTGTAAGGTAATGAATGAGGGAATTCTTTAAGTGTTACAGAAAGATTTAGTAGAAATGTTACCAGTGATTTGGCTCAAAGAATATTTAGGGGAAGTGCTGTTGTATCCTGAAAACCAAGAGTGAAATGTAGTTCCCATACAGGTGGCGAGTTCATCTCTTAACTACAGTATTTGTTGAATTGCTATCATCATGTCTTGGATATTGGTGATTTTGTTCTGTAATTAAACAAAGCATTTAAGATTTATTCATCATAGTCAGACTTCTGAATATAAACAAACTTTTGGCAAATAATATTTATACAGAAAAATAGTTTTAGATCCTCTCAAATCCCAGAATTATTCTATAAAATTACATTATAAATAAATAAAAAGCAAAATCTGTTGTACATATATTTGTACATCTATGCATTTGCCTTGCCTCCTCCTTATTGTAAATGGCATATTTATGACTCTTTGCATATTACAATCACAATTCTGGAAAATGGATATCATAGTAAAAATACAGTCTTCTATATTCGCTTGGGGGGTATAGGTGATGTTTTTGATGCTCCATTATTAAAGGGCTGAAAATAGTTGTGTGCTAAAAACTTTAAAAATCAAAATCATGAAACAAAAGAAAAAAAAGACAATGTTACAATAATTAGTCTACAAAAATATTTCAGTGATTCCCATAATTTACCTTTTAGTAATGTATACTATGTTTTCAATGAGTTTAAGTGAATTAACAAAGAAAAAAGAAAATAAGTTTGAATGTTTTAGGCAAGTTGTAGCATAACTACATTGTTATAGTTGAGAAAAGTACAAATACCAATAATACATAAAGATGAAACTACCAAAGAAATACAAGTTAGATACAATACTTTCCCACAAATTAAAACAAATGCAACAATACAAGCACTATGTAAGATTACACTTAGAATGTGATTTTTTTTTGATAGGGTTATCAAATCTACGATATAAGATAAATAGTCATTAGACTTTGACCAACATTAATTAAAATGGCAGATTTCTTTTTCCTCAAACAAAAATGATATGGTTGGTGCATCTAGTTTTCAGAACAGGCGGTGGTGCCAAAATTTAAAATATTTTACATTCAATCTCAAAAGTCAAAATACTTCAATCACTAATACGTTCACAAAGAAAATGGATGTTTTAAACAATTACACATAATAGTAATTCATAACAGCTGTTTCGTTTTTTAAACAATAATTTAAAAACTATGTAGGTACTGTATAGGCTATGTGCAACATATAAAATGTGAAATATGAAATATTTGGTACGATAGTGCTTAAAATAAACTTTAAAACAAACTTTCTGAACAAAATTTAATTGTATCGCTATTACCTTGAAGATCAACCAAGTATTTAAAAAAGTAAACAACATTAAAATATGTTTCATCCATATATAGTATATATATATGTATGTGTATATATAATATGTATGTACTTGTATTAAAGTTTTTTATACTTTTGAGACATAAAATATGCTTTAAGGTGAAAGAATTAAAAGAACTATTTTTTTCCATGCTGTAGTCAGTTACAACCTTTTAATCCAACTTTTGAAATGCAAAACAGTAATGGATTTTTTAAAAAGTGAAACTATCTACTTTTTGTTTACATAGTAATTTAGATTAAAGTCACAGTCAAATTTTCAGTGACTAAACTCAAACTTACTTAAATTAGAATATTATACAGATCTCCTCACCTACAGCTTCCTTGTTTGTCTAGGTTTTTAGTTCAGAAGAGTTATTCTGTAACAGGCAACCGGATGGTGAGTTTGAAAGACTAATCCTTTTGATTAGACTGTTGGCATGGGCCTCTCATTCTTGTCAAGCTGGATGAAGTCTGGCAAAATCTAGGCACTTCTACAAAGTCTCTCTTATAAAACAATTTTAAAAATATACTTGTAAAATAATACCTTCAAGACTTTGTTTGGTGGGGTATGAAGATCATACCGTGCAAAGTTTCTTTTTCAATCTAGTTAATGTTATTCTAGAATCACATGATTCAATGCGGCATCTCCAGGCAAACCAAATACCACACTTTGATGTGTCCCCAGTACTTGTGCTTGAATTTCCATTCAAATTTTAGACCTGCAGGACAGGTAACGGTTTTACTTCACTTCTCATCTTTGCTGCAGCATTCGTGTTGTCAAGAAGTGAAACATAGCTTTGATCCAGTAGGTAAATGAAATGACAGTAATTGAAGTTAGAATCGAACCTGCCCTTGGAATAGGTTGTTTTTTTTTTTTTTAAACTAATGCTAATTGTTTATTGCTAACTTGGAAATATTCTGAGTCAAAATGAGTAAATTGGTTGGACTTTCTGCATCAGCTATAGTTATGGAGATAAGACAATATTCCTAGGACAGAAACTATGTTTAGAAACCCTTTAAAAGTAAACTTTCTCCTTTATGTCTTTAAACATCACAGCTGGTCTCAGGTAGTTAACTATCTTAGGTTGGAATATACTAAGCATACCATATTTAATACTCATATATGATATAGCAGCACTAGCTTCTTAGAGTTGTGGTCTGTCCAGAAGAACTAAATCTTTATTTAGCATGCAGTTTGTGGCAATTCTATTGAGGAGGAAACAGGATAGTATGTACAGTAACAATGTTTAGTTATTCGCAATGCAGATTCTTGGCATTCCATTCCGTTTCTGCTGATTATTTCAGAATTATCTGTTAAAGAAAAAGACAAGTGTGATTTAAACATCCTTCTTGAGGGAAGATAGCTAGTTTAAGTTTTACTCTTTGAAGATAGACATTTAAAAATTGGAAATTTCTGCAATTTCTCATAGTTTTGATGCAATTATAATTTTGCACAATCCCCACCCTTCATGCCGAAAATGTTTACACTTAAGCACTTCTGCTATGTGGCCACTGTAAAGAATGATGATTCAAATGCACAGTATTTTCTGTAAAACTGTGACTGCATATATATGGGCATGCAGTGTGTTTAGACCTTAATCTCTTTTTTAAGTTTTGGCTTCATATCTCTTTATTATATGTTCAATTCTCATTCAATTAATATTTGCTAATGTGATCAGGAAGTCTAATCAAAGGATTAGTTTGTACGTGAAAGGTTCTTTGTAAAGATTAAATACAAATATTTAAAAATGTGTAACAAATTAAGTAATACTTATCTATTAACTTGCATTTATAATTCAAAGATATGTTCCCATCGAAAGTAATTTTGTTCCCAAGATACAATAACAATTAGTTTCAAATTCAGGAACCGTTTAAATGTCCCATATTAAAGAAAAAAGAAATAACATTCTAATAAAGCTGTTAAAACAGTCTTAATAATTCCAAAAGCACAGATAAAACTAAACTATCAAGTGCCAGTTTGATATAAGTTCATTTCCAACTCCATAACTTTGCAAAGGACAGGGAGTTTGCCCTGTGGACCCAGTCAACTAAATGTCAAGCTTAAAAGCCAAGCTTTTGACACATTCTAACAAAAATATTTATTCTTTGTGCAATGCTTTGACCAAACCTTGTGCAATTAATAAACAAAATGTTTTTTATTAAATAGCCAAGAGTCTTTGTTTTCGAAATAACCAGTAAATATTCTTTATGGTCAAGGTCAGCCAATATTCCTACACACTGGGATCCAATTCCCAATAAAAGCCTCATTTCTACAAGTATGATTTCTTATCGCATTATGTTAGAATTTAAACATGTGGATATTTTTTACGTTAAGTGGGTATTTCTGCAGTTAATATAAAACAGTTTTAGTACGTACACTTAATTTCTCCCGTGAAATAAATATGAGTATGCTTTATTTTATTGGAATATACAGATATGTATGGAATTGATAAAAATAGAGGAAGAATTCATGTATGTTAAATATTTATACTAAATGGAAACTCAAAACTTTGGATAAGATCAGATCATTTTTTTGTTTTTCAAAAAGTTCTAGGAATTTAAAATTAATTGGGAAAAAATATCTCACATACTGATATACAAATAAAAATAATGAGATATAATGGTTTATATCTAAATATTATCATACTGTTTTTGAACAGTCATTGCAAATAGCTAACATTCAAATTCTTCAGATGGCTCTATTATAGCTTCATTTTTAGATTTAGATATTTGATTATTAAATAGGAATTATTCTATTTCATCCCTTAGCTTCAATCTTGTCTGTAAGTTTTCCAAATAAGAATGTTCCCTAGGGCATCAGATCATGTTTTTCTTTTTTCTTTCTTTTCACTTTAGCAGAAGTCTCTCTAAAATATTTATGGAAAACAAACTTGCAATTTCTTAAATTGATATATATAATAATATATGTTTTAGAGCATATTCACATTCTTGCTTATTAACTGAAATGAAAATGCCATATAGGATGAAAATTCCCAACCACCTGGAAAGAAAAAGTATCCTACAGAGAGCCCAGCAATGGGCAAGTCTGTATTACAGAAATTAGTTACAATGCTTCGGACTTGAACTTGACAAACAGACATGTTCGACCACCCAGATGTAATTGAACTGTAAATCAGCCCTGAAGTTAACTAAAAGCATTACCTGGGCTCACCCAGACTGCTTTGCCCCTCTGCCTCAGCCTACACACCATCCGCTGTATGGATAAAGTCGTAAATAAAAATGACCTCTGGTACTACTGAACCCTCAGCCGCACTGCTTCCTGGCATCTAGGCCAGAAAACTCTGGCCATACCCTGGTCTATGTGTTGGGCTATCTTGAGGACTGTATGTGTGATGTTAAAAAATGAATTACACCCCCGCCAGCTGTGCGCTTCAAGAGGTTTAAGAGATTTGATCTTAGATGGTAGGAAAGCTATGGGTGTTTTTTGGTGGTAGCATTTTTCTCAAAAATACCGTTTGATTATTAAATTTTTTCCTGAGAAATATAGCTTGTTGGTACAGTCTGAATTAAGTGTACTCTGGGTTGAAATACGTTTTGGAAGTAGAGACAGATCAGGAATGCAGATGAGGACCAGTTACCAACTGAGAGCCTCTTGATCACTCCTGCCCCTTTGATCGCTGCTTCTGATGTTAGAAGGCACATGATAGTACAGGTCTTAGGGCCCACGGGGAGGGGAGGACAGTTTCCAGCAGGAAGGAACCTCTGGAGGGAAGAGGAGGGCCAAGTGGGCGTGTGTCAAGCGGGAAGGGTGTGGAGAAGCTGTTTTGAGGGAAAGAGGGCTCTTCTGTCTAGTTTTTGATACGGCTTTTCTTTAGTCAGATTATATTTTTAATTCACATCAAAAAACCATAATTTAAAATAAGATGAATAGGTAATCTTGTGTTTCCCTGTTGCTTCTCTTTGGAGATTCTCTTCCACACCAATTCAGTATGAACATATAAAATAGGTTCTATATATGAAAACTTCTTCAGCCTCTATTGTAATTTCAATGGCCAGGAGGATCAAAAGCTTCAGGAGGTACCTGAATATTTCAATATAGACACAAAACATATATTCCTAAAAGAACAGGCTTACATGTGGTCCCAGAACATGGGCTCCAAGTCTGATATTGACAAGTCCTAGTCCTGAGCTGGTCTATTTTTTAAAAACTGGTTAATTAAACCACAGTTCACCAAAGTGACCTCTATAGACTGGCTGTCAGTGGCATCCTTCTTGCCCTGCACTCATCAAAACTGAGGCTGATATCCAAAATTCCTTCCTCAACCTCCAGGCACTGCAGCCCATGCTTTTTTGGAAAGGTCAATGGAAAACTCCCCTGGGGACTGCTAGCATATGTAGAGGTCAGAGAAATAGCTACTACACTAGGTCCCCTAAAAGTCCCCTTCCTGAAGCATCGTTATTGTCTCTGTTTTAATTTTAATAGATACTCCCCTGATTTTCCAGGAGGTACTAAGAAATTTTTATCAAAGCCTTAAGAGCTATGTCAGTATTGCCAGTCATATTTCACAGACATGGAAGAGGCAGCATGAACAGTGTCAGCTGGCTTGCACAATATACCAAGTACTTGTGCAAACCAGCATGAGCTTAGAGATGTCAGCTCACTCTGCTCCCTGGCATGGGAATCCCCTCCAGGGTGTAGTGACGGTCTGCAATGGGACCAGGAGACAGTGATTCCAAAGAGCAGAGCTGTGCCTCTCAGGGTGCCAGTGGAGGTCAGTGCTCAGAACCCGTCTGGGAGCTTGGGAATCGGGGAAAGGCGAGGCCATGGGGTAGGGCCTAAAGCAAGCAGAGCCTGGAGCACTGGATGAGAGGCAGCAATGACTGTGTGCAAGAACCAGGTGCATAGCAATTGCTGATGGACCTGTGGGCTGCTAGGCTCCCTGCTAAGTCATCCCTGCCTGGGTGGTCAACCACATCCTACCCTAGGCCTCCTCCAGACGGATGCTGCAAACATGTCTGCTTATGACAGCAGAAGCCCCTACCCAATCAGAGTTCCACTGCTTCACCTTCTAAGGAGCCCTGGCAAGCTGTGTCATAGGAAAGAAATTGAATACACTGAACAAGTTGTATTTCTGTTCATCTCTCTGATAGACTAGTCCCTCAAATAAGAATTATTTTCTATAACAGAATCATGATGAAGATGGGGATTAAATTATTAAAATAAGATTCTAGCTAACCTTTTATTGGTAAATCAAAATCTTGAACTGAAAGCATTATTTTCAATTTCTTTTTCCACTCAAAGGAGAACACACAAAAACGAGAATAGCTGATGCCCACCGAATCGGTGATTCTGTTTTTAAGACAAAGACACACTTGATCTCAAAAAATGACTGCGTTCATAAATCTTCAGCGGACCCTCTAGTTTTAACAAGAGTGTCTGCAGGCAAAAATATCAGTTGGCTGCGACAGAGTCTACCAAGCAATGAACATCTCCTTCAGGTGGTTGGATTTAAGAATGTAAAGATTCTGCTTAATCCACATGGGTAAATTATTCCCATATGAGCCCAGGACACAATGAGTCTCATTTTTATTTACTGAAGACAAAATATGAATGGCCCCAAAGAACATCAGATGGGTTGCTTCCCCACCAAATGTGTTATGAGCAGCCATTTAATAACCCCTGCATCCCCAGTGAAATGCCTACCGTTGACTCACAGTGCAATGGCAGTCAAGGTCATCGCAAAGAGGACCGGGTTAGGCACTGCCTGAATACTAAGCCTACTGGGGCCAGGCAGGAAATGTGCATAAGTGGGTGGATCAGCCTGGAAGTGTGGCAGATGGAAGGGCCCGTGCCTAGAAGGAATGGAGCAGCAGGTACTCAGCTCCAGCCACCTGTCACCTGCAGAAGCCTGGGCTCTATAGTGCCTGACCTTTCCATCTGCCAAAAGAAGCTGGAAATTCAGCTGCTGATTCACATTATGGAAAACAACTCTGTATGGGTCAGATATATCTTTGGGCTGAATTCAGCTATGAGCTGCCAGTTTGTGTTCTCCTTGAGCCTTACTTTCTTGAAGGAGATATCCACTAAGCCTGGATTGCTAGCTTCCTGAGCCAGGCAGTAGCCAAGGCTGAAGGCATCATCCAGGGAGGCAGTGCTGGTGATGGTGGGCAGGGTCAAGAGAGCAGGTCTAATGGGGAGTTCACCCTGCAACTTTCAGACATTTGGCTTTCACCCAAAGGACTAGGGTACTTGACCCACCGGTACCTTCTACCTAAGAAGAAATTACTGACCCTCCCTTGACTGATTCACCAGATATGAAATATACATGTTGCCTTATCTTTTCCAAGATGATGATGGATTCAGAATGAGCCATCCATGTGCCCTTACCTTTGGTGTGCACTTGAAAAAGAGCCGACCAGAGTGAGAAATGCACTTGGTTGAAAGCAAAATAGTCTGTGCAGAGGCTGAAACACTGAACTTGAAAGCATGAATACCACGAACTCAACAGCGGAACTAACTAGCGCTCATGCAAGAGGGTTCAAAGAAGACAAATCAACATATAATTTCCTCAGTGCTTCACAGGTATCAAGTATTAATACTTTCTGAGTTTTCTACCTTGTGGCTGATCTCCAGGAAATGTACCTATAAATAATTTTGGAAATTGTGAGCTTCTAGATGACTTCTAGACATGTTCGCACTTCTTATGTAAATGTGTTCATTGCAGACATTCAGAGATGTCAGATGAGTTATCCTTTAAAATGTTAGTTCAGTAGTAAATTCAGTAAGAACTCTTACTGCTTGGCTTAAATGATAGAAAAAAAAACATTTCAGTGAAAAGACCAACTGTTTCTAGGGATCCAAACCACGAGAAACAGTTAGAAAAGAGGGCTAATGAATGTTTTAGTTAAACATTCAATACTAACTGTCTTTGTAACGTTGAGTTTGGAGAGGTAGATATAATATACCTTATCAAATATCTGTGTGGCCTTGCTGAAATCTGAAGGAATCTCAGTGGATCTGCATACCACTAGCATAAGAGCTCAAGCACACATTTCCAAGCAGGGCTGTTGCATTAACTGGGTCCACAGTACAACCGAATTTCGTAAGGACAGGGGCACTGTCTCATTCCTCTTTAGATCCCTAGTAAAAAGGATGGGACTGGCTATATAGGAGGCACTTCTTAATTACTGGTTGCATGGATGGCTGAATAAGTAAGAACTTACCGAGGCATAATGCCGCAATGTTGGCATCTACAGAAGACCAACAGACCTCTCACAAGCAAGAGGTTGCAGTGGAGGCAGGAAAAGAACCCCTTGGAGGGTTTCCATCTCTTACCCTTTCAGAGCAGCTAAGGCTTCAGGAATATCCAAGAAAAAGAAACATTCATCCTCATCCCCCCACCCCATGTTCTATATAGATAAAAGGAAAAATATTACAGGCTGGGGGCACAATCACTCAGAGGATGGAAACATGACAGATAAACAAAAATGACCCCTGAAGAAAACTTCTGGACTTAGAATATTTCTTAGAAATCTCTTCGCATGGTGACAGGGACCTGTTTCCTCAGAAGGTAATTAAAGAAAGGGATGTTTCACTGTCTCCTTAAACAAAACTTAGTATTAATCTAAAAATAGACAACTGGATGGAATTTCCTAAAAATATGACCAAGCTAAGGAGGCCAGCCTGTTGCTCACCATCCCCGTATCTTTGTCTTTATTCACAGTATTCTTCTTGTTCTGTCACTCATGTGGCTCTTCGCTACTTTCCACTGGCGTTCCTCCGTCCTCCAGGCCCTGCGTTATTTAATATTCTCTGCATCTTCTCCCTAGCCCTCCACACGTCTTCTCCATGGAAGCCTCTACTGTCTGAAATTCCCTGGTTTTGTCTGAGAGGTGAAACTTGTATTTTGGTTGAAGCAAACTATACAAAAGCAGAAAGACATTTGTACATCTTTGGCTGCCAGAGAATTCTGTACTTAATCCTAGGGTAGATTACTATAGATTAGCATACTATGAATTATTAACATAGAAAGCAAATGCCTTTGGTTTCTTGGTGGACATATGTTATCAGAGTAATTCTCATGATATGTGTCGATCAATGAACACTTTCAAGAACTTTGACTTATTTCACGCCTATTTGTAAATTTTGTTTTTGAAGATTTTTTTTGATGTGGACCTTTTTTAAAGTCTTTATTGAATTTGTTACAGTATTGCTTCTGTTTTCTGTTTTTGGTTTTTTGGCCGTGAGGCCTGTGGGATCTTAGCTCCCAGACCAGGGATTGAACCCGCACCCCCTGCATTGCAAGGCAAAGTCTTAGCCAGGGGACCACCAAGGAAGTCCCAGTATTTGTAAATTTTAATTGTATGAAAAGTTCAAAGATAATTAGAGGTGCATGAAAAGACCCTTTGAAAACCAGTCACATTCATTATTTGAGCGGTATGTTTTTCCAGGGCAGGGCAGGGCAGGGTCTTCTGCCGTATTTGACTTGTTTTTCAAGTGGAGTTTTATTTATACAGAAAAGGCATACACTGGGTTGTGGGAGAAAATTCTCAAGTGTGACAACCAGTTTCACTCTTGGGAAGAGCAACCTGAGGTTTGTGGGAAGGCCCACAATAGTTAGCAGAACTTAAAGAGTACTTCAGTCCAGATTATTGTTTTGCCTTCTGTCATTAATATAAAGTTTACACTTAAAACTCTAATTCTTCTATTTTCAATGACATATCACTTTGCTGATGACTCACGACTGTCTAATATTTTCCACTCTACGATATTTGAACAAAAAGATTTTTCAGATATACTTTCTAAGAATTATCATGTAAGATACTACTAACTGAGTTTTTGTATAAAAGGCAATAACACTGGCCTCATTGAAAATTACTGACGAGGGTCCACACTGGCAATTTATATTATCTGGATAAAATACATATATGGAACTTCTTGATTTGGGACTCTACACCTCAGATCATCTAAAAATCCATACATCATTCATGGGTGACTCTTTCTCCAAAACGATATTTGTGAGGAAGAAAGGAAAGGCGTTTGAGAGGAGATTTTTTATTCCTCATGCTTCCCCCTGCTGCTATAGCAGTGTTGAAAAGAAAATCGCATTCAGGAGTGTTGTGTGCTCATTCAGGAAGAGAGGGGCTATGAGACCACGTTTGCTCTGCAGGTGCCGGAGCAGGTCAAAGTAAAACAAAATGCTAGATAGGAAGGGCCACACGACAGCCAGGAAAAGTAGAAATTGGCAAATCAATTATAGCCTCCAAGGCAAATGAGAAAGAGGGTGGTGTGAATACATCTGGTGGCCACCCAGGACCAGGTTCCAGCGTTTATCTTCCCATTCATCCTCTGGCATTCTTGGCTCCACGCCGCACATCCCATTCCTACTCCACACACCTTCCCCAACAAACATTCCAATCACGCAATGAACCGTAGACTGTGGTTCCTCTACCCTCAGCTGGTGGAGAAGGTGAAGGACTTTCCTATCACACGCTGTCTGGGGCTTTGGGTTAAGCATATGCTTTTGGCATCTTTCTTGAATCCTAAAGATGTAGAAACATCCATGAACATGGTATTTAGCCTCTTTCATGCTGTGAGCACAATATTATCCTTGAGCAATGTCACCAGTTAAATAAACTGTTACAGGCCAGCCTGGGGACCTAACCATCAAATCCACCACTGTCTCCACAGGAAAATTACTTGAGTTCCAAACCAAGGGCAAAGGGAATTTTGAACAAACATTTTTAAAATTAGGGACTGTATGTATACTAAGGAAGGCTAAATTCCTCTACTACATCAAGAAATAATATATAATAATTGGGCCACACTATTTAAAAATACTGTAAAATATTATAGAAAAGATAATAAGATATTTTTCTAAAAATATTAAGTTTAGAATATGTGCAGTGAGATATGGAGCAAGCAAGGCTGTCTGGGATTAGACAGCCTGCCCACATCTGAGGCTACTTCAGGGAAGGTGACCTCTGGACATGAAGGGAGAATCTAAGAAAACATTTTTTATACCTTTAAAAACCAGTTTATGCAGCGACTGAAAAGAAATTTCAAAAGCATTCCTTTAAACCTGTTTTTTTCAATATGGGGTTTTGCTCCCAGTAATAAATTGAAGAATCAGGCCAAGAAAAATCACAGAAGCAAGATCCTGCTGGATTCAACATTAAGTCCCCAATCCTGCTCAGTGCCCTGCTTTTGTATCCACTACCATTATGTTAGACTTAGGATCCTGGGCACATCTTGGCCGTAGTATTCATTTTAACAGTGGAGCAGAATGTATAATTCAGTCTGCTAAGAACTGGCTTTTAAGACACCAAAGGCAGAAAAGTAACCAAATGCTGGGATTCGGTAAAAAGAAGGGTAAGTTAATGTCATGTGCAGGATATGAAGTGTGTCTTTGTGTATTGTAGTCATCTTACACATTTCTCAAATTGATAGGATGACACTGCCATTTAAAAAATTTCCAGCAAAAGTAATTTTGTTTTGTTTTCTTCCTTTTTAGTTCTATGCCTGGGTGTTTGTGTATGTGTGTCAGAGAGTGAGAGAAAGATGAACAAAACCACTCAATGTGTGTAAAATAATGGTGCAAAGGAAAAATCCAAGAGAGTCCTGGAGTGGAATTTCGGGAGGCTTGTTTGTGCCACCAACCAGCTTTGTGACCCTTCTGGGCCTTAGTTTCTCACTCTGCTTGTTGGCGCCTCTGCAGTGTGGTGGCTAGTTAACCAGGTTGCCATCTGTCCTCCCTAATAACTCCTCAGAAAGTGCCCTAAATATCCTGGTATAATAGACGGCAAAATAGAAACCAAAGGAAGAAAGCCATCTCCTCCATTCTCTCTTATTTCTCTATTACTAACTGTCCTCCCTCAGAGCTCAGTGCTTAGGCCCATTCTTTCAGCTTCTCTACTTTTTGAGATGATCCTTCTTATATAATAATTACTTTGACTGTAATTACTTACATGTTGGTTTATTGCCTGTCCCCTTGACAGTGTAAGAGCCACAAGAACAGGGACTGTTTTGTTCATTGCTGTATTCCCAGAATTTTGAATTTCACATGACACATAGTGGGCTCTTTATAACCATTTGTTGAGAAAAAGTATGAAGACGCATTGCACTGGGTTAACAGTGGGCTTTTGTTATGGCCTCAGAATAGACTCAGCTTCTAGCCTGCATGGTTCACTGAGGAAGAATTTGCATTTGCACTCAGTCACCTGTTTCATGAAAACAGAACTCTTAAAGGAAAACACAGCAACAATAAAGAATTTTTAATGTGAAAAGAATAATTTTATACTATGGATTAAAAGAAACAAAAACCTACGTATAATTAGGCATCCTTCTTTCCAATCCTAATTCTTTCTTCTTTGGAGAAATGTCTACTCAGGTCCTTCACCCAATTAAAATATTGTGGTAAAATAGGCAGAGCATAAAATTGGCCATTTTAACTATGTTTAAGTGTATCAGTGGCATTAAGTACGCTCACACTATTGTGCAGCTGTCACCACCATCCATCTCCAGAACTTTTCATCATTCCAAACTGAAACTCTGTGCCCATTAAACAGTAACTCCTTCTTCTCCTTTCTTGCCAATACTTAACCCCTCCTTCCTTCTTTCCCTCCCGTCCTCCTTTTTATCCTCCCCATTTTGGGCTTCACAATGGAATTTTCCTGTTTGCGTACCTGAATCGTCATCGATTCCTTGGGATACTTTGGAATCGAGCTCTATGGTTTTACCTACAACTGAATTAACCTCTAGTCACTCCTTTCACAGTTGCCTCCTCCAGGCTTCCCAAGACATTCCTTCTCAAGTAGAATGAATCAAGTAGTGATGTTCGTTTAACCTGAGATATATATGAGGGTAAGGTTCTGTGAAAACAGTAGAGAAAAACAGTATCTCTCTTTTAAAATTATCGTTTAGAAAAAAAAGAGTCCTGGATGAAAGGACTCCTCCTGGTAGACTCTTCTTTTACAGAAGTTTCTTGCCAGTTTACCACCCTTGGAAGGGTGAAACGGTGCCCTCATTCATCTACTTTCTAGCTCTTGTTTACTGGACTGAAATTTGAATTTCCTTGTTGGTCTCATCAACTAACCATATTTTCAGACGTTTCTGATATCAAACTTGGATTTTAAAAAGGTTTGCTTCTACTGGAACTTTCTTCTTAAATGGTGAAAACTTTGTAAACCAATAGTTAAACTCAGTAGTTAGCAGTTTTTAAGGGAACCATATAAAGAACTTCACCCCAGTCCTACACTGACCATAAGCTCCAATCTAATTCAAATATGGTGGAGACACAAGAGAACAGGATTTGGAGATCCGTGAACCTGAGTTCTAAAACTGTCCAGCCACTTCCAACCTGCTTGAATCTTAAGCACATTATTCTTTAAAATTTGCTCTCCTCTGGAAAATGGATGAGACACTACACAGAATTCTACTGAAATGTTAAATTAAATAATGTATATAAAGTGTCTGATATGTAGTAGTGTTTTTTGATAAATGTTGGTTCCCTTCCCTTGGTCTATTTATTTGAAAATTCATAATCCTCAATAAAATTTGGTTTCAGCCTCTACTTAAATAGGCATTCAAATAATAATTTTGTGCATATAAGTATTATATGATCTGTATGACACTCCATATGTGTTGATAATAGATTTGATTTTGATGAGATTAGGATTTTCTAAAATGTCAAATGCACTTCCCTTTCTGTGTATGTATATCTTGACCTGTCACTGACAACTAAATAAATATAGGCTGAACTTCTTTATTGTTCATGAAAGTCTTGACTGTCATTCATATTAACCATTTTTCAAACTAAAATCTTTTATTATAAAAGCATCAACATCCAGTACCACACAGTGATCAAAGTCTACTGCAATAGAAAGTTACATCCCTGGTGGTCCAGTGGTTAAGACTCCACGCTTCCACTGCAGGGGGCACGAGTTCAATCCCTGGTCTGGGAAGTTCCACATGCCACGGGGTGTGGCCAACTAGATAAATTAATTAATTAAATTAAATAATAAAGAAAAAATCCAGTTTTTAAAAAAGTTACATCCCACGGGAGGCAGCATCTCCCACTCTTTAAATTTAGATCCAGTTCAAACCCAGCTTCTAGACCTAATAACTGTGTTACCATGGGTAAGTGATTCAACATCGTTTATTCTTAGTATTCCTCTTCTCTGTAATGGGAATCAGACGTTGTCCCTAATGCATAAGTTGTTGTGAGCCTTAGATAATGTAATTAACAAGTGCTTGGTGGTAGTAAGCAGATGCTACTGTTATCCTGTGGTAATAATTCACTGATTTTAATTTACTAGGCTATGCCACAAAACACGAATATGAATATTTTGACAAGGTATAGCATTTACTAATAATTCTTAGATCACTGGGCTTAGAGCAGACCACTATTTATGGCTGCTTCTGCACACCCAGTCTTGTCTAATAAACATCCATACTTCAATTTTCAAACCTTCACCTCTTCTCTGATAGGTTCACATAACCAGCAGGAAAAATGAGGGGACTTAGGTTATGAGTTTATGTTTAAAAAAAAAAAAAAAAAAGAAAGCAATTCTTAAACACACTTTTCCAAGGCAAAGGAATACAGTGGGGTTTTCTTCTCATTCTTCACACACACCTTAGATCTCCCTATTTTAACTTCTTTCCTCGTTCAAGGCCATCCTTAATGTTACAGGGGTCAGAGAAGACCAAAGAAAAGAAGATGAACAATAGAAATTGATTCAAGCAATTCCTTTTCCCCTGGATCTTCATAACTAAAGTGGTTCTCTGGGCCTTTCAAATATATCGGGATAACAATGACAAGAATTGAAAGGATGACTAATGGAAGAGTTATGAACAATATTTTGAGAAAAAGAAGGAATTGAGTTTAACATCCTTGGGTATCTTTTTGATTCCTCCAAAACCTTTCTAAGTTTTAAGGAGGAAGAAAATCTATTGACTGTTCAAAAAAATGTATAGCTAGCATATTCATGCTGGATTGTGGTTTGAGGGAGGGAAAAAGGACTAAGCATGGTGTTAGGAGATCAGTTTCTAATCCCTTATGTAACCGTGAATGAGTCACTTAACCATTGTAGGTCCTTTTCCTCATTATAAAATGGAAGGTTAGGAGCTTGGGGGAGGTTGTATATCTAGTTTTGCTACTTAATAGATGACCTTGCACAAGTTTCTCAGCTTCTCAAAACTGCAGTTTCCTTATCTGTATATTAGGGAGAAGAATATTTCCTTACAGGGCCATTTTGGGTTTTAATGAGATAATTCGAATAAAAGCTTAGCATGATGCCTGGCACTTGGTAAGAGCTTACTAACGGAGAGATGCTTGCATTATCTTTGTGCTGTCTGTATGCTCTATAGTACTTTGGGGTCCCTTTAATGATCATTTAAAGCACTTTCTCAGGAAGGCAGTGTGGTGAAAGGGAAAAAACACTACCCTAGGCAGGACACAGACAGTTGGGTTCTAGTCCTGGTTCTCTTATTATTTATGTGACTTGGGTAAGCCACCTTACTGATCTGGGGTCTTGTTCCAATTTATAATGTAACTTGCATCATCATTTCCCTTCTCTCTTATTGTAGAAGTATGGCATGGTTGTAGTCAGTTTGCTCTTATGACTTATCGCCTTTCATAACTTTGATGTAGTTAATGCAGGTCTTGGGTCAGACCTTCAGTGCCTGAGGCAACATTGACTATGGGAAAATGGGTGACATTTTACAGCATTCAGCTTAATGATGCTGCTTCCAGAAATGCATTGTGGTGAATACTGAAAAGTGTCTGTATTTGATTGTAGGAAGCTCATCGACATAAACTCTGAGAACTTTGGAAACTCCAGAGCAAGGAAAGTGTTGATAATACTATAATTTGATCACTGAGAGTTAAAACAGACAGACCAAAGGTTTCAGCATATTAGACGTGATGCCGAGGCATGATGGAGTCTAAGTGCTAGACTAGCTGTAGTTTTTCATAAACCAGTGTCAGAAAATACCAGTCAACAAATTTCTCCTTTATAGTACAAATAAAAGTGAAGAAGTGTCAACAGGAGCCATTCTATTTGTGTAAGTCATCGGGAGAAATGTCTTGTAGAAGGTTGATGTGGTGGCGAGCAGAGAGCTGGTGAATCCACAGGTACTATAGAAACTGGCAAGAGCCACTGAGAGAGTAAAGGATCAAAATGCCTCCCTGAAGTTTCTTGATTTTCTTAGTTACAGTCTGTCCTGCTTCATATCTTCAGGTTCTGAATTCATGGATTCAACCAACCACGGATAGAAAATATTTGAAAAAAAAAATTCCAGAGAGTTCCAAAAAATAAAACTTGAATTTGTCATGCGCTGGCAGCTATTTACATAGCATTTACATTGTCTTAAGTAATGTAGAGATGATTTAAAGTATAAGAGAGGATGTGCGTAGGTTATATGCAAATGTGCCATTTTATGTAAGGGACTTGAGCATCCATGGATTTTGGTATTACTCGGGGTCCTGGAACCAATGCCCCACAGATACTGAGGGACGAATGTATTCATCCTCCCCTCCCCACATTTTCTCTTTTCTCTCTATCCCAGTTTTATCACTTCATCAACAAAGTAGATTCCTTACCAGTTACCCTGCGCCTGGCCTATCCCAGCTCACACCTACCCACTCACTTCCGGTAGATGAGTGTTGACAAGTCTCTCGTTTCGCATTTTGCTGCCCTGCCCTCAGCCTGCCTTTTGGCCTCCTCAGTAACCTAACCTCTCCTCACCTGCTCAAGGAGATTTTCTAGTCCTGCCCACGTGTGTCTTCCCTTCACTCCCTCACTCACTGCGGTGTGGCCTTTAGTGCGTGTGAGCTACACTGTCCCCCCCCCCCTTTAGATCTGATGTAGTAATAGCTGCTCCGTCTGCATCTTTTGTGGGATAAAGTCCGAAACTTATTCTGAAACTCCTATCTGAGCCGTGAAGGCTACTGGGGAAGAAGGTGGGATAAGGGGGAAGCATTGACCTCGGGGTCAGAGTCTTGAGGTCAAATGCAGGCCTTTCTACTGATTCTAGCCATGGCCACATCTGAGCCTTGATGTCTTCGCATGTTAAAGAGTGAGAATAGGGCCCATCTGGTAGGGTTAAGTGTGAGAACACACGTAAAGCATGATGCTGGTGCATTTATAATGCCAGGCTCCTTGCCCCTTACCCCACCCCCAGCTCCACCCCTTACCCCACCCCAGCTCCACCCCTTACATTTCACTCTGGTCAGGAATGACCTCACCTGTTCCTTATCTAATTCCGACACGTCCTTCAAGACCTGCCTCTGCATTTTTATACACAGTAGGGTGTATATGTTAGTCCCAAATTCCTAGTTTACTCCCCCCTCCCACTTAGGGGCAAGGCTCTGCTGTGGAGCTTACTTCCCACGCAATAATGTTTGAATCCTTGACTATTCCACTTTGTGACATTGTCTGATTGCCTCGCATCTCTTTGACTAGGCAGTTAACTCCTGGGTACCCTTAGCACCTCCCCACACTGGTGGCCTCTAGAATGTTCAGCAGACTCAGACGGGTCTGACCTTGGAAGCCACGGACTCCTGAGCTGTGGCCCCGAGGGAACGCTGGAAGAGGCTGAGAGGCCAGACCTCACGCCAGTTTGTCTTTGACTCATCACGGCGTCGTATCCAGTGAGTGAAGTGACAGGCCAGCTTTGTGTCAGGAGACGGCGAGGATCTCTCCTCTCCACCCACCCACACAGCAAGGCTGGCAGCTTCCCCAAACATGCAGGTAGAAGTGTGGGAAGGCAGGCAGCAGTGGCAAAACTTGGGGAGATAGATGCCTATAGGTCAAAAGTTTTCTCTGTTCACAGCAACTTGTTTTAAAAACGAGACCCCATTCATCTTTCAGTCCTTGGCAATGGATCCAAATTCCTGCACTGTGCCTAGTCTCTCTTTCCTTACAAATCTAGAGCTGGAAATAAACACACATATAGGATGAACTGTATATTTATTCCTCTCAAAAGAGAAAACCTACAATTAGAAAAATGAGCATGATTTTATTACGGTCAACAAAAGCCAAAGTACTCCTGGGAATATAACTTTTCAATCTAAAAAGATTCCCCCAAATTCCATCAAAATGCAAAAGAGGATGGGATTTGAAGTAAAATAAGTAGGACGATCCACCAGGCAGTCAAGTTCCACCTAAGGACCCTTGACATTTTCTCTTCAACTGCACAAAATTGGAACTGATATTATGTCTTTAGGTGCCGTATACAAAAGAATTCTACCCAAGTTTCTCACCATGAGGTGTAAATTATTCATGAAAAATGAAAATGTACTAGATTGCAACACTTAACATAACTTAGCCTTTCCTTGGAGAATCTGCAAATACATATATTAATTAAACCTCATTGTAGTTCTGCAAAGCAGCTGCTTCTGAGGCAGGAAAATAAGAGGCCTTTTTTCTTCTTATTTTCTGCTTTCTTGAAGAGAAAAAATAATCTGCCTCTATATGGTTCTCACAGATCCAGCTCCACCTAAGACATACGGAGCGACCCTCCCACCTCTCCTCTCCACCTTAAATATCTTTTTTTTTTTTTTTTCCACCAGACTAGCAAGACTGGATTCCAGTGCCCCAGCCATGTTGCACCATGGAATTTAGACTCAAATTGCCAAGCAGCTTTAACCAATGGTGTTAACTGAATGCAAATGCCGCCATTTTTATTGTTTTGATTTTTTTTATTTGAAGAGATATACAGCAGGCTCCAGTTAATCTCCCTCTCTCCCCTCCTCTGTCCCTCCACCCCTCTTTCTCTACACACACACACACACACACACACACACACTCCCTCTCTCCACAAAATATTTGATATGGCGATTCTGCCTCATTTGAGGCAACCAGATCCATTACTGAAACGGAACCTTCCTCTATAGTTAGAATGTCAGCACAAAGTTAGAGAAGGCCGAACAACGTTAGCAGTATTATAATGCTGAGATGGATGTCTCAGCCCGAGCACTATTTACGAGCCCTGGATTTGGACAGTTGCTGTCCAGGCCCTTTCAGGGCACAACATACTTGGGGCCCAGCTGCTTTCTGTCGACTGTTCTCAGGACCCAGCAAACTGCGAGAAAGGAGTGGTTCACAGTTTGATCATCCATACAGGGAGGCCAGTCGCTCTACTGTGTATCTCAGGGGAGGGAACTAACAGGGATCTATTCCTCCCACGCTGGAGCTTTGCAGAACCCATATTTTTCTTGTGAAAAAACACAGGCTCCAAATGGGTCAAGTGGTGAATAGTGGGGAATGTTTAATGCCTCCTACATTTGTCTGAATATAGTCCTAACAGATGGCTTTGAATAATAGATGTTTTAGAAAACTCTTTGAGATGAGAGATTAAGTAAAACATGACCTTACCTTTCTAGACTTCTTGGCTAGGATGGGGTGATTTACTGTAACTTTGTATATAGAAGTCCAAGAATCTATATACAAATAGCTTTGAAGTTGTGTTCATGTTTATATGTGAGAAATGAGTAAAATCTGATGCTCTTAAACTTTTCTCATCTCCCTTTAGTAATTTGTAGCAGGCCTGATAAAGCATAATACAGGTATCTGGTTGCATGTAATTATTTTGTCTGGTAAGATACCGTTGAAATTGTTATTATATATATATATATATATATATATATATATATATATATATATATATATATACTAATCAGGTATGTCTGGAAAATGGGGATTTTCTGACTTACCAAATATCCCAATAAATGGAGGGCTAGGAATGTATAATATGTTATTAACTAATTTTCAATAAACTCTTCCTAAGGCCAGCTTTCTGCTGAATGGATTTAATCTTTGGAAGAGGATTCGGAAGATGTGATAAAACCTTGAGGTCATAATTAAACACCAATCAGCACTTTTTGGAGATGTAGTTAGTGTTGTTAACATATTGTCAGAATTATAATTGATTTCACCAGCTTTAAAGGCACTGCGTGGGATGCTCCATTAAAATATTCCTAATATCCAGTATGTAAGAATTTGCCTTCCTAGCAAGGACTCAGGACCCAGAATGAATCAGATGAATAACTGCCCTCCGCATCCACATAGCTCTAACTGTGCACACGTGGACAACGCGTATTCACTCCAAACCTGAAGGGACCCTTTCTTCCAGGCAAAGGCCTGGGGGTGTTTGAGCTTTTGTGGCTCTGATGTCTCATTCGGGTAGGGAGTGGGGAGCCGCATATTAGGCGCAAGCGCCCTGGAGGCATTTGCCCAGGGAGTCCACCCAAAGGCCATCCTTGAATTCACGTCCTACAGAGGCAACTTCCTGTGGTTAACCTTTCATGTCAGCCCAAATCTCTTCTTCTGCTACATGACATTTACTTGGACAGGTTTTGCCATAGTATGAAACCATTTTTATGTTTCTCTTTGGCTAAACGTGACCCTCCCTATGTAACAGGCAAAGGCAAGGCAAAGTCGGCCACTCGCCGGCTGCCACTTCCCCACTTCAGGCTCTTGTGAAAGCCTCTCCACAGTCTCCGCAGACTCTCCTGCCTTGACTCCATCTGCCTGCTCTTCTCAGAGTTGTATTCCGTCACTTTCCTGCTTGAAAACCTTCAGTGGCCAAATAAAGGCCAGTGAACCCTTTACCCTGTCATTTCAGGTCCTACACACTCGGAATCAAACCTATGTTGTAGCCGCTCGCGAAAACTGGTGCTCTGGCCAAGGGGATTGTTAGTTTTTCTCTGCTAAGCTTTACTCTTCCCCACCTTTGTTGTGTATCAGCACTGTCATTCCATCTATCTAATGATGATGCTTTAAGGAACACGCAGATAGAGTCCTTGTGGAATTCAGAGGATAGAAAAAAGAAATTCTAGCTGCAGGGTTCAGGGAAAGACTCAGAATACAAATTGTATTTCAATTGGGCCTTCAAGGATGTTATCAGGTAAGTTGAATAATCTCTGTATATAAATGAAGAAACTAAGACTTAAAATATATTTACTAGGAAATTATTTTCTCCCCTTTTGAAATAGAATGTACTTTTGAAGTAAAAATAATAAAGCAATGACAGGATAGAGTACCATAATAATTCAAGTTAGAGGGATTTCAATCTGCACTCTCATTTTATTAAACAAAATTTCTTATAATGTGAAAAAAACTAGATAATCCATACACTAAGCTGCTGACCTCTCCTCTCTCACTGTACACTCTAAGATTAAATTGGCTTCGATATAGGCATCTATAGATGTATATATACATCCTGACCTTCTATTAGCGGACTGAAATTGACTGACTTATATAGTACCTGGGTTTTCATTTCTGATTCCCCTTGTCACGATGCTACTTGTGAGATGAGTGGCAGAGGCTGGGAGTAAAGTCCAGGGCCATGATTCACACAAAAGAAGCCCATGAATCTGCTTCACCAGGACTAATGACTAATTCCTTTTCACTTCTCGTCTTAGTTCTCATCTTACTTGTACAGAAATTATTCATAATTTTCAGTCTACTCACTGGGTATAATATAACATAGACTATTAATAAATAGTTCTATATCATAACTAATATATATCAACTATGTATATGGTTTCTAAATGTGACCTGGCTATTACATAACTAGCCTGAAGCTCTGCTCAGATTCAGTTCATCTCCCTAGCTTGGAATTCACCTCAGTCTGAGCTGCATTAGCAGAACTCCTTCATTTTTCCCTAAAGCAACAGAACTTGCTGCTATTGAGTTTCACTTTAAAGACAGTTTTACCTGTGGAAGAAGTGACTTCCGTTCATTTATAATTATAGAGAGAGGCAGTGTAGCATGGTGGTTAAGAGCAAGGCCTCTGGGATCAAACTGCCTGGGTTTAAATTCCAGCAAGACCATTTATTAGATGTTTAACTTTGGCTAAGATAGTTAACCTTCGTTTCAGTTTTACTGTCTATAAAATGGGGATGACAGTAATATTTATAACACTGTAGTAAGGATTGAGTGTATCCTATACATATGTACTCTTTCTCATATGATATATATGATATGATATATAAAAATATGTAATGTATTATATAAGAGAGAAACCATTTAGAATAGTATCTTGTATCTATAAGTAATTTGTTAATAATAATATTATTATTATTAGGTGTAACTTGTATATTAAGGCCCAAAGACCTTAATTGAAACAGGAGGTAGCTGTTGGTAAATTTGTTGATTGTATTTTTGTTTATATATCTACTCCCAGAGCTAAATAACCAAAAAATAATTTTCTATTTCCCAGAAGTATTTGGATCTTGTCGTCATTTAATTTCAAACTGCAGGTCTAAGTTCAGTTAAAACTTTCATGGCTGTCACCTTGATTAAGCCCTGAGGGTAGAATTAATAGATTTATTGCTGGTTCAACTTGACTCACCATGGGGTAACATGTGAAGGAAACCTGGGCCGGAGGAGCTGTCATGGGATGTTTTGGCCTATGTTCGTTCTTCTCTGAGTGACTTGTATCTTATTACAAATACTTGTGAGATTTGAACTATTTGACAGTCTAAGTTGATCAAATGAACTGAAAAACTGTCAAAACCCTACCGCATTTTGTGATAAAGACAGATGGCTCAGTGACGGGGAAGAAGGGAGGATGCGTATCATGCACTGAACTCTGAAGTCATCAGCACCACTTTCTACTCTGTTTGTGTTTACCTTTATAATCTCATGCGCTGGGCTTAGCACAGCAGCTAAGGAGCCATAGGTTTGTTGAATCTTAGAGCTGGAAGGGACCTGGGAGGCCATCTAGTTCTAATCTTCCTTTTACAAGTGAGGAAACAGATTCATTTTGTTTAAATGACATGTAATTCACATGGACATGATTCAGTGTGAGTTGAAAGGGCGAAATCTTAATAAGATGAAAACTTGTCATTTCACAGCCATCAGAAATCTCTCTGAATTCTGAACTCTTGGGCATTAAAAGAATTTCCAAGTTCTTTTGTAGCTGCTTTGCTCTTTGAAACTTGTTGAAAATACATTAAGAATGTCATATCTGAAAATTTATGTTTACTACTATTCCTTTTTCTGTTGTGTTCATGTGCAAGCAGACCTTCACTAAGAGTCATCACTGAAGTGCAGTCCAGCAACGATTACACCTGATAAACTGCAAAATGCCGAATCTAGGATTCTTGAAGCTACGGTCAGGTACTGCTGTAATTATACTTCTTTGAATTTAATTGAAGTTAACTTGTTAGTTCCTTTACCAATCACACTCTGCTGAAAAGTGATATATTTTAGCTTCTGAATAGTTATAATTCCCCTACCCACATACATAAACCTACGCATACGTATGCAATCTCAGTTTTTTCTACCATGTGGAGCCAAAGAATCATTAGGCTGGAAAAATATTTATGATACATGATCAAGAATTTATCATAATAAAGGGACTTATCCTAAAACTCCAAAATAGTTCTTTATCTTGACTTCCGTTCCATTCCCAGGAAAGAGCTCTCTGTATTAGAAGTGCTTAACTTGCCGTAAAGTATAACGTTACATTCCAATGTAACGAACACTCTGTTACGCTTGAAACTTGCTTTCTGATGAAGGGACTTCATATAAAACTTCTGCCCCAAATCGCAAAAACATGGTTCAGGAAGACAGGGCTTAGACATAAAAGAAACCTTTCCAGTTTCCCTACTAAGAATGACCATGTGAAAAGGGGTGCTTTGAACCTAATGATGGCAGGACGCACACTGTCTCTCCCTTCTGCCATCCCATCATTTAAACAAATCTTCGCAGCTAAGAAAGTGATTTGCTGTTCTTTGTTCTATCTGTTTGGAAGCTGAGCTGGCTTTCCTTAGAGGGAAGCTGGCATGTTGAGGTGGCGAGTGACGAGCTAAAGCGTTGTCAGCAGTTGGTATTGCCTCTGAGGGCCCGCTTGGCCTCTCCTCCCTCCCTCCCTCGATCTTTTCTGCTTTATCACACCTCAGAGGGCACAGGAGGAGCTCAACGGGATTTTACTTTTATTCCTTCATACAAGTGCACTCACGCCTATCTTTTCAGCAATGAAACCTATAGCTCTGGAATCACTTATTCACTAGAACTGGGAAAGAAGCGTGACTCAGCCCTTCTGCCTGCAGAATGTAGTTTGGAATCTGCTATTTATGCCCAGACATGATTTCTTCCAATTGATCCCGTTAGCTGGGACTTTCCCTCCACCTCCTCCTATATGTCTTGTCATCTTTTATCAGTACAGTTGATTTTATTAAAACAAAAATCAAAACAAAGCAAAACGGAAAAGAACCCACTACACTCACAGCAAAACCAGAATGGCTCTTCTGTGAAGGGAGAGCATGCGCAATCGAGTGTTTTTCCAGGCATGTGAGAGTTTATGCTTTTACACCTCTCCTGGGACCAGAAGCACACGTTTGCAGGTTGGTTGGCTGGGGTTAGGGTTACAGTCAGCCTGTGATGACAGGAAACAGCCGGCTGGCCCTCCCTAAGAAAGAGTCCATCCGAGGTCTCATTGGTACATGAGTTAAACCAAAAGAATTACACGCCCCTAATCAGTTATATCCAGCCTTTGTGAACTCGGTGGCCCGGTACTCTTCTTCCAGGACCGTTTGTCTCTCACTTGGGAACCAAGCGAGTTTGGGAGCACATAGGACCCAGGTGAAATGTTAACAAGAATCATTCAGACCTCAAATTTGACACTAAGGGAAAAGGGGAGACTTTTCTAAGAGGAGAGTTTTCTTTTCCTCCACAACTGTTAATAGGGTCTCTGAATGAACTGAATCCAAATACAGCCAGGTCTGAAGCACTCCCAGGTGAGCTTTTCTGATTTTTCTGTGACAATTCACAAAGCCCTGGATGCGTAATGCTGCCCTGAAAGGAATGTAAGCCTGTCAGGTTAATCACACAATATTAGGTACGGAAACGAACAGCGCAACACGAAACACAGCTACATCATTATTTGCAGTAAATGTTAACTCTAAATAAGTGCAACCTGTCCACAAATGCTGGCCATAAACTAATCAAAAAATAAAATAAAATAAAATCTGATGGATAAACATGAAAAAAAAAAATTCTCCCTGAGAATTTTTTTTTTTTTTTTTAACTATCAGCACTCATTTAGAGTTTGGGATTTGTGAAAGAAAAGCTTTAAAAGGAGCAAACCTGATTGGCTGTGGCTGCTGCTGCGAAGGGGGCACTTGTTGCAGGAGCTGTTGCCGCAGAGACAGTGGCTGACGTAGCGCTGTGCATCATGGGTACTTTCAGGAGGGGGACCATGGGAGCAATGAACAGGAGGGTGTAGCGTTACGGTAACAGAAGTGGCATTTTGGCATATGGTGAATATCAGAGCAGCAAGCCATCATGGGTTAAACCAGCAGATGGCATGCAATCACAATGCAAAGCAAGGAAGCATATGGGAGAGAAATAAAAAAAAGGGAAAATAGCTTATTACAAGTACAATTAAAGGAAGTTTTAAAACATCATCAGTGATTCCCAGAAAGGCCAAAGCAGATTACTTTGGTTGATGTATTTATAAACCCTTTTACCTCCAGCACTAGATCGTTCCCAAGTCAGAGTCTACAGTGCCTGTAATAAACGGTGCTCCCCAAAACGCGGAATTGTAATGTCCAAATGAAGTAAGACTATGCAATATTCACTTTTAATCATCATTCTAAAACATCAAAGCCTCGATAATGTAGGCCTAATTTGGGTTAGAATTTTCTTGGAATTAATTGCAGTTAAATTGAATGTTTTGGGTCGATTGGGGCCTGCCTGTTTGAACTGGAATTACTGGGGATTGTGGTTTATTTGGGTCAATAAACAGTAGAGCAGAAATCATGGCCTTGATGTAAATTGTAACACAGTCACTGTGAAACAGCCAGACAAATTTTGCCAATATTTATTTTTCTTTACTCTAAGTGGAACTAATCCATATGTCCTTAAGACAGACTTTTGTACCAAGGCATTGGAATGTGTGGGGATAGCTTATGTATGTACTATTAAAAGTTAACATCTAAGGGAATGGTAAGGTACAAATACTCATCACAAATAAATCAACACAAAATTAAAAAGGATAATAAATCAAGGCAGTTGAGACATTTGTTTTCAAAATACATCCATTTATAATTTTTTAAAATAAATACTTCTGGGAAACTCTGATAACTCTAACACACAGCAAAGAGGAGATAAAGGCACACCACATGAAACTTTAAAACATTGATGAAATTAGCCTGCCTCTCTGATAAAGTCAGCTTTTTTTTTCTTATGCTAAACCATATAAACTATAAAGAGAAACAAAATACAGATCATTAAAAAGCAGACTCGTACTTGTGGTTTTATGTCTTGCAGTGGTTGTTCTAGTCACATTAAGATGGTCATTGTCTTCAGTATACAAGTACATTTTGAAACCTACACATTAACTCTAAAGCCAAATAAGCCTTCAGATCTACCAGTTCCTACAGCATTTCTACGATCTTTGAGATAAATCTCAATCAAGTGAAGGTATTGTACATAATATAAAAGACAAATAAAAAAAGGTTGGAACCTACCAATACTGGTAGCGGGTGTCATGCACAAAACTGACCCTGCATGTCATGCAATGGTAGGTGGAAAAAAGTGAATAAAGGGAAAGAAACAGGTTAGCGGTTTAGAGTTAACATTCAAAGTGAGATTGAAGCACAACCAGAAATAAGTAGGGTTAGTTAACACAGTCTTTTAGAGTCATTCACATGTTCAGTGTGGACACAAATATATCTGACTTATTTTAAGCCAATATTAATTACTTTTCACACTTTTGATTCATCTCCATCGACATGATTCTAGTAAGAATGACATGTGATAATGCAGCAGTCACCTTCCTCTAAGACCTCACAGTATCTTACAGACATTCTCAAGTTCATCCTCCAAGGTAGGAAGTGGGTATTTTACAGATGAAAAATCTGAGGCATAGTAACTACTCCAAGGTCATGCATCGTGGGAGTCAAGGCTAAGGCTAGAAATAGAATTCTGTTCCTAAATCCAGGTCAGGTTTTGTATTCACTAAATCACACTGACCTTATTGAATTAAAAGTTTGCTTGTTTGATTGTAAAATGTTTTGTGTCAATAACAATATGAAAATAAAAACAGTAATTAAGATTCCGTATCCTCTAAATCAAAGGGTTGCAGGTCAGGTGAATTTTAGATTACTGCTTGAAAGCCCTCAACGTAGGAAGACTGAGGTTCCCGTGACGGGATGACCGGATGTGTATGTGACCTATTTTCTGTTATGAGATTCATTATGACAAAGGAGCGGTGGCTAGCAATAAAATCTAAACACTGTAGAGGCAAAACAGCACTGAACTGAGGCTGGGATAGGACCAGGGCTAGGGGTTTTTGGTGTGTAGGTGGGTAAGTGGGAGGGTGGGAAGGAGAGAGGGAGGGAGGGGGGTTTTCAGCCCTTCCTTGGGAATAGCTGCCTTACCTGTGGGTGGTCTTATTAATGTACTTGAATCAGAAAACTGACCATGAATATAACATATGTTGTGGAATACTGAAAAAAGAATTGTATTGAAAGGAATTATCTACTTCTGGTTCAGCTCCTTAGAGTGAAAATCAAGGTAATGTAAGGATTTAGATAACTGAAGATTGGATGTCATATGGGTGCCAGAGAAGTAGTGTTTAATGAAAGTAGGTGTACCCACTTAGGGTTTTAGAACTGCCTTCTGAGGTACTGGGTGAAGAATCTGAGATGTGTAGGTCTTTATTCTCTCTGCTGAACTGTTCATACCTGAGGGAGACTTTTTGCCTGATCTGCATTTTGATCAGGCCAACGTTAACTAGTCAGGAAAAGAGGCTATTTAACTGGGCCACTCCTGGATTCTTCAGCAAACATGTGCTAATATATCCAACTGAAAACACACACACAAACACCTCATGACACCCTATCTTTCTCCAGCCCTATGTTTCTAAACTTCTTCACAATCAAACTTCTGGAAAGTTACCTACACATAAATTTGCACTTCCTTGACCCCATTTATTCTTCAATCCTCTCCAATTTGGCTTTCATTTTCACCTCTCCACTCAAACTGCAAGTCATCAAAGAACTCCGTATTTCTGCAATCAGTAAGAACCCTTCCATTCTGAGTCATGGTAACATTTAGCACTTGTCTACTCTTTCCATAATAAACCACTCTTTTCCCTTGGATTTTCTGATAACACAGACACATATGCAAACACAGACACACACATACACACACACATACACACACACTATCTCTATATACTAGAGATTTTCAGGGCTCAGTCTGCTTCCTTTTCATCTACTCTATACTTTGATTCTGGTATATCATTCACTCCATGGTATTATTCAATTTAGGATTTAAATACTATCTACAAGCTCAAGGCTTCCAAGTTTATGTATCCCACCCAGATAGCTCCTCTGAGCTCCAGGTTTTTCCATCTAACTGTTTATCTGGCCTTCCTACTTGGATTTCTCACAAGCATCTCAAATCGAACATGTCCAAGCATTGACCTTTCCCACAGCATCTGTTTCTCCACCTCAGGAAATGCTAGATGGACATCACCATTGATGTCGTAGCTCTAGCCCAAACTGAAAGTTCTCCCTGACACCACTTTCCCTCGTGAAATTCCCTGGTCCAACTCACCAATAAGACAAAGCAGTTCTGCTTCTAAAGTGCATCCTGTGTTTGTCTGTTGGCCCATCTTCACTGCCGCTTCTTGTGGCCTGATCACCGTTTTATGATCTGGGATCGGCTATGCAGTAACATCCTAAGTGGTCTTCCTGCCTCCATTCTCGTCCCCCCCGCCTTTAGTCCATTCTCCATTCTGCTGGCAGAGTAAACCTTCTCCAATACGTGTCTGTTCACTTCTCTGCTGGAAATGATTCATTGCCTTCTCATTGCTTTTAGGATAAAGGTTCCCATGGTCTAGTCTCTGACTATCTCCCCAGCTCATCCTATACCCCTCCCCTGGCCCCCATGCACCAAGCTCCAGACAGATTAGCCTTTCATTTCTTTGAAATGAACTCATCACACTTTTGTCCTATGTTTGGGCTTCTCACAAGCTCTCCCCCCTGCCTAAAATCATCATTACCCCACTCTTCATTTTCCAGGTCTCGAGGTATATGTTGCTTCTTTAAAAAACTGTTCAATTGTTCTTTTACCTACCTTCACATGCCACTTAAATCAGTTTCCTATTTTAAACCTTACTGAACTCTCTACTTTTTCATTCATTATACTCATAAAAATGTTTAATTATATATTTCTATGGCTATTTATTGAAATCCACCTCTCCTCTTCCACTGTAAACTCTGGAGGGCAGGGTTCATGTATGTCTACGTCTGTGGGGCGCATGGTAAACAGTCAATGTGTGAATGTTCTCAGCCACCAGTGAGAGTGTGTTGGGAGCAATTTGTTCCTAAAATTTATTAAAGTACCCAGTTTGTGAATGATTTCAAAGTCAACCATGGCTGGATTCAAAATTATCCCTATAAAAATTCCATGTTATTCTCTCGCATTCCAATGTGGATGGGCTATCTTGGAGCACTTTCCTTTCTTGGACACACCTGAATGTCACTGGGTTGCAGATCATCAACAGCAGCTCCTACAGCCACACTGGGCTAGGACTGGAACCGTCCTTTGGCTTCAGTTCAGGATGTGCCTGAAATGCTCAACCAAAGCAATGTGATGAGCATCTCTCTCTATGTGGCCTAAAAGTGATATGCATATCAGAAACACAGAAGTTTTGCAATGTGTGGCTGTCTTACTCAATGGCAGGGTCTGGTCCTGATCTTCTTTCTAAGCCCCATCTCTGTCTGCCTTTTCGCCCCACTCTCTCCTACCCCCCACCCCCCCAAACACAGCTCCTTCAGTACTTTACACTGAGCTACAACGGGCAACTTGTTATTCCTCAAGTACACTGTTCCCAATCCATGCTCTTCCCCCTGCCTGGGATGCTCTTCCTGCACTGGTAACATTTTCCTTTCAAAGTCCTAAGCAAATTTCTCCTCCTTTGGAAAGTCTTTCTTTCTCCATATCCTTCGTCGCCACCACCTACTGCACGTCCGATGGCCAAATACATTGTCTCTTGCTTCCTCATTCTCCAATCTCTTTGCCCACTCCCTAAGGTAGCCCTTCACGCTTTGCATTATATTTGGTTTTTGCCATGTTTTGAACTCCGTTGTATGCCCCTACTGGCTTTGGAACCCAGAACAGACTATGTGTTCAACAGTGGCGTGCTGAATTCAATAGGATGAATACATCTTGCTATGGTTATACAGATAGGGTTTCCACTAGACACTGACAAATCTCTCACCAAGGTGTGTGATGAACTTATGTAACCGTATGGTTTCTGATCATTAGGCAGTATCTGTGCCAGCACTTCCCCGTTCTCCTTACTCTGTCTTTCCAATACAGTGAAATAAATCAAGGAGAGAGTCAGTAGGTCGTCTTTGCTCTGACCGGCAGAAGCATTTCACTAAGGCACTAATTCTATTAAAAAAGACTTCTCAAATGTTTTCTGCTTCAGTTGCACAAACATTTCAACTCTAGAATCTGCGAGTAGAATTATCTGGACAATTCCATGAATCATATATTCCACTTTACGGCAAAGGCACAGCCTCAGTTTTCCCATCTGCAAAATGCAAATAATTACGCCTGCCACTTGGCGGAACTATCTTGAAGGATAATGAGATAAGAACACTCAGAGGAACTCAGAATAAACCTGTCAGAGAAATGCCAAGAATTATTATGCTGCTATTTCTGTGTGTGTGGTTTTTGTCACTTTCCTAACATAGCAAAGAAAAAGTATAACCACTAGGTTAAAATAATGCCTATCAAAAAAGGAAAAATCCCACCCACTGCAAATGTGCTAGGGCATCAACCAGGGTGATAATTATATTAGCATGGGTTTGGAGAAGAATCCCATATTTTGCGTAATATTTTAAATTAATATCTCCACAGCCTGGAGGCAGAATTCCTGAAATTCAAAGTCACATTGTATCAATGGGAGAATTTTAGCAGCATATCAAAAGCTTCACTGTGAATGACCTTTCAATAAAGGGTAACTTCCAGGAGAACATAAAATGTTTTTTTTGTTTCACATTTATGATAATTGTTAATGTAAAGTATTTAGAGAAAAATCAAAATCCGTCAGTTTAAAAGTAATGAGCTCCTCACTAAGTTAAAAAAATTATTTTTGAACATCATCACTTAATTTTCAGAGTTTAAAACAACAATGATTAACAAAGAATGATTATTATCATTATCATTTTAAATTAGGTTGAAAATGTGGCTTATGAGAAAGAGTGCCTGAAATAAAAACTAGAGCCAAAATAAACACTGAATTTTCTGTTATGGGTTTAACTGGGGGAAGGACTATGCTAATTTCCTTTTAATAAAATTATCCTTTCATCATTTAAGAGAAACATGAAAACTTCATAGAAGTTGAAATACCATTTCAGAACATGAGATCCACATGTTTGTTCATTATGATATTTATGTCATGTTACAGATGGAAATACTTCTAATCCACAGAATTAAGGGGGCTAGGACCCACTTTTCCGCTCCCAAAGCCCACTCTATGGAGAGTTGCTGGACACACTTGAACAGTTCTTAAAGAGTCCAGCAGGGGGCGGAAGTGCACAACCACAGCACCCAGAGCAGCCTTTGGGTCCTCAATACAAGCATTTCATCAACTATAATCAGGCCATTGCAAATGGGACGTTATTCGTTCTTGCTTTGGAAGTCTTAAAATGGTTTCCTGGTGAAATATTTTTAAATGAGAATTCTTCCAGTGATTTAACAAGTCAGCCATTATTGAATTGAAGTGTTAAATATGAGTTAGAGGCCTTCAGCCTTTTGCATGGCTTAGCTCCAGGGTTTCAGAGGCATTCCCAGGAAATGGTAGTGGCATTACTACCCAGTCTTCAGAAACAGACTTGTCCTTTTCTGTTTTTCCCCTCAGTATATTCTTCCACAATTTTTTTCTCTTAAGATATCTAGTGACAAGGTCTATCAAATAAGACACTTGTAGAAATCACACAGGACCTTCAGATAAGTTTACCTTCTAGTAATTGTTTTATAAACATGCTATATCAAGTGGATTACAAGTACAATCACTGCTGTGCTATAACTGTACTGAAATGTCACTGATTAAGATTGTAATAGGACAAGATTGAAGCCCCAATAATTACTGATTTGGAGACACATTCTACAGGTCTATGAGTCTATTTATTTTAAGAGAAGAGCAGAACTAAAATAAGAAAACTATATACTAAGAACCACTTTACTAATGTAATTTATATTTTTTACTACAATATAAATATTGTTAGGTTAATAATTCATTTCAAAGTGTAGATTTTATATAAAGAATAGGATAGAAATATTTATTCAGCTCCCTCCTATGTTAATTCCTGATATGCTACAGGATTTAAGAAAATGGATAATAAACGTGAAAAGTCCACCCATGTGGATTGGGATCAGTATGCTTCTTTTTTTTGATAAAATTGTTATTCACCTATATTGACCTTCAAGTCACTGTCATGGGCTGAAAATTTTGACTTCAAACTAAGAACTCAATGGACAGCCTTCTCACTAAAGCCTAAGTCACTCCCTGGTTCTTTTTTATTTTTATTTTTGACACTCCAGCAAATTTTATTTTGCAAATATTATCCCTTCTTTCAGCTCAGACTAAAAGGTCAAAACCCCAGTCATTTATGGTGACTCTTTGTGTTTGTATATGGTGTATGTAGGTCTGTGGTCAGGGAGGTGGGTAAAAAAACAGAGGAGGGTTGGCGTGCATTGTACTTTTGTTTCTTCGCTTTTATCTGATGTTTTATGCCAAGCTCTAAAGGAGGACTCTGGCCTCCGCCTATGGAGGCTGGCTGGTGTCATGTCATGTACATCGAACTGGTCACAGGGAAACTGGGTTCTAGGTTTTTTTCTCTTTAGTAGTGCCACCTTGGGAAGTCACTGCACATTTAGGGGGCCTCAGCTTTCTCATCTGTAAAACAATCAATTGGATGAGGAGATCACTAAGAATCCTTTAAACGTCAAGGTTCTGTGATTAACAGAATTCATTTCTTAGTAGGATGACAGAGTTAAAGCACCCTAGCACCTAATATTATCAGGCATTGGCTTAGACACCTAATATTATCAGGCATTGGCTTAGAAACCGAGGAGAAGCGTTCTCTATATTTGTGAACTTGGCGGAAGTTGAGAAGGATGGCAAAAGAGATAGAATGGATGTAAAAATATGAGTAGATGTTTGCTTTAATTTGAATAGCCTCTTGTTTTGTTTTGTTTTGTTTTGTTTAGTGCTCTGAATAGGAATAGGGAAAAAAAAAAAGGTTAGTATTTACTGGAATTGCTATTTTTAGGTCATTCAGGGTTAATGACAAATTTCCATTGTCACACATAAGAGGTCTTACTTACGTAAACCATTTTTACACAGCTTGTGTAAATACAAGAAACCAAAAGCCCTAACTGCTGTTTGCTTCTCATGGGTTCAAACTGTCACTTAACTCTATAAAATATTTGGCTTTAGAATCCTAACAGTCTTTAGCTATTGTCCCAAGCAAGGTAAATTATCTAGATAGCTAGGACAATGATGAGTTTCAGGCTGTATTTATCGTACCTTTAAAAGCAAACTAGATGCCACCAAACAGCTTAAAGGAATGAGAAGAAAGCACATGACCGGAGGGCACACGGACACAGGACTCGGAACTGTCAGGGCACGTACCTGTCGGAATGAATGCCGTGTGTTGCTGCAGCTGTGCACTGGTGAGAGCCTGCTGGTAGTGCAAGACGCTGGGATTAAAGACGGTGCTGGCACCGTTGCTTTTTTCAAGTGCTTGTCTCTTTGGTAAAGGATGAAGAGCACCAGGAGGAAAGGCCTATAAGTGAAGAATTGGATAAGATATGTATAACTCAAAGTGAACACACCTTCAGCGTCCACAGAGATCATCAATTGCAACATACTTTAAAACAATGACAGCTAAGGAGATGCGTCTGCCATGCACCTTAATTTAAACAGCGGCAAAGTCGAATGAGTGAGAGTTTGTTACCGAGAGCAAAGCATGATTTCTGTAATCCAAAACGGTAGCATCTTAACTAAGGAAAAGAAAAGCTATCAAGCAACAACAACGAAAAATGACTTCAGCTTTTAAAATGAGTTAAACTAGTCTAAGGGGGGAAGGAAGCATTTGTGTTATTATTAATACCTATTCTTTTCCTTAACAAAGTGGCAATTTCTTGAATTTAAAGGTTAATTAGAATTATAATGAGCATTTTTCCAAGCCAAGTAATTTAAATTTGCTTCACTCTTTTGGAAAAGGTATTAAAATTTGTTAGGATTAATTTATTCCACATATTACATATGAAAATGAGATGGCTAAACACCTTATTGAATTTTTTTCATTAATTAATAATAATGATTGTTTGCAACCAATATTTTACAAGTAATACAAATCTCAGATGGTTCTCTGAAAAGCTACATGCAAAGCGAAAGGTGAAAGGTCAAAGTACCAGGTCTACAGATGCTTCGAGAGGTCGCTTCATTGCTTTGGCAGTCGACTGAGTCTTTTAATAACAGGCAGCGAGCACATGATGGCAGTGGGCCAATGGGATTCAAGCGAATTAACATACAGGTAAACAGCAAGCAGAGGTGCATCATGGGAACGGCATTGCATTGTGGATAGGTGAGAAGGAAAAAAATATTCTGAATGCAATATACAACGTACAAAACACTAGGCATGCACAACAACAAAAATGTTCTCTAAAGAAATGAATATTACACCTTAAATTAGTATTGAAGCAAAAATGCATCTACTATACCTTAGTTAAAAGCATATAAGAGAGTAAAATATAGATGTTTGAAATTCAGGAAAGTTAATTAAAACAGCAGCTTGCATACACACCATAAGCATTTTTTACATTGCTTCAGGAAAAAATGCAAAACTTTTAAGGGCCACAGGATTGAAGAACTTCTGATAAGTTAGTTTTCAAATAGAAAATAATGAATGCACTACGTATAACATCCAAGTTATAAGATCCAAGTTGAAAAAAAAGATAATATCTTTAACCATTACAAAAATAATTTTTAATGAAGATCTAGCCTAACAAAATGAAGCGGCAAACTGAGACAAACAATTCAGGCAAAAAAATATTCAAACACAAGATTATTTAGGCAAAACTGTTTGGGTTTGGATCTTAATTTTTTTGTCTGAATTATGTGGATAATTGTCTCAGTTTTTCTCTTCACTTTGCTAGTGTGGATCTGGTAACGTGGAATAAGGTTCCAAGCTTAACAAGTTTTGAATTTGCATAGTAGGTTTCTCAAATTTCCTGCTTTTATTCCATCATATGGTTTCTAACGACTAACTTATCATCCATTCTGTTTTCCACCACATTTGAAATTTTAATTCAATTTATCGCAAACAACTTACCAGATTACACTAAGAAAATACCCTTTAACGGGTATTTAGTGTCCTCAGGTATCAAAATAATTTATACTTAATGATTCTAGTCATACTTTTAAGTATAATCCGTGACCAACCCAGTTAATGAGATGTGGGAAACTCTTGGCTAGAACAAGTACAATAGCTAAAAATAGCAAACAGCTAAAAGATAGCAAAGAACTGCTTGGACTGTTAGAAGTCAGATAATATCTTTAACTTATAACCATACTTGTGGGCAGATAGTTTCAGTTAAACAGCTGAAATAATAATAAATAGTGATTGATTTAGACCATGATGAAAAAATTTTCCTGTTCCTTGATAACTGTTGCAAAAGAAATCTAAAAAATTTATGATGGAATTCTATGAAAATAAAGAAATTCAAAGGAATAGCTCCAATGCAAACAAAAGAAATGAAATACCCATTTTCTATGTTTAGCACAATAGGTAAATCCCTAAGGTTTGCACAATAAATACAAAATGTTTTATTCTAAAGTTCCGAGTTACAGCTATGGCATTTGAAAGAAAATGGGATAGTATTTAACCCTCAAAATGGGAAACAATGAATCATATCTTCCTTGGCCAATAAAGAGCTGTTCATCATCATTTGAAGACTCGGGATTAAAAGTATGGAGGTGATAGGAGGTAAAGGAAGGAGCTAAGGGTGGAGCGGGGTGGAGACTAGCAATAAAGCAGAAAGGACTCTAGGTAGAGGAGAGGCTTAGAATGGCCAGTGGAGAAGCTGCTTTGGAAGGCAGCCTGGATAGAGGCCAACCCATAATATGAAATCATCGTTCTTCAGGCAGAATTGTGAACATTTTCAAAACCCAGCAAGCTTCACAATGAGAAAGGTTCTTTGAATATTCTTTCCTCAAGTGTCAGTTTGCCATGATGTAACTTTCATGACACCATTTTTGTTTAAAATCTTTCATTCCTGTATCGTTTTACACTGCTAGGTAATGCAGTTTTTAAAAATTAAAAAAAAATTTTTTGCTTATATTAGTCTGTACTAACTACATAAAGCTGCATAGCCTGTTCTCATAGAGTCCACTAAGAACGTTAACTGGATGGTTAAACTCAAAATCATTTTGGCCTCAACGTCCTGGTTTCAGTTCTTCCCTTCACTTTTCCAATCTTTGAGAGTTATAGAACAAATCTTCTATCAGGTTGATCTCTTCTGATATGCTAACTAGAAGAGTGATTATGTCTCCACAGGCTGGTATTTATGAACAAAATTTTGATTTTACAGAGCATCATTTAATGAAGTCTCCAAGTAGAAAAAAGAAATATTAAATATTTCTCCTTAGGATCGACACCTGAAAGGTTACTGTTCTCTTTCTTTTCAATCTTAGTTTGATGAAATGCAATTTTGACAGAAATTATAATAAACTAGGAATTTAAAGAAGCTGAGAGCCCTAAACTGAGCTGGACAGTGACAGTGACAGCATTTCCCTGTCTGCCACTCCTTATTTGGGGTTTTCTTTACTAAATGCAAATATCTTGTCTTTTCAAGGAAACACTAAGGTCTTGGAGGGTCGAGTGTACATGTCAATATCTTGCACACCTCACACTTTGAGGCACATGTGTAGAATGTTTTTAAAAAACTGTATGGATGAATAATCATGTTCTAATGTGGCTTTGTAGTACACAGATGTTCCGTTTTAGAGGGTATTATGTGGCTGCAGGCATATGTTTACCTATATTGAAAGATCTTCAGGCTTAAAATAGACCTGAGAGATCCCCAAGCCCGGTGCATCTTGGGAGCTTCCTTAGGCACCTATGCAGAGAACGAGGTTCTCTTTAAGTGAGCCCCTACTGTGTGCCAGGCACTGGGCACCCATTCTTGCTGGCTTCACCAACATTTCTGATCCTTTGCCCCTCCGGGCTTTCTCCAGCCTTATATACATTCAGCCAGGCTTTTCATTTTCTGGCTCAAGGAGCAAGCCAACTTCAAGCCAAGGCAAGCCAACCAAGGGCCCAGCATTAGAGGCAAAGACCAAACCTGAGGAGTCAGGAAATGCTGACGACGGTAATCAGACCTGCCACTCGAATGTGGAAGAAAAGGATGTGGACAAGTAGGATGGGATTCAAAGTTCCTGTACATGTTTTCTTGAACAACTGGAACTTATCTAGCTGATGGCAGCTGGTCCTGTTTCCTTTTACAAAATAAGTATCTCCTGGTGTAGCCCCATTTTGGTGTGTGTGTGAAGAAAGACTGCTGACTTGAAGGTCAGATACCCTTTGTGTTAAAATTACCAAAGAGAAGCTCTGTCTGGCTTATTTATTTATTTATTTATTTTTGCGGTACGCGGGCCTCTCACTGTTGTGGCCTCTCCCGTTGCGGAGCACAGGCTCCGGACGCGCAGGCTCAGCGGCCATGGCTCACGGGCCCGGCCGCTCCACGGCATGTGGGATCTTCCCAGACCGGGGCCCGAACCCGTGTCCCCTGCATCGGCAGGCGGACTCTCAACCACTGGGCCACCAGGGAAGCCCTGTCTGGCTTATTTTTACATTTGAAAAATTCTGATGAGGATGATGCTCATGTTTTAAGAGGCAGTGCAAAAGAATAAGGCTCTAAAGGAAAGAGATGGCTCTTTTTCTGGAATCAAAGCTTTAAATTCCTTTTCAGGGTCCAATTAATCCAAAGAAGGGGAAATCCCGGCAATAATAAAAATTGCACTGCAGAAATTCTTGGTGTTCAGATATGGAACCCAGGGGAATGGAATACTAATATCTTCTGACTGCAATCATCACTCCCATTTGTTCTTTTTTTTTTTTTTTTTTTTTTTTTTTTTGTGTGCGGTACGCGGGCCTCTCACCGCCGTGGCCTCTCCCGTTGCGGAGCACAGGCTCCGGACGCGCAGGCTCAGCAGCCATGGCTCACGGGCCCAGCCGCTCCGCGGCATATGGGATCCTCCCGGACCGGGGCACGAACCCGCATCCCCTGCATCGGCAGGCGGACTGCCAACCACTGCACCACCAGGGAGGCCCCCATTTGTTCTTTTAAATAAGGAAATAATCGTTTTTCTTCAGTGTACCGAGTAATCTTGCTACGAGAATAAGAATACTGTGACTTCATCCAACTGCAGCTAGACTGGTTTCAAATGAGCCTCTCACTTCAACTATAAAGACATGACAGATTCAGTAATTTTCATGTCACTGTCAGAAAGAAGCTGACGCTTTTGTTCTGAAACTACATTCCTGTGGGTTGTCTTTGACGGTGCTGCAAGATCACCTGAAGTATCAGAACTCCAAACCTGGGCACAGGGTAACAATCTAGAAAACTATGGTAACTAAATATACTGACATCCACTGCAGCAACGTCTGTGCCTCTTGATGAAAATGATGTGAAAATGCACAGAAAGGCACATGGAGGAGTCGAATCTTGATTTAAAGATACTGGGCTGTTCGTGTAAATGGCCATTTCTTCTCTTATCTCCATCAACCCAGGTCATCTACCATTGACATACTCTAGGTGCACTGTTCCTTCGGTGATTGAAGAACGTATTGACTGCAGATGTTAGAACTGGTACTTCTAGGTAACAGCCGGATAAATCAAGGCTCAGATAAATTCAGGGCTCAGCTGTAAAGGTCACTATTAGTACCAGTGTTTTTTTGTATTTAACAGGTATTTGAGGTATAGGGACTACGTTTTTCATAGTCCCAGAACCTCGTCTCATATCCCAGTGGCCAGAGATGGCCATCGTGATCCAGGCTGAGCCAATCATGGCATGCTATTACTCTCCCCACAGGACAACCACCAAAATGACCCTGGTGGCTCTTTTTTTTTTTTTTTCCTAATTAGAGATGGTATAGATACTATTTTTGTCTCTTGTCAGGAAATGTAAGAATGTGTCCCTACAGGTGTCCAAAGCCATGGTCAGTGTTGTCTGGAGAAGCTGATCTTAGAGAATGGAGCTGATATACCAAGAGAAGCAGAAAAAAAGAAAAGAGAGAGACCTACTGGTTTTCAAGTTTCTGGATCCATCTACCCCTGAGCCCTATTTTACCTCTCCTCTCTTGGAGGGCACTAAATGATCTAGTAAAGTTGTTGTCTCTTGCAACCAGAGTTCTGATTAGCCTTGGGGGTCTCCTTGATACCTAGTTATGATTTATAACATTCGCTTGAGGTAAAAACGTGTTCTTTGTGCCCAACGATCAACACACCAGTTAGAATAAATCTGGGCTGGCCTGAAAGAATGATTACAATGAAAAACATTTTACTTCTCGGTCGGATGAGACCTTCACTAAGTGGATGGTAAGATGGATTCCACACTGCAGAAGTATATAGAAGACCTCATTTGCGCTCTAAAAGAATTCCTTTTTCATCAGCATTAAGTGACCAATTGATTCTCATCTCCCCTACAGGTCCCTCACCCCCTGCACCTAATTATAATCGGTTTTGAAAACCACTCTTTTCTGAGAACAAAAAGGGGAGAATTTATCTATATTGTCCTGACTCTCTTATGTGGATGCATACATTCCCACATATATAGAAACTCACACACAGAAAAATTACTGTTATGTCCAGTGATGGAAAAACACTAAAGGGACAAGGACTCTGAGAAGAAACAGTGAGAGAGATGAAGGACTCAGTGCCCAAGATTCTTGGAAATAAGCTGAGATTGGAAAGGTGTGAATAAGCACACAGGCCACACTAAGCGGTGATGACGTTAAGGGCAGGCTCCGTGCCTTCCTCTCTGCATCCCTGTTGCTTATCACTGGGCCAGGCCTTATAAACATTTGTGGAGGGAATTCCCTGGCGGTCCGGTGTTTGGGACTCTGTGCTTTCATGCCGAGGGCCCAGGTTCAATCCCTGGTCAGGGAACTAAGGTCCTGCAAGCTGTGTGGTGTGGCCAAAAATAAAATAATAAAAAATAAAACGAATCGTTCTCTAAAAAAATAAAATAAAATGAATCATTCTCTAAAAAAAAAATTTTGTGGAAAGAATGTTGAGTAATATGAACTTGGTGTGTAACAGCTACCCTTGCATTCTGATCAGGCATTAGTGTATGAAGTGGTGGTCGCTAGTTAGAACAATGTGTTTTAAACTATACCTTTCATCTCTGAAGCCGTATCTGTCTTTCTTGAGGGATGACTGGCCGCTGAGTCTTTCCTGGCCCTCCTCCACCCCGGACCCCATTATGCATTTCCCTTGTGTCATGGAGGAGCATTATCGCTTTGTCGCTAAACTCCAAGCTCCCCGAGGGCAAGGAAAGCTGCCTAATTTATTTTTTCCAGCCAGCAAGTGCCTGATGCACGGCAGGTCTCATTATGTAATATGTTTTGAATGAATGGACGCCCAGTGCCTATCATGTATTAAAACAGATTTCTGTCAAGCCAGAGATCTCACATGAAAACAAATTAATTCTAAAGGCCAGTGCGATGGTTCTCAAACTTTGCTGCACACTGGGATCAACTGGGAGCTTCTAAATAAATAAAGGAAGAATAAAGAAAGAAAGCCCCTGCCCAGGCCACATCCAAACTAATTAAATAAGAAACTTGGGGGAAGGGACTGATGTTAGAACCTTTCAAGATCCCTCAGGTAATCCCAGAATACAGCTAAATTTAAGTGTTCTAGGGGCTTCTCAAAATGTTACTGTGTATACAAAACACCTGGGGATATTTTAAAATTCGAATCCAGAGCCCAAAGGTCTGGGGTGGGGCCTGAGACAGGACAGTGACTCAGGGACCTGAGGCTGGGTTCCAGGGCTTTTTTTTTTTTTTTTTGCCAAGCACCAGCCCTACAGCTCCATCTTCAGCTGTTTCATGACTTGATGTTCTGCATAAAATTTCATTTAGGGAGAGAGAGTTCGCAGCATGGCCTTTGTGATAAGTGACAGAAGAGGGACAAAAGACGGGGGTAGGGAAAAGCCGGGCAGCTGGGGCCGCCAGCCGAGGGCTCCTGGCTCCCGACTGCTTCTCGGGAGCGCTGCGGGTGATGCGCAGCCGCCGCCGCAGGCCTCCCGCCCTGTTTCCCTCTCTCTCTATCTCTGTCTGTCTGTCTCTCTGTCTCTGTCTCTGGGCCGCCTCCCTGGTCCTTCCCGCTCTGCGAGGAGCCTGGGCCGGTCCCGCCCGTGTCAGGTCTCCGAGCAGAGCTGGGCGTGGGGAAGGGCGCTCGCACCCGCCCCGCGTTCCCTGCGCCCGCCTGAGGGATTTACTTATTGTGCTGCAGAAGGGAAGGAGGGAGGGACAGAACAGAACAGAACAAAACAAAACAAAACGGGGGCAACCGAGACAGGACGTAGGCAGCGGAGCAGCGGGAACAGCAGCCGTCCCCCGCTCCCAGCGGTCTGGGGAGCGTGCGCGTCCCCGCGCGGAAGGCGCGGCTCCGGGCTCGCGGGCCGGGGAAGATGCGCGGCGCGCGCGCCCCACTTACCATGACTGTGGCCGCGGCCGCGGCTGCCTGGGCGGCCACCGCGGCCTGGTTGGCTTGGTGCTGCGCAGCTTTGATTTTGGCCTGCAAGTGTGCAGGAGGGTGAAAATATTTGCATTTCTCCCTCATGCAACGCCCCTTTATGTAATCCATACAAACGGTTACGGTGTTGTCGTTTGTGTCGATCATGGTGCTGTCGGCGGGGTGTGCAAAGCGGCAGTCAGTCTCTCCCCGGGCACAGTTTCCTCGCTGGAACTCCCTGCAGACCTAGGACACGGGGAGAAGAGCACACGATGCAGAAGGAGGCCCCAGGGCCGCCGGGAACTACCTCTGCGAGCGCAGCCACGATGTAAAAAAAAAAAAAAAAAAAAAAAAAAAAGAAAAGGAATAAATGCCTTTCCTTTCTTTTAATGGTGGCTTTTGTGCCATTTACAATATAAACATTCGATTATCCAGGATTCAAGTAACTGGAATCCCGGGCAAAATAATTTGAGTTTTACTTCGCCCTCTCTTCTGGGGTGAGAATCTGTATTAAGAAAGTCAAAATCTGCAGTTAAATCAACAAGGCCCCCATTGTTCTTGGGATTTATTTATTTAGAGAAGGAAAGGAGGGAAGGAGGGAGGGAGGGAAGGAAGGAAGAAAGGAAAGAAAGAATAGTTTATTATATATATATATATATATATATAGTAATTTGGAGATTATCTATGTGTGTGTATATATATCTATACACACACATGTATATAAAATTTGGGCGTCTATATATAGCCACATCTTCTTCTACCATGACAACTCTGGGATTTTATAGACTTTTTACATGGAGGGATTATTTCACCAAAGATCAAGCCACAAGGTCATTGCTGCACAACTGCTAAAAGAATAAGGCGACGTGACGAACTTGTTTCTCCTCTCTGAGGATGGGGAGTGGGGCTGGAGTGAACGTGAATACTCCCGTTTTCCCATAGGTCTATCCTGCTCCACAAAGATAACGTATGCTTATACTCATAAATTAGGAGAACTACGATATCTAAGACACCAAAACTTTCATTTAAGTCACAATATTATTATTTCTGACAGCACAGAAAGAAGGTAAAAATACAAAATAAAACGGAGAGAAATATGGGAAGAGATAAAGGGAAAGAAGTAAAAGGAGGGAAGTAGAATAGAGTTTGAAGTGTGATGTATGGGTTTTTTTTTAAATTCCTTAATCCTTAATTATCCTAAAATCTCAAGTAACTGCGCAATGCTCCATCCTCTGAGAATTCTTGTGGATCAGGAGTTTACTGTTTAAAGAAAATTTTCTTTGGAATTTAAAGAGTATTCTTAACCCTGCCCTAAATACCGATAACGTCAAGTAACACAAATAACATATATACATAATAGTTATATTTATAAATACCATTATCAGGGAAGAATTACTAGTAAAATTGTAAGTTATTTTCTTCTCAGGCTCCACATCCAAAGCTGATGTGCTCAAGCGGTGGTTCACATCTTTATCATTAGTGACATTACAGGAAGGGTCACTGACATGACATTCAAGCCTTGTGAGAGTCAAAAGTACTTGGGAAATACAGTTTCACTGACCAGTGACCAAGCGAGTTTAAAGGGTAAACAGATAAATCACAAAATTATTCATTGTTTCCTTCTACTTTGGATATTATCCAACATTCCATCTTTAGCTCATAAAATGTACAAAATAAAAATTACTAAACGGTTCCCACAGATCCTGAGTATGCCTCCCTCTGTAAGTGGAATGACTCCAGGCTAAGACTGCATTGGGGTGTAGAGTAGCCATCAGGCATTTACCAAGGGGCTCTGTGTGCAGCTGACTTCATTCCTGGTTTGAAATGAATTGCAAGCTGCTTTGCTAAAGTCCTCGTGAATCAGTTTTACATATGTCTTTGTCTACCAATCCTGTTGGGAACGACAACTTGTTCCCAACTCAGCTGATTTAATTTGTTTTCTAAACCACACGGTCACGTACTGAACACGAAACCTTCATGGGTCCACCAGGTGGAGCCCCAAACACTTTTCCAGTCCCATGAAAGGTCTGTTCAATATTCACAGGGTTAGTCTTGATCAAAACAGTAGCGATGGGAGTTTATTGTCTTTTCATTTGGGGATCTATATACTCCAGATGGAAGCTGATATTAGGTGACATTTTATCATTTTCAATATTTATTGTGCAAATATTTAAACAAATGCACATTGAAAGAACATTGTCAAATGATCCAAGGCAAAGCACAGTGTACATCCTAACCATACATATATATCACCTAACAACTAACTGGTGGTTGAATGAAAGGAACTCTTTGAAAAATCTATCAGACTCTTTACACACCCATATAAAATGCTCTATTAAATGTCATAGGATACAGTAGTTAAGATAAATGGATGAATGCCCTAACTGATTCAAGAGAAATTTTACCTAGTAAAGTACAGGTGAGTTGGTTTGACTCATGACTTAAGAATTATGTTTTATAAATATATGAATTTTTTAAGTTTTTATTTTATATTGGAGTATAGTTGATTAACAATGTTGTGTTAGTTTCAGGTGTACAGCAAAGTGATTCAGTTATACATACACATGTATCTGTTCTTTTTCAAATTCTTTCCCCATTTAGGTTGTTATATAATATTGGGCAGAGTTCCCTGTGCTCTGCAGTAGGTCCTTGTTGGTTATCCATTTTAAATATAGCAGTGCGTACCTGTCAATCCCAAACTCCCTAACTATCCCTTCCCCCCACTCTTCCCCCACCCAGTAACCATAAGTTTGTTCTCTAAGTCTGTGTTTTCTTGACTTTTGTAGATCACTTGAATTTAAGTTAAAGAAAATATCTCAAATCAATAATTAGGTTTTCCCAGGCTCCGGTTCCCCCTGTTTACCTGTACATAACTGGGGCTGATATCCTGGAACATGCTAGAGCAGCCATACTAGTTCTTCAAATACTGAAATATGATCATACCACTTGGTCAGTAGTCATAGTCCTACGTCCTCCCACCCCTGTCCCTGAGTGTCTCCCTTGTCCTGGCTGCTGGCCTCCTAACCTGCCCGTTACCAGACCTTTCTAGGATCCAGCAAAGGTTCATGCCTGGCACAGCTGGAGCCCTTGGGAGCCATCTTCGTGGCCTGCATAGTGATTGATTCAATGTTCCATTGGTTGTTACATATTTTGCCCCTGAACACACATTCCACACAACAGATTTTTTGTTTGTATTAAACTTATTCTTTTCCCACAGACTAATTTCCTTTATACTTGGCCTTAAATTCAAACAATAGAATTATGAATGCATGGCTTTTAGGTGAATGTGTGTGCATGGCTGTTTTACAAGACTGAATTAATATCTTACAAGCATTCACTTACATAGAGGTATAGTTCTACCACAAATGCATCTCAAACCACAAATATAATTGAAGTACCTCCAGTTTGTCAGTCCTGAGAAGTTTCTGAGTTGCAGTTGAGCCCGGGACAGTGACAGGTGGACTTCCGGGAACAATAACAGGTGTGGTGGGTAGAATTTCCGTTGGGACTAACCCAACTCCAGGGGTTACCGGTGCTAGGTAAGGAGCAAAACTAATCGCCGTATTTGTCCCTATTGCGGGACCTACAGGAAAAGTGGGCTGTTAAAGGAAGATAACACAAGACAAAGGTTCCTTTAGAATAAAACTTTAAAAAATCACCAGCAAGTGTCATTTGAGCAAAATTCATTCATTGCATACAAGACTCTTTGTGTTAGTTGCATAGATCAGTGCTGAACTGTGAAAATTCATTAAGCTTCTCTGTTTTTTGCTTAATAGAAATGAAGTCCATACAGATCCTCTCCTCTCCTCCCCAAACCACACAAACACGTGGGAGAACATGATAGAAACCGAACTACAGGGACCAGGTTAAACTTTTATCCCCATGAAAGTGTTCTCTAGAAAAGGATAATTTCACTCTAATTGCTCATCATTCCAAACTACTGAGTGGTCCGACAAGAAGGCAGTAAAACTTAGGGAATGCTGACTCACAGTCTTTGATTTCTCCGACGTGTCTCTCAAAGGGAGAGGAAGAAAGAAAAACCCTTGACTATAGACTGATTTTCAGACTGACCAAGTTTATACACTCTCAAAAAGTGGGGATTATTTGGTATTTTATTTTGCTCAGATTTACCAGTATGTTTCCGTATTCTATCACTAGCATATATAACCCCAAAACTCATAGGCAGCTTACATCTAGACCTGCTATTTCTTGCTCTAGCTCAACTATGTCTAGATCCAATCTTCCTTTCCTGAAAGGTTGGACAGAAGGGCTTGAACTTTTCCATTGGCCATTAAAAGTTGCTTTGGGGGCTTCCCTGGTGGCGCAATGGTTGAGAGTCCGCCTGCCGATGCAGGGGACATGGGTTCGTGCCCCGGTCCGGGAAGATCCCACGTGCCGCGGAACGGCTAGGCCCGTGAGCCATGGCCTCTGGACCTGCACGTCCGGAGCCTGTGCTCCACAACGGGAGAGGCCACAACAGTGAGAGGTCCGCGTACCGCAAAAAAAAAAAAAAAAAAAAAAAAAAAACCAACAAAAAAAGTGGCTTTGGTTTCCTAGGTCACAAAATCAACGCAGCAGTGATAAGGGCATAGAGTTCCTTACTAAACTTCTCTATCACTATACGCTTTGTCCAGGGATAAGAAGAAATATATTAGAGGGTTGAAGGGATGATTGTTTTCAAAAGCTTCACCTGAAAATATGCCTTTCAGAAAGGAAATAATGCACATTTAAGAGAACAACAAACTTGGCTTCACTTTTAAAGAGCCAATGTTAAAAATGTACATTTAAGAGAACAACAGGGCCTCCCTGGTGGCGCAGTGGTTGAGAGTCCGCCTGCCGATGCAGGGGATACGGGTTCGTGCCCCGGTCTGGGAGGATCCCATATGCCGCGGAGCGGCTGGGCCCGTGAGCCATGGCCGCTGGGCCTGCGCATCCGGAGCCTGTGCTCCGCAACGGGAGAGGCCACAACAGTGAGAGGCCCGCATACCGCAAAAAGAAAAAAAAAAAAAAAAAAAAAAAAAAAAAAGAGAACAACAAACTTTTGCTTCACTTTCAAAGAACTGATGTTAAAAACTTAAGATGCTAAAGATTTTTCTTAGAATAAACTTTGCACTGAATTGGATCTGAAGAGTTTTTGTTTGTTTTGTTTTTAGTTATTGGATGACTTTTACCCTATTTATTTTTAGGATATTTTCGGTATTTGCAATCACATGTTAATGCAATTTTCTCATATTGAACTATGTGGTTGACCATGTCATGCTACTTCTCTATTTGTACATTATGGGTAACATTCTTGTTGTCTATTTATAGCTCTGAGTTGTTGAACATATGGGAAAAATAATAATCTGTGTGTATTAAGTTTTTTGTTGACAGCAATAATGGAAAAATATCTTTTACAAACGATGATGTTAGAAAGCAGTGAATTATTGATAGTTTGTGCGGGGAGTTCTTGGAGAGGCTGAAAGGCTTCACTGAAGTGGCTGGTCGGGGGAGGGACGGAAGAGGTGATTCTAATGGTCTTAGAGGGCTGCTGCTGCGCTCTCACAAGGGGCTCTTAGATCTTTATGGCTCTGACATAAACTTCACTTTGGGGGAAAGTTGCTTCATGAGGTCTTAACATGGGAAATTGATGGCAGTTAGGATTTTTTTTCTTCCTTGACTTTCTACAGAGTTTTATACATGAATGTTTTCCATTTTCAACCTATTTGAGTCATAATTATAGAACGTTGTGGTTTTCAGTAACTGTAGCTTTTACAATTTAGTACTGTTGAAAAGAAGCCAAGTGATTTAAATGGTATAAGGGCTCTATAATGTTAGGATTTAAGAAAATCAATTCTGAAAGGTCATAAATCACAACAGATCAGTGATTCAAAGAACCAGCTATATCAGAAATGCCTGAGGGGAATTTCATAAATAGAGATATCACAAATTCTGACTCAATATGTCTGGGCAGGGTCCTTGAGATTTGCATTAAAAAAAAAACTTACTACATGATCTGATGTGGAGCCCAGTTTGGGGACAACTGTCATAGATGAGGAGTGAAAATAAATATTAGGAAAAACCAGTACTAGTGGTGTCATTTAATCTAGAGGCTAATGATCGAAGTAAACATTTAGAAACTAGAGCTCTCCCCACATCTCCATTTTTGACTTTCTGTTGAAGCAAATTCCCAACCTCCTTCCCTTTTAGATAACTTGAAGCCCAGGTCAGTGTAGGGACACACATTCAGGTTGTACCTTGACTGTTAATGGGCTGTCAGAACCTCAAAACCCATTTCCCAAAACCTTTTTGGATATCAACAAATCTCTCGCCATTAGCCAAGTTTTGTTCCTTGTTCATCTAATTTAATGGTCAAAAATGAATGTTGCAGTTTGTTTTATTGATGTTAGCTGTACTATAGGTCACAGAGAGTATTATTTAAAAGTAAAAACACAAATATTAGACAAAGGGAGACAGGAATTCGAAATCCTGAGCTCGGCCAGTTATTAATCTTTACCCTGGGCAGGAAATCAACCTCTCTGAACTTTAGTTTTCTCATCTGCAGAAGGGAAGTAAAACTACTCAGCTTAAAGACTTGGGCTGAGCAAGGTGTTCGTTCTTTCTTAGAATACTTCGCATGGTTGGAACGCAAGAAATAGCACCTATCATTAGTAGTGTAAAAATCATTATTAATAAAGGTTTTTTTCCCCCAAATTGTCCATTGATTCTATAACAGGAATGTAGTCAGGATAGCAATATAATACTAGAGGTATAAAATCTTACTAAATGATAGCAAATATCTTCTTTATTTTGAAATATAGGTTGGGAAAGTATATATTTTCTTTCATGTGAAAGTTAAAAGTTCATAAGCTTTATGAAGATAGATTCAATTAGATATTTTCTCTTTTTTTTATCTAGAGTGTTTTTTTGTTGAAGTTGAATAGTAAAAAAAATACAGTTATGGTAATTTTCAGAGATGGGCACTATATTATTTATTATTATTATCATTGACAGTAATACCTTACATCTGTGAAAGGTTCGGCTGTTTTCAAAGCATTCTCACACACAGTGTCTTCTTTAATCTTCTCAATACTCGCGAGAAGCAAGAGTGGCAGCGAGAACTGCACAGTCTTCAGGTGAAAGCAATTTAGAGTAGAGACCACGTGGATTCCCCAAGGTCAGCGCTGCCCAGGCAGAGTCAAGGCAAACTACCCAGCACCCCTGGCTCCCAGTCTGGGGCTGTTTTCACTCCTCTGCACTTACTAGATTTCATTGGTCATTTCTTAAAACAGAAGAGGGAACAAAACCACGAGTTGCCCTTACAGACATAAGCATACAGAGTGAGCATTGGCGGGGAGCCGTGTCCCACAGTCAGCCAGGGCCTCCCGCAGGCAGGAGGTTAGGGCTGCTCTGAACAGCTGCCTGGAAAAGTGGGTCTCAGACCCTGGATTCAAATTAAGGTCTCCAGGTGGAGTTGAGGCTGGTGTCTGAACTTGAGTCTGAGTTGGTAGCTAAGTAAGAGAAGGGCAGGTGACTCTGCTTCTGGAAGGCCACGAGCTGGGGCTTGGGAGAAGCGGCCCTGCAGTTCCCGCAGGAGGGCTGTTGCCAGGTGGTCTGAGACGAGATCCATTTGGTCCTCCTCATCTCTCAGCACTAGCTGCAGTGAGAGAGGCCAGAGGACAAGAGCTGCAGAGAGTCTTCGGGAAGAAAATCGTGTCCGAAATGCCGGTCTTGCCACCTTCGCTCTGGGCTTCACCCCACCTGCCTGTGTTTCTCACTCTCCACTCTTCCTTCTCAGTACCTTACAGCAGTGGGTCTGGGTTCAAAGATCACACACTCACATGTGCACACGTGCTCTTTGATATTTTGTAGTGGTGACGAAGGATCAGGGCTGGGGAGGAATGACTAAGTGGCCCGAGGTATTTTATGGCTCTAAAATGTAGTCAATTGACTTTTTAAAACAAGAGCCTGAGAGCTCATACATTTAGAAAGCTCTGACTTCAAAGGGTAGGTATTTGGCACTCAAACTGAAAGGCCTAAAACATGGCATCTCTTAAGGCTTCTCCCTTTACTCCCGGAAGCACCTCTGGAGCACAGAATACTCAAAGCTAGACCTCACCCCCAAGGACTGGATTGCATAGGCTCTTGAATCCCTGTCCTACTAAAGGCTACCCACCTACTGCTTTATCTTGAGTGTACGTGGGAAGGTTGTGTGGGAGGTGAGGGGTTGGGGGCAGTGTACTGGGAAGGGAAGGGAAGGAAGAATTGCTGTTACACTCTGTTAGGAACTGGAGAAAGAAAAACTGCTAGGAGGAATAAGGTGAAGGAGACTTTTGAAATGTAATGAATTTGAGACAGAAGAGGAAAAAATAGATTGCATTTTCATTCATTCAGTAAATATTCATTGGTGGTACAGACACGGTGCCAGAACACTGTGTCTACATTTATTGAACTTAAACCCTAATGGGGAAGGACAAAGAAATAAAATGACAATTCATTTTTATGGATAAGCAGAAATGAGGAGGCCTCACTGGTAATGACAGAGATTGGTGGTGGGTCGCAGGGGATAGAGTTGGAGTCCTTATGAATAAGATGAAGTTAAAACGTGAAGAGTAGTAGGAAACTTCCGGCAAAAGCAAAGGCCTTGAGGCAAGCAAGAGCTCTGTGTGTTCATAGAACTGAAAGTTTGGTTTGGTCTCAGTGGATAAAGGAAGAGTGGCCCAGAATGAGTTGGTGAGCTGGGAAGGGACCTGATCACAGATGACACTATAGATCAAGTCAAGGTTACATGTTTAGGCTTTGTCTCCAGTGAAATGGGAAAGCATTGAAGGGTTGTAAGAAAGGGAGTGATATAATGCCTTTATGTGTTTAAAAGAGTCCTCCGGTTGCTATGTGCAGGATACATTGGAATAAAGCAAGAGTGGAACTTGAGAGATCAGGAGGGAACAGCCTATAAAGTATTTTGAAATACTTGATGGCGGCTCACACGAGGGTGCTGGGAGAAGAAGTAGATGGACTTGAAGGCACATATGACAGGATTTGCTGATGAACTGGATATGAGAGAATCTGCTTGGTTTTGGTTTGAAACTGCTGGTTGCACATACTGAGATGGAAGTGTAGTAGAATAAAAAAATGGGTCTTGATCATGTCAAGTTCCTGTGAGAAATTTGAAGGTGAGTCCAGTAGGAAGCTGGATACCTGAACCTGGGACCCAGAGGAGAGATTTGGACTGGGAACTTGCATTTGGGAGTTCTCAGCCTGTAGATGATTCAGAGCCACAGAAATGGAAGAGACCATGAAGGAGAGGGTAAATGAGAGAGGAGTCCAGCACTGGGCATATCAGTGTATAGCAGCCTCAACATATAATAGAGGAAAAGAATGGGCAATGGAGACAGAGGAGGAAGGAACGATCAGAGAGCGAGGGGTGCTCCACAAAGGAGAGATGGATTGCATGTCACTAAGAGGTTGAAAGAGTACAATAAAAGCAGAAGTGCCCATTGGTTTAGCAACATGGAGGTCACTGGTGAGAGATGTCAGTGGATGGGTTCAGGGGAGATGGGAGATAAAGGGAGTGGAAAAACTATGCATTTCTCTTTAGAGAAGTTTACCTAAGAAGGAAACCTAAAAATGGAGGGATACTGGCTACTTTATGTTTATCAATTTCTTTGTCTTAAGCAATTTCTGCATGTATTAGTTTCCCGTGGCTGGTCTAACAAATTCGCACAGACCTGGTGGCTTAAACAACATGCATTTATTCTTTCATAGTTCTGGAGGCTGTAAGTCTGAAATCAGTTTCACTGGGCCAAAGTCAAGGCTTTGGCAAGATCATATTCCCTCTGGAAGCTCTAGGGATGAATCCATTCTTTGTCTCTTCCATTTTCTGGTGGCTGCTGGCATCCCTTGGTTAGTGGCCACATCACTCCAGTCTCTGCCTGTACGGCCACATTGCCTTTCTCCTCTTCCGTATGTGTGTCAACTCTCCCTCTGCCTCTCTTCTAAGGATGCTTGTGATTGCATTTAATGCAGGAGAATTTCCCCATCTCAAGATGCCTAGCTTAATCACATCTGCAAAGACCCTATTTCCTTGTAGGGTGACATTTACATTTCCAGGTACCTTTGAGGGCCATTATTTGGCCTACTACCTTGTATTAGGTCACTAATTCATTCCTGAGACTCTGAAGTGATTTGTTTGTAGAGTTAATGATTTTTAAGTTTATTACATTTTTTGTTCTAATTTTTCTTGCGATTTAAAAACCTCTATTAAAATACTTAAATGTAATATTCCTTCTTCATAGAGTAATCTGATTATTGTCTTCTAACTAATATATGAGACAATACATAAACATAACTTTCAAAGAAAATTCAACTAATAGTTTATAACAGGAATGGAATTTTCTTATTACCATTGCCATTATTGGCTACCAGGGTCAATCCTTACAAATTCTAAGTAAATAAGAAGTGAATGATTAAAACGATATAATGCACTGTTGCTATGTTGACCTAGGTGGTTCTAAGTTTATTCCCATAGACGTCATTTAATATGTATAATTAAATTATTTTAGCATTTAGGTAATTTAATAAAATAATTTATATGTGTGTATCAATAAAGAGAACCATAAATTATACATGTGAATGGTTTTAAGTAGATCCACTTAAACGCCTGTATTTGGTGTTAAATGTGTGTTCAGAACTCTACCTGTGTTGTCCTTACATCTAGGATAACTCCTTCTCATCCTTTAGGCTGTACTTATTTAGGGCTTCCTCCAAGCAGCCTTTCCTGCCTCATCCAAAATCATAATTCCCTGGGCCTGAATCTTATGTTGCCTTTTCCTTGAGTCTGTCTACACCCACAAGACTGTAGCTGATTTATCTTGGAGTCCCCTGCACCTGCACTTTTTTTTTTTTTTTTTTTTTTTTTACTCCGAGCAGAGCTGGTTCCTGGCTACTTTGTGCCACTGTTCTTGGGCAGAAACCTGGAGACAAGCAGAATTGACAACAATCTGCCCAGATTCTCTCCCCTCTTCCTGGACCAACCCTACCTTCCCCATCTCATCTCATGGACGCACAACAAGAAAATGTAACTCCCTGGTAGCTATCCCTTTTCATTTAGCAGCTTTCAGTGACATAGAATTTTCATACAATAAAGACTGATTTTTAAACAATCATCTCTTGTGTATGTACCTCTTTTTAAAAAAAGAGCAAATTTCACTCACTTCACTGGCTTTGTTTTTTAAAAAATTAGCTTGTTTTTGACAAAAAATTTACAAGTGCAAACAAAATTCACTAAAGCCAAAAAATGCACTCCTCTCCCTCAGGGCCTCATTCTTAGAGCAATTTCCAGACCTTTAAGGAAGTACTTTCAAACACTGTGAAATCACTGTGAAATATGACACAGTACGTATTCGTAGACTGAACTCCCTGGGCGTTTAATCCTGTGGGCCTTGTCTCAGCTCCTGCACCCTTTGCAGGCCTCTGAGACGGGAGGCGTGGGTGGCTCAGGCAGCTCTCCTTCAGGCCTCTGCCAGGCTCCAGGGGGAGCAGACTGCAGAAAGCGCCCTGGTCAAGATGTCTGAGGTCCAGGCTCAGCTCCACAACTGATTAGCTGCAGGACATTGGGTAAATCCGCTAACTTCTGTGGTTTCATTTTCCCCTTCCTTAAAATGATACCATTGAACTAAATAATCTATCTGTTGCATTGCTAATAATGTTTTAGGCATCAGAATCTCTTCTTTGCATAGATCATCAATTCATACTCTAAATGAGAACGTAGAACTATTGCCCTTCTAAGATGGTTCAAATATGGAGGTTACTGGTGAGAAAGAGCTGGAGTGACACAGATTTCCCAGATATTGATTAGAAATTGTCTTTGCCTACAGTTTCTACATGCGTTTTTCCATTTAAATAATATTAAAAACCCTGTTTTCAGCATCTAGTTAGCTTCAAAGCTATTTGCCTTAATGGTAGCCAAAGAGACAAAGTAGGGGGACACCATTTTAGGTCAACCTGGCCTTGCTGGTACCAACACTTTAATCATCAAGCCCATCATGAGATGCAATGTACTCACCACTGGATGAAGTGGGGTTCCTGGAAACATAAATTGCATCTGCTGGGCAAGCATTGCTGCTGCAGTTTTTTGCTGGATCAAATTGTTCCTCCCGTTAATTTCGAGTTGAGTTTTTAAATGTGTTGGAGGGTGAAGATACTTGCAGTTCTCTCTTGAACAACGGCCCTGGAAGAAAGAGTTTGGGTCTTAGGACTGTCATAAGTAGCTTTCAACTCTGTTGTCAACCATTTCACAATCATTCCTTATATACGAAGGTGTGTATCTGTGTGTGCGCACATGCGTGCACATGTATGTTGGAACATACAAGGGGTGAATCAGGCATTCGATGATTATCAGCCTTGCTCAGACCTGTTGAACAGAGAAGCATCCTGAAATGTTGTTGTTTTTAGTGGATTCTAACTCTGACAAAAGACCCTAAGGAAACGTGACTGCTGAGAGTAAAGTCAGACCCTTCTAGGCAGTGTGGAAGGCCATCAGAGGAGTGTATTTATTGTGACTTATCAAAAGGAAGCTTTGAACTTGCTAAACGTTGGTTTGTGCTGGAGTGATGACAAAATGTGAATAATTATGTGCCACATTTGTGCAGCGGGGAAAGTAATCAGAAGGTCTTGAAATGTGTGCTCCAGGGTGGCTGAAGACACCCCTAAATCGAATGATTGAAGAAGAGGCGGTGGTAGAATAGGAGCGGACATTTCTTAGTAACTGATGCACAGGTGAAATTTCCAGGCATGAACTCAGATAATCACCTGCAACGGAGCAGTTTGCTATAATACATGAAAGCTGCAGCCCATGTCCCTGCCCCAATCCCGTGACAGTTGTATAAAATTAAATGTCACAATATGAGGTAGTGAAGAGTGTTTACAGCTAAAGTAACATCGGGAAGTTAAAGTTGGCAAAGTGAAAAAAAAAATTAATTAGGTGACAGGTGTGCCTAAAACCAGTCTTGAAGAGTAATCACAAACGGTAGTGTTTATACTGAATTCCCAAGTTTTCAAAACTACCAATTGAGAGAATCATGTTGATGTGTGAATTATGCGATTTCTGGAGAAAGAATAACGAACTGTGTTAACCAGTATGGAGACTGTCATTCCCTAAAGAATTAGTCTTATTTGCAACCAAGAAAAGAGAATATGGGTTTGTTTACCAAATATAAAAGTAATTTTAAAAAGCAAGCTGGGTGGATCTGGGCAAACACATTTGTTTATAGTCATCCTAATTCTAAACATCTGGAGTTCACATGCTGCCCCCTGCTCGTTTCAGCTGCACTTGTGGTGGCGCAGGCTCCCTCCCAAATGTCAGCCTCCTACACGGCCGCGGAGAAGGGCAGACAGGGGTCCTGGGCTCAGCCTCGTGCTCTGCACTCATCAACCCACGTTAGCAGCATGAGAGGCTGCGCCGCCCTCTGTAGGGAGGACACAGAGGTGGGCACCGGGGACCCCAGAAGGAATCGGTCACGTTTCTGCTAAAGTTATTCTGTAACAATGGGCAAGGTCAGCATGTCTCCTTAGGCTCAAGTTCATATTGTTGATGTTTCATTCAGCATCCTAAGGGAGGAAACAGACATCTTGGGTCAAGTACTGGAAGGTCCACTGTTAAAATCCTGGCAAACTGGACCCACAATTTAAAATAATCCACTTTGTTGTACACCTGAAACTAACACAACATTGTTAATCAACTGTACTCTAATATGAACTAAAAAGTTAAAAAAAAATAATCCAAGTCAAAGCAGTCTAGAAATCTCTTTCTCTCTCCATCTACTTCTGTCTACAGATTTTTAAGGTAAAGTTTTAATCCTAACTTTACTTTGCTCATTGTTTTGTGATGTCCTAGGGTCCCTCCAGCCCTACCAACCTGCTTCAGGCATGTCTTATTTTTACTTCTCTTTCTGTCTTCCCTTGACAATTGCCCAAGTCTCTGGATTTTCTAAAATAAAATGTCCAAGAAAGCATTCAGATTGGGCCAGCTCCTAGAGCACAGGAGTGTGACCAGTCTCTGGTCTGGCTGCCTTATGTCAGGTGTCCAAATACATTCTTATCATCTATTGTGGGAGGTGGTCACGGGACGTGGCTACTGCCCGTCATCAGGGGTGGAGGAGAATTGAACAGAGTGACATTTCTTGTGTAGAGGATAAGTCTCCCCAGGCTTCTCTCTGGCAAGCTCAGTTCAAACTCTCTTCAAACACAGTCAGTTCACTTGGAAGATGACACCCAGAAAGGCTCATGTATACAGGGTACACGTATGGGCCTATGTGTACAAATGTACAAAGGGCCTCATGCAGGGATTTGGGAAAGCAGAGTTCCATAGAATGGAGTTGGAATTTGTGAGACATCCACGCTTCTACCAGTTTGGCTATTATATTTTACTCGTTCATATAATTGTCAATTTGATCATTAGTCTTCTAATGTAATGCTTTGTAGCTTCAGGTAAACATTTCGATTAGGCTAGAAAAATATGTTTTTTCTCTTGATACAACTGGGACTCTTAAGGAACTACAGAAACTATTTTCAGCCAATGGAACATGATTGACAACATCGAATTAGTAATTTATTGACGGAACCTTCTTTTCCATGAGAATTAATACAATTTCCTACTGTTCTTACTTACACACTTGGAGTGAGGTATATTATTGATTACCCATGTACCAGACAATTTATACATGGTTATCTCATTTTCTCCTTATAACAGCTGTAATGATCCCTATTTTACAAAACAGCAAATGTACTCAGAAAGATCAAGAAACTTTCCAAAGTTTATATAATTGGTAAGTGGTAGGGCTGGATTTTAAATCTAGGTTTATCTGACTCAATTACCTCACTGTACTAACGTATTTATTAGCAACAGTTAAAATCCAGGGAGGCTAAAAATCTAGCATTCTCCTTCATAGAATAATAGGCTACTTAACACAATTTAAAATATAATAGAATATATATGAGGACTTGGGAGTGGAAAAAGATCATTTGCCTGGGTCTGTCTGTTGGAAGGGGGTCAGAGGCGTGGTTAGGCTCACAGGCTCTGGAGGCAGATGCCTGGGCACATAAGTTGGCTCTGCTTTTTCCTACCTTTGTAACTTCGAGCAAATTACTTGAATTTCTTGTATATTGGTGTTTTCATCTATACAATGAAAATAATTATTGTGTTTTCCTCTAAAGGCTGTTGTAGGATTAGATGAGCTAATACAGGCACAAGGTGTAGAGAATGCCTGGCACGTAGTAAGCACTGGGGAAGTGTTGTCAGCATTACCAAAGAAAGGAAAGATATTCGTATGTCATTTTCTTTACAGTAAATGCAGGATTACAGATTTAGTTATGTTTTGATTGGCTTTTTGTTCCTTCTCTAGAGTAGCTTTTCATTTCAAAACATGATAAAAGCAATCAGTACTTAATTATACTTATTCAAATATCTTATATTTAAAATTATTTTCAAGTCTACAGGATATTTCTGCAAGTATCCATATTTGAGGAGAGAGCCCTGGAACATAGTTCAGTCTAGCATCAATATTTTGAAGGGTGTTGCAGCACAGATGTATGAGGCATACAAATTCAAAGCCTGGGAAACTCTAGGCAGCAGAATTTTAGTAAGGGATACTATAGGACTGTAAAATCCTAAAGGAAAAGTTACTGTCAAAATATAACTATTTGACACAGTAAACAATCGGTAAGGAAGTTTTTGTTAAGGCGTAAGATCTGTCAGGATACACATCATCGCACAAAAACTGTTGATTATCAAAGCAAGTTGTCATAACCCGACGGGAGAGGGCAGTGAGCAGAGATGTAAAGCATCTTTGTATACCATTGTGAAACAAAACAGAAGTGTCAAAAATAGCGTCTCCCAATTTTAGTCCAAGAAATGAAGATGAAAATGTCTTGGGAAAGTCTTCCTGTGGCTGCTAGGATTGTTCTTTGTTTTTTGTTTTTTTTTAACTCTTCCTCCCTTGGTTAAACACTGTTTCCGAGAGATAAGAGAGGTAGGGTCCAGCCCCTGGAGGAGGGGACTGGCACAGCTTCTGTGGGATGGAGTGGGAGGGCACCATTCCAGAGTCTTTGTGAAGAATCTTCTAGAACTGGAAAATGGGAGCCCTGGGGGAGTCTAGGCAGATGGTCCCACACCAGGGTCTAATGTGGAGATTGCAGCCCTCAGGGGCTCCGCCCACTCCGGGTGGGATGCAGCAGGTTTAGAAAGGACAGGTGGTCTGGATCACACTCACCATTGTTCTTGGTCTATTTCCAGGCTAGGGTCTCATTCCTTCCTTCATTCAACAACTACTTATTGAGACCTTGCTGTGTACCAGGCCTTGTGCTAAGTGCTAGTTAACTAAAGGTGCGTAAACACAAGATCTGCTACCTCCCTGCCTGAAGCCTGCAATCAGGTGGTGAAGACGGATATTAGCCAAACAGTGACACAGATAAATGTAGAATTACAAACTGTGGTCCCTGTTCTGGAGGGGAAGGCTGAGGGAGAATGGTGGGAGCGGGTCAGAATCGAGACTGGTGGCAAAGGAGGGCTCTGAAGAAGTGACATATTTAAACTGAGACCTGAAGGATGAGAAGGAACTTGGCAAGAGAGTGAGTGAGGGCTAAAGTGTGTGTGTGTGTGTGTGTGTGTGTGTGTGTACTTGTGTGTTGAGGGGGAGAATACAAAATGAGGACAAAAGGAAGAGGACGTGCTAGGAGAACGTACCATCTGGGGGCCTTCTTGAACTTTCTCAAGGCTGGAATACGGAAGGGGGTGTGGGTTGCAGTGGGGGGATGATAAGAGATAAAACGGGAAGAAGTTGACTAGAACCAGATAACAAAGAACTTTGGGAGTCAAGTTAAGGGCTATGAACTTCATTGCCACTGAATTTTTTTTTTTTAATGTCTCTCTCTCTCTCTGTTTGTTGCTTTTTAAAAAAATTTTTATTTATTTATTTAGTTATTTTTGGCTGTGTTGGGTCTTCGTTTCTGCGCGAGGGCTTTCTCTAGTTGCGGCAAGTGGGGGCCACTCTTCATCGCGGTGCGCGGGCCTCTCACTATCGGGGCCTCTCTTGTTGCGGAGCACAGGCTCCAGACACACAGGCTCAGTAGTTGTGGCTCACGGGCCTAGTTGCTCCGCGGCACGTGGGATCCTCCCAAACCAGGGCTCGATCCCGTGTCCCCTGCATCGGCAGGCAGATTCTCAACCACTGCGCCACCAGGGAAGCCCGCCACTGAAAGTTTTGAAGCAGGAGAGGAGCAAGATCAAATTTATGTTTTACGCTACGTATAAAATCTTACCCTGATTATTAGATTTTGTATCTCTAATGTTGTTATGGTTTGCATTGTTTGGAATCCGCTTATTTAAAAACAATAACAGAATTCTGATGTAGTTTACATAGGATTTGTGCACTTCATTCTGCTTCCCAAAATAATCTCTACTCCAGGAAAATTTAGTTTAGGGAGGATGGTTAGAAGCAAGTAAGAATTTCAAACTGAATTAAGTTTATTAAAATAAGCGACCATGAAAGATTCTAATGCAGAATACCCATGTTGATTCTTAACAGGATGAGGAAAGATGCTGAATAACTGTAATATGTACGTGTCAGAACAACAGATCATAGCTATCAGAATTACATGGTCATTACATTGCACGATGTGGAAGAGAATAAATGCAGCTTTGGCTAAGAAAAAATTTCAGAATCAGGTTGGTGTGAGAAAGGAAAAGCATAATTGGAAAATGAGGTTTTCCAATTGCTTATTTTAAAACCAGGAATTTTTAGAGTCTTTCCCTAGTATGCTCCTAATTGAAAAAGTCAATTAAAATATGGAAGCAAAAAAGAAAACAGATTAATTAGGAGATTATTAAAGGGATTAACAATAGGAGTTTGGCCCATAGGAATAGCTAACAGACAACTATATCCCATTAGTTTTCCAAGGGAAAAGCAATAGATTTTATATGATCTGCAATTCAAACTGACAATAGGCCCCTGCTGTATGACTCGGGGATAATTTAAGTTGTTTCTTAGTGTGGGCCACGCCATTGATAGCAGACTACAAACGCCCTTTTGGGAAATAATTCCAGTTGAGGCCCAGGGTCACAGCCTGATCCACTGAATTCCTCCTCTTCCCGTTGGGTCTTGTCTGCTCACTGCTTTCAGCATGAGATGGTGTTTTCAGGGAGCAGGCCTGGCTGTGGAATGGAGAATCTGACTCTAAGATTGGGGGCAAATGGTATGCATTCCCAAAGCGGCCTGCTGGGATGCTCTGAGTCCAGGAGCCTGCTTGGGAGGTCCATGGAAGCCACTGAAGAACCTCTCAGATTCCCTCGCGTTCCGCACACGTGAAACCAACTTAGCGAAATCCTGATGTCCTGGAGTCACATTCCTGAAGCCTGTTCTATCTTGGAACCTTTCCTGGAGAAGCAGTTTAAACCAGTGGTAAAGGGAACAGTCTCTGGAACTGGACTACTTGGGCTCAAAATCCAGCTCTGCTGTTCTTGCCATGGGACCTTGTGGCCTCCAGTTGCCACATCTGTAAAATGGGGATAACAGTAGTTCCCCCCTCATAGACTTTGGTAAGGATTAAGATTTAATGCATATACAGTGTTTGAACAGTTCCTGGCACATAGTAAGCCCTCTATAAGTTTTTTTTGGTTTTTTTTGCGGTACACGGGCCTCTCACTGCTGTGGCCTCTCCCGCTGCGGAGCACAGGCTCTGGATGCGCAGGCTCAGCGGCCATGGCTCACGGGCCCAGCCGCTCTGCGGCATGTGGGATCTTCCCGGACCGGGACACGAACCTGTGTCCCCTGCATCGGTAGGCGGACTCTCAACCACTGCGCCACCAGGGGGACCCCAGCCCTCTATAAGTTTTTATTATTATCCTCTTCCTCTTCCTCATCATTATTAATATTACCAACACCCTCTCTGCAGAGTAGATAAAAATACATGGTATTAAAAACAACCTTCCTGGGGCTTCCCTGGTGGCGCAGTGGTTAAGAATCCACCTCGCAATGCAGGGGACATGGGTTCGATCCCTGTTCCGGGAAGATCCCATATGCCGTGGAGCAGCTAAGCCCATGCACCACAACTACTGAGCCTTCACTCTAGAGCCTGTGTGCTGCAACTGCTGAGCCCACGTGCTGCAACTACTGAAGCCCGCACGCCTAGAGCCCACGCTCTGCAACAAGATAAGCCACCGCAATGAGCAGCCCATGCACTGCAACAAGGAGTAGACCCCGCTCACCACAGCTACCGAAAGCCTGCGCGCAGCAACAAAGACCCAATGCAGCCAAAAACCAAGCAAATAAATAGATAAATAAAATAAAAATAAAAACAATCCTCCTGATAACTAGTTCAGTTTCTGTATCACGGTGCTTCTCTCTGGCCTGTCTACCAAACTCTTTAACACTATTCTTGTTCTCACAATCAGCACCAGCCTTGGCCATTTCTCTCTTCGGAAGAACCTCAGATCTGTTTCTCTTTGATATCTGTCCTACTGAAACTTGCCAGGCCTGATGAACATGGCATGACTAATCCAGAGTTTAAAGCAGCTATGCATTATAGTGGGAAAATCCTGGAATTCTGGTTGTGGCTTCATCCCTAAATGGTTAGATTAACTTTTGCAGATAATGTATAACATTCTGTGCCTCAATTTTCTTATCTGTCAAATGGGGGTGATCATGTTCCCATATCTCAACTCTTTCCGATGTTTGTGAGAGCTCGAGAGACAGCCACAGTTGCTCTGAAAAAAATCATAATTTGCTATACGTGGTCAATTCTACATCTATTTCCCCTTTGAATGTTCCTAATCTAGTAGAAGGAGAAAGCCACATAAAGCAACAGTTACAGTGGAGGGTGACACCTGGGAGGTATGTTGGCAGCAGTCCCAATATATTATGAGAATTGTGAGCAGTCTGTGTGACAGGCGGGGCATGAAGTGTATCAGCAGACGTGGCAAATTAAGTCAAAATCGATTAAGTCTAGGAGGATTTATTAAGTACCTACAGTGGAAAAGTCAGTCAAATAGACCACTGCTTTGGTCCCTGTGACATGTAAAGTGTTTAGCAGATGTTTTCTAAGTGACTAAACTGGCTGGGGGGATCAGATGCCCACAGCCTCAGTTCCTCTAGTTTCAAAATCTCTCAAGGTTTTTGAAAGTGGGAAAAAGAAAACAAAACCCAGAGGCTTTGGTTTGAGCAGGTGAGGTCCAGCCCTCTTCCCCAAGGCTGGCGCTTTTCCCTTCCTTACAGGGAGCTGCGAATGCTTCTGAGTCTGCCCTCTCTAGGTTTGCATTTAGGGCAACCTGTTATCCCCGGAGAGGCTGGAAGACCTTGGGGCCGTCACCAGTGCTCTAGGAGCAGATCTGTGACTCGTTATAGTCATGCCAATGTAATTGCTCTATTCCTTCAAGCACTATTGTGCTGTTAAGACCTAATTTGTGACCGTTTAAACAGACGAAACATAAAAATTAATAAATGGGGAGGAGAGGCAAAGAGGGTGAATTGTTTGCAGTTTGCCATTTCAAATCACGTTTCAATTTTTTTAATGGATTTGGCTGCCTGAGAAGTTTAATTAATCAATCAATTAATTTATTAACATTAAGACTCAAGTTTATTTATTTATTTATTTATTTTGCGGTACGCGGGGCTCTCACTGTTGTGACCTCTCCCGTTGCGGAGCACAGGCTCCGGACGCACAGGCTCAGCGGCCATGGCTCACGGGCCCAGCCGCTCCGTGGCACGTGGGATCTTCCCGGACCGGGGCACGAACCCACGTCCCCTGCAGCGGCAGGCGGACTCTCAACCACTGCGCCACCAGGGAAGCCCTCAAGTTTATTTTTTTATATATGCTTCAAAATGTACTGAGCGTGTCTCCTTCCCTTGATTCTCCAATTATGTGAAGAATTCTTTTTCACTGTTTTTCTCTTCGACTTCTTTTCTCTGTCCTTGAGCCTGGGCAGTTTAAGTGTCTCAGACTACTTACGTGTCTTGTGATGGGAAAGAGCTGTTTGTCAGTTTGATTGAGGTGCCAAGCCCTGTCTTTACTGGTAAGGATTATCCATCTTGTTATCTTTATATGTTAACTGAAAATGTGCCAGTTAAGAGAAATCAGTGAGACCAAAAATAGTCCCTCCATTTTCCAGAGGTTTAAGGAAACTAATTTCCAAGCATCAGATGCTTCATTTGAAAATTATTTTATTTAGCTAAAAGATTAATATCTTCTTCTTGTTGGTGTCAAGCTGGGAAAGGCTTCCAGGAGGAGGTGGGAGAAGGGGTGGGTGAGGTATGGATGGGGCATTGGGAAGGGGTGGACAGGAAAGGGAGCAAGATGGGGGAAAAAGACCAGGAAAAGAGGGCCAATCAGGTGAAGAAGCGCTGGAAGGAGATGGAAGCGTAGAGTGTCCTTTCCAGGGTGCATTCAGTTTTAGTAACAAAGGAAAGCACATTCCTCTTGGGCTGGTGTGTCTGAGCAGCTGCCGGAGGAAGCTGCACTTGATTCAAGAAACACAGCCTGGGGAGGTACGGGAGGGCGTGGCCCCTGCGTCACTGCAGGGCCAGTTCTGCACGGCTTAGGGGAGGATCAGCTGAGCCGCATTACAGAGCAGAGGTGAGGGGGTTAGTGTCTGTCTCCTGAGGGCAGGAGCTGTGGGCCTCCATTCCTTTATTCATTCAGCAAACATTGTGGAGCATCTGCTCGAGGCCAGAAACTGGAGTGGAATTGCGCACAGGGTACTGAGATGTGATCTTACCCTCAATAAAAATAGCAAAGACTTATATAATAGTGCACATATCATGTACCAGGAGTTTCTAAGTGCTTTTGGTACATCACACTCTAATCTTCAATACAAGTGCTTAACAGAGGAACTGTTAATATTCTCACTTTATGGGATAAAAGGGAGGCACAGAGAGGGGAGGTGACTTCCCAGAGTCACACAAGTAGTCAGTGGCAGAGCTGGGCATCTGACCCAGGCCGGACGGCAGCCTGTGCTGTTGACCTTCTGAAGAGCCATTTTTAAGAAACTGAAAATCCCATGCAACGTTCCTAGTACACGTTAAAAAGCATTCTTCACACATAATATCTTATTACAGCTTCACAACATTCTTGTAATATATTACTCCAATTTAAAGGGAAGGAAAATGAAGCTCCGAGAGATCTGAAGATACTTTCCAAGGCCAAGTTGCCAGAGTCGACCAGGCTGAATTCTGGGCCCCCATTACTAAAAAATGTGCCCTCCCTTGCCTCTTGCTGTCAGTGGGGGGAAGCTGCAGGGTAACATACAAAAGATTTGTTCAGAGCAGAGTGGACCCCTTGCATAATAATGAACATTAGGGAGGTGACGCGGGACGATTGTGTTGTGGGTTGAATTGCGTCTTCCTGGAGAGACGTGTTGATGTCTTAAGCCCCAGTTCCTTGGAATGTGACCTTATTTGGAGATAGGGTCTTTTATAGAGGTAATTAGATTAAGATAAGGTCATCTAGGTGGGCTTTAATCCAACATGACTGGTGTCCTTATGAAAGGGGAAAATTTAGACCCAGGGACAGACAATGTGAAGAGACACAGGAAAAAGATGGCTATCTCCAACCCAAGGAACGTCTGCAGCTGCCAGAAGCTGGGAGAGAGGCCTGGAACAGTTCCTTCCCTAGACCTTTAGAGGAAGCACCGCCCTGCTGACACCTCGGTTTCAGACTTTGAGCTTCCAAAACTGTGAGAGAATAAACTTCTGTTGTTCTAAGCCACTCGGTTTGTGGTACTTGTTACAGCAGCCTTGGAAACAAGTACAATCACTTTTAAGACATGCTAGATGATGTATTTTTTTTTCATGAGATTGGAGGCTACAACCAGCAAAACACTATGCTATCTTCTGACACAAAGATTTGGTTCTGCGAATGGGTATTCTAATTTTTTTCCCCCGAACTCAAGTAACAAGATCCCCTTGTCTTATCAAAAACAAACTACAACAACTCCCAAATCCTTAACAAGTACAATGATTTTCTGCAAATGAAATTTGGTCAGCTTAAACACTACGAGATTTTTCACATGGTAGATTTAATAGGTGAGATTTATTTTAGTAAAAGACAAAATGTTTCACTAAAGAACTTATCAGTAATGCATAAAGGCCTACTGAGTCTCTGAAGATCCTATTTTCAAAGAGAAATGTTGGGAAAATTTTTATGTCCTGATTACAGAGAAAGACTCGATGAAGATTGTCCTTGATATTAAATTTGTATGGAGGAGGCGGATGGGGGAAGGGGGAGGAATCACTCAGTCAAGTGGGGGGAAGTCAAAGAAAGTGTGTACATTTGGCCAGCATTCTGAAGTTGCTTTTAAAAAGGTTGATATGCGTCTCTGGGAAGTGAGGCCACCTTCACAGGTACTTGGACACACCAAGCGACGATGTTAGATGCTCTGGGTGCAAGGACGAAGCCTGCCGACTTCAGCCCAGGTCTGCCCTACTCCCACCCTTCTGACCGCCTCACCTATTCAGTCCCTCCCAGGCTCCCAGGACAGATCCTAAACTGAGGCTGGCTGTTTGCCCCTGGCTGATACCAAGTCAGGCCCCCTGTTTTGATGGCTAGACGACTGCTCTGTGCTACGTCCCCACTTTCTGCTTTCCTCTTCACCTTGTCTGCCTAGTGGGTGTCCCAGTGGGTACCACAGGGTTTCTCTCTTCACTTCCAAGTTCAAGGGCTGAGAAATTGCCTCACTCCAGGCTCCCTCCTCGGGTCAGAGCTCTGCTTGGCCTCTGCATGCAGAAAATCCTGCCCACAGGCTGGGCCCTGTGACCCACTGGGGGACAGCTGCTACCCACCTGCAGACCCAGCAAGGATCATCTACCTGGATTTGTCCTCTCTGTCACCCACCCTCAGCTGACACTCTGCTTATTTTTCTCAGACTTCCTGCTGCTGAATATTTCTCCGGGATGCACCTAGGAGGGTGGACACACAGTCAGCAGCTCAGTCAGCATCTCTTTGGTCCAGGGAGCAGAACTAGCTCCACACTCTGGAGCCCCTCTGGTCAGATTCAGCCAAGCACTGAGATATGACATTATTCCCTTTCCCTCTTAGGACTCTTTGTGGAGGAAGCATTGTCCCTCAGCAAATCCTAGTGTTCCCCATTAGTGGCTACAGGTTGGATACTTAAGCTCCTCATAGCCCAGCAACTGCGGGTCAAATTTATTTATAAACTGAATCAATCCATTATTAGAGGGTCCAGTGTTTTGTGTTGTTGTTTTTTAAGAGAATTACATATATGGTAATAATACTTGGTAACATTGGTTGAGTACAAATAAATACTGATATTATTATTATTATTATTTTCTGCGGTACGCGGGCCTCTCACTGTTGTGGCCTCTCCCATTGCGGAGCACATGCTCCGGACGCGCAGGCTCAGCAGCCATGGCTCACAGGCCCAGCCGCTCCGCGGCATGTGGGATCTTCCCGGACCAGGGCACGAACCCGTGTCCCTTGCATTAGCAGGCAGACTCTCAACCACTGCGCCACCAGGGAAGCCCTGACTACTTATTATTAAATACATACTAGGCACTGTGCTAAGTGTTTCACCTGCATTGTCTCAGGCAAACCTATCAGAAGGGGAGGTGCTATTAATATCTCCATTTGATACATGAGAGAACCGAGACCCGGCTAGATTAACCACCTTGTCCCAGGTCATACAAGGAGCAAAAGGCAGAACCAGGATTTCCACAAGGTTACTCCTGAGCCACTGCTCGTAGTCCCTGTACTTCTTTCACATGTTCATATACAAGTGACATTTACTGAATGCTTATGATGTGCCAAGTATGGTGCTAAGAGCTTTACAGGAATGACCTTGTTAGTGTTCATTATAAGCCTCTAGGGTAACTCTTATTTGAATCCCCATTTTGCAGAAGTGGAAACCAAGGCTCAGAGAGGTTAAGTAACCTTCCCAAGGCCACACAGCAAGTAAGGGGAAGATCCAAGATTTGAACCAATCCAACCTGGCTCAGCCAAAACTGCCATCTCCGAGAATAGCAATTATTAATTCCAACGATATGCCTGGCACTGTGCTAGGCCCAAGTGGATACAAAGGTGAAAGATAAATTGTTCCTAACTTTAAGAAACTCTAGATACATAGATCTACAATGCATAGACACATGAATGGAAGAAAGGGAAGAAACCATAGTAACGAGTACTATTTGAGTTTAATATTAGCTGAAAGGATCCATGTAGTGTTTCATAAATCAGGCATTCTTACAAGTCCAATTCAAGTGATTGAGTACATTTAATAAATACGGTTGAATTTTAACACAGCGAACTAATAATTGAGGGGAACGACCAAAGTAGACCCCTGCCAGCACATCTGTAGGTCTTAGGGCAGAAGGAGGCACCACTACTAGCCCTAGAGACCACCCTGTTTGGGGAGAGCACAGGATTTCAGCATCTGCAAGTGGCGCACCTGGATATCATGGAGATAAATGGATTATGCATATATCAAACCATAGTTCAAGACTAACACATGTACGTTTTAGGCACACGTCTGTGCTTTGCTTATTGAAAAGGCCTAAAGCCCTGGATGAGGCCAGTTCCCCAGGAATAGTCGGTGGAGGTTGGGGCACCCTGCACCTCCCTGGATGACCCCAGCGTGGAACGTCTGCCTGGCCTGGCGTGGCAGAGTTGAGCAGGGCAGAGTGGACACTTTGTGGGATCCACTGGGAGTGCATGCAGTTGTGAGCTGTTTTTATAGGACTGGTATTTTGTTCATTTTTATCTACTCAATTTCACCTGGTCACTTCTGTGATCCTAAGGACAGGGGAGCAGGGCAAGGCACACAGCCCAGGGACTCTCTCTCACAGGACCACCCGGGATTGAACCTGTGGCTGGTGCCTCATCTCTTCACAAAGCCCCACATCTCCCACGTGGAGTCATCTGGCCCTGGATACACATCCACTCCATCTCCTGCATTGTCCCTCCCTTTGCATCCCACTGCCTCCGTCAGGCCAGTGAAGCATCGGATGTGGCCCGATGCTGACATGAGACCACTCACCGACCTCCCTTCCTGCAGCGCCCTGCCCTTTGCTCACTTGGCAAATGCTTGTCTACTGTGTGCCAGGAAGCACTCTAGGAACAGAGGCTGTCTCAGTAACACAACTCACAGATACCCTGTCCTCATGGAACTCAGCTTCTACTTAGGGCAGACAGGCAATGAGCCGTACGTAGCGTAAAAATGAGGAAGTCGCAGGGTTGAATGTGTCGAGTTCTACGGGGGAAGAAAGGGTGAGATAAGTAGGTTGAGGGGGGCTGAAGTGGGGTGAATTGCCCTGTTAAGTTCAGTAGGCAGGGTCAGCCTTCCTGAGAAGGTAATTTTGGAGCAAAGACTTGAAGGAGGTAGACAGCTGGGCCTGGCCTGACTGAAGAAGCTCATTTCAGGTGCAGAGAACAACCAGTGCAAATGCCCCAAGAAGGAAGTGTGCCTGGAGTTTCTGAAGCTAATGCACCCAGAGGGATACCAGGAGGCCAGAGGCCCTGGGCACCCAGAGGCAGGGCAGAGTTGAAAAGGAGGTCAGAGATGCAACAGGGTTGTGCTGGGCCCTGTAGGCCACTTTAAGGCCTTTGTTTACTTTGAAGGAAATGGGGGTTTCGAGCGGAGGAGTGACATGAGCTGACCGCTATTTTAGAAGGGTTGCCCTGGCTGCTGTGTTGAGGATAGACAGTGGGGGCCAGAGGCACAGTGAGACCAGTTATGCTGCACAGTCGTCCAGGGGAGGGACTGTGATGGTTTAGACCAGGCTGGTGGCAAAGGAGGTGGTGAGAAGTGGTGGCTTCTGGTGATATTTTGAAAGTAGATCCAACAGGATTTCCTGACATGCTGGATATAGAGATCAGGGTAGGGTTTTGGGATGATCCACCATACCGGAAAGGTGGAACTGATGTCATCTGAGATGCAGAAAGCCATGGATCAAGCCAGTATTGGGGAAATCGCAGGGGCTGTGTTTTTGGACATACTGAGTTTGAGATGCTTATAGCATATTGAAGTAGGCATGTCAAGGAGGCAACTGGATATAGGAATCTCAAGTTCAAGAGAGAGGTGTGGGGTGGAGATGTACATTTGGAAGGCCTGGGCATCTGAAAGGTATCGACAGCCATGAACACACCTCAGTTATGGCCCCGGGTGCATCAGTCTCCCTCTGAGAACCTCATGGAACACCATTCCTTCCTGAATCATGTCCAGATGTCCTTATCTGTGAGCAAGGCCTCCCATGTTGTCAGAGAGCGAGCTTCCTTTCCAGTCTCACCCCTGCTGCTGTCCCTCTTGCAGCCTAGAGCCACATCCAGCAGGAGCTGGGACACCCGAGTCCCCATTGCCTCCCTGGTTCCTCTGTGACTTTGCTGAAGCTGTGTCCATTCCTTTCTTTTCTTTCCTTTTTCAAATTGTTCAAATTCCACTTCCCCTCCAAGGCCCAGTTTAACTGACCTTCCTCCACGTGAATCATTCTCCAGCCTCTTTACTTTTGTGCGTTTTTGCCTGCCCTGGGCTGTTTTAGCGGCCTGCACCGCTCGGGGGTACATCATACCATATGCCTGTTCTTATCATCAGGATTCTTGGGACCCAATCTCAGGTCTTATTGTAAGTTTCTCCTGAGCAGAAGTGCTCTCCTTTGCCTCAGAATAGCCAAAATGTAGAGCCCAGTGCCCCGCAGAGATAGAGCTTGTACACCATCAACGTTTGCTTAACACATGAACCTTGGGGAGACATGGATTTTTTCAAGACAAGACCCTGTATACCTTGCGGGATGAGATCTAGGGGACAAACAAGTATAAAACTTGAAGACGATTTTCACTGATTTAGAGGCCACTTTGTCCCACTTAAAGATTCTTAAATAGTACAAATACATCCTGGAATCTAATAAAAGCGTATAGAGTAGGCTTTTTTTTTTTCCCACAAGGACAAAAATACTATTGCAAGTTAGTTTTAAAATGACTGAATGTGTTTCCTAAAATGAAAATACCAAGAAGTATGTGAATTCTTACTTTTACCAATAACACAAACGACTACAAATTAATAGAAATGATTTACATATATAAAAATTTCACAAAGGTTGGCTATATGTCAGACATTTTACCTACGTTGACCCTGATTCTCACAACCCTGGAATTCTGTATCCTTACCTTCCTGTTACATATTGAGTGAATTGAGAGAAGTAACTCACCTACGTTACATAGCTTGTCGGTGGACACAGAGCTAGTAGGTGGTAGAATCAGGATTCTAACTTAACTGTCTTGAAAGCCAAGGGCAAAATTCCTTGCGTCCTGTCATCTGGCCTCCTCCCTTCCACCTAGAAGCCCTCAGACCTACAGTTTCTGACCTCAGTGTCCAAGCTGCTGATTGCCTTAGTAGTGGAAAAGTATCATGGCATGATGCTTCCAATAATCACGTTCTTAGACAGAATTCACTACCATTTCCAGACATTCATTCACTCAATGCATATTTCATGAGCACCTCCCTCCTCTGTGTCAGCTACTGTTCTCAGCGAGGGAGAGAGAATAATGAGAAAAACAGGCAAAAGTTCCTACTCTCAATGGAGCTTACATTTAATGAGGGAAGACAGACACTAAACAAGATCAATAAGTAAAATCTATAGTGAGTGTGATGGGGATAAGGGCTATGCAGACAACGAAACCTAAGTGAGATAGGAAGTGTGTGGCTGGGGGACTTGGCGGCTTTTGTTAGAGTGACTGCAGGAGGTCTCAGTGAGAAGCTGCCAGTTGAGACCTGACAGAGGCAGGGGAACAAGCCTGGTAGATTCTGGTAAGAGGAGGCAGGAGTGTGCCTAGAGTATTCTAGAATAGCCACCAGGGCAATGTGGCTGGAGCAGAGTTTGTAAGAGCAGTAACTAAGATGGGAGACGTGAGGAGGGTGAAGTGACCAGAGCATGGTGACCAGGCTCATCAGAAGGACTTTGGCTTTTACTCTGATTGAGGTGCAAAATCAATGGTGGGTTAATGCACTGGGCGATATTACCAGAGGTTTCCACATATTTTTAGAATGTATTAGCAACTTTAATAAATTATGAGAAAGTGCATTATGTCAGCCTTCCAATCACTAAATATTGCTGAGCTCATGCAGAGCTCCATATAGCACTGCCCTTGTGACCGGGAGCAAGGCAGGGAAAGCACAGAAGGCTTAAATGCAAGAGGCCCAGTTATGGGGCTGGTGGAGAGGGGGGACCTATCTCCAGCCCCCAGACCTTTCCCACTCTCTTCCTTGAAAGGAAGTGGGTGGCGATCCCCGCAGCCTCCATCTCAGCCTTAACAGCCAAACTGCTGGGAACAGATCAGGCCGTCTTCACTCCCGGCTCTTGGAGCTGAGCTGCGGGGATAAAGCCATCCATCAGCAGCCTGCAGATGCACCTCTAAGAAGAACAGCAGTGACACGTGCACTATGCTTCTCTTCTATGAATCAATTTTTCAAGTTATTGCCAAGGATGGCTCATTTCTAGATTGTCCTCACGTGCCATAGGGATTTGAAAATTAAAAACTTTTCAATGATTCAACTCAACACTAAGAGCTAGCTCTTGGTCATAATTAGTTGGTTCCATTCAAATTAGTACTTGGGAGAAGCTCTCATCCTCTCTTCAGAGAAATGACATGATCAAGATCGGCACAGAGGAGAATGATCTGTAATGACCGATGGGGCAGGTTATGCAGAAGAACTGTTGGTGCCTGGGAGCTCACGGGAAGGGGCTTCACCGAGATGTGCGGGCCTAGGAAGGCACTGTGGGCGGAGGACGCATGGATCCCAACCCGTCACTACCCGCCTAATAGCATCTCAGCACTGGCTGAATTCCGCCAGCTTTCCAGGAACCTCAGAAGCAAACAAGGAGAGCTTCTGAGTGACCACCAACATACGCACGGTTAAAAAAGAGTCATTTCTAAGACACAAAAGCCATTTCAAGAAATTGATCAACAGCTTTTTCCAAGTAATGCGATCTCAGGTTGCTATTTTTGCATTTCTGAAAACTTTTCCTTTCCTCTGAACTAAAAAATAAAATCTCATAAAGAATAGCTAGAAGTGGGAAGCAGCCACATAGCACAGGGAGATCAGCTCCGTGCTTTGTGACCACCTAGAGAGGTGGGATAGGGAGGGAGATGCAAGAGGGAAGAGATATGGGAACATATGTATATGTATAACTGATTCACTTTGTTGTAAAGCAGAAACTAACACACCATTGTAAAGCAATTATACTCCAATAAAAATGTAAAACAAACAAACAAAAAATCCAAGAAGAGTCATGTACCAAAAAAAAAAAAAAAAAAAAAGAATAGCTAGAAAGCAAAGCTTCAGTATGTGAACTGGCTTGTTCTCTTAAATTTAATTGTAAAACGTTATTAAAAAGTTGGGGGGCTTCCCTGGTGGCGCAGTGGTTGAGAGTCCGCCTGCCGATGCAGGGAACGCAGGTTTGTGCCCCGGTCCGGGAAGATCCCACATACCGCGGAGCGGCCCGCGTACCACAAAAAAAAAAAAAAAAAAGTAAAAAAAGTTGGGAAGTATGGGGGATGGGAATCCCTCTTGAGAGCACCATGCTCTCATAATTATTGCTGTCGGAGGACTCCCTTTGGATGTTTTCCCTATTTTTATATAGTTATAATCTCGCTGACCAAATCATTTCATATCCCGATTACGCTCACTGAGCCTATCATTAGCGTGTTTGCTCCTCTCTGCTGATGCGGAGTTTCATTTACGATGCCTGCTCTATATTAGCCTGAAAGGAGGTAGCACAATTAACTTAACTATTTCTCTCCTTTTGATTACAGTTTTGCACTTTCATAAATAATCTTGTGACAAGCATTTTCACACGCATAGTCATCCTCCGTGCCCTGGTTTTCTTTCTTCAGATTAAGTGGAATTATTGGATGAAAGAGGATGGATTTTTGCATGGCTTAATATATCTTGAATCAGCGTATTTTTAAGTGAAATCTTATCTGAGCACTCAGCATATCTAGATGTTTTTCTCAAGAACTAATCATATTACACTGATTTTTATCAGACAATGAGCATATGTTTTTCTTTTTGCCTCAACTGCCAGGAAACTCAGAGCTAAAGTTCAAATCCAGTAATGAGTTCATCTCAGGTGACCTGTAATAGTTTCTTCTGGATTGATAGTCTACTTTGTTGTCCCTTTTAAAAACAGTGATGCTGAATTCTTAAAGTTCCCTCAGGTTCCTTTTAGAAACAGGGTGGTTAGAAAGCTCACTCACGTACGCACGCAAACACACACACAAACGTGCCTTCATTGTACCTGAACACAAAACTTCTTTATGTAATTAGCATCATAACATCCAAATTCTTGGAACTGGAATCTGTGAGATGGTCTAGTGCAATCCCCTCCTTTTACAGTAGAGACACTGGGCTAGAGAGAGAACCTGACCGGTCTGGGATCACAGAACTCCCTGCAGCTAGAGCCAGGGTTAATGGGAACCCAGGCCTTTTCACGCCCAATCTGAGCCCTGAGCAAAGCACGAGGAGCTGCCTACTGATTGGCTGTACCTTACACCTCGACGCTCTTGCCAGGGGCTCAGTCATAAGCACCTCTCTCCATGTAATTTTCCATCTCTCTCTCTCTCCCTTTTGCCACCATTTCTCATCGCCACCATCCTCTGTGAGGCACGTGCTATTCCATTCCTAGATCCCCGATTCTGCCCGCTCTGGTCCATCTCACACACTGTCACCGTATTAGTTTGCTAGGGCTGCCTTAACAAAGTGCAGATGGGGAGGCTCACACCACAGAGATTCATTGTCTCACAGTTCCGGAGGCTAGAAGTCTGAAGCCAAGGTGTTGGCAGGGCCACGCTCCCTCTGAGGGCTCCAGGGGAGGATCTCTTCCAGGCCTCTCTCCTTGGTTCGTAGATGCCTGTCTTCTCCCTGTGTCTCTGTGCATTGTCTTCCCTGTATGCATATCTGTGTCCAAATTTCCCCTTTTAATAAGAACACTCGTCACATTGAATTAGGGCCCACCCTAATGACCTTGCTTTCTCTTGATCACCACTGTGAGGACCTTCTCTCCAGACAAGGCCACATTCTGAGACACGGAGGGCTTGGACTTCAACATAGGACTTGGGCAGGAGTAGAGGTCGGGTGGAGTGGACGGGTGGAGGCGGGACGCCATCCAACCTGGAACAGTCGCAAAGGTCTTTTTTTCCCCAAGTTTTCATCTCCCTGCTCAAAGTCCTTCATGGTCCTGACTTGCCAAATTAATTCTAAATTCCTCACTTTGGCGTTCCGGTTCTCCCTTGACCCAGTTTTGACATATCATTGTTATTTCATCTCCCCATATGCCCCATATTCCTCTACACTGCAGTCCAGCTGCATTACTCTCAGATTGCAAACACCCCACACTCTCCTGCCCCCAAGCTCACTCTCACGCAGCTCTTTCTGCCTCCGATGCCCTCTTCCCCCACCTCCCAGGCCCATCTCAGGCGCCCTCCCGTCCACTGAGCCTTCCTAGTCCCCCTCAGACATGTCTCTTCCTCCTACAGGGCTTTGCTTCATGTATCTTGGTGGCAGTTAAGGATTATGACTATTGTATTACAGTCACTTGTGTGTTCCCTCCTGTAACCTGTATCTCTCTTAAGTGTAGGAACGTATCCATCCTTGCATCCTTCCCAGTGTCTTTTCTTTTCCAACTTCCCCCACAGTGGTTGCTGGTACCTCTGATGAACACATAGATGGCAAAAGATATATGTACTCTTCTACAGAGGGCAATAGTGACGTGTCAGGTCACCTAAGACAGCTCCTCTGTAACAGTGTGCAGACTCAGCATGATGTATAGAATAGACAGTGGAATACATAAAATAAGGGTTGGATGTAAAATCTAAGATTGTTGGTATGTGGGCTTGGCTGGTGTTGAATGGGAGATTATTTTTATTAGGAAATTCCCTTTGTCCTCATCATTTTCCCCTCCCAACAGAAAATTCCATGAAGTTCATTTCTGAAGCAAAGTAAATATCCAGATGGCCAGAGCAATGACCTTTCTCTAACGGAGGGGATGGATTTGTTATCCGGCCAAATGTTTGAAATTCTTCCACCAGCATGCATAATTGAGAGAGATGTGTTAATTACCCTTATGTGACAGCTGGTGGGCCTTCCTAGACAACTCTGCGAGGAGTATTGATCTGGAGTCGTTGTCAGTGACTGTGCTGTGGTGATATAAAGGTAAGGCCCTCACAACAGTTTCTGAATGGGCAGGTCAATGTGCAGGTTCTCTATGAAGTGGAGCCTGCAGGCATTAGGGCAGCTGGCCAGTGCTTGTCAGGAAACAAAAGCACCAGTGTAGCTCTTCAAATGACATCTGAATGAGTGGCACAGGCAAACTCCCAAAGATGTAATCCCTATTATTATAATAGCTCTATGGCTCAAAATGGGCTGTTATCAAAGGGAAAGACAAATCCAGAAAGTGAAGATGAGAGTTTCTTTTTACCCCCTCCAGCTGTGAGTCAGCAGCATCCACATCATCGACTGTTATTTAAGGGAATTGAGTGCAGAGCTCTTGACTCAGCACTGTGGACATTTTGAAGAGGAAGCAGAAAATATGATCCTTGCCCTAGAGGAGTCACTGTCTTGGCATTGTGCGGAAAATAATTCAATTCTCCAAAGTCTTTTACAGATCCAAGATCTTGTGAGTCTATGATCAAGAAAGAGAACTATTTTATCTTTAAAAAGCAAAAATGTCATGAATGTTCTTTTGTCTAAAAGGCAATTCATATTCCCTAATATAATTTGCTGTGTTGCTTCTACATCAAATTGCTCAGTTTTTGTACCACAGATCTGCACAAGAGAGCTTTTGGATTTATTTTCCCCTTTCCTGTTGCCAACTAAGTATTTTTTTCTTTTACCTGGAGTCATGTGAAATATGGGATTACTTGACTTCTCTGAAATCAGATATAATGGCATGTCTGCTTCCAAAGTAACCACTTTGTTGTTCATTCATACGTTCCTGGAAAAACTATCTGATTTTGGTTTAGTCTAGGGAAAATACATTCAAGTTTTTTTTTTTTCCTTAAAATGTGTAGAAGAAAAATATGCATCTCTTTTGAGCAACTGGAATCAATTTAAGGTTTTGGCACACACCATGGAAAAATCAATGGAAGTTAAAAGTTGACAGGCAAAGTTTGCCTCTGCAAGTGTCAATAAACTTGTGTCCACTAAGAAAAATTAAAAAAAGGATCTTTGACAACCAACTAGGATGGCAGGTCAAGTAATCAACCAATATAGTTTTATAGAAGATAATTATACACTGGATACTGGGAGGTGGAACCCATAAAATTTAGGCTTCCTTTCTATCCCTCAAAAGAGTTTTCAATTTAACTAGGGAGATAACAAGAGCATGCACAGAACAATAAATAAATAAGATGTCATGTTGATAAAAAGAATCAAACATCTAAAGGACTAGGCATGCTGGAGGAACTCATGAACATTGAAGATCTAACCAAGGTTGAGTCTCCCTACAAAGTCCAGACATCCTGTTGAGAACCCATCCAAATCTGCTTCCCACCTAGACAAGAACTCATAGTCCTTGAGCCTTGTTCTTGTTGCTTGACAACTGACATCAGGCTCTACTGAGCCCCAGGAGACCAATGTCCAAGACTCTCTACTTCCCATGCATGTTTTTTTTTTTTTCCACATGGAAGGTGAGCTAATAAGTAGGACACCTATTTTTCTCCTTTCCTTTCTGGTGCCGGGAATTCCTTCAGGTTTTTCTGGAAGCATTTGCTGCTTTGTTCCTTGCTCAGAGGGAGCAAGTTAAATAAGGATCACCAAAGGCTGAGCTTCCCATTTATGTCCCAGGCATTCACACTGGTGGCCCAGGGCCAGCCTCTCAATAATATCAAGAAATCATGGCAATGTAATGTAATATGTGTCATGTAAGTTACAGTGGTGGCAAGAGGCCATCATCAGTTTCGTCTCAGATGGTAATTAAAGGCTCCATAAATACGGGTCTTGGGGAAAGGAAAGAAAGGAGTGGTATTGGGGGAGAGAGTGAGAGTGCCCGGCAGTGTCAAGTACTGCGGAGAGGTCAGGTAAAATCCAGAGTTGCAAAAGTGATCTTTGGATATGGCAACTACATAGTTATTGGTGATCTCATCAAGGGCAGTTTTGGTGGGGCTTTGAGAACAAAAGTCAGATTGCAGTGCAGTGAGCAAGGCCTGGAAAACGGTGAGAAGTAAGGTTGGACAATTCTTTCACTGAAATATCCTAGTAGATTAGGTCCTTCTGGTCAGAGATGTCGGAGGAAGAGGAGACAAAATGATGTTTAATGTTATGGAAAATGTCTCTATTTCTCCACCCTCCTCTGTGTGAGTAGACAGAAGGGACCACGTGCAGACTAGCCGTGGAAGGTGCCCAGCCAGGGCACTAACAATGCACTCCATGCTTGGGGCAGAGAAAGCCCCACTGGAATCCTGTTTTGGTTTTGGTTTGTGTTGTTTTCCCTTAATCTCTGCGTGTGTGTGTGTGTGTGTGAGTGTGAGTGCATTTGTTCTATTCCTTTTCTGTCCCTTCTTCTCCCCCCACTCTTGCTCAGATCCTCTTAGAAATGTTAATTACTTTTGGGTAACTTTCTGTCAAATGTCTTGAACTTTTCATGAGAAATCCACCATAAGAATCTGACAAAAATATATAGAAAGCCTGCAAATACATGATTTGGGATTTTTGAGGTAATGATTTAGGCTTTTAAGCAGTTAACCTAAAATTATATCCACTTAGTATTACCTGAGCACTGGAGACTGATCCGTTTTCTGATTTGCTCACTTTGCCTGGTACATGGGTAAGTCTCAGAGTTCACTCTTATTTCCAAGTAGTAGATTGTAATTAGCTAAGAAGGAGTTTTCCTATTATAGTAATTTCCTAATTATGCATAGGGACAGTAGAAAGAAAAGTTGGGAATAATAGTAATTCATCTAAAAACCTATTTTAACCATTAGCTTTAAACTCAACTGAAGAATTTAACCAAAATTCCTGATAAGAAGTAAAGGAAGGAAACTAACAGGAATTCTACCTTTTAAAAATGTCTGTGGAGGTGATAATGATCAGTTACTTGCTTAAGGGTGGGCTTGCAATTTAAGAGGCAAGAATATGGGCAGAAAGCCCAATAGACCACAGAACAGTGATTTTCAACCCCCCCTTTTTTAAGCAGCAGATTTCCAGTGAAGCCTTATGTAGAAAACCAATATATAAATCAGTTATGAGGCAGAAAAATCAAATAGAGTTTCTCTAAATTAGCAGAGCTGGAATCTCTCCCACTTTTCCTCTTCTTGGGGACTGTCCTGGAGGTGACTACATAGGGCTCTTTATTTTAATTCTCTATGGTAATGCATCGCATTTGTAAGCATTTAATCGTTTGCAAACCACAGCCATTTTCATCACATCACTTCATTTTTATGAAAAGTCCATGAGCTAGGCAGACTAGACACTGGCATTATTATTGCCATTTTGCAAACAACTTGCTTAAGGTCATCTAGCTTCTCAATGGTAGATCTTCGATCCAAAACCAGGTCTTCAGAGCTCTTCTACTTTGGTACACTGTGAAATCCTTCACTTGTCAGCTCATGACACTCCTGTTCCAGGTCAGGGTATATTTAAGAATTTGGATAACATACTAAAGGACAATAGCAAATATTATTAAATTAAAAATTAATAAGTAAATACACCTGTTTTCATACGTTGGACCTATGTAAAACGGTACATACATTTTTTAATATAAGTTTTAAAATCATAGTTGGTATAGGCAATGAGCGAATAAACTCCTCCCTCCTTAGCCCCACTAGGTCAGTCCCTACAGAGGTTAGGTGAATAAAATATGTGACAAAGCTTTCCTCCCTGGTAACAGAACAGCATTTTCTAAATATGACTTTCCAACAGAATTAATCAGAGAACTTTTGGATTTTTATTTAAAAATTTTTTGGGGGCCGTGCAGCATGGCATGTGGGCTCTTAGTTCCCCGACCAGGGCTCGAACCTGTGCCCCCTGCGGTGGAAGCGCGGAGTCTCAACCACTGGATCGCCAGGGAAGTCCCAGAGAACTTTTTGAAAATGCAAATTCCTGCCCCCTTGATCGAAAATATAAGTCAGTAGGTCCGGATTAGAGCCATTCTTCAGATGTGGGGTTAGGTTTGTAAAACACAGATAAAATCATACAGTGGATTCAGCTTCCCCAGTTACTTCCAGAGAGTGGGCTAGAAGTTTTGGGAGAGGGCTTTTCAGGTCACAACGGTATCATTTATTCAATTATAGCATTAAATTCTATTCCAGTGACCTGAAAGAATGAGTGCATATCCAATTATGTCTAATTTATACCCTGGGACGTGCTGGCTCTGGCTCAGTGTAAAATCCTGGCAGAATCGCAATTTAACAAGCTTGACAGGACACCAAAATTGCTATGTCGTTTCCAAACCCCATTAAGTGGGAGCCTACATGTTCCTGTAATGTTCGGAGGCAGTATACACTATTCTTCTTCTTCTCTCTGTTTATGTAAGGCAAATGCTCAGCAAATACTTTACCGGAAAACAAGAACCGGTTAGAGGGAGCTCCTGTGCAAACAGGGTGCTTTGCCACCCAAAGCAGTGGCGCTGAGACAGTAGATACCGCGTCGCCCTTTGTGGTTCCAGCATTTAATGGAATTTAATATATTCTTAACAAATTTGACATGATTGAAAATATCACAGCAGCGGCCCGGGCAGGTTAGAGTGGACCATCGGCAGGCAGGCTGCGGTGCGCTTGGGCTGGAACTTTCTCTGCACGTCCTCCACACTGAGTCTCTGATCGTGGCATCCTCTGGTGCCAGCTGTCCCTTTTCCACCTCTTCTGGTGGCCCCTGTTTGTGGGCACACCCCTCTTCTCACAGCAGAGCACGGAGCTGCCGGACTGGGGTCCCGCAGGGTCCAGTTTGAATCCCTGCTCTGCTACTCAGGGGCCGTCCTTTCAAATCCCGGAACCCTTCTCTTCAACCACAAAATGGACAAAATAAGATCTCCTTCATAAAGTGATTGTGGAGCTGGCTGAGATAACCGCGCGCATTTGCGGGGCACACAGGGTGTTCACTCAGCGTCCTCTCCCTCTGGCCTTTGTTCCCCTTTTCACTCTCAGCCTGCCAGCCTTTCCTGCGCATGCCCGCTCCTTTCCTTTCCAGTCTATTCCCGAAGCCGGCAGAGTCCTGACCCTGAGACATTCAGGACTCACGCCAGCTTCCTGGGAATGCCCCTGTCTTCACTCTGGTGACGTTTTTGCACCTGTTGTATTTGGACTGAAGTTCTCAGCATCAGTCTCGACTCTGCCACGGACCAGCCATGGGACAAACGAAGCTCTCGAAGCTTCAGTTGCCACATCCACAAAATGGGCACAAGCTCATAGGGTTGGTTGTGAGGATTAAGTGAAATAATGCTTTTAAAGAGCTCAGCATGGTGCCAGGCATATAGCAATTCTCTGTCCCCATAGTGAACCACAGTCTCTTTTTCACTTGAAATTAGTCTTACGCGCAATTACCAGATCACACGTCGTACACTTCAACTTTATCCTATCCAGTTGTCTCCTGCTCAAGGAACTCCAAGTCTTTCCTCACCTGATCCCAGCCCACAACCAAAATATCTTTAGGGAAAACTATGAACCACTCCGTTTGACATTCAGACCCTCCATGGTACAGGACACCCCGCCATATCCAAGTGATTGAGATTCTTTTCCCCTCATTTGCCTGATCAGAACAATGAGGTACTTCTGGAGGAAAGCTCTTCATACAGCGTTTGGGAATTGTCTGTGGCTTGGGTCAGAGACTGAAAGAAGGGGGAATGGCCTAAAAGGAGGACTTTTGCTTAGGCTTTCCAGTTGAGAGGGGCTTCGTGAGGAAGAAGCCAGTGGAGATGGCTGCGGTGCCAGGGAGAGACAAGCTGAGGATGGGCTGGGGAACTGCTGCAGGAATCTGGTGGTGTCTCTAAGGCACCGCCTCGGAGAATACACTGCGTTACAGTCACCTCATGAAGAGCTGGAAAAGGTCCAACAGAAGAAACCTGAGAGGAGCAGGTGCAGCTTAGTGTTCTCCAGCCTCTGAAGAGGTAGGAAGAGCCTGCCTGCCCTCGTTTCTAGGGGACCACAAGTAACCTGGAGCAGCGCAGGGCTCATCACCATTTGCTGTTGATGAACTAGTACAGGCTGGGGGCGTTTTCTGCAAACTAAGCCCCTTTTCTAAACTGGTTACATTGTTAAATTGGCCAGTGGAGCTGGCTGACTCGTAGAGCTTCCTTCCCACAGGCCTGGGGGAGAAGTCAGTGCCAAGTGAAGCATGATACAGCGCTTCCTATAAGTAACTCAATCCTCTCACACTGGACACAGTGCTCAGACACCAGGGTGACCTCAACCCCGAGGCATCTGAACTGACATCCTGCCACTCAGGCAGCACCCCTCTCATACCTCAGGAGACCACACTCAGCCCCATTCCATTCCATCACTTCTGCTTTTCCTTCTGAAATGCCTGAAGTGCTCACACAATGAGGTAACGGGAAACCAGAGAGACCTAAATCTATCCAGAAAATAGAGGGATCTAGACCCAAATCCCACCTCTTCCACTTACTAGCTCCGGGATCCTGAATCGTTTATAGAAGCTCTCTTTGCCTCACTTACCTTATCTGTAAAATTAGGGTGTCTATCTTAACGATACGTTATAAGGATAAGTGCAATAATGAATGCAAAATGCCTGCACCGTACATAGCATGTTGCAGGTGTCAAGAAGGTTTCACTCTCTCCACCCAATATACATGTGAATGTTTTTATGTCTAGGCAAATATCACATGTGCCCGTGGGCCCGATTCCAGTCTCATCTCGTTGAGGAATTGTCACTTAAACTTCCTTTCCCAGTCATCATTCTGAAGTCCTTCTTACTTTAATGGCTCCACCACTAACTTGGGCATATCAGCTGCCGCTGTTACTCATCTGCTCAGACACCGATGTCTTGTTTGGCCAGTTAGACAGACTTTCCTGAAGGGGAAGGCTAGTGTCAATGAAAATTCTGTCTCATCACTCCAACTTTCTACTGTGTCTAGCATTGTTATAAGTGCTCAGTATATGTGTGTGAGTTACAGAGTGAAGGAGAAAATCCCAGGCAAGGATAAAGGCCAGTGGTGACCTGTCTTTTTAATAAATCACAATCCAGTAGGTGCTGAGCAACCACATTTTGGAAGCATTTCAATGGTGGTTGGTGTGGAGGGATAGTGGGGTAAAGATATCAGAGGTGAAGAATAAGTTGGAGAGAAAGGCAATTTTGCCAGAGTTATAAGAGGTCAGTTGGGAGGTCAAGTGAGATGCATGGAGCCCTCCCCCACTCAGGATTAGACAGCAGATTAGCCAACTGCCCTCGTTACTGGCTCCCAGGCAGTCATAATCTCTCCTACTCACATTAAACGATCCAAAGAATGCTGACGCACAGATTTCCTTTGAGATGCTGCCCCGTCCTCACTTTAGAGCAAAACTTCACATTCCCCTTTGTTTTCTGTTTGTGTTCATGTTCTCTACATAATGGAGGAGACAACTATCTGTCCACCAAACTCTATTCCCTTCTTCTTCCACTGTAATAATCTGTGGTTGGGTGTGTGGTCATCTAGCCAGGGCTGTACATCCAACCTCCTTTGCTATAAGGGGTGGATGTTTGGCCAAATTTTCACCAATAGATCGTGAGCAGAAGCGACGCGTGCTATCTCCAGGTTGGGACCCTTGAGATAGTAAGTGGGCTTCCTCCATATTTTCTCCTTTCCCTTAAGGCTGGTTGGAACTTGGATGTAGCAGTGATCCAGCCTTGCTCATGCAGATGCTAAGACTCTAAGGCCTAAAAATTGCAGAGCCATGATATGGAAGGAACCACAGCCCTGAATGACTGTGGAACACCCATCACATCCTTTATGAGAGAGAAATGTTTCTTGTTCACTGGTCTATGCCATGTGTTTAAAAGCTATATAATTGCTGGGTCTCTTATTACAGCTTAGCTGCAGCAACCCAATGGCAGCATATATATATATATATTATACATTATAATATATATTGTATATAAATATAATCTGTAGATACTATATAACATGATATATTAATATAACGTGTGATATAATATATAATATATAATAGGTACATTATATATGTACTTATAGAAATATATCTCTTGGAATGTATTTTAAATACAAATAGATAATAGTATATAAAATATTGCAACTAGCCTTTTTTCCTACTAAATAATCTGTTTTGGAGATTTTTCCAATTCAGATGTGTATGTGTTTGATATAGATGATAGACAGACACACTTCTGATGTATTTCTTAGTATTAGTGAGCCATAGTTTATTTAACCAATTTCTTTCCTGGATTACCCTATGGACTAGTTTTGTGACTGCTTTTACTTTTCACTATTATTACTACTGACATGAACACCCTTGAACATGCTTCTCTGTTCACATAGATAAATATTTCTCTAGTGTAAATATCTAGAAATGGGATATTGAATACTATGAACATTTAAGAATATAATTTATTATTGTCCTCTTAAAAGTCTAAGCTAATTTATACTTCCATAGCATATGAGAGTGCATAATTCTCTATAACACTGTCAATGTTAGCAATCTTTAATTTTGCTCAGCTAATGGGGAAAAATAGGGAGAAAAGATTATTACAGAAAGAATAAAAAGATATCTAGAACAAGAAAGATAAAAGTAGCTGGAATCTAGTATGATAAGCTACCAAAAAATCCCATCAATGATCACACTTTGTGAAATTCTGAGCCACTTGGACTGTTCCAACGATCACAGCAATTGTCAGTCCTAATCCTGTAACTCCTGACATCCCACTGCTTTCCTGCTGCCTTTCTCCCAAGCCAGCTAGGTTCACGACAAGTTACACACTTCACTCTGCTCTTATACTACACGCTAGGTTATCATGACCGTAGGTAATTATGAGGCTGAGCTGCAATGCATTAGTGTGTTTGTCCTAACATTTTAGCAATATAAATAAATGCTGAGGAGGACACTAAACTGCATCATCGCAATAGCTGAAGCCCCACTGCAGCTGTCAGGAACAGGCAAGCCATTCTGTCTGTGTATTCCTCTAGTGCTTTTTCAGCCCAAGCAGGAGGAATAAAACTTTCCCATTTCTCTTCCCTAATCCCCAACTTTTTTTTAGAAAAGTTGATTATTGCCGCTATAATAGGTATTTGCTAAATATTTACCAATATATGCTATTGTGCTAAGTCCTTTAAACAAGACCTTATTGGTGAATTATAGACAGAAAACTATCTCTGGAATATAAGCAGGCCTGAGATAATTAGAGAATAATTGTGCAGAAGGAAAGGCCAGATTGGTGTGACGTGGAGGGAAGAAAAGCATGGGTTGACCTGAGAGCAAGTCCCAAATGGTCCCAGTTTATGTGATGGTTTTATCTTATGTGATTTTGCGTAAGATACTGAATTGTGCTAAATCTCAGTTTCCTCGTGTTTTATTTTCTATTTTTTAAAATTAATTTATTCATTTTTGGCTGTGTTGGGCCTTCATTGCTGCTCACGGGTTTTCTTTAGTTGCAGAGAGTGGGGGCTGCTCTTCGTTGCGGTGAGTGGGCTGCTCATTGCGGTGGCTTCTCTTTTGTGGAGCATGGGCTCTAGGCGAACGGGCTTCAGTAGTTGTGGCACGTGGGCTCAGTAGTTGTGGCTCGCGGGTTCTAGAGCATAGGCTCAGTAGTTGTGGCGCACAGGTTTAGCTGCTTCGCGGCATGTGGGATCTTCCCAGACCGGGGCTCGAACCCATGTCCCCTGCATTGGCAGGCAGATCCTTAACCACTGTGCCACCAGGGAAGTCCCTCCTTGTGTTTTAGAAGAGGCACATTTATTGAGTGCCTACCATGTGCCAGCCTCCATTCTAGGTGCTTGGGATAAAGAAGAAGGCAAAATGAGGTTCCTGCCCTCAAAGAATTTACATTCTGGGGACGGGGGAGGGGAGAGAGACAGACGCCAAGCAAAGAGAAATGTTGATCTATTCATTTATTTAAGAAATAGTTACTAAGCCCATACTTTGGCAAAAGACTGTTCCAGGACTTGCTTTAAGAATCTGCCTTCCAGGGACTTCCCTGGTGGCACAGTTGTTAAGAACGATGTATATTGTATATGCTCAGTAAATGGCAGCTATGATTGTTACGATTTTCTTTCATTTGTCTGCTTTTTTCCTTTCTAGAAACATTTGGTTTATTTTTTCTATACATTCATTTATTTATTTCTGAGTGCATGTATGTATTTATTGCTGCTCCCTCTACAGTTTAGTATTTTGTCTTTGCATCTTGTTTTTGGCAGGTATCTCTTCTTTGGAATGGCAAGCAGAGCCAGTTTTAACTTCACCTGCACCAGATCTTTTGGAATTGGGAGGCAGGGCACTGTAGGAGAATTCTCAGCTTGCAGCCTTCTCCAACCTGCAGCAGGCCTTTAGGCAGTGTCTTATTCTTTATTGTTACATAATGGTTTGATGGATGGTTCTCACAGGGTCTACTCTTTAAGCAGAGAATGATCCAATAGGGAGACATGGAAGATGGAGACATATGAAATGAGGCAAAAGGACAGGGGGTGGGTGAGTGAGAAAACAGGTGGCTTCATGGAGTTAGACAAGGAAGATTCAGAGCTGGTGTGTTCTGCCTTCTCATCCACCACCACCACCTCCATTCTCCTGGTCAAGTCTGATGAGAAGCTTCCCTGATCTTCCCCAGTCCCCAGTCTGAGTTGGCTACCCTCCAGTGCGCTTCCAGAGCGCATGCCCTAGAGCTTACCATGCTCTAGAACACACAGACCCCCTTCCTGGTACATAGCATCCTGTATGGAAGTTGCCTGACACTCATCTCTGACTCCTTTCCACCCCCACTAAACTCTCAGCAACTTGAAGGCAGGATAGCATCTTCACTGCTGGATCCTCTATGCCAAAGACAGAGCCTGGGACATATCAGGCTTTAGTAAATACATTTGATGAATGAATGAAGGCAGAGATAGAAAGAGAAGGTAGAAAAGTTAACAGGGCAAAGGTCTAGAGGTAAGGCACAGGTACAAAATGAATCTCTAGAAGGCGTGAAAAGCAACTTTGACCTTCAAATAGTAACACTCATTCAACAGTGCTAGATAGAAAGGCCAAACAGAAGCTCAAAGAAAGCAGGTCTACAGAGAAGATCCCCAGAGTGAGATGCCCTTTCCTACCAGAGAAAATGAAATTGGACTCTTGGCCTCTGAGATCTAGTTATTTGTCTCTTCATCTAGTTTATGTTTAACTGTTTCAATGGACCTACTGTTTAAATGACAATGGGTCAGGTTCACACCATGCCTTATCCAAAAGCCTATTTTGGCTCCATGAAGTCAGACTTGATGTTTGGGGCAAAAGACCTGGAAATCTTCTGTAGGTCTAGCCTTCCTCATTTTCTAGTATATATATTGAAATGTTCAAATAGGCCATCTCAACTAATAATAGTCTTTTTTTCCTCTTTTCAGCACCTTTTGCAACTACCTCCAAATTTAAATGATAGAGAAAAACTGATGGAATCATCTCTACTATCTTATTAAACCAGGCTTCTATTAATGATGATTCACTGAAGTGTCAAGAATAGATACACTGAAAACTTCTCGAGCATATTAATGTGTTAAGCATCATACCACACTTAGCTGCTGATATAATTTTGAGTTTCCTCTGGAGGAAAAAACAGTTCTTTTGGATTCTTTTCATAAACAGCACCTTGAAAAAAGCTTTCAGATACTCAAAGACATGAATCTTGCTCCGTTCCCTTGTGTATATCTGATTTAAAGGTTAATAAGTAATTAGGGAGCACAGTCATCCAAAAATTACCAATTAATATGCCATAATTTTCATTAAAAATGCTATTAATTATATTTTTGTACAAATGTCCTGAACTGGCTAATAAAAAGTTACCTAAAGCGATTCTGAACCTTTCAGGGAGAAAGAGAAATTAATCCATATCAATCGCTTTTTAAAGTTGTGTTTTGGGCTTGAGAGATCAAACAAAGGAGTGTCTTAGTTATTTAGTGTGGATAGAATCTGACAGGGTTCCATTGTTTATTTTGTATTGAGTCATTATTGCTCAGAAAACCTAATAAGATATCTCAGCAGATGTTTAATGTGGAAGTTTGACAAATAACAGTTCTTGGGTTCTTATAATGTAAAGCAACCCTTTATAAATGAGATCAAACTTTTAAACTATCCAGATATATTTTGTTGGTTTCCTAGGAGACTGTGAGTGGAAAGTTATGGTTAACTGATTAAAGCATGTTATATATTTAAAATTTGTTCTATACTTTAAATGATGGTATCAGTCACTTATGAAAAATCCACGGAATTCCAAAGTTGAAGAGTTCGTGATAAAACTTCTACCATCACTCTAAGGACGCAACTAGATTTAACTTTAACAGTTTTACAGATCCCCCGATTCTTCTGTTCTCACTGTCTTATCGCGTCACCTCCTGTCTGAATGCAACATCTATTTCCATTGTGTGCATTATGACCGGCTAGTGTTTGATAAACATTAGAACTGGGCAAGTTGCAGCTCTACACCATTTTGGTACATAACAAATTGTAGTGGGAATATTTATCGTCAATGAAATGAACCAAGTGTGGTGTTAGGAACTATACAATCAACTCAGACACAAACTGTTGATATTCCATTGCATCATAGATATTTACTGGTTGTTAGGCAACCAAATATTCCAGCACTGACACCGGGGAAAATTTCTCTTGCTGGGCTTGGCCATTTTAGTAATTAGTTCAGCATGGGACTGTCTCATAGTATCTCTGGCATATAAAAGAACTTTTTAAAGGATATTTAATACAAATCCCAGGCTTGCATTATTTGAGCAGTTCCTGAGATGGGAACTCTTATCCTACCAGGCACGTTTATTAATTTTTTCCTCATACTAAATGAATACCTGTCTCTCTACAGACCTTATACATTGGCTCCACTCTTTACCTAGAGCAAGTTTACTTCCTCTTCAACATGCCAGCTATAATATTTGGAGAAGGCTATCATGTCTTCTCTGAATCTTTCTTTCTGCAGAGTAAATATATCCGATTCATTCCCTTATTCAGAATTCCCCATTATCTCACATGCTGGCTGTTCTCCCCTCTCAATGGCACCATAATATTTTAAACTGGGACTAACTAGGATTGGTTGTTGTTTTACAGTTTACAGTTATGACTAATGATTTATAGGCTGTTGTGTGGTTGAACATTGCAATTAAAATTGGCACAGGAATAAGATGTCAAGGCTATAGAACAGGTGCCTGTTTTTATTTTTTTTTAAATCCTGACTTGGAAAATGCTACCAGTGAGAAATCACAGCATTTGTGCCTTATTGGAACCTTGGAAGACAAATGGAAACTTTAAGTAAGACCTTCAGGGATGCCTAATAGATTTATGCAGCATAAGAACAGTTTCAGAGTGTGGGATGAGATCATTTAAAGTAATATTTTCTAAATTTGGCCGTGCATATGAATCACTGGAGAGCTTCTAAAAATACGGATTCTTGGGATCTGTACCCAGACCTACCGAACAGGTGCCTTTAAAAGTTCCCAAGGGAAAAGCATTTGGGAGCCATGGATGTAGGGTACGCAACATGAAGATCAGTCCTTCCTTTGAGCTAATTCTACCTACCCTATAAAGCTGTCTTCTGTGACACGTTTTCGCTGCCTACTACAGCCAATTACTCTCTCTCTTTTCTAAAAAAGCCTCTTCTTCTAATAATTGGTACCAAATAGTTTGGTATTTAATTGTTAATTTTGCATGGCTTTTTGTCTCAGTTATTTTATAAAATCCCTCAGGGCAAGAACTCCCAAGGAATATGGCACAATATTGAACAGAGCCATTGATTGACTGGTGAGGAGTTTTGGAGTTAGCAGAAGAAGGTAGAGACAAAAGGGAGACAGATACTGCAGGGGTCTAGCTGGAAAAGTTTAAGATTAGGGAGATTAAAGTCTTTCTCTTTTGAAAGAAGTATCTTCTGCACTGTGCTGTGGCCTGCTCCCAGATGTAAGTGATAGAGTACACAGATGTTGCTTGATGTCTCCACCTCCATCAAACCTGATCTTTGGAGATGTCAGACAGTAACCCACAAGACTATATTATTATTATATAAATATGGCCAGAAGGCCTATTATTTCCAGTGTTTCTAGTCCATCTGGAACACCAGACATAAATGAGTTCTATCTCTTTTGGTGCAATTCTATCATCTGACAAAGTCAATAGTGAGGGTACAGTAGGTCCTGATAAAAGTTTCAAAATAAAGATGAAGGGGTTCCTTAGATAGTTACATAGGCTTTTTTTTCTTTTTTAAATATCAAAGACATGTAAGACTTCAAAATTCATTCAAATTAAAAATCAAATTTGAAGAAATGATGCTTACATGAGATAAATACATAATACAATTAAAAATAAAAGAATGACAAGCTATATTTGGAAAGCATGAAGAAAAAAAGCAGGGATGGTACATTTGTATTAAAGAATAAATTTGACAGAAGGTCAACTGCATATTGATACAAGTAAAACCATAAAAAAGCCACGAGTCATGGAACACTAGGCACAGAATAGCATAGTGTCAGGCCATGAAAAGCAAAAGTTGCTAGAAATATAAGGAAACACATGAGTTGTATTAAAATTTCAAAATTACATAACTCTCTGGTAGGTCAAGGAGACAAAAATAAGCAATTAAGGACATAAAGCACATGAATTATTGAATGTTTGTATAAATATCTATACACTGATATAACTTTGCACCTAAAAACAGAAAATGAATCTTACAAACACTGATCATGATCTGAACCATAAGATATTTCAGTGCATTTTTAAAGTAAAAATTGCACAACTCCATTATCTTAATAATAAAATATTACTAGAAATTAATATCAGAACTTTAAAGGAAAAAAACCTCAAATTACTTGGACATTTTAGAAATAGTCACATAAATAATAAACGAGTTAATAAGCAAACTAGAAAATAACAAATGTGAGAACGTTGTTGAACAAAAACCTATGAGATGGAGGCAAAGCTATTTTATGTAGTGATTCACAGCTCTAAATGCTTTTTGAAGAAAAGAATTATGAGAAGATACCTAAACAGTCTACATGGGAATTTAGGAAAAAAAGATAAAAGAAATTAAGGAAAGCTAGTGAGAAAGGAAATAATAAAGTAGAAATAAAAAAAATGAAACATAATAATGAGAAAAAAATAAGCCTATCTTTTGTAGGATTGATAGCTAAGACCAAGAACATGTTCTTCAAATAAAACAGATGAATCTCTGGCAAATCGGGCAAATTTAATCAAAGAAAAAACTAGAAAGAAAAAATATAATAACATTTATAAATAAATTATTTAAACTATTTAATAATAGAGATAAAATTAAGGCTTATAACAGAGTAAAATAAATTAGTGATTAAATTGAAAACTTGAGTAAAATAAATAATTGAGAAAAATATAAATTAAGATGAACTTAATGAGAAGAAAATCTATAAAGAAAGAAGAAATTGAACCACTTATCCAAAAGTTACTTTTACTTCAATTAGAGATTTTAGAAATTTGGGGGACATAGGGCTCTCTGAGAAAGGAACACTTTCTGCAATGTACTTAAAGAACTGGGTTTAAATGCCATGTAAAAATAACCTAAGTTTTTAAATTTAGGATTGAAATTGGTAATAAAAAATAATTCTGAAAAACAAATGATCCAATAGAACTTTCTGTGTAAAACGTCTAAGAAAAAGTTCATGAAATTCAAGCCAATCTCAAGACTTGACCAAAGGAAAACCAAAAGTAATAGGAACTTCAATCATACAAGGCACATTTAGAAGGGTTTTCCAGATAAGCAGCCTGATTTTGCATAGCAGCACCACTACTCAGATAATAAACTAGCTTCTCCCGGGAGCTCTGGTTCCCACCCAGCTCCTGAGTGACCACATAGAGAATATCCTTAGAGAACATTAAGAATAAAATAGCCAGCAGGGCAAACAGGACCAGGAGAAATGAACTCTCCAGAGGGAACGGTAACTTCCCTCTCCAAACCATCAGTTCCACGTGCCATAAAGGAACAAACGAGGCTACGATGCATACTCATTGGCCCTTTTAATACGCCATCAGGATGCATCTTTCCTAATAATATCTACCTCCAAAATTTATTTTAAGTTTACTCTTCTCTATCCCTGCCGCCACCACTCACCTGGGTGGCATTGGCAGTGACCGGGACAATGCAAAGCTTCACGCACTAAGCTCCCGGCCCAGCCTCCTCCTGCAATTCCTTGTCCAGGCAGAGGACCTTCTCACAAGGCAAAACATCCTCTCGCTCAAATCTTAGTACGGGGCATAAAATCCAAACTCCTACACAGTCTCTCTCTTACTCCTTGTCTCAGGTGCGTCTCCCGCTGGCCGATGGGTCATGCTCTAGTCGCCCTCACCTCTTGTTTCCAGAAGTTGGCTAAGTGCTTTTCTCTCCAGGCTTTAGGGCTCTCTTTTCCCTGTGCCGGGGGAAGCTCTTCTCTCCTCACGTGGCTGCTTCCTTCTCACCCTTCAGGTCTCTGCTCAGAAAGCACCTCCTTGGGGAAAGCATCCCAGGCCATCCTTTCTGTTTAAATTCTTCCTCAATCGCATTGTTTTCTATCCACATACCTTGTATTTCCTTTTCAGCACTTCTCACAACTTAAAAATAATTACTTTTTGCAGGGGCAGTGTTTCTACCCATTTGTTTTCTGTCACTCCCATTAGACTGAAAACCCCATGGGGTCAAGAACGCTGTGGGCTTTTACATGGTGCTGTATTGCAAGTGCCTGGCCGAATGCCTGCAGTCTGTGGGCACTCAGCATTTCGTGAAGGAATAACAGTCTTGATAAATTGTGATGATTTGATTAGTTTGTTTACTTTTCTCTTGTTGTTGTTTCCTGCACTTGACTGTGAGTTCCACGGGAACAAGGTTCCTGTGCCTTTTTTAGGCACCAAACGTCGTGCTTGGCACTTAGGGGTAGCTCAGTGGCTATTTGTAGAATACGTAAATGAATAAAGATATTGAAGTTCTCTAGGATATGAAATTTCTTCCGCCTCAGCTTTATACAGCACTCAGAACGTCTGGATCTACTAGAATCCTTCATTAAGTATTCTGCTATCCCAATATTTTCCAGTATCACTGTTTCTGTTAACAACTCAGGCACCCAACGGGAATGGAAGAGAAGCAATGGGAATTAAATCACTCAAATGAGGCTGCTGCTGGTTAATTTTAGATCCTGAGCATCTGGGTCAGTGCTTAGTTTCATAGCAGGTGTGGAAATGATATCTTCAGTGTCATTTTTAATGATTTTACTAAGGGCTGGGAGCTCTTGAAATATTCTTCCGAATGAGATTTGAGAAGTGGACCAGATGGGCATTTTTAAGCAGGCTATATTAACTGTATTCTACTTTTCAGCAAATAAGTCTTCATATTAAGATTGATTACAAATGTACCTTAGTGTCCATATCATATTCAATCAAAAATTATAAGCAATGATTTTTAGAAGAATATGAAATACTCCAGTAAGATGATAGGAATCTAAATGAAATATATAAACATGCCTCAAGTTGCCTCTAGTCATTTTGTTTTGCTTTAACCAGGTTAAAGCCTCGGAGTCACGTTCTTTTCCTCTTTCTCCTGGCAGTATCTCATCTTCTACAGGGCTTAATATTCATTATGGATACATGACCTCAGTCTATAAGTAAACGGTCTTATCAGTCATATCCCCAAAATGCTGGTTGGTCAGGCAGGATGGCTAGGTAAGGTTGATCACAAATAAACATGTCAGCATCGGGCTTCCCTGGTGGCACAGTGGTTGAGAGTCCGCCTGCCGATGCAGGGGACACGGGTTCGTGCCCCTGTCAGGGAAGATCCCACGTGCCGTGGAGCTGCTGGGCCCGTGAGCCATGGCCGCTGGGCCTGAGCGTCCGGAGCCTGTGCTCCGCAACGGGAGAGGCCATAACAGTGAGAGGCCCGCATACCGCAAAAAAAAAAAAAAAAAAAAGGTTAAACATGTCAGCATCCACTTACTCCCTGAATCCCAAGGGTGGGTGCTCAGGGGAGTATTTGTCCTCTATCAGTTTTATCCTTCTTGGTCAAAACAGAGCTGAGAAAGAGTAGTACATACTAGACTATAATCTTTGAGCCAGAGGAAATTGAACCAAACCAAGTGGAAAGAATATTCTATTTAGCATTAGCAGGTCAGTTCATGGGGAAATTGTAAAACAGGTGAAGTTCATTATTGGTGAGGCTCCCCTAGAGCAACCCTGGTCTCCCCAGCCCCAGAGGTGAGCCCCTGCCATGGTTTAGAACTTGACACTGAATGCCAGCTGTCTTTGGCTTCCTAGAGACTTGCTCTTGTGCAATGAAACAAGTATGTTCTAGGTCTCATAGTCTCTGGTCAGGCTCTTTTCCCCACCAAAGATTAAAATTAGCTTATTTGATAGATCAAGCTGTCCTCATTTGCTAACAGAAAAAAGTTCGAGAGTCCTCTCAGGTAATGCGGACTCAACAGTGACTTTCTAATGACGAAGACGTTCCTGTGTGACTCAAAGAAGTGAGTCTGATGGTGGGAATTTCAGACCAAGTGGTATATATTTTTATGAATTTTATGGAGCAGTAATATTTCATAAGAGAGGGGAACTGACATAGAGTTGCCCACTTTTTTTTGCTGAGTAAGGACATTAAGGAAAACAGAACAACAAAACACATCCATTGACAATCATTTTAGAAAAGAAAGGAATATTATGATAATCAGGAAAAAACAAGAAGCAAACAGTCTCAGAATAAAAAAGCAACCTTTAAAGAATTTACCTTTATGAAAAAATGTACTTCATACAGTTTCAGTTATGCTAGATGCTGTACAACGTCATGCCTGAGATAGCAATACTGTATTGTGCACTTGAAAATGTGTTGAGAGTGTAGATCTCCTGTTGTGTTCTCATCACAATAAAAACAAAACCAAACCAAAAAAAGATACACAAATGTATTTCAATGTCCTAATTTTGTAGAAGACTAGTGAAAATGTTGTCCAATGCCAGCATCAGTCTATGGCCAGGCTTTGGGTAGGGCTGAGGTGGGTGCCCACAGTGGCCCAACAAGCCAGTCCAGGAATTTTAATAGCTGACACTTGTGGGCAAGTCTCCATATGACCTGCCTATCAGTGCAGTCAAAACCATGAACATGATCCAGAAACACCTTCTGGATTGTAAATCAAAGAACTTGTTTGTACAAAGCCTTTAACTTTGAGGGGTTTTCTGTCTGTAGATTAACAGAAAAAAATGAATAATAGGTAGCCAAAAAAGTGATCTGCATTTTGTTGGAACAGTGATACTTTAAAGTGTAAGATTTAAGGATATACTTATTCACTGTTAAATATAATTGCACACCCAGCAGCTGCCAGGTACAAGGAAAGAGCAATGAGACCCCTGCCTTACAGCCTTAACTTCTAGCAGTGGACACGGGCAAGCAGGAGATACGTAGGCAGATAACATCCCTTAAGGACAAGTTCTGAGGTTGCTTTTGTGGATGGATGTGTGATATTTAAGCGAAGTCCAGACTAAAGTGAAGAACTGAGGCTTATAGTAACCTGCAGAAAGAGCATTCCAGGTAGAGGCAACATCCAGTGCAAAGGCCTGAGGAGCAAAGAGGCCAATTTGACGGGAGCACAGTGGGACCAGGAATGCAGCAGGGGGCAGACCACGTGGGGCCTTAGGGACTTCAGGTTTCATAAATGAAATGGGCAGCTATTGGAAGGTTTTGAGCAAGAGAGTGACATGACTTATGGGTCACTAGAGTAGGAAGTGGCAAAAGTGAAAGCTACAGTAGACTATTATAACAATCCATTTGAGACACGATGGTCGTTTGGGCCAAGGCAGTCGTCATAGAAGTGCTGAAAAATGCTCAGATTTAGGATATCTTTTGAAGGCAGAGAGAATAGGACTTACTGATAGAATAGACTGAGAGATTGGATATGGTGGTAATGGTGAGAGAAGATTCAGGCTGGGTTTCAAGATGTTTTATTTGATCAACTGAATAAATGGTGCCATCTACTGAGAATAGGTACCATGGGAACAGCAGGTTGAAGGGGGAATCAAGAACTTGTTAGTGGATATATTAAATTTGAGATGTCACTTGAATATCCAGGTAGAGATGTCAGGTTGGCAATTGGATACATGAGTCTAGAGTTCAGGGGAGAAATCAAGCCTAGAGGTAGAAATTTTAAAAAAATTCAGTATATAGAAAACGCTTACAGCCTTTGGGTTGGATAAGGTCATCTAGGGAAGTCCAGTTTTCTGGGCAGAAAGTACAAAGCTCCTGAGGCAAGAACATGCTTGGTGAGTTACCAGAAGAGTCAGGTAACTGTCCACTGTGGATGTGAGCAAATGCAGAGAAGACGCTCAAGGATCAAGCCTGGAGAAATGCCAGCATTTAGAGGTCAGGACGAGGCAGAAGATTCAGGAAGGGAGACAGAGACGGAGTGGCCAATGAGGTAAGGGGAAAACCAGAGGGTGAGTCACCAAAGCAGTGTGAATCAAGTCTTTCAAGAATGATTAAGAGCAGTTTATAAATTTACTCTGCCCTCAATTAGCTCTGTTGATGGAAGAAGCTGTAGATGCTGTTCTGTTCCCAGTGTTTAGTGGCACCTGTCACAGGATCAGTATTGGTTTGTTTATTTCAGACGTTAAATGTGCCAGTCTTCAGGCTGAATGCATCCTGTAGGTGTGTTTTATTTGAACTTTGGGGTTTAAAGATATTTTAATTGGTTGCCAAGATTTAGAAATTGGGAAACTTCACATCAAAATTTGTATCTCTGGTTCTTTTTTAAAAAATCTCCAGGATTCTCACCAGGCCAGCCACAGCTGTTTGTGGCTGGGTGGCAGCTGCCATCTTTAGAGGGGTTGTGTGCTCTTCAGCTAAATTCCCGCTGTCTCCAGCGAGCCCTGGGTCTCCCCAGCCATGAGTGCTGAGTCATTCATTCATATTACTTGCTGGTTCCTGCAGATTTTGAGTTTGTACCTCTTGTTTAGTTAAAGAGGGAATGAATGAATAAACAAACGAATGAATGAATGTTTACTGACGAGTCACCTGGAGCTGGGAGAGGTGAAATGATGTAAGCTTACATGCAGAAATGCCAGGGCTCAGCTATAGATTCTCAGGCCAGGACTTTTACCTAAAATCTTTGCTGCCAATGTCATTGTATTAAAAACATCCTAAAATAAAAACAAGAGTTTGAATGAAAGAAGTATACTGACAAAATGCTATTTCCATGTTTGGAAAAAATAGAATATTAAACAAATCGTTTATTAGGATAAATGTAAAGAAATGGTTTCCTAAGAACTGCTACACAGACTAGCAGAAGTTAACATCACTGCCCAAGCAAAGTGAATAACAAACAAATGTAATTATTGAACAATATAATTAAGGTTAAAATTAGTATTTTACTCCATTAGTTTTTTTTTGGAGAAGTAAGTTATGCCATTTTTCTCTGTGAATTATTTTTATCTATTCTTACGTGTTTTAAACACAGACTATTATAATCATAGAATGACAGTTTATCATCATCCCTTCTTTTACTCACTATCAAAAACTGGAGTTTTTTAAGCCTCCTCTCTTTTGCCAGCTCCGGTGATGGCTAGTGGCTATTCAGGGCAGTGCGTGGAGATGGACTCTGAAACCCAATTTGGGATCATTGAATGAGACCACAGTGTTTGATTTCTGATCTTCGGACATGATTGTTATGCACTGAATTCTGTTGTCCCCCTCCACGCCTCCACCCCCACCAAAAGATATATTGAAATCTTAAATAGAATTATCCCTGTCCCTCAGAATGTGACTTGATTTGAAAATAGGGTCATTGTGGATATAATTAGCTAAGATGAGGTCATATTGGAGAAGCAGGGGGCCCTAACCTAATATAACTGGTGTCCTTGTAAGAAGGGGAAATTTGGACACAGACTCAGAGGGAAGATGAGGCAAAAAGTGACACACAGAAAGACAGACACCTGCAGCTGGGGGCAGAGATCAGAGTAATGCTACCATAAGTCAAGGAACGCATGCACGACAAGAAACTGGAAGAGGCAAGGAAGGATCCTCCTGTAGGAGCTGCAGAGGGAGCGTGATCCTGAGGACACTTTGATCAAACTTCCAGCCCCATAACTGGGAGATAATAAATTCCTGTTGTTTTAAGCCACCCAGTCTGTGGTGATTTGTTACTACGGCCCTAGGAAACTAACATAGAGATTATCTTGTCTGACTCTTCATTTTATTTATTTTTTAATATTTAAAAATATTTTTTAAAAATTTATTTATCTATTTATGTTGGCTGCATTGGGTCTTCGTTGCTGCGTGCAGGCTTTCTCTAGTTGCGATGAGCGGGGGCTACTCTTCACTGCAGTGCACGGGCTTCTCATTGCAGTGGCTTCTCTTGTTGCGGAGCACGGGCTCTAGGCATGCAGGCTTCAGTAGTTGTGGCACGTGGGCTCAGTAGTTGTGGCTTGTGGGCTCTAGAGCGAAGTTTTTCCACAGCATGTGGGATCTTCCTGGCCCAGGGCTTGAACCCGTGTCCCCTGCATTGGCAGGTGGATTCTTAACCACTGTGCCACCAGGGGAGTCCCTGACTCTTCATTTTAAACTGTGTTAGAATGTAGGTATCTCACTGGTGGAAGCTGTGTCCCTAGGAAAGTGGCATCAGCCATAAATGCCACAGATGTGCTATCCCTAAGGAAGACATTTAGGCAGATGCTGCATTGCTTGAGAATCCTCATTCCTTTGCTTACTGAAGGCACTGAAGCTGATTCCACCTGCTCTTAGACAGGGAGTAATGGCCCTCCTTTTGTCCTGGAAGCTAAAGGTATATCATTCCTTAGCAGAGAATATCTTGAGCATTAGGAAGAATTTGGCGCTAATCTTGGCTCTAGGAAAACTTGGAAAATAATCAAAAAGTATCTTTAATGACCCTCTGGTCTTCTTGTGCCCACCTTAATGTGTCAGACTTCTCCATGAATGAGAGTTCCTTAACTCACAGTCCAGAGATAGCTCTTAGAAGCCAACACAAAACCTTTGAGATCTTGAGATTGTTTGCAGTAGCCTGAGGGTATGACCACTTTTCTGGGTAAAGATTCCATAGTTTTGATTAATTCTTAAAGATGTATACTTCCCTACAACCAGAACATCAGAAGAGAAAAACAAAACTAAGGGTGCTTGGCATGATGGTCAGGATCAACCTAAGATTTTGTGCTGGGGTAACAAGGCATAAGGATGGAGTGGGATGATGGCTCAGGGTGGAGACAGGATGAAGAATGTGGATTTAGATATGTTGAACTGCAGGGGACAATGGACCATTCACATGGGGTGTTCAGTAGGCATTCGGAGCCACAAAGTTGGCAAGGAAAGGGCACACACGCAGAATTGGGATTGAGCAGCACAGAGGTGGGAACTGAATATTTGAGTGCAGGTCCGCTTTCAGAACTGATCACTGAACCTGACCTAGGAAGGACCAACACTGAGTCTCGGAGAGCATCTACGTTAGGGAGCAAGGGGAGGAAGAGGTGGCGTTAGAGGTAAAATAGGCAGGCAGTTTAGACTGGTAAAAGAACGAGGAGCATGCCCTGGGGGAAAAGAGCAGGAGAGACTTCAAAGGAGAGGCTGTAAAAGGAAATATTTAAAGAAAATGGTGAACTCGCATGCAGAGAAGTTCTGTGTCTGAAGTTCACCAATGGCATCAATAATCCCTTTTGAAAAATTGTGGGGATTCTTTCTTAGTTTATGCATACTTTGAATGGTTATGATTGCATTTCTGCTATGTGCCAGGTACCATGTTAGGTGCTGGGGCACAAAGATGAATAAGACACAATCCTGCCTTTGGGAAGCTTACCTGCTTGTACAAGGACACATACTTAGAGGAATCAACTGTATATGGAGGTCTGAATAGTGTCAAGGGAGGCCACAAAGGGGAAGCAGTTGATTTACAAGGGAGAGTAGAAGTCATGATAGCGAAATGGATCTCTTATGCAGGAAGTATAATTGGTGGGTCCAAGAATTCTTAAAGTGTGAAGCTGTCCTGTACATTATCACATCATAATATCTGAAATCGTGCATTTCAGATTCACGTGGGCACACACACACTCCAACACCTTGAACCAAAACCATTAAAAAATATTTATTTTATTATTTATTTATTTTTGGCTGTGTTGGTCTTTGTTGCTGCACGTGGGCTTTCTCTAGTTGAGGTGAGCAGGGGCTACTCTTCATTGCGGTGCACGGGCTTCTCATTGCAGTGGCTTCTCTTGTTGCTGAGCATGGGCTCTAGGCGTGCAGGCTTCAGTAGTTGTGGCACGAGGCTTCAGTAATTGTGGCGTACGGGCTCAGTAGCTGTGGCTCATGGACTCTAGAGCGAAGGCTCAGTAGTTATGGCGCACAGGCTTAGTTGCTCTGAGGCACGTGGGATCTTCCTGGACCCCCAGGGCTCAAACCCATGTCCCCTGCATTGGCAGGCAGATTCTTAACCACTGCGCCACCAGGGAAGTCGAAGAATTAAAAGTTTTAAGAAACTTGCTAAAATCTCAGTTTAATAGTAAATATCTAACCAGAGAAGGGTTGGATTAATAAAATGAAGAGATTGGGGATGACCTGGAAGATGAATTTCTCATCTCTGACCTGATTCCCTATCTTAAAGTTCTTATGCTCTAGTTTTCAATCTACACTGCTTTTTATAGTGAATGCTTCCATTGGTGATAATCATAGAAGCAAATACATACTTTGTTTACTTTTTTGACTACAAACAAAATAAATACTAATATAAAAATGTGCTTATGCTGTTATAGTTTATATGAATTGTGATTTATCCATCTATTCATTTCTGTGTAGACAAAATGATTTATAATTTTAAAGTCTAATCTAATAAACTTAGATTAGACAAAAAAGATAAAAAAGAAAGAAAATGGGGGTAGTTATTGAGGAAAATCACATATCTATAATTTTTCAAATTTTAATCCTTAAAATAATTCTATTGAGCTATAAATGAATTCTTCTGCTTTTAGTCTATAGACACATTTTCCCTTTAATATATGATTTGAAGTCTTGTATTTCAATTTTCACTTAAAAGTCTTTTTACTTTAAGATGACTTTTTTCCAAAAAACATACCCAGTCCCTTCATACTCAAGAAAAGACTAAGGTCACTATTTTGTAAACTCACAGCACTATGATTTCCCAAATCTTTTTTTAATTTAAGCTATGTATCTTACCTATATCCATTGATATTAGAACTGTCCTAGACAGTCAGGGATTGATAGAATCCATAATCTTAGGGCAAAATCAACCTCAAAGCATTATGGGCTAAGGCATCCCCATTTCCTTCAATTAGATCTTTCATTATAATTCTCCCATTTCTTCAAGCCCAGGCTCCACCAAACTCAGTATACAGCTCAGGTGCCACAGCCTCCAAAAACATTTCTTGAAACAATCAGCTGGAAGCCAGCTCTCCCATCTATGGATCCCCATAGAAGTCTGCCCTCTATCCTTCTCTCAGGGCATGTGTCCCTTTCTGTCTTGCATTGTAGCCATTTGCTGTATTTTCCCTACCAGACAGTGAGATCACCAAGGATACCATCTTGAATCACATTCATTTCTTCTCTGATGTGCTATGTGTTAACTTGCACATAGTAGGTTCTCAAGAAGTACTGTGTGTGTACTTAATAATTTCTGTTAGCCATGACAAATTGTCAAAGAGAGTGAAAAACCTATTAAGTAAAGTATTTTAGGAAACCCTTGGTCAAGAAAGAAAGCCACAAGAGTAGAAAATTCTTCAAGAGGTGAATCAGAATAACTGGCACATAAAAGTGACACATTCAATTTCTTCACCTTTGTATAACCTCCAGAAGATCAAACGTTAATAAAATATTTATCCTCAGTTGTCACAAGCCAGACTTTGATTTAAAACTCTTGGGTACATGAATGTCATGCCAGACCAAAAATACAGCACCATGTATTTTTAATTTAAACATGGATCCGTAAAACATTCATATATATATCTGATATGAAAAAATTTGAGTGAAAATATCCCAATAGTCACCACAAATAAGAAAACAGGATCTAAAATCGATTGTCAAACGTCTGTAAAAGTACAATGAAAAAATATTCCATTTGAAAGTCCAATGTGGCACTGATGTGACACGTAAAATGCATTCTCTTACCTTTAGGGAATCAAAGCAGGCAATTACTCTTCCATTTTCAACCTGGCAACTTTTGGGGGGGTGAGCAAATTTGCATTCTTCATCAGAGCGGGAGCACGTTCCTCTCTGGAACTGTCTGCAGACTTCCAAGGTCAGCCATTTTGTATCTCTGACCGGGGCAACATTCAAAGCCATGATGAGAAAATAATTTGGATCCTGTTCGTTTCTGTTAAATGATGAAATCAAATCAAGTTCCAATGATTCCAAAACTATTGCTGTGAAAAATCCCACATGTAAGTCTGAAGGTAAGTGACAAATTGCTTAAAGAAGCCCAATCCAGGAAATAGGGTGAGGAGAGAATTTATTGGCAGGCGGTCACTCATCAATCAATATGCCCCACTCGAAGACTGCGGGCCGCAATGAAAGCATGCTCAGTGTCATCTCTGGCCACAAACGTCTGAGTCACCTGATCGTTTTGCAGACACAATTGTTTTTAATAAAGTGACTTCAATATCATGGCACTCCTTGGGAGACTATTTAGTTCTGATGCTCGCAGCTATTGACGGTGCTGGAAAATAAGCCACTTAGATGTTCAGATTTTAGCAGGATTTTCTCTTTCCTTTCACCTTTTAAAATTCCGAAATCAAGCAATTGGCAAAGCCAGACAATTGAGGTATCTTCATCCACTCGTAAGGTCAGGGTAATGTGTATTTGATAGCAAAACACGATAACACAAAAGATCCCGGGCTGTGGTTTCCAGCAAAAGTGACTTCACACAGGCACTTTTAAATCTTGAGCCTGCAAAACACAAATAAAATATCAACTTACACCCAAACTCAATGGAATCAACACTTTAACAAACTATTTGGCTCTTATCTAGAATTCGCGAAAGTGCAGTTTAGAGCTTTGAGCTTTGAATATAGTGAGGAAAGTTATGCATTAAAAAAGAGAGAAAAGAATGCGAAACTGCAACTGTACTGCAGAAATGATCTAGGCAGCAGTCCAAAAGTTAGGAATGACTCAAACAGATGAGTGTGGCAGACACAATAATTAGGCATTCTAAACAATTCAATCTAATGTGCCTAATCGCCAAAACAGTGTATTAGAACTGTGACTTCCAATTAATTTCACATTTAGGCCATTGATTTTATTGTTGGAAATGCTATAACCAATCATTTGGGATGTGACTCTCCTAAATAATAAGGATATTGTCATTCTGGATGAAGTGTGGGCTCCTTACCCTTTACACCCTTTTCTAGTTTACAGAGATTTGAACTTAGAGAGGGAAAGGTAGATCTGATATTTATTCTCAGATCTCTTATACTTTCTCTCTACTTTTTTTTTTTTTTTTTTTTTTTTTAGCGGTACGCGGGCCTCTCACTGTTGTGGCCTCTCCCACTGCGGAGCACAGGCTCCGGACACGCAGGCTCAGCGGCCATGGCTCACGGGCCCAGCCGCTCCGCGGCATGTGGGATCTTCCTGGACCGGGGCTCAAACCCGCGTCCCCTGCATCGGCAGCCGGACTCTTAACCACTGCTCCACCAGGGAAGCCCCTCTCTACCTTTCATACTTGCGTGATGTTAGTGTTCCTTTCTAGGCTGTAAGCACTCAGAGGGTAAGGGCAGTTTGTATATTCCATTTCTGTTTCCCTAGGGCCTTAGTTCATGGCTATTTGGTCCTCAAAAAATATTTCTCGACTGATTTAACTGATGACTGACTCACTGACTAAGTGAATGAATGCCTTTTACCTGAGTCCAGTTTAGATTTTAATGGAGTCACAATCTGAGAATGTTCTGTTCTGTGGAATGCTGGAGCTGAATCACATATCTAACACAACAACAATATAACAAGTCAGTTCAGGTTTCTAAGATCAGCACGATTAGTTTCTTTTAATATCTCCAAGGATTATGAAATTATTAAAACATTAAAAATTTAACATTACTGAGTCAAGCATGAATGAAGGATAAATATCAGAAGTTGGTCATTTTTATATATTGGATATGCCACGGGCTACCTTGGATACTTGCTTAACCTTGATGGCCTTCTAAAAAATTTATAACTAAAAACTTAATGGAGGCTGGAAGTAGGCTATTTAAAATCATCATGTACCATAGAAATTCAGAGAGCAATAATTCTTGAGCGATTCACAAGTGTTCCCTGAAAAAGTAAGTCTCACAATCAATTCAGTTTAGTTAACTCCAGGCAAACCAAGCTGAACAGGCTTCCTTGCAAGAGGGCTTTTTTTGGCCTTGAATGAGTCTCTGATAGGGGAAGAGAAGCAGTGGCGTCTCTCAAGCTTATCTGATTGTGGATCATTTATTTAGCTGGACATCTCCCGGGACTAGTGGGAAATGCTTCTTCATCCCAATACTTCTCTGACTTGTTAGTAGAAGTGTTTGAATGAGTTGTAATTGTATGTGCATTTAAGGAAATTGGCAACCTGGAAAGCTATGACACATTCCTAGTTTCCCATTGTGAAATATTTGAGGGGCCAGACAGGCTCCTGCTTGACTTTTTGGCAGGATTGCATTCCCAGCAGCTAACATCAACTATCTTAACTTCAAGAGTTTAAGAAGATGACTTTAATAACCAAATTGCCTCTGGGTCAGGTTTCACCAACCAGCCTGGACCTGCACCCTCATTACCTCAACCCTTACCTCTAAACCCCGTGAGAACAAAGCAAGGGAAGCAAGGGACAAGGAAACATTTCTGCTTGTGTGTTCAGTGGAACTGAGGCGCCAATGATGTGGAGACAAAATGAGGGGCTGGACACCCATAGTTCATATTTGCCAAATATTTTGCAGCGTCCCCGAGTCCCAAGGACCTGGGTCCAATGGGGTCACAGAACAACAAAGATGCAGGAGATGCTCTTCCTCAAAGCAGCACAGTCTTGGCCGATGCTTCACGTGTAGGAAAAGAAACAGGCAAACACATATTCATGCACAGATGGCAAATGAATCATTACTCAAGTCTTCCTAAAAACCACACAGGAACAATGCTCTTAACTCAATCCAGTGAATGCGATACACTTTTGCTTATACTTTCAGATAAGAAGACATTTTTTTCCCCCTGGGAGAAACGGAGTGCCATTTCTACTACTATGAAAATCCAACCAGAATTTAGATGGTCAGACCCTATCAAGATGGACTTGCTTTTGAAAACAGAGGAACCAAGTTTCTGACGGCCAGAGTCCTGTGTAAGTCAAAGATGTTCCACAAGGCTCCTCAGGTTGCACCTAGATATATCGCTGTCCTAACCGTTCATGAATCCACTCTTTCTCCCAGCTTCTTCTCTGTTTCTATCCTAAAAGTTACCGAGCTACTGTTACAAAGATATCACCTCTCTTGGGCCATGACAGCCTCCATCTTCTGGAGTGGGTACAGCAAGCAGCTGTGGGAATGAGGAAGTGAGAATAGATTTAATTTAGGTCAGGGGAGGCCACCGCAAGAGATGGGCAATGATGGGCAAGGATGGAGAAGACCAACCTTTAACATGGTTATCAAGGGACAAGGCTAAATTAACTGACACATAGAGCAAATTACGTATTGGGTCTACTAGACTGGAGGCTCCTGGGAGGCCCACTAGCCACACGTGGCTATTGAGCACTTGAAATACGGCTAGGATCACTGAGGGACTAAATTTAAATTTTTTATTTATTTTTAATTAATGTAAATTTAACTTAAAAACTTATCCTCAGTTTACTTATCGGAAAACTTTTAAGTATGCTTGGACCAACTTGAGTATATGAATCTACTTTTCAGTTGTAAATTTTATGAAATCTAAATACAGATCAAGTATTTCTAATAAAAATCCAGCATCCTAATTGAGACGTGTTCTAAGTAAAAAATACACACTGATTTCAAAGACTTAGTATGAAAAAAAAACCATGAAAACACCTCATTAATATTGCTTCATATTTACTACATGGTGAATTGATAATATTTTTGACCAACTGGATTAAATATTCTTATTAAAATTAAACTCACTTGCTTCTTTTTAGCTCCCCTCCAAAAAATTCAGAATTCTATATGTAGCTTACATTATATTTCTGCTGATGGTGCTGTTGTAGGGGCTTTTGCATTTCTTCTATTAGCCACAGCACTTTCTGGAATGGTGGAAAGTACCCTGTCCTAAGAGCCCGGTTCCAGCCCTTGTTTTGCCAAGCCTCCTTCATATGACCTTAGTAAGTCAATTTCTCTGAGATCCAGTTTCTTCATCTGTAAAATGTTAATGATAGTTCCTACCTACTTTACATGGTTGCCGCCACGGAGGACTGATTACAGAAGAAACATAAAAACACTCTGTGAACAGTCAAGAGCTGTCCCAAAGCAAGGTGATGAAAGGATGAGCCGCTCTATAAATATTTATTGAATAAATCCACTTCCAGGCTTCCTCTCCGCAGTTGTTCCCTATCAATGACTGGGGTCATGCCTGGGGTGGATCTGCTCCAGCCACAGATTCTGAGAGCAGGACGGTACCTCGCAGATCAAAGACCTGACTGCACGGAGCGCTCGCTCAGGGCCTCTTATCCGGAGCACCCCTCATTTCTCAGACCGTCTTATTCTGCAGCCAAAGGGAACCCACAGAGAAGTTTCCCCAAGTACACATCCCACGGCGTCACTACAAAGGCCTGAGCCTGCTGTCTTCCTCCAGCTGCTACCAACCCAGAAGTAGATGAAACACTTTTAGGGCCCGGCGGTCACCCTGGGTGTGATGCCGAGTCCCAATACGCTGGTCGCAGTGATGGGGAGTCCATGTGGCTCGAGGCCTTGGTGGGGGCACAGCTGCTGAGTAAGCTCCCAGCGTCCTGGGTGAGGTGGGAGCAGGGGGGTGGCACTTTCTAGTTCACCTGCCCAGAGGGGTCCCTGTTAAAATGTGTCTGTGTGGAGAGGGCACGTCTTTCTAATTCTCAAAAAGCTGCCACGGGTGTCAGCTTTGGACCCATTCGATGCCAGGCACCATTTGCCTTTCCTGGAAGTTTCTGCGCTGCTCTGGGAAGCAAGGTCTCTTGCTCCCATTATTTTCCAGTGTTTTCTGTTTAAGTTTCTCCCAGTGCTTTGCTTTTGCTTCTGTTTGCTTCGCTCCTTTTCAGTTGTGCTTCAGCTTTATTTCCAGCTTCACAATCAATCCCATCCCATGAGCTCCTTCCCAGGCAGGACCTGGGCCGAATTCTGAAGCACTTGTTCCCAGTTATTTCTCTGGCCGTTGTAGGTATTCCCTTCCCCTGTCCTCTCCAGGCATTCAGGCACCCCACGTTCTCTCCCCGTCCTGCCTTTCTAAGCCCCCTCACAGAGGAGGGCATGATCTTGCTCTTGAGGCTCTGCTGAGTCACCAGGCTGGTAGCCCTCACCGGCCCTGCACCCCGGAGCGGGGCTCCGGCCTGACCTCCTTCATTTCCATTTTTAAAATTAATTTTATTTATTTATTTCTTAAATTTTTTGGCCACACCGTGTGGCATGTGGGATCCTACTTCCCCTGACCAGGGATGGAACCCGCGCCCCCTGCACTGGAAGCACAGAGTCTTAACCACTGGACCGCCAGGGAAGGTCCCTTCATCCCCCTTTTGATGGCCTCTCTGTAGTCCGTCTTTTGACACTGCCTGGTAATTATTTTTAAGTAGACATCATTATTCCTTAATTCATGAGAACTGTGAATATTGATTTATCCAACTGTCTCCCCCCAGTATAAGCTCCTGTGTATCTGATAAACTGTTTTTATTTTCAAATCCTCAGGGTTCAGTTCAGTGCTTGGTATCTAGAATATGCTCAACGAATATTTGTCCAATAAATTCCTGACCCTCCTCCAAAGAGCATTTGCATTTTAATATGGACCAAAGTCTAACCTAAAGGAATAAGGCTCTGAATAGAGAGTTTCAGTATTATCCTGTAGGAAAATTCCAGCAAGTGCCAGCGGCTTACCCTGTTGTTGCCAAGTAAGTTGGGGGTGTGGGTAAGGAGCTGACCCAGAGATAAATTATTTGAGCTTCAGAACCCTGAATCTTTAGGCCAGAGGTTTTCAAAGTGTAGTATACATGGGCCAGCAGGCCCAGCAGCCCCTGGGAGCTTATTAAAAATGCAGGTTCTCAGGCCCCAGCCCAGAGGTCCTGGGTCTGAAGTCTTGGGGGTAGGGCCCAGCAATCTGTGTTTTGACAAGCCCTCCAGGGCTGACTCTGAAGCACTCTCAAGTTTGAGAAGCACTGTGGTAAGCATTGCTTGCCGCCCTCCTGCGTGCCAGGCATCCTTTGGGTTGCTGAGGGAACCAAGATGTCTGCCCTGAGTCGATCACAGGGTCTTGGGGTCACCGATTCCCACACAAACAGTTGTGGGAGGGCTGGCTGAGGGTTTCTCCCAGTGGCTCTGTTTCCGATCAGCCAAAACAAAATAAAACTAGATGACACAGGAAACACCTGAGAGATTTGTCCCCGCTAAGACTTGACTCTATGAGAATTTGAAAAATAGATTGTCTCATAGCTTGCAGATTTTGTTCAGGATGAAGCAGGCCTTTGATGGGGGTAAATAGGGCTTTGTTTCTAGGGCCCTTGTCTGAGAGAGGACCGTCTTAGGGGGCTGGCGGTCCTTGGTGGCCAGCAGCTTGGTCCTCAGCCGCATGACGCCAGAACTCTCCACAGAGGGGCTGCTGTGTAAAGCCCCAGCACCAGATATGACCAATATGGAGGTTCGCTGCTGGACTCATCTTCAAAGGAAAGGCAAGATTTAAGTTCAAGGATAAAGAAAGGAGGCTCTGTAGTATTTCCTGAAATGCCAAAGGACTTGCTGTTCAACAGTACAAAATAATCCCAAGCTTTTTTTTTAGGGTCTTCACTTACGTGACACTTCATCTTTCAAAACATATTGAAAACTCTTCTAGGTGTTAGATTTTCAGAAAGCTGTGACTTTTGACTGCAGGAAAGAATTCGCTCTGCACGTTCCTTCATTGCAGTCACTCTGTGATGTCGCAGGGTGAGTTTGGAAAGCACAGTCCTCCACTCTACCACCCTGGCGACCTGCCCCAGGCCACGCCCCTCAGACAAGCCCGGGCTGTGGACCCCAGGTGTCCTCGCCTTGCCAATGCTTTGTAGCCAGTTTGTACATTTCTGAAGGGAAACACATCAATCATGTCCAATCTTGAGACTGAGACTGATTAAAACGTTAAGACCGCCTTAAGGAAAATAGTTGTGCAGCACACAGCTCCTCCAGCCAACTCTTGGTCATCTAAGGTATTTTAGCTGTCTGCCAGACAGCGGCCTCCTAGAGAGCTGATTAAAGGATCCTTGCAAAACAAACCGATTTCTGAGTCAGACAGTCAAGGACTTATTATCCATTAAGTAAGTTATGGGATGCCTTTAATTTTATTTTGCATAAATCTAATTACATAAAGAAACTATGTCTCCTTGAGTTTCCTAACTTCCAATTTGGAGAATCTTGGATTTCCTATTTTTAATCCTTTATTTATTTATTTATTTATTTATTTTTGGTAATTCATTTTCATGAATTTTTCCCTTTTTACATATATATATATATATATTTAACATCTTTATTGGAGAATAATTGCTTTACAATGGTAGGTTAGTTTCCGCTTTATAACAAAGTGAATCAGTTATACATATACATATGTTCCCGTATCTCTTCCCTCTTGCGTCTCCCTCCCTCCCACCCTCCCTATCCCACCCCTCTAAGTGGTCACAAAGCACCAGGCTGATCTCCCTGTGCTACACGGCTGCTTCCCACTAGCTATCTATTTTACGTTTGGTAGTGTATATATGTCCATGCCACTCTCTCACTTCGTCCCAGCTTACCCATGTGAATTGGTGCAGCCACTATGGAGAACAGTATGGAGGTTCCTTAAAAAACTCAAAATAGGGCTTCCCTGGTGGCGCAGTGGTTGAGAGTCTGCCTGCCGATGCAGGGGACGCGGGTTCGTGCCCTGGTCCGGGAAGATCCCACATGCCGCGGAGCGGCTGGGCCCGTGAGCCATGGCCGCTGAGCCTGCGCGTCCGGAGCCTGTGCTCCGCAACGGAAGAGGCCACAGCAGTGAGAGGCCCATGTACCGCAAAAAAAAAAAAAAAAAAAAAAAAACCTCAAAATAGAACTACCATACGACCCTGCAATCCCACTACTGGGCATATACCCTGAGAAAACCATAATTCAAGAAGAGTCATGTACCACAGTGTTCATTGCAGCTCTATTTACAATAGCCAGGACATGGAAGCAACCTAAGTGTCCATCGACAGATGAATGGATAAAGAAGCTGTGGCACATATATACAATGGAATATTAGCCATAGAAAGAAGCGAAATTGAGTTATTTGTAGTGAGGTGGATGGACCTAGAGTCTGTCATACAGAGTGAAGTAAGTCAGAAAGAGAAAAACAAGCACTGTATTTTTAATCTTTCAATTCTTAAAACACATTGTTGAAAAATGATTCTTCCTTCCTGTGAGTGGCTTGACGTCTCCAGCTCTATTTCTGGAGCTTAATTTAAAATATCTCTCCACATGCTCTCTCCCTTGGTCCTTGACTCCCCGTATCCTGCGTGTCAGATGCAAACGCCCGGGCTGGAGGGGGACCCAGAGCAGCACCGGCTGGAGCACTGGGCTAAAAGCCACTTGACCTCCAGGAGTGGGTGTAATCCTGCTCTGTAATCACAGCCACTGAGAAGAGGTCCCCGACTGGGACCTTCCCATGGGAACCCCAGAGGACCAATAAAAATACAGAAATGAAAGCAGTCCCAACGGCCAAGGCAATACAGAACCTCCTTGACTTTTCCAAGAAAAAGAGTGAAGGGAGCAGCAAAAGTGATTGTCCTTAAACAGATTTTTCTTTCTAGACACCTTAAGATTTTTTTAAAATTTATTGGAAATATAAATGAAATAGTGCTTTGCAACTTTGGCATGGGTTAGGGGTAAGAAGAAAGTTTTCTACTCTGGATTCCAGTCAGTCATTCCTCTGTCCCCAATAGCTGTGAAATGTCACCTAAGCTCTCTGAGTCTCAGTTTCCTTGTTTGGAATCATGGAGACTGGAAATACCTAAACCATGAATGGACGTATTGCAACCAAAATATAATTAGTAGTATATTATAAGGACTCTCTATTTGGTGTCTAACCCTTATCAGCATTAGATAAGGCATCAACTTTCCTTAAATTTGTGTTCATGTACACACACACACATACACATATACACACACAGGTGGAAAGGACTCCTACTCACTGAGCGTTATACATTTCTGTAAAGCAAATGAAGTGTAACTTAAAGAAAGTAGAAAGTCTCTTTCTTTGATGGTGGTACAAAGTACGAAGTCCTTCAGAGAATGTTAGACAAAACTTTGATAGATGCTCTTCAAAAACTAATTCCAAACACTCATTCATTCTAAGCAGGGAAAGAACCACGGCTACCAAGTCTGTCTTCATTTCACATGGTACTTGTTCTTTTGAACATACTTTCAAATACATTTCTATAGAGGAAATTAAACACCGGGGCACCCAAGTCACACAGTAAGTCAGATAAGCCAATGTTTCATGATAACAGAAATAAAAGGAGAAATTCCCCCACTAAAAATTTTCCTCTTGGACCTTGTCTCTTAAAGTACAAGTGAAAATTTCATAAAATCCAGCAATCATTTTAATGCATGAAAATTTCCAGCCCATTTTCATTGTAGTTTCCAGGAACGGGCAGAAAAAGAAATCCCTTCTCCAATGAGAAGAGGAGAGATTTCTAAACATACTCCTGAAACGACAGCCAGACATAATATATTCAACACATGTTTGTATTCAAATTATGTTTTTTCACTGCGCCTGTGTTTTCTATCTAAACATTTATCATTCAGTTAGGAGCTGCTCTTATTAGAATAAAAGCAATTGTATTAGATACCATTTAAGACTGACGGCACTTACTGGTTTCCTGGATGTCCAGGACACAGTGGCTGCAGTGAGAACAATTATCGAGCTGCAGGCTGCAACCTAGGCCTGAATGCTAGAGAATTCTTCCCAGAGCTTCCATTTCCTTCCCAGCCACAGCTGCTGGTGGACAGGACTGCTTTTCAGCTGACCTTTTCCCTTTTCTCTCTCTCTCTGTTATCACCAGCCAAATGCCTAGTTCATCTGCCTGTACACGTACAAAGACCAATGCCCCCTTCTTTGACAAAATTTTTGTAACATAACTTTTATTACCACCAGATGAAAATCGTAAATAATCTAGCCAACATGTACACATTGAAGAAAACTCAATATATTGTCATAACTGAAATATAACTAAAATATCAAAGGAAGTTGTTATTTATAAAATAAATAATGTGTATTTTAAAATGTCCATGCTTAGGCACAAATATGTTAGAAGACAGAATGAAGTGGTCGGATGTTCACACCTTATTTTGTGTGGCGGGCACAATGCAGACTGACATGGGTGAGACAGGTGACGTGGCTTTTAAAGATGCCAATCAATTCCTGTTAAAGTTCCTAACAAGTTAAAGAACAATCTTGACTCAATTTACACAGTTGTTGTTGTATTCTTGAAAAATTCAGTTATATTGACTGTCCAAAAAATAAAAAATAAATCAGGAAAAACACTCCATGCAAATACATGAAACAGTTAAGATCTTGACCTAGATCCCCCAGAACAGGATTTTTATTCATGTGAATGTCCAGGAGGACACTCAGAACTCATGAGATACAGACGAGTTCTTTACTCCCAGGGAGTCATGTTCATTGCAAGATGTCAAAATCCTTTACTTCAGCCCATTATGTCCCAGAGATGTTGCCTGGTCATTAGGACAATGGGGGGAAAATGCTCCTTTAAATTTCCAAAGTTCTCTGTAAGGAGTGGTGTTGTCCCCATTGAGATATTCTCTGTAGGGTCTTAGGCTGAGTTAGCCTGAGGAAGTAGGCTCAGTTATAAAATATCAGGATCTTTACTCTGGTAGATACTGGGGAGAACTTGAGCTCTAGACAGGACCCCAACTGGAGGATCACTTAGGATGCACTAGAATTAGAAGAGCTCGCAGGTGGTGAAATTGGTTGGCGATTCCAGCAATGGTCCAGGAGCAAAGGAGTGATCCAGGCCCAAAGTTATACTGCAAGGGTGGGAAGGAAAAAGTCGAGGGTGATTCCATATCATGGCTGGGGTAAAATCATCAGAAAAAGATAGATTGGGGGGACTGGGAGTGAGGAGTGCAGGAAAGAGATGTGTCAAAGAGGACCTCAAAATGTGGGTCCTGTGTGGGCAGAAGAACACTGGTGCTTTGCCCAGGAGGAAGGATGCTGGGGAGTGGAGGCAAATTGGAAACGGGCCATAGAAGTCGTGGTCATGGATCCATGGTTGGAGTTAATGTTCATGGAAATGATAGCTAAAACCACAGACTGGCTAAAATGGGAGAGAGAGAAAAAAGAGAGAGAGAGAAATACATATCAATATTTACATCTGTGTGTATATCTAGGAGAGAAAAAAAGAAAGAGTTGGACAGGGTCATGGACACTTTGTTCAGTTATTTCGAGGTGACAGGTGACGCCACAGGAAAAGAGTAACGAGAGACAAAAGAGCCTCCGAATAGCGCTGCATCCAGGTGCCGGGAGAGAGATTCAGAGTTTCAAGGAGGACCCAGCAGCCAAAAATGTCCAGTGCCACAAGATCAAGGGCATGCGGACAAGTGGTGGTGGCTAGATGCCACAACAAGGAGGTCACCGCTGACTTTCCAGGTGCCAGTTTCTGTGGCACTTGCCCAGGGGGAGGAGGGTGCTCAGCCCTGGAGTGTCTGAGGTCGCAAGAACACTGTAGAGCAGCCAGGAGAGTTTTGAAGCCCCTGTGCTCTGCAGGCAGGTGGCCCCCGGTCACCTGTGCGCTCCTGGGGAAGTGACCTTTGTGAACCCGAGGTTTGTGCGCAGAATTGTAAGAGACCCAGGAGAGTGGTGAGAACCTGCTTCTCCATCACTCTCCCTCCTTTGCTTTCTCTTCTGAGTGGAAGGAGAGAAACACAACAGGAATGTGGGAAAATGCCAGGATGGGGGTGTGGGCCAGAGGAGGCACCAAAGGTAGGGGAGGGATGAGGGCGCTAGCTCCAGGGGAGGCTCTGAGACCCGGGCCGGCAGAAGGCGGGGAGCGGCGGCGACCGCGTGCTTTCCCGTCGGAGGGCAGGCAGGACGGATGGGGCCGCTCTGGTGGCCCCTACGTCTCAGCTGGGGAGGAGATGTTCCACCTGCTGAGACAGGCTGAGGCGGGACCTGGGCTGTTGCCCACAGGAAGAGAGAGAAAGCCGAGGAGTGTCAAGCGGCCCAGGAGGCACCGCCTGAGTGGGACAGCGTGAACCTGTCCTGAAGTGAATGATTTCTCCGTCTATCCTTGGCAACCTGAGAGCATGGGCAGAGAAAGGACGCTACCGAATTCAAAGGTCCAGGCCTCGGAGGTGGGACAACTTAAAGCAACACAAAGGGTGGAATTCTAACAAGAGGACGTGCAGAGGTGGCTGAAGCCGAGGAGGTGGGTGAAAGGGCCATACTTGTCTCCTTGCGGAAATTGTATCTGTTATCCTGTGACTGTGTCTGAGTGCATCATGAAGTATCTGTGTGTGTGTGTGTGTGTGTGCACGCGCGCGCACGCAGGCGTGAGTGATGTCAGAAGTGCACACGGCTGGACTCCCCAACCAAGAGGTCCTGGATCAGTCGTGGGCTCAGCACATAATAATCACATGTGATCTGCGAGTGAGTGAAAGACCAGTGACTTCCCTTGGGTGTGAGCGAATAGCTGCAGAAGGTGCCGTAGGAAGTGCGCACGTGTCAGGAAGAAAGAGGCAGGTGTTGGAAGAGGCTGGTGGGCAGAGGCAGCTGATAGCTTCCCAGGTTGACAGCACTAACCTGGGGGTGAACAGCGAGATAAGACCCAGGGACTAACTTAAAACAAATATTTATGGAGAAGCATTTGAGATAATGGTTTTCAGGTGAAAGGTAATAACGATGAGAGCATTCAAAGAGTTTATGCCTCGTGGCCAGTGTTACTTGGAGGAGGAGGCTGCATATCTGTGGATGGTGAATGGTGGCGGTGAGGAAAGGGCTAGAACACAGGCAGTTTGGCTGCAAAATCCACCAGGCCTCTGCTTCACCATTCTCTCCTCCAGTTTAGAGCTTTAAGCCCTAAAGCACTGGGTGGTGATGACTCTCAAATGTGTATCCCTTCTCTCTCTCCTCCTCCTCCCCTCCCTCCCTCCCTCCCTGTCTCTGCTAGCCCACCTCCCATCCATTAGGAAGTTCCACTGGCCCTACCTTTCTAATAGATCCAGAACCTAGGCCTTTCTCTCCACCTCCCCTGCGGGAACCTTCAACTACACCATCATCTCTCCTGTAAGTTGATGCAGTAACCTCCTAACGCTTGCCTCCTGCAGGCCCATCTCATATTATTCTGACGAATCCCTTGCAAACGTAATCAGATCACATCACTTCTCCGCTCAGACGCCTCCAGTGGCTCCCCCCCTCCCGCGTGTGAGAGCCAAGAGCCTTGCGATAGCCCGTACTCACCTCCCGGACCTGCCCACACCTTCGCTGACCTCCTCTCCCCTTGTCCACTTCCCTTGAGCCACCCTTGCCTTTGGCTGGGCTTTGAGTGGCCAAACATGGGCCTGCCTGGGGCTTTGACCTGCTCTTCCCCTGCTGAGAATGTGCCTCTCCCAGATGTTCAGATAGTAGCCTGGGGTAGGCCATTCCTGATGTGATATTGGTTCAGTCCTACCTCCTCACTCCAGCTCACCCTGCTTTATTTCCCTCCAGAGTCCTGATTATTATTTTACACCCACATATTTACCTACTTATCTGTTCACGTTCTCCCCCAACCACAGGGTGATGTCCATGAGGGCGGGGTCTGTCTGTATCCCTGACATCTAGTGCAACACCAGAACTTTAGGACATGGTAAGCACACAATCAATATTTGCTGAATGAGTGAGTGGCTGAATGCACAAATACGTGAAAGAATACACTACACGGCTCACGGTTTGTACTGCCTTTATGGTTTGCTTTGTTCTGTCTTCATGATGTGATTTGTAATATTCCTCACCCATTGTTCTTGTGGTTAGCTCTCTGGGACTCTGATTTCTTAGCTTTAAAAATGGAGAGGGTGCCACCATTTCTAAGGCCACTGCTGTCCTTCAAGTTCTGTGATTGTGCAGTGATTGGCAAGGCTGCTTTAAGGAGAAATGTATTTTTAGGAACTCTTCTGGAAATCTTATCAGCTCGGCTGGGTTTGGCCTAGATTTGTTAGCCGGCTGTTCGAGCCGGGGGATCTAACAGGAACATCAGTGCGGGGGTTGGGGGGGAGCCTCTGGGGAGCTTGTTGTGTTCCTGCGCCAGAGTTCAGATCCAAGGGGGCGTCCAGGCGGGGTGGAGAGGTGGCAGCTCTGTACTCAACACCCGGCAAGGAGCAGCTGTTGAATACTTCAGCCCCAGGCTGCAAAAAGGACACCGATCTAGGTCTTGGGACCCCAGAGGTTTAATTGTTCTTCTCTACATGTTCTCTTCTGAGAAAAGAACAGCACACAGAATGCTACTGCGCACCCAGAACTCAGCCACACCCCAGCCCTGTCTTCACGGTGTGGTGGTGGGAGCCGCTCTGCTCTCAGACCTCCAGGAGGCTCTCGAATTTTCTGAATGGAAGCAATACTGGCTCCTGAAGGCTGTCACCCAAAAAAGTTTGCTAAAAGTGGACGTGAATTTGTTTCTTGATAAGACTGGGCTCCAAGAGGCCCTGCCCCAGCCGTGGTATTCTCCAGCAAGTTAAGGCACAGTTTGTGAGCCACACGGACCCTCAACACAGGGTACCCTGGGGGGTTAACGTATCTCTGAAGGCAAACCAGAGAGAGTGGGTTTTCCTCCTCCCTGGTCCCCTGAGCCAATGGCCATTGCTAGGTCCCATTCTTCTCGAGATTTGTAAGCTGGTGTTGCATACATCACAGAGAGGTTCTGCTGGGAAGAACCTTCCAGCTTTCCATTTTCTTTTCACATCCAACCCCACTCCACTAACTATGGGGAACACAATCATTCTGTCACAGAACCAGATATGGGGTATGTGGATTGGAAGCTCCCAGGGTTCAGAAGACCCCAGAAGGATGCAGAGTGCTACTTGTTTGTTTGAACACTGTGGGAAAGATACCAGCAGGGTCAGGCATGCAGGTGATGGTATTTCATTAATATTTAACCAAATAAAAATTTCCCTGTAGAGTACCATTTGGCTTCAGCAGAAAAACAGAGCCCAGGAATTCAGGATCAGGGAGAGGTCAATCTATTAAAAGAGGATTTTAGTTTTGTCATTTCACTGACGCTAGAAGTTAAAAAAAAAAATCAACTTCCTGCCACACTTTTAAAAATCGCCATTGACAAGGCACGACTCAAGTCGCAAGTACAAAGCAGGCTACAAAGATGGTGTGTCAACAGTTCCTCTTATCTTTCAGGAGATGGAGCTAGAATCGAGATCAACAACAAATATTTACTGCACTTAAACCGGGAGCTCTGAGTAATAAAGAAGGACAAATCTGGCAACCAAAGGGATATTCTGTAAAAATGTACAGCACTCTGATACGGGGCGTTATCAGGTCCCGTGACTCCTAATTGCTGGAGGCAGGTAGTATCCGCTCACAATTTGTTAAATCAAGCTCAGCCCTCCCGTTCCTTCCTTCTTTTGTTGCCTCTCCGCCCAGACAGGGCGCTCCTCCGAGGCTAATCACCACTCTGGCTCTGCTTCCCCGCTGTCGCCAGTTGTCATTATTTCTAAGCGACGTCACCCTGTGCTGTGTCACCATGGCAACAGCGGGCCACCACTTTGAGGCGTGCAACAGGGAAATGAGAAAAGGAAAAATAGTCACGGGCTGAACCGCTCGTGGTCACGAGCAACTTCTGAGGTGGCAAACGTGTTTCTTCCCATTTTATGGAACGGGAGACTGAGGAAGGGCTCAGGCTCTCCCGCATTCCTGTGAATGGAGGAGCAAAGTGTAAAACCTGATGACCACACCCATGGAGGTCACTCAGCCATTTCAACAAACCAACGAAAAACAACAGAGAGGGTGGGTGCTTTGGTATTTTGTAGATGAACCAAAAGATCCACAGACATCTATTTTAATGTACAAAACACTGTTCTCTTAACTACATCTGTTGCACATTTTTTTCAAACACACAATTCTTATTTAAATGTAAGTAGTATTGCTTTCCCGGGTCTACCGACCTGTGGACTCACTCAGCCAACTGCATTTCTCCTCTGCCAACTGCATTTCTTTCAAAAACATCCATTTTCCCTTAAGAGTTTTTTTGAGAGACGTACTGCTGAGTCAGAAAACTAATAACCTGGTATAACCTGTCATACCACCCTCAGGACAAGCTCTCAAGTTACCTGTTCATTATTTTTCAAGATGATTTTATCATCTGCGTTCCCATGTGCATGCTTCAATTGCTCTTCTAATGCTGCTTATTCCTGAAACTGGTCTGTCTTCCTTCTCTAAGAGAACCAATAGCTTTGAATCAAACCAAATCTGACAAGATAAAATGAGAGAGAGGAAAAAAGGTAGAATCTGAAAAACACCTTCTCTGGTATGCAGATCATCCCATGGTTACCCCCTTATGCTCTTTGCCTATTCCAGTACCTGAAATCTTTTTTTTTGGTCATTAACACTATGTATGAAAAAGCAACTTGTCCATGAAGTAATGCTTTTACATTTAAAGTATGATTTTCCTAATGCAGTCTCTTTTTAACAGGGATGAACTTGGAAATAATTTTTATGATGCCAATAAAACTTTATGTGTAGAGGTAAATGATGTTTTGCTTATTGGAATGGGTCTTCTTGGCAGCAATCAGAATGACTTTCTTAGAATTTAACAGAAGTGTGCATCTAAATGAGACATGGATGGTTGACTTAAATCCAGGCTTCTTTTTTTTTTTATGATTTTGCAAATCCAGGCTTCTGAGAGTCAAGAGATGCAGCTTACAAAACCATGTGCCCTTGAGCCAGCCTTTAAACTTGAGAGTTCCTTTGCCCCATCAATAGTACGTTGTTTCTAAAACTCTACTGGTCAGCTGTCTATGAAAGCATTGGAAGACTTAACACAGAACACTAGCGTGAAGATTTCATCCCTGGGGTCCTTCCGGAGCCATGGCAGGAAGACGGCAACTGACGGTGAAAACCTTGGTGAAGGCCAGTGATAACCCTGCAGCCCTTGGCAGAGATGATCCTGTTTGCATCGCTTTTCCCAGGAAGAATGACTCAGCAGCAAACATCTATTAGGCCTGGCTCCGCCCTCTTCACTGGGCCCGACACTATAGCCAACTCCCCACCTCTGCTAACAGGTATTCCCAGGTCTCATCCAGCTTCGCAAATGCTAGTTCTGATATGTTCAAAGAAAACTGATAATGAAGATCCCTGTCCCCAAGCCAGCAGTTTTAAGGGTTCACTCATATTTGTCTTAAGGTGATGCTTTAGGCTACTCAAAGGTGGCCTTCAGAAAGAGCAGCACTCTGCTCACAAGAGCAGAAAGAAGACGGAGTGTTTGAATGCACAAGGCCATGGGTAGAGTATGGACAAGTTGTGGATAACTGGCTCAGCTCTCCTCATTCCCCACCAAAAAAAAAAGTTAGCTCCTCAGGTTCCAGGCAGTTTCCAGAAGGAAAGGGCAACCAGTATTTCTTTTTCCAAAGTGGAAAAGTATAAAAGGTAAAGACCCTCTGAAATGTACCTGACTGCCCTTGGGGGTAGCCTGATTGCCTAATTGTCAGAAAATGCGTAGGGCTGGGAGTCAGAAGAGATGCTAGTTTTTGCACAGTGACACGCTTGCCAGGAGATTTGGGGTGAGTCACAATCCCTCTGCAGGTCTCAGTTTATTCAGTCATAAAAAAAAAGGACCAAGCAGTGGTTTTCCAACTTGGGTGTGAGCAGCTACAGGGCCAAAGGTAAACATATAGCGTAGTTTATGGAAGCATCAGTTTTACTTAAAAAGTTTTAGGGTAAAAGGGGTATGTAATTTAAAATTTTTTATACTAGAGCAGACATATATAGCAGATAGAAGGCAAGATTTAGAAGACTTTAGATAAGTAAGGGGACCTGGTCCATCAGTCCTTCTAAGCTTCAGGAGACCAACTCCTCTCTCCTCTGCTATCAGGATGCCTCAGTGGAAAAACTTGAGAAATTCTGAACGACAGGGTCTCCAGGGCTGCTTCTACCTTTTACATCTAGGGATTGTGTTTCTTGCCTAGTAGTGAGAGGGATCTTTAGGGAGATACCTGTCATCTAGTGGGGTTTGGTTTGTTACCTGCAGCAGAAACACAAAGTTCATTATAGCTAAAGATTTCATCTGAATCACTAACCCTCCTCAAAGAAAATAATGCTTCTTCCAGCCATTCGCTTGCCTAAAATGAGCATGGGGTATACTCTGGACTTAATGTTACCTTTGGGGCCTGGAAATCTAATATACCAATTAATTTACTACAGCATCAGGTTCAGCCAAAAGCACCTGGGCTGTTCATGTCGCTGAAAAGAGATGTACATTGCATTTCAGTTGTATTTGCTCACATTGGACAAGAGTCAATCTTGTTTTAAGAAATCCGTCAAATTAATTATTTTCTTAATGATTTGCACTATGACCAAGGATAATTTGGGAATTAAAAAGAAGATCTGGAATTGCAGATCATTTTATATGCCTACATGTATAAGAATCAAATATTAGGGCTTCCCTGGTGGCGCAGTGGTTGAGAGTCCGCCTGCTGATGCGGGGAACACGGGTTCGTGCCCCGGTCCGGGAAAATCCCACATGCCGCGGAGCAGCTGGGCCCGTGAGCCATGGCTGCTGAGCCTGCGTGTCCGGAGCCTGTGCTCCGCAGCGGGAGGGGCCACAGCAGTGAGAGGCCCGTGTACCGCAAAAAAAAAAAAAAAAAAAAAAAAAAAAAGAATCAAATATTAGAGGAAGGAGGACTAGGTTTGAAGTCAAAAGAAGTCAAAATGCAAAAGTTCAAATCAAATGTTTAGACTGAAAAAAATATTTTCAAAATAGAGGCCAATGTTTTTCAGAGGGTATTGTGGAAATAAGTTAGAGTAAGAGTGTTACCTAGTTAATAATATTAGTTTTTGTTTTGTTTTGTTTTTCTGTGTGTGGGCCTCTCACTGTCGTGGCCTCTCCCGTTACGGAGCACAGGCTCTGGACGCACAGGCCCAGCGGCCATGGCTCACGGGCCCAGCCGCTCCGCGGCATGTGGGATCCTCCTGGACCGGGGCACGAACCCGCGTCCCCTGCATCGGCAGGCGGACTCTCAACCACTGTGCCACCAGGGAAGCCCTAGTTTTTCTTTTAATTTAAACTTTTACAACCAAAATTTTCATGAGCTACTTACTCCTTGGTAATTGCTAAGTGTCTTCCTTTTCAATCATAATGTAACAAATTCCTCCATCATGCTTCACAAATTGGAATTAATTTTTTTAGATTTCTAAGTGTGAATTGTGGTTTATTTTTCAAAGGGAAATCATAAATATTAACAAATTTGGAAATGATTCCGTGTGGTAATAGTTTAATCTAAATATCTAGATGCTACTTACTCAGCAACATTTATCAGCCAAAATTCTATATGCTTGAAAACATTGTATTGGAAAACTCCTAAGAAAATATGTAGCACATTTTCTAGAATGTAAACTTCCAAAGAACACTATATGATAATGTCTGTTATAAGTATAATAAGTACGATGTTACTATAAAAAGAAAATTTTTGTGTATCATTATTTCTTAAAGGGAGAATTAGCTAAAGGATTCTTTTTTTTTTAATGAGTGTGAAAATTGGTAGACTTGGAGCACATTTAATTTCCTTGCATTTACTCATATAGCGCCAGTCTTTTCCCGACTGACAGACCTTGATGAGGATATAAGAAAATGGAGAGGGGGAAAGAGGCCTCTGGTAACGAATGAACAAGATCCACAAGTGATGTTTGCTTTTATTCACGTGTCACGGGTGTTTCTATCTCAAAAGATGAAGTTTTAACTCATAAGCATATCATTAGAATGTAATAAGAACTTAATAACTATATACATTTCCACTTGACATCATTTAATCAAGTCATGTACTTTTGGGGGTACACTTATGTGAACAGAACTACACATTCCTAATAATTCTAGGCTGAGACTCCCTAGGGTTGGGATGAGACTTACATTTCTTTGCTTTAAGCACAGGGTTCAATGAACATTTGTTGAGTAGATAAATGGATGGATGGGTGGAGGGATGAATGAATGGGACAAAACAAAACAAAAATTTTTGGTTCTCCTTATTTTGAATGTATATATCAGTTATATTTTCTATAAAGCAGGAAACTTTTGTGCAATCAGTCTAAATGTACTAGCATGAATTTTATTTTTAATATCATAAAACTAATATTTATGAGATGTGTAAGGGTCTTAGATTTCAGCTAGCAAGATGACATATCTACTGCTGGTTGTATTATTAGTTGAAAGTTCTCTGGGGAAGCTTGCATTCATAGCAGGATATAAAATAAAGAGAAACCTCTGTCACTAACTATTTGTTTCTGAGAATTTTCAGAAGATGAGCTGTTCATAATTTTCAGAAAGTCAAGAAATGGTGCAGCCGATACATTAATATGTAACAGGAATATATGGCATAACTATTGGAAAAGAGGAGAAAATGTTATCATCTTCAGATGATGTGACTATATACCCAGAAAATTCAAGAGAATTAAATTTACTTCTCACAAGGAAAAAGTGAGTTCTGTTAAACTGCCAGAAATGAGACAACTAAATAGAGTTAAATGGAACCAATAGTTTTCTTGTTCTCTAGCATGGCAATAATCAGGTAGAATAGAAAAATATATCATTTATAATAGCTACATAAAACATAAAACACCTGCAAATAATGCTAACTGAAAATGTTTTAGACAGACATAAAAATTAACAAACTTTACCTGGAGATGTAAAGTAATATTTGAATGAAGTTGAGAGATATTTCTAGATTAGTATTCTTATCATTTAAAAAATATTAGTTCTGGGCTTCCCTGGTGGCGCAGTGGTTGAGAGTCCGCCTGCCGATGCAGGGGACACGGGTTCGTGCCCCTATCCCGGAAGATCCCACATGCCGCGCAGCGGCTGGGCCCGCGAGCCATGGCCGCGGAGCCTGTGTGTCCGGAGCCTGTGCTCCGCAACGGGAGAGGCCACAGCAGTGAGAGGCCCGCGTACAGAAAAAAAAAAAAAAAAAAAAAAAAAAATATTAGTTCTTACAAAATTACAGATTCAACACAATTTTAATAAAATATTAAAAGGATTTTTTGTTGCTGGAAGAGGTCATTATGAGTATGAGAAAGAACTTTAAAATGATTTTGAAATTTGAAGAAGAAATAGATGAGGGCAGACCAGAAATTTCTGAATAAGAATCATAATATATAGAATTGGCCTTAGTAGATGGATACATACACTATTAATCTAAAACTATCAAAAGAGTTTGTTACTGATGAAGAAATAGATAGATAAATCAATGAAATTGACTAAAAGTATCTTGAAAGAGATCCCAGTATACCTAAGAACTTAGGATCCAAGATAATAAGTATACACATGGGAAAAGATGCCTTATTCATATTGAATAAGACTCGTTTAGAAAAATTGAAAAAAACAAGAAAAAAATTAATTTGTAAACTCAACTTGTACTGTCCATCAAAATAAATTCCATGTTGATTTGATTAAAAAAGATAATCTACAAAAAGGCAAAAGAAAATATAGCTGAATCTTTAATCAAGAACAGGCATGCATGCCTTTCTAAGAATAAAAAAACCCAACAACAATATATACAAAGAAAACAAAGAACAACAAAAAGGTCGATCTTTAACGGCTTTAATAGGCTATCACTCGAAGCTTCTGACTTCTTAGTTCAGTGTCAGCTTGAGCACAAGTAGCTATCTAACTTCCCCCGCAAAATCCCCAGTGAAATGACTAAAGGTTGGTTTAAAAAATATGGAAAAAAAAAAACTTTAAGCAGAGTTAGAAATAAGGAAAGTGTGTCAGCCACATGTTTTGAAGCCTGTGCTACTACTAGTTATACTGAAAAACCCCAAATTATGCCCAGGAGCTATATTAAACCAAAAAACAACAGTTCACTGATTTGTCTCCTTTGTGCAGCAGAAATAGCAACAGCAGTGGGGCTTGGCTGAGTTGGATACTTGGCATACAGGCTGAGCAATGGAAAAGTTGGGTAGAGAGAAGTAACCCCTATGACAAGAACCTGAGCAGAGGTGGCATATCCCCAGTGGGCACCCCCGGCCACAACTCTCTCTACCCTATACTGAAGCTGTGCCGCCACTGAACTCTACCAAACTGACATCAAGGCATTCTCTACTTAATATTTGACGAGAGAGTCTATCTACAGTCAGGTGGCAAGGGAGAAACTATACAAAGATTCCTCTGCCCTGTTTGAATAAAAAGAACCAAGCCTGGACAGACTTCTTTTCATTCAAGACGAATAAATGAATTTAAAAAAAAAGCAAAAATCTAGATATGCAACATAGATCCAATATGAGACCAAAGGAAAGATTCTGCAAACTCAAAAGAGGATCAAGATTGAGCACTCAAGATTTATCATAAAAAAGTGGGAAATATTAAAACAGCATCTTGCTTTGTGTTTTCAGTAAAGTTCAGTAACGTTCCTCCTCTCTTCATGGACTTATGACATAGGAAAGGAAAGATGAGAAGCAAAGACAACAGACTGAATTGGAAAGGGACTGAGAGATATCCAGAAATAAAAATGGTAGTTGATTGACATAAGAAAGGAATCTGAGTAAACCAACATTTCAATAGCAGATTACAAATCTTAATTTTATGCAGTAAAGAGCACTGTCGGTGTACAAAATGTAATCAATGAGGTGGAGAGAACGTAGAGAAACGTACACAATGTAGACACAACGTACACAATGTAGAGAAAAAGGAAAAAGATTAAAATGATCAGAGCGCTAGTGAGGGATATGGAGGTCAGAAAACAAAGATCCAGCTTAAGAATTATTAATGCACCTGGTTGGGGGGGCGGTGCTGGGAGAGAGAGAGGGAGGGAGGGAAACAAAATAGAAGCAATAATTAAAAGATATAGGTAAGAAAGTCTTGGGAGGTTCAAAAAAGAACTGAGAAAGAAGATCCAAAGAGAATTCAGTGTCCTAGGCAAAGCAATGAAAAGTCTGTGAACATCCTGGCAATTGTGAAGATAAAGGAAGATTTCTAAAATGATTACCCTTTCTGCTCAGAAAAGAGTTACCTACAAATGAACCGATTGGCTTCTGACTTCTCCTTTGCAGTACAAAACACTAAAAGTCAGTAGAAACATCTCTGTTGAATTTTGAGGGACAAATTTATTATTCCAAATAATATACTCAATCATATTATATTTCTTGCATGAAAGTGAAAAATATTCTCAAATATGCAAGGGATCAAAAACTACAGCAGTTCCCAGGAATACCACTTTAAAGGATATATCCTAAAGGAACAAAATCAGGCACTGGGATTAAATATTTATGTGTCAGGATGTTAATCACAGCATGATTTATGAACACAAACAATTAGAACCAATGTAAATGTTAAGTGATGGGAAATGCTAAATAAATTATGGTACCTTCATATTATTGGACATTAAGCAGCTCTTAAAAAAAACATGTTTTCTAACAATGTAGAATGTCAGGTCCAAACACTTAATCATGTGATATAAATATTTTATATTTTCTTCTTTAGGAAGCAAATATTTTATTATCAGAAAACAAAACAAAAAACATTCTGAGACAAAAATTCTAAAAATGCCCCCTGGGCCTTTATGCTTGCAAACATGTCACTTCCTCATTTAAAACTGAACAATAGGGGCTTCCCTGGTGGCGCAGTGGTTGAGAGTCTGCCTGCCGACTCAGGGGACACGGGTTCGTGCCCCGGTCTGGGAAGATCCCACATGCCGCGGAGCAACTGGGCCCCTGAGCCAAAATTACTGAGCCTGCGCATCTGGAGCCTGTGCTCCGCAACAAGAGAGGCCGCGATAGGGAGAGGCCCGCGCACCGCGATGAAGAGTGGCCCCCGCTCGCCACAACTAGAGAAAGCCCTAGCACAGAAACGAAGACCCAACACAGCCAAAAATAAATAAATAAATAAATAAAGCAAACTGTCAACAAGTAAAAATAAACACTAAAACTGAACAATAGGTCAAATGTTACAAGATCTAGGGACAATCATTTAGAAAGTGTGGATACACTTTCCAGCCTGAATAGCCTCAAATGCAAGATAGCAGCAAGATAGGGAAATCACATTATTTTGCTAAGTCTAGACATATTTTCATGATTGTGAACTTTGCCCAGTTAGATGAGATAATAAGCATATCATATGTCATAGTCTGTCGTCCAAGTTGCTCAGCAGAAATTATAATAAGTGTTACTGAAAAATAAGTCACAAAGTAAAATATGGTTTAATATTTAAACAACTTGAGGTTAATTTGAATAATTCAAACTCACAGTGAGTGGGTCATGGTGGAGGAGGCTGGCCAACTTTTGAGAAAAGAGATTAAATGAAAGAATGAACAGAGTGACAATGGCTTGCAAATTGTAGCTTTCTAATAATAGTAAAATTTGCATAACACTTTTCACAGAACTTGGAATAAAAATGTTAACTTATAACTGCTTGTTATTACTTCTAATAACAAGACATAACTAATGCAAAATTAACCACTAAGGCACCAAATGAGACAGTTTTAACATTACATTTAGGCTTTGGCTCCATGTTCTCGTCACCTCCTTTGATTTTATAAGATTTTAGAAAAAAAGAGAGGGGATTCTAAGAAAAAAAGAAAGGTATCTGAATTTTATTATTCTTAACAGCAATAATGAACATAGGGTTTCTTTTTGTGTTTTAAATGGTTAAAGATATTAGGCTATGGTTTGGTCTCTTTGGGAACTCATAGCACATATTTTTAGAAGGGTTGGCTAAGGTTTGGAATGAAGCGTGAGTCTGTGGTACGGGGGACCCATAATCACTGTCTCATGCTTTAATCAACTAAGCTATTCAACCAGTACAAGAACCTCAAACATGACTATGAAATATTATGAAGAGTAAATTGTTCTGTAAAGAATAAATAATTACACGTTAAATTCAGCAGTAATAAATACGGGAAGGAATATTTGCTGAGAAACATCGTTTCTAGTGCCACATAAAAACATTAAACTAGAATGCGACTGTCTGATGATAAAATATTTTAAGTTGAGAAAGTGTGTTGCAGGATTTGCCATATATGCTTTGATTCAAACTAAATGTGTCCTAGATGTGGATACACCTAGAGTTTAGGGTAAAAGTTACAAGTAGAGCAATTGGTCAGCAGATCCAAATATTAACTGCTTATAAACTATTTAAAATAAAAATAATGCAACTAAATCAAATGTGATTAAAATATAGGGGTAAGTGACATTGGCTTTTCTAAAGCTATCTGACTAATGAATGAACCAAAGAAATCATCTAGAGTTCTAAACAGTTTTCATATAAGCAACACCACTGCCTCAAAAACCACGACATTTTACATTTGAATCCACAGATGAGTATCCCAGATTGATTAACTTCAACCGATCAACAAGAGGAACAGATATGAGAGAGATGACGCCTTCCCCGAGAGCTCTGAGAAGAACCATAGTCACGTTTTTCTAGAATGAAAAGCTAGTGGTTTTCTGTCCTAGACCTTAGAACGTATCTCTTCTCTTGTCCCTCTTTCAAAAGACAATTCAATCAAAAGACAATTTTGATTTTTTTTTTTTTTTTTTGCGGTACGCGGGCCTCTCACTGTTGTGGCCTCTCCTGTTGCGGAGCACAGGCTCCGGATGCGCAGGCTCAGCGGCCATGGCTCACGGGCCCAGCCGCTCCACGGCATGTGGGATCTTCCCGGACCGGGGCACGAACCCGCGTCCCCTGCATCGGCAGGCGGACTCTCAACCACTGCGCCACCAGGGAAGCCCGACAATTTCGAATTTTAAAAATCAAGGCAGCATACCATTTTAAAGAAAAAAAAAATCTGCCTGTCTTCTGAGGGCTTTTGTATTATTAACATAGAGCCAAGATTCAGGCGCCTGTCCCTCCTGATACTTTTGGACATAAAGAAACGAGTAAAGCAGACTGCAGTCTTTAATGAATCCTCTTTTTGAAGAAACATGGTGGGCAATCTTAGAGCTCTCTTCATGTCTTAGTTAAAAGCTTCAATATAATTATTCTCATTAATATCATCAGCTGTCATTTACACAGAATTTTATACAGTGAATAAAGTGCTTCCAGCATGCACTATCTCATTAAATTTCAGACGTGGACAATAGGTACTCAAAGGGTTGGTCTGGAGGTTGTGAGCCTGCACAATAAGGAAGATTTCCAATTACTAGTTTCATTATTTAGGCTACTCAACACTTTCTTCCCCAGATTACCAGTAGCAATCTCATTGTGACCCCATAAGTGATTCAGATTCATGATTGCTCCTGTGCTATTTACAGAACAGCAATAAGTATATTAAGAAAATCTACTGGCTTTGCGATAAAGCTGACGGTAACCAGCTCATAAAGTTGATATCTGTGTCCTTCAGCAGGAAGGAAAAATCCCGTCTGGGGGAGCCTGTCCTGTGGTGTGGTTCAGTACAATAGCTCTCTTTTTCTTTACAGGGTCAAAAATTCAGGAAAAGAAATTAATAAAAAGCCTTCTCAGAGGAAAAAAAAAAAGCCTCTCTCCCTATCACCAAAGCCACTGCCCCCTCCCACCAAAAGACAGAGACAGTGAATTTTAGAAACAGGAGTTTATTCACAGTGCTTAACTAACAGCAGACTTCTTCTGGATTAGAACTGCAACTTACATACTGTATAAAATGTCAGGAGGATATTCTAGTTCCTTACACACGCTGTTGATTTTATTGTATTCTTTACAGTCTCTATCATCCTATAAAAATTTCCCCTTTCTAGGTTTAGATAATTTTCTAACACAAAGAGTAAGCATTTACGTTTTCTTTTTGAAATAAAAAGGCAAAGGGGTTTGCAATAAACATTTGAAGTTCAACAGGGCATTAGCCCACAAATATAGATGTATATATATGAATATGTGTATGTATATGGAGAGAGAAATAATAGTAACCAACATCTACTGAGGGCTCTCAAAATGCTAAAGTTATAAAACTCTTATTAGTCAATACATTAAAACATCACTGCTAAAGTCCTGTTTAAAAGTTAGGATGAGTGGTTATGTTTAGATTCTGAACTCCAAACAGAAATTTCGGCCAGCTTTAGAGGCTGGCTCCAATTTAAGCTGCACATTGAACTAACAGTCTAAATGTTCTAAACCTCACTTTTCTTATCTATAAAATGAGGCAGTATTATGAAGCTCTCAGGGCAGTGAGGAACATTAAATTAGAAAAAAAATTTACGATTTTGAAAGTAATTGTCAAAGTGCCTAGAACATAGCAGGAGCTTTAAAAGAGTTGGTTCCTTGCCTCTGTTCTGTTCATTATGTTACTTAACCTAGAAATGAAAGAAAATTGTGCTGCGCTGTGGACCCGGCCCTGAGTTTCCGATTTTAGTGGAGGGAAATAAGCACTTGTTCACTTTCTTTCAAAAACTGCAAGAGTAATGACTACAAATTAAACTATAACAAAATATCAGACTGTCATTTCAAAGGGCTCATTCCTGAGTTAACTGCTCCCGACCCTACCCCTAATATCACATTCAGGAGAAAGGAGTGAAAGAAGAGTTGCAGAATAATTCTGTTTCCTCAAACTTAGTAAAAATAAAAACGCATTTTACAGAGCCACATTTAGTAAATGCAACTTAATTTTCTTAGAGTTTCAGTGAGTTAGGATAGTTCAATGGCTACCACCCTTGCAGAAAGAACCTTCGATGGCTGGAATTTGGAGACACAGAAACTGTGTCACCTGCAGCATGGAAGTTACTACCGTTTTGCGGTCTATTCCGGAGCTGACTGTTGTGAGAATTCCAACTTTCTAGCACTTCGGAAGGGCCTACGCCAGGCTAGCAAATGGACGTCACTCAGGTTCCTTCTGGCCACCTTTCCCATCCACAGCAGGCATGACCAATTGATCCCATCCACAGCAGGCATGACCAATTGATCCCAGTGCTTTCCCCTGTGGATCTACACTTGGCACTCAAGAATTTCTCAAAACAAGTTTCTAGGCAGGCAGCCACCACCAACTGATTAGAGTTCCCTTGTGAGTTGGAACCACCCCAAGACTAGGCTAAAGGTTACCTTTGAACTACTTATGAAAAATGGGGGCAGAGGGTGCATGCTTGCTGAATAAATTAACTGTCTTAACGTAATTCTAATGGGAATATTTACCCTACTTAGGAGACCAAACTTCTCAGGCATTTCATTACCATTCATTTAGATATAAATACCTGTAATACTACTTATAAATCATTCTTATCTCTTCGTTAATAAGAGCTTCTTAAGAGCCATTATGAGAGAAAATAGTCTTGGCCAGTTCACGTTGCTGTATGTCGCCGTAATTAATAAAAGGGTACATCTTTATGAATAGTCTGTATAATTCAGGCTCTTCCATAATGAGACTGAAATGAAGTTTTATTATATTTCAATTTCATTTTCTATAGTAGTGGAGAAATGTAAGCCTACCCCAGCGCAGACCTGGGGTGTCTTTCACCCAGATAAGCCTCTGTTTTTATGAGCAGTGTAAAGATGTACCGAGAGCTGATTTCTTCAAAACAAACGCTGTGAAACAAACGTCTGATTCTTTGGCCAGTGTGCATTAGTGGCAAAACAAACAGGCCATTATATCTGTGGCAAAGAATGAGATTGCAAAGTCAATGAGGAACAAGGCACATTATCAGCTGGTCTACATTGTAAAACAAAAGGCACAAAAGCGCTGTTAATACATGAAAAAGCCAAAGTTTCACGGTTCTCAGTGAACTTCAATGGTTGGGGGGATCATCCTGAATTCAAGTTGACTTGTCTCTATTTAGTTTCCATATTTTCCTTACCAGAGGACACGTTTCCCTTTCTGATCATGATCTACTCAGCAGTATTATTGGGTACTGGCCTCTTTTTCTCTTTGTATCTCTCAATTGGTTGCTCTTAAAATTATAGCCTGTGTTTATTCAGGACAGCTAAAAAAAAAGTCAACATGTTTGAAACGCAAGCAAACAAATTCACTGCAAATATTTTTGCAGTGCGGGTTTTTCTTTGGGCATGTGGTAATATTTGAAATAAATTAAACACAACTAAAGAATCACATTGGAATTTTGCAAGCATTTCCATGACCTAACCCTGTAATGCTAATGCCTTTAAACTATGAGGAATTTTGAAACCACCATTACCCAATGTCATGTGAGATGAATTGTTTGGTTTTTTTATTTCGTCATTTTTAGCCAGTGGGGAGGGCAGGAGATGGTCCACGCTGTGGCCAAAAAGAAGGGTGCGGTTCCTTTTCTTGCCTTTTTGATGGTGTGGGAGACGGTGGTATAGGGAGAACAAGCAGGAATCTGCGGTGAAGTTTTACTTCGACCCTTTTCCCTGCTGTTTCTGATGAATGATAACAAAACAAGATCTAGGCTGGAGGACAAAAATCTCCCTAAATATCTAGCCCTATCCATGCTGAATAGAATAGTCTCGTTTCCGTGCATCTACATCATGCTATGTGCTACCATATTAACTTTTTTTTTTTTACATCTTTATTGGAGTATAATTGCTTTACAATGGTGTGTTAGTTTCTGCTGTAAAACAAAGTGAAGCAGTTATACCTATACATCTGTTCCCATATCTCTTCCCTCTTGCGTCTCCCTCCCTCCCACCCTCCCTATCCCACCCCTCTAGGTGGTCACAAAGCACCAAGCTGATCTCCCTGTGCTATGCGGCTGCTTCCCACTAGCTATCTATTTTACATTTGGTAGCGTATATATGTCCATGCCACTCTCTCACTTCGTCCCAGCTTACCCTTCCCCCTCCCCACATTCTCAAGTCCATGCTCTAGTAGGTCTGTGTCTTTATTCCTGTCCTACCCCTAGGTTCTTCATGACAATTTTTTTTCTTAAATTCCATATATATGTGTTAGCATAATTCAAAAAGAGTCATGTACCAAAATGTTCGTTGCAGCTCTATTTACAATAGCCAGGACATGGAAGCAACCTAAGTGCCATATTAACTCTTAATTCATGTGTTTTTCCCTTGAAGGTTAGGAGGAAAGAGGCAAAAACAAAAAAACAAAAAAAAACCCTAACTGCCTAGTAGTTTTAGTTTATAGATGAGACTTGATAAGCCTCAGAAGCCACGAATTAGAAGGAGCATGCTAATTAGGAGATTGTGACAGCCTTCTCCCCTTTCTTTGCTGGCTGTCATTTGGTGCATCCTACAAGGTCCCTGATCAAATGTCCCTTCTTGGAAAGTCATTCCCTACCCTGTCCCCCATCCCCACTGCCCCAGAGAGCCACTCCCACTCTCCCTGACCACTGTGACCCCCTCTCATGTCCTTGAAGTTGACCTTGTTGTTGTTGAGTCTGGCTTGAACCTGAGCCAACTGAGCCCAGGTGCCAGGCTAACCCATCTTTCTAGCTCAGCACCCAGAACAGCGTCTGGGTACTCACCTAGGGTCTGTTGACAGATTGACTGACCAAATAAATAAATGATCCAAGAGCAGTTCCTAAGAAAATTTAAGGGCCTTAATTTTCCACCCTCCAGAGTGAACTGAAAATCAGTTTCCCTAAGCTGCAGTGAAATTGATGTGTTCAAGGAGCACTGTCTTGTGATCAACTTTCTCTCCTACCTCCACTGTCCATGCCTGCTGCTGGCCACTGCTGCAGACAGTCACGTGGGGGAGGATGGAGGAGAGGAGGATTGGGGTGGTGACACTCTGAGCTTGCGCCTAAGCTCTGGGGGTCGAGGCGGAAACGGATGGAGACTCCACCACGGGAGCGCATCCATTCAGGCAGGGGGAGGGGGACAGGCCGTGTGTTGGGTGTGGAGCCCTTAGTCTTAGACTAAGAAGACTTAGTCTTCTCTCATTGCTCCTTCCACCAGCACCCTTTCAGAAGATGACGTCAGTGGAAAATGACTCCATAATACATGCCACGTAGAGTAGCATCCCCACAGACCCAAGCTTAACTGTACTCAAGCTGTCAATCAAATAACACAAAGGTGAAAAAAAATAACAAGTTCTGCTCATTCCATGCTTTTTTAACAACTCTTAGGTGCCCCACCCCAGGGGCTCCAGGGGCCAGGGAAATTCCTATTTCTTATTATGTTTACTGGAATGAATTATCCTCTTCTAGACCTTAAAGTCCTTGGGAACTGGGAATGTCATATATGTTTCTATGTTCTCTGCGGGGCCCGGGACAAACACCAGGCAGGGCACCAGGCTGTATCCTGCAAAATCAAAAGCTCATGGTCAGGATTGTATTTTGGTTAGAGGACGGCAGGAAGCAAGTCTGTTGATGTTACTATTGTCTAACTGAGGGGCGTGGATGTAAAATCCCTCTGAGCTGATCAAGGGGCCTCATCCTGGTTGGCCTGACCCACCCCAGGGAGCCAACAAGGGCCCCGTAGAGAGGTGGCCCCGCAGGGCACGGGCTATGTCTCAGATGGCTGATGGACCCTGAAGAATGAAGGAACTTTACCCACGTGCCTGCTCCCTGCTCTTTCCTATCTCCAAACGCCCCAAAGCACAAGGAGGACCATAAGAAAATGCCTTTTAGGTTCCCAAGGATACTTTTCGTAATCGAAGTCTCTGGAGGTCCAGGAAAGCGGCTGGTTTTACTAAAGTCCTACCCATTTCACTGCAGCCAACCCTGGGTTGAGAAAGACACCTTCTCCAGGTTGTGGGAACGCAGGCCTTTCCTTGTAGCTTCAGCAGGCATCGGAAGTGTCCTGAATCAGGCAATTTCCTTTCTGTGGAGCCCCATGTGTGTGCACAATAAGAGCTCATTTCCTCCTATTGGCTTTTGTTTAAATGGTTGCCTTTGATATGGGATGTGTTCCGCTCTCCTTCGAAATTATCTAAATCCAGGCATCCTTCTCAACTCAGGAGCCACTCCAGTTGGAGTCAGGCCCAACTGGTTTAACTCTAATGGCCTTTCCCTCCCTCCTGCCTTAGATTAAGCAGTTAAGTGCCTGGGGCCCTTAATCCTAACAGAATTACAGTTAGGGTTCTCCATTGTGTGTGCGTGTGCGTGTGTGTGTGTATTTTCAAGATAGGCATGCACGTGTATGTCTTAACACCTCAGTGCAATTGCTAGCTACCAATCCTCTTCATTTTGCTTGCTTTCTATAGCATCTGCGGACAGGCACACAGTTGGGTTTTAATCAGTACATTCTGAATGGAGGGAATGAGTCTTTTGAAAATGATTCACAATGAATTTGAAGATTTGCAGATATACTGAGCTGAAACTAAGACTTTTCTATCCCAGAGTATCATAAATTTCTCTTTGCACTCCAACCCCTGTTTTTGAATTTCTTTTTCACTTTTCTGTTATTTCTCCCTGTGTGTTGATCAAATGGACTCTGTACCACACTTCTTTCCTCCTGTTTGTGTGTGACCCAGATCTCATGACCTGGAGCACCAGCAAGCATCTAACTTGTGAAAATACTTCTGCTGTTGATGGCTTCTCAGTGGGAAAAAAAAAAGGACATGTGACGTTGAGCCTTCCAACACAGGCAACTGGGTTACTACATCCAGGAAGGAAGGAGCACATGCTTGCAGGAAACACCTTGGAGCAGTCCTTGCTTATTTATTCTCTAAGCAACAAAGAGTCAACCTTTCCTCAGGGACCAAAGGGCCAGAATGGACTGGCAGATGTCAGGAGTGTATCCGGGCCTCAGAGGAAATTCATTCATTCATTCATTCATTCATTTCCAAAAGTTTAAGTTCAGGAATTTAGTCTCCACGTGAGCCAGTTACCATCTGCTTCAATGACCTAAAAGCAGCCTGAGTGGGGACAGAATCAACTTTATCTTTGCCAAAACAGCTCAAGGCATGGGCAATCACAGAGCTGGGCTAAGGGCTCCACTTTCACACACATGCTGTGTGAAACTGCTTGAAAGTGGCTCAGTCCTCCTGTTTTCAAAGGCAACAGCATTCCTTCAGTCCAGGGTAACATGCTCCAGTGTCTTACCATCGTTACCAAATATAAGCCTTCCCCAAAGTCTGGTATAGCATTATTTTGTAAACTATAAAGGCTTCTTGCATTTTGCTGAGAAAACAGTGCAGTCTGTGAGTGATAACAAGACTTTAAGAAATTGCAGAAATAGTCATGGTGAAGCCGCTACCCTTTCTGGAATTGTTTAGAGGTTATGTAGCATTAATTGGGGATTAGTCCTCAGTAGCTTCATGTTCACCCAAAGAAAGATACCCAAATATTCTGTATTGAGTGTTTATTCTGTGCTGCAGAGAAAGTTCTTTATATGGGTAGTCTCATGCAATCCTAACCATCACCCCAAGAAGTGAGTATTACTACCCTCATTTTAAAGATGAGAAAGCTGAGATTCAAATACATTTTGTAATTTGCCTGAAGTTGTGCATCTAGTGGCCCAGCCATAAGCTGAATGCAGGGTTTGAACTGTCTCTTAACCTCTGTGCCAGGAGGTCTGTTAGTCATTTGTGTTCAAATCACTCTGTGGTTTTACAATCAATGTAGATTCCTGGGCCCTACCCAAGACGTCCCAAGTCAGAATCTCAGAGGCTGAGGCCTAGGAATCTGTCATCAGTTTTATTTTTTTAACAAGCTTCCCAAGAGTTTGTGCAGCCAATGAAACCAGGGTTTGGAGTAACTGGTAAGGGCTTTTGAAACGGGTTCAGAAAGAAAACACAACTTCTTTCTTCTCCTGAGGTTCGAGTTGGGTGGGGCAGCGAATGTAGTGCAGACATACGACCTTGTCCCAGTGGCTACAAGAGCTCATTGTGGCCTGGACTGTGGGCATGTTTATTTTTTACTTAGTTTTCAAGTGGCCCCCAAGCGCAAATAAATAGGCCAATCCGTTTTGTGAGATGTGCTGTACATTTTGTGCAGCTGAGCATAATCAGAAGTATCTGTCCTACAGCAACTAAGCAACTAAAACTTATCTGCAAAGTCAGGGCCCTCCGGATAACTCCGCAGTTGATGCATTTCACCCTTCGTCTCTCTCTGCCCGTTGCCTTCATCAGCAAAACTTCTGCTGTGAAGTTTCAGTGAAAAAAGAGCCCTAGCTGAAGGGGTCAAGGTTTAGCTGGCCCCCCTCCAGAACTAAATGACAACTTCATACAAATGTGCACAATCTCTGGGGGGAAATGCATTCTCTCTGTGTCTGTGATAGAAACTTCTGGGTGTATTTGGGGGGATGATGGACTATGTATTTCTGTTACTATGACTCGTGGCTAATAATCATCTCTAGAAAGGCCTGCCTCAATTATAAAATACTTTAATCATTCAATCGTGTGCCACAAACATTTATCGAACACCTACTTCTTACCGGACATTGGTTCAAGTTTAAATTGCACAAGGATTACTAAAATAAGGCCTTTAAAATTATTCCACATGTGATATCTCTATTGACAGACTGTTATTTCAGAAAAGAGTGCTAGGCCCACGGATTCTCTTTTTGCTGAACCCAGTGAGATGAAGGAAAAAGCTAAGGAGAAGGAGTAAATAACAAAGCAACAACCAAATAACATTGCTGTAGCACTTTAGAAAGAAGTGGCAGTCATTGCATTTTAGTTAAGCCTGCAGTGATGCAAAGCTCATCTTTAATTAATAATTGGGGATCAATGCAGTATACTGGCCTCACCCCACGATGGTTATTTTGAATAGAGCAGGATTCATTTCAAGGCAAAGGCCTCTCGGAGTCTCCCTGGAGAAGCATTTAGACCTCAACTTACACCTTCCTTCAAATATGTCTGACGTTTCCCCCTTTTCCTTTTACAGCAGAATCAGACCTGTTCCCTACAGATTTTCACAAATGATTTCTCCCTGGTGGTCTCAGCCCATCTATCCCCTGCAGCCTCCTTGGGCTTCAAGCAGCACCAGGTGCCAACAGCCAGCCCAGCCCACCTTCCGACAAACCTACACAGTCTTATCTTAACCCTGCTTCTCTTCCACTTACTTCATCTCTCCTTTGATTGCTCTAAATAGTCCACACCCCCTCCCGGAAGATTTTGACTTTCCACCCTCCTGGTACCTGGCTGTTCAGCTGCTCAGTCACTCTCTGGCTTTATTTTCCATTATCACCTGGTTTTAGGAAACCGTAATTCAAAACACATTCATACTGTACCATTGATCGGTGTTATTTCTAGGACATAGTAAGTCCCCTACACACGAACCTTCAAGTTGCGAACTTTCAAAGATGCAAACATGTGTGCCATCAGTGTCAGGCATGAGCGACGTTGCAGCTTGCCCTCCATCTCCTGTTGCTGACGATCCTTCAGCTCTACCATCTCCCACCTCCTCTCCCTCCTCCAGTCAGTAACTCTTCTTGCCTGTGCACTCGATGCCATCCCCTGGATGCCAGCTGTTGTACTGGACTACTGCAGTTTTCAAGGTGCTGTACTGTAAGATTTTAAATGTTTTATTTTTTGTGTTTGTTTGTGTTTTATGTATTATTTGTGTGAAAAGTATTATAAACCTGTTACAGTACAGCACTATATAGCCAATCATGTTAGTTGGGTACCCAGGCTACTTTGTTGGACTTATGAATGTGCTCTCAGCACGGAGCTCGTTCGTATGTAGGGGACTTACTGTAGTGAATAGACCGATCTCTTCTCACAGATCCAAAGGCAAAGGGAGACGCCCTGAGGCCCACACACCTGTTCCAAGGAGCACCTGCCCTCTGAAATGCTCTTGACGTTGGATTTCTTTGCCAGAGGGAGTGTGCCTAGGAAATCCCGTTAAATGTAAACCTCCCCCAAGCCTGTGCCATCGACTCTTTTCTAGATCACACTTGCTTCCTTAGGGATCTCAACGCCTTTTATGAGTGCAGATACCGCTCCTCTGTGGATGCATCCCAAATGTACATTTCGCTCTGCACTCCACGGAAGCCACGACCCACACTTCCACGAGGACATTCCAACTTCACTTCAAGCTTCTGATGACCAGAACCAATCTGATTCCCTCCCCCACGCCTTCTGGGGAGCTTCTGTCCTTGGCATCGTGAATGTTCCTGCAATCTCACTTCATGGACTCCCCTCGGCTTCCACAAGTCCTGCCCACGATCTTAGGACGCTGCCCCCGTACCGGTGCATCGCCTCCCGCGACGCTGCATCGCCACTATTCCAGCTCACGCCTCCGTGACTCCTGGGTGCCTGTGGCTCTCCGCTCTAAACTGCGCTCACAGAATCATCTCCCTCAGGCAGTGTCTGACGCCATCACTTATCTGCCCACAAACATTTGGTGGCTCTCGGCTGCACTCTGAATAAAGTTCAAAATCTAGAGCTTGGCATTCAGGGTCCTCCACGCATTTTAGCTCCGCCCCTGCGAGTACTCCCTAGACTTCGCCCCCTGCTCCGCGGACACCTGCACGGGTGCCCCCAAGTGCGTGCACCGTGGTCCTGCCCTGCCTTCACTCGCTGGGTCAGAGGCTGTATCTTCCAGGAAGCCCTCCTTGTCTCACCTGAACAGCAGTTAACCTTCTGCAAAGACACCTTACACCCCGCCCCCCTTGTGGCATGGATTACCTTCACCAGGGCGATTTATTTGTACATTTTATCTGTTATTCTAGAGCATAAATTCCATGAGAAAAAAAGGAAATGAGGAAAACTGAAGACCGTGACCTTTCACACAGCATTCTTTTTCTCTGCAAACTTTTCTGTAGCCAAGAACACTTCACTAAGTAGAACACATTTGCTCTGGCCAAGCAGGTGAAGATAAAATTAACAATGATTCTGTCTCTCCCACGGACACTGGGGCTTTCACAGTGTGCAGGGCACTTCCGGTACCTTGTTTCACCAAATCATCACAAAAAGCCTGAGACGTGTCACGATGATCTTGATTTGTGCCAACCAGGAGATCAAAGTTCCAAGTGTCTTGGTAACTTTTGTTCATCCTAAGCAGGGGGGGCCAGGATTCAAATCCATGTCAACAATGCGCAAGCTGTGGCTTCTGGCCATCCTCAGCCACCCTTATTTATCTTTTGAGACCTGCAGTCCCCCGAAAGGGCAAAGGGCACTGTCATCTGTGGTCTCCAGTGTGTCCCATCCTCCCACTAGTCTTGACTGCCAAATAGGATAAAAAAACCCCAAAACCTTTTAAGCAAAAGTTTCATATGTTCGTAAAACATAAAAACAGGGAGAGAAAAGTAGATGTTTTGTACACCATGACCAGTGACCTTATTATTACTATCATGATTACCATCATCATTATTATTTAACACTGATGATTTCCTTTCAAGTTTGCATCTGAAGCATGAACTTCCACTGGCCCGGGGGGTAGGACGTTATAGGGCTTCATGGTTCCTGTTTTTAGTGGGAATGGGGCCCCACTTCGGAAGCCCGGAAGTTTAGGAGAGAGACAGATAAGGTGGGGCGACGTGAGTGGAAATAAAAGAAGGAAACAGGGGTACCTCCCGACTAGTTCTTCGTTTATCTGATAACAGGCAGTGCCCGGCGGCCAGCTACATTTAAACATTTTTTCTTACAAGCAGGAAAGACTAAAAGACCTAGCCCCTTATCCTAAGGGTCCAGCTCGCTGGATTCCACCAAGCGAACACAGTGGGTAACCCACACCCAGACTGAGAGGTCACGTCTTAGCAGGACCCTGGCTCCCCCCACCCCCGGCGTCTCTCTGGGTCATAACCTCCCTTTCCGCAAAGGGTGAGCCCTCTCCTTAGCTAGCCACTACGTCTAACTAGCTGGCTCCAGTTGAAGTTAACCCTTTGTTCTGGCCAGGACAGCGTGTGTGTTTTGAGAAGACTTTTCTGGCAGCCATTGCCATTTCAAAGCGGGAAGAAAAAAACAACAAAGTGTGTGTGAGGGAGTAGTTTTGTGTGTAGGAGAGAAGTGTTTCTAATTTTCAATCCTGAAGACGTGAGGGGAAGAAGGGAGATGTGAAGGAGGGAAATAAGTCAGTAAACGCAGGCTCGCTCTGCTTTCCCCATTCGAAGCTGGAAGCATTCCAGCGACATGCCATTTCGAGAAAGGAAGCAAACGGAATCGCCCTTCCCTACCTGCCTCGGCTTGGCTGGAGCAGGCCGGCTCCTTTTTCCCAAGCCTCCGGATACGGGGCTAGGTCTCTGATGATTATTTCATAGCACAGTGTTCACTAGAAGCCTGATACCGTACTGAACATATGGTTTTGATTTCTTGTTTTTTTTTTTTTTTTTTTTTCAGTTTTGAACCAGAGAGCAAGATGGAGAGTGTCACAACCCTAACTCCAGGATTTGCTGGTCTTGCCAAACTGTAAGGCGAAACTAACTCCAGACCGATGCCATCCTGCTGTAGCAGCTGCGGTGGGTCGGGGCGGGGCGGGGCGGGGGACCCACTGAGGACCAGGGGCTAAAACGCGGCGGCACTGACCCCGGACTGCTGACCTGACAAAGCACGCAGGCCATGTCCGAGCTTCTCTGTTACTTTCCGCACTCATTCTCAAGCTGGAAGGATGGGATCAGAGCATCAAATAAAAATCCACAGCCGCAGAGCAATTAACTCAGGATGCAGCATGCATCTGGCTAAGGGGACGATTGTTAACTCGGGGATCCACAGTGTTTGAACCGCAACCTTCTCCAACTTCACCTCTTGGGTTGTCGGCGCAGCAGTGTTTCCCCAAATCATCACTCCTCTCAATTATTTTTTCTGATCAATTATTTAGTGTGGTCTGGGTTATAGGACATCAATTTTACCCTGAGGGGGAAAAAGTTTCTTGCTCCCTAGTGGTCAGCTGGAAAATTTGTAGGTTTAATTAAAAAGGCAAATTTTCAACAAGGCAAAGAGTGCTGGCTGGGTTTAGAGGACATTAGTGAAACTAGCAGTAAAGAAAAAAAAAAGCAGTTTGTGAGAGGGTAGGGGGGGCCTGGGGACCTTCAGGTTAATGATCAACCTGGGAATTTTCCTAAGAAAAACTGGAGGCTTATCTCAACTCAAGTTTTAAAGCCTTAGAACAGGCTTTCTCCAGGCTTTCTCTAGATGAAACCTGGCCAGTTAGTCGGGAAATGGTTTACCAGCCTTCCCTGCCTCCCTTTGTTTGCTCAGGGAGGCCCTGAGTAGGCCCCTGCAGAACTGAGGGAGCAAATCCTTCCTGGTTTCTTTCTCCCACTCAGAGGAAGGAGGGCAGGTTAGTGCAGCCTGCTGTTGACTGGAGCTGGGATTAATTAGTTCCTTCGGTGACCTTGGCATCTACTGATGGCAGACTGTGTCTCTAAGCTGCTGAGGACTGTGCTGAGAGCCGCAGAGAAACTCTGGAAGACTCAGAGCTACTGCTAAAACGATTGCCTTTTTGTCGTTCCAGAAGACAAACGCAACAAAACAAAAAGAAACACAAAACGCGTACTTTACTTCTGAAAACTGCCTTAATGTGGTATTCAAATTGTGTGAACATTATCATTTATCTATCTTTCTATCATCTATCTATCAATCAATCTACATCTGTGTATATATACTAATCTATATAGCTATCTATTTGTGTATACATTTATCTATATCTTTATCTACCTATCTCTATCTGTATATATAAATATTATCTGTATCTATAACCATCTATTTATACAGTAATCTAAATCTATATCTATCTATAAGTGTATCTTTATTAATCTCTATCTATGCGAGTGTATTATATAGATACATATATATTAATCTATATCTATTCATCTATTTCTTATCTATCTCCCATCTATCTATCCATCTATCCACCTATCTATCATCTATCTATCTATCAATCATCTATCTATCTATCTACCAATCATCTATCTATTTCTTATCTATCTCCCATCTATCTATCCATCTATCTATCCATCTATCCACCTATGTATCTATCTATGTATCTATCTATCTATCTATCTATCTATCTATCTATGGGTGGTTTTGCAAGTCAATGCCCAGGAACTTGCCAGGCATTTCCAGAGGTGCCTAGAGCCTATTGTTGGAACGGAAGACAATTTTCAACCCTTCTGTGCAGTTGGGGAAGCTGTCTGTCCCTCCCCCAATTCGCCTCCATCCATCACCTTTTCCCCACTGTGCTCAGGCCTAAACAGAGCTGAGGGAAAATGGAGAGCCCCACCCCCTTCTCTACCACAGCTGGTTCAAGGTTCAAGTACAGTAACAATATGGGTTAGCAACGTGACAAAGCTGCCCGAAAAACTGAGTGTCCTCGGTTGCATAAATAAAGTATTTTTTCCTGAAAATAATAGGCAGTGCCAGCTGCTCCTATCAGAGGAAGCTTGTTTGCTATCTTTAAACATGTGAAGGGGCTCGTCTGCCGAAGGGGGATTTGACTTGCTTAGGGGTCAATCCAAAGGCCTGAACAAGGGCTGAGCAGTGAAGGTCATGGGGAGTCACATCTCGTTTCAGCACAGGGAAGAATTCTATAACACAGTGTTATGGTTTGTATGCATCATGGGGTCGTGATTGGCCGGCATATAGAGACGGATGAGCGGCAGTTAGAGTCTGCTTGGCAGGACCGCGGCAGAGGGTAGACACGATTGTGCCAGATAATCTCGCCAATTCCTTCCATCTTGGGATTCCCTTCTGCTTTTCGGCATCCATTTGTGGGTTTTGTCAGTTGGGTGGCGCTCGGAGGGGCGATCAGAAGCTGGTGGGGGTGTGCAAAGCTCCTCTGCCGACCCCGATGGCTCCCCACAGCTCACCCTCCCGATACCTGAGCACCCAGAGGGACAGAGACGCAGCAGGTCACAGGAAGCAAAGAGTTAAAAAGGCCAAAGCTCTGCGTGGGTCCCGGCAGCCCCAGAGGCAGCGAGTCCCTTTGAGCCTGCCTCTTAATTGCAGCTTAGCTGCAACAGGGAACTTTGAAGAAAAGAAACAGGGAAACTCTAGAGATAGGGTTTGTTTTGTTTCCTGAGGGGACGGTCTTTGTGGTGGATGCCAGGAAGCTGATACTTTAGGGTTCAAATGATGGGCTTCCTCAGGAGGCAAATAAAGAGTCCTTTCTACCAGCGAAGAGTAGGGTGTGACTAGAACCCCAGAGACATGGGGCATCTGTGTGCCATTTAGGAGGGGTGCCAGGTACAGCCTTGGCAGAGAGAAGAGAACCCGGGGAAAGAGGTCATGGGTCAGCTCAGGAGCCAGCAGAGCAAGGGAGAAGGAGAGCCTGCAGCGTGATGATGGTCAGGAGATGCAGCCAGAGAGGAGGACCACGCGCCCCTGCCGGAGAATGGGTGACACGCGCGAGCGTAGACGGCCCTGCACGAGAACAGGGAAGTCGATGGCAGGGAAAAGGGATTTCTAAGTCCTCCTAGAGGGTAGCAAACCACAGCCACGCAAAGCATCTCACTTCCGCACAGGCCTCACAGCTGATAATGAGCGTGTTATCAATTGAAAGTATCTAGAAGACACCTCGGACGAGGTCTTTCTTTAAGCATCTTCCTGCGCACCTAGACACACACACACACACACAGACACACGCACACAGACACAAAGGAGACTCAGGAGTAAGGAAAAGGCCCACTAATCACAACAAATAATGAAGATGATGCTCTAGCTGTCCCTGGAGATTTCCCAGGTCCCTTTGGGAGGAGAAACTCACGGCTAAAACTGAACTCATGCCTGCCCAGGCTGCCAGGAATTGCTTGTTTGTGTTCTATTTAACCGTTTAGTGAATTCTGCTAACAGTACGTGCAAATGAGAGAGAAGTTTCCCTGAAGCAAACCCCTTTTGTTGCTACCCCCAAGTAAGCACCGTTGGAAAAGGTCTGGGTGTTCGGAGACCTGCCAACTGGAGTTTCACCCCCTGTCACTTGTTCATGTTTGACCCTGGCAAGGAACTCAGCCTCCTGGGACTTTTTTTCTTCGTAGAAAGGTTTAACTGAGTTGATGTACATAAAGCTCTCAGCAGAGGGCTTGGCATATAGTAGACACTCAATAAATACTTGTTTCCTTTCAGTCCTAAAAGGTTATTGGTAAATTAAAAATGCATAAAAATACCGGTCGTCTTGTGTGTGGGCTAAAAGGGCATCTGGGTAGGGAAGACTTTCTCTAAATCCGGTTAGCAGGACCCCTGGTTCTAGGAGAGAGGGGGCCACATGCTGGACATAGAGAAAAATGAAGCTCTCGAGGGCAGGGAAGGCAGACGGACATGAAACAAGATCTAAGACTGTCCACAGTTTCACTGAAGCCACCACCTGAGACAGCTGTCGTTTCTCTTAACGTCTTCACTCATAGCATGAGACTTTAAAACTAGCATGTTTAAACAAATGTGATTTTAATTGCACATAACACTTCCTCTACACCCTTCCTATTATTTGGGGGGAATGAGGGGAGAATGGCAGTATCCTAAGGGAAATGCCGGGTTTGTCAGAGTTCCCCAAAGTAACCTGCTGAGGCTGTCAGACTCGCAGGCTCCAGCTCTGACCACTGTCTAGAGGGAAAAGTCTATGGCTGATTTTGAACACATATATTTGGTAGGAAAAAATATCTCTGGAGCAGACGTGGAAACAGACACACTAGGCTTCCCTGGAGGCAGTGAGCAAATCTTTTTGGGAATTGGTGAAAGTCTGTGTCCACAGAGAAAACGGCCATCGCGGGCACGGGGCGCCGCCATCCACAGACCTGCTGCTGTGGCCACGGAGCTGCTGGAAACTGCTGGAAGGCTCACCTTCGTGGCCTCCACCACAGCAGCTTCGGTGCAAGGCTTGCAGGATACGTCGGCTCGACCTCTGTTCCACTCTTGAGCCCGGGAAGCCTGGAAAGGCCTCCTGGGTGAAGGAAGCAGGTCCTGGCCCTCAGCCCCACAGAGTCTCCTTTAAAATCATCTCAGACCCAGAGACCCACCGCCATCTACGTTTACACGAGCAAAGCCTCCAGGGCAAGCAACAAGCATCATCTTCATCCAGGAGGAATGCAGAATCTCGGACCCTGCTCCAGATCTACCGAATCAAGACCCTACAGTTTTAATTCGATCCCCAATGGTCTGCTGTACACACGAAAGTTTGAGGAGTGCTGTTCTGGCTTGCTCACTGTAGGCCTGAGGGTACTTTCTCATTTCCTTCAAAGTAGCCCTTACAGCTGAGCTCAGCTGAGACCTGCTAGAGCCAGCAATGAATGAACCCTAGGTCTTTGACAACAGGTGGACTAGTGTCCAGCAATATCTCCAATCACTCTGGAATGACTGTCCTAACCACTTATATCCTTAAAATGTATATTTTGAGATACAGATGCATACAGCTTTTTTTTTTTTTTTTTTTTTTTTTGCAGTATGCGGGCCTCTCACTGTTGTGGTCTCTCCCGTTGCGGAGCACAGGCTCTGGACGCGCAGGCTCAGCGGCCATGGCTCACGGGCCCAGCCGCTCAGCGGCATGTGGGATCTTCCCGGACCGGGGCACGAACCCGTGTCCCCTGCATTGGCAGGCGGACTCTCAACCACTGCGCCACCAGGGAAGCCCCAGATGCATACATCTTGATCAACAATTATTGTTGGTTTTAAATGCTTTCTTTTGGTTATTAGTGAAGATTTACTTTTTAAATAGTCAAATATATGTATCTGTATCTACATGAAAGATCCAGGCAGGAAGTTCTCCTTATCTGCCGATACTCTGTGGCTCTCACCATGGCAGTGAGCTGATATTTGCCTCCACGAGGACCACGGACTGAACACTCATGTCAGAGAGGGTAAGCCCCAGCGGAACAACGCAGCACAGGAGCCATGGAGGCTGTGGCATGGTGTGCAACAGTCTTGGTTACTTATTTCTTGATTGACAGTTTTGCTCCTTTGTGGGTATTTGTTTTCCTGATTCTTTGCTAGCCCTTATTCTCTTCTGGGCCCAGGCAGTCTTCCCCAAGGCTCATCCTTGGTCATCTCCCTGTCTGCATCTATGTTCCCTTCTTCTTGGAGGCAATGAGCACTCCTGGCCTCAACAATGGCTTCAACACAGGTGTGTCTCAGTTTACATTTGCAGCCTGGTGCCTAAGCTGTTCTCCATTTCATGTTGTCAAATGTCTACGGATGACCCACTTCGATGACCCATCGTTAGCTAAAACACCATTACCAGGACTCAAAGCTCAAAACTCACCCTCCCTCCCTCCCCTGACCCCATTCCCATGATGGGCCCCTTTTTCCATCTACCCCCATTTTCTGTTAGGGTCCCACAGATATTTCTCCTGCCAGAAACTCCAATGTCATTTTGGCTCTTCTGAGCTCTCACTAGCCCCTATTATTTTTCCTTCAAGACATCTTTTAGATTTGCCCTTATCTCCTCCATCCTCACACGGCCATTCTAAGCCAACTCCTTCCCACACGATGCCTGAAATATTGCAAAAGTTTTCCGGCCAGTGGCATCACTTGTTACACATTTCCTAACCTCTAATCTGATCTCACAAGTTCAATTCAATCCTTATAAAGCATTAGACATGATGCTTTAGGTAACAAATTAAACTCTTCCACATGGCTCTTTAGTTCTTCCATATTCTCACTCCCCCACTCTGTCTAAACTTATTTCCATACTGAAAAAATGCTTATTTTCCAGCATTTAATCCCTATTCTTCAAAGTTCCACACTGGCCCCTACATTACATCATGCTGTTCCTCCCTTCTAGAGATAATCTTCCCTCCTCTATTTTTGACTATTGTCCTCTCCAAACTTTTCAGATCGTATATCCCCATCAGGAAAATACTTTCATGCAGGAACAACCATTATAAGCTTAGTTACTTATTTATAAATGTTATACTTGCATAACAATACTAATATGCTACATACATTATCAAACATGTGAAAAGTGACATTTTAAAAGGACGGGTTAAATAACATATAAGATGTAATTTCAACTCTTTCCTTTCCTCATGGAAATGATGACCTTGCCCTAGGCTTGGGGTGTCAACATCCCATTGTAGAAACACTGATCTAGAGAAAGTATATCCATAGAGAGCTAGAGGAAGTATCTCTTCCTCTTCGAGGCCTTATCTAGTAGTACTCCAACCCAAAAGGAGTTCCACTTTCCTGAACTCCCAGAGCATTGAAAACTACAAGCAGTAAATCACTGACATAATATATACTTCACCAATACTTTTTAGTTGATTCGGTGAAGCTCGCATCTAGGATGCCCGAAATTGATAGATTTTTAAAAAATAATTCAATATCTTAATTAAAAACATACTGTCTTCCCAAAATTGCTTGGGTTGAGCTCTAGGCCACTATGCACCGTCCACTGCAAGAAAACTCCAAGTCAGGCTGCAGTGTCATTTCATTTAAAGACTATTGGATCTCGTTGAATATCATATGCACAGATTCCCACAGTTTGGAGGACCAGCTTTTCCGCTTTTTGGCTAGTGAGTTTTGTTTTTTTTTTTTTTTTTTGCGGTTCACGGGCCTCTCAGTGTTGTGGCTTCTCCTGTTGCGCAGCACAGGCTCCGGACGCGCAGGCTCAGCGGCCATGGCTCACGGGCCCAGCCACTCTGCGGCATGTGGGATCTTCCCGGACCGGGGCACGAACCCGTGTCCCCTGCATCGGCAGGCGGACTCTCAACCACTGCGCCACCAGGGAAGCCCTGGCTAGAGAGATTTTGAACACACTGCTTAACCTCACTCAAATTTGGTTTTTATTTAATTTATCAGATGGGGACAAATAGGGGACTTTGTGGCCATTAAAAGAGATGATAAGCATAAAAACAGAAATGATATATGAAGTAAGATACTAGTGTTATTACATTCAGTATTTATGTATCATAATGTAAAGTATACAAAGTACATCTGAGATTTCTAAAATAAGCGGCCTCCCACCTTCACCTTGAGCTTTCTTTCTGCAAATAAATTATTTTTATTTTCTCTATTTTATTTGCTCAGCTGAAAACATGGTGCCGCCTCCCTATAGGATTTGGAGGTACGATCGGGCCTGAGTTTAAATCCTGGCTCTGCCAAATACCAGCTGTGGGATCACGGGTGTGTTCTGGAAACTTTCAGAACTTCTATTGACCAGCATTAACTTTGCAGGGCTAACATTAACATCATGAAGTTCTTTTAAGGTTCGAAATACACAAGATATGTGTGTTAAGCACCTAGTTTATAACACATGCCACTAAAATATTAATTTCTGCCCCAACCCCTTTAACGGGCTTAAGAGAACTCAACGAGGTACTCTAATGGGCAAATGGACTACTTTGAATTTTGGGTTCATTGTTGACTATGGTTTTTCCCTGACCTGTGAGCCTTTTACAACCCTTTACGAATTTTATGTTCTAGAAGCACCTCCTTGCCAGTCATAGCCAGACTCACATTGCCACTGTGTGCCTGGGTTGGGGCATGAAGCCAGTGTAGGTTGTGTCCCCTAATGACTTCTGAGCAGTCAGAGCTGGGAAAGCGAAGCCAACCAACCTCTCCTGCTCTGCGGCCCCATCCGGACTGCCCACTGTACTAGTTTTTAAGTGTAGTTGTCCAAGAAAGCATCTGGGGACAGGAGAAGGTGACACGCATACGTGTACCAGGAGCACTTGTGTCTCCTGGTTTTCTAAATTCAAATCCAACACTGAAAAAAAAATCAATGAATAAAAGTTTTAAAAATCCGGTTTATAACTCATCTCCTCCAGAAGCTTTACCTAGTACATCCTCACAGGCGTGCTCTAATTTTAGGCTCCCAGGTTTTAACCCTCTGTTTGAACTGTTAATTGAGATAAAGTCTGTGAAAGCCCTCTGTAGAGGGTACAGAACTATACATATGCTAATTATCCTTCTGAAGGCATTTGTGTGCTGAGCTGCTCTTATCTTGTTTGTAAGTGTCTCGTGCCCCAGCTAGTGTGGATTGCAAACAGTTCAAGCCCAGGGACCTGCAGTGTCTTCCGTGCCTCCTCCTCCCTCCTTCTGCTGTCTTCTGAGATGGCTCACTCCCCCAGAGCTCTTCTCTGGCAACCAGCTCGCCTCGATGCTCCTAGACCTTAGAACCTGCCCATCTGCCTGCCAGGACCCATCGCTGAAAAGAATCCTTGAGGCTCCCGTACACCCTCCGTCTCCTCTCCCAGCTCTTCCCAAACTTGGCTCCTTCCCCTGTGGCTTGTCTGTGCCCAGAGAACACACATTAATTTTGATGTTAGGGTGAAAAACAAAGCAAAACAAAAACTTTGTGTTTAAAAAGGGAAATAATTTTTTTAAAAGTAACTGTGCTTTTTAAAAAGAGGTGTGTGTGGGGGGGTGGGGGTGGGGGTGGAGTTTAACCCTCCAGGGTCAGGAATCAGGTTTCCTTGCTGGGATGGGGACGGTGAGATCTCAGCCACCCCAAGGCTCAGAAGTGTGGGAGAGGGTCTAGGATTTCCTTTTGTTGATTGATAGGTAAGATTTTTTGGACGATGCACTCATATTCCCCAGTCATTTCGGAGCTCTCTCTCAGCTTGCTGAGACAGGGGGTGGGGGGAGAATGCTCTCAATAGCCTCATATTTTGGATTTGTGGAGGCAGCATTCTCATACGTCTGTTGCTGATCTTACATCATTATATGTTATTTAAACAGTATTATGCTGAGAAATATAGTAGAGGTGAAGAAATTACAGAGTTAAAACTCAAAATTCCTTCTCTTATACCTCCCCCAAACACCAAAACTGTCTCAAACCTAATGTTTGATGGTTAACAATGTTAAATTAATGTTAGCTAATAAAGTTATTATTAAAGTCTTTGAAACTTACAATTCTTCATTGTTTCTTTCTGTCCTACATTTTGCACATACTCAAAGTTAGCTATTAGGTAATTGACTTGTTCTAACCAAATGGCAAAAGCCAGGGGGGCCAAGAGGTGTTTAATAAACACTTGTTGACTGATTGATGGAATATACCGACCTAGGATCTCGGAGACAGTGCAGTCTTTGTCAGAGCACTAAGGTAAATCGGTGGGTCCACTTTTATTACCAAGCGTTTCTGCCATTTTGAGGGGAGCAGGCCAGCCGAAAACTTGTCCATCAGCACTGTGGCTCCGGATCACAGAAGAAACCCTGTGGCCTTGCCTTTCACACCTGTGTTCACCCTCAGCAACAGAGCGAGGACCAGCTTCAGCTCAACGAAGCTGAGCAATTGGAGGCACGGCCTGATGCAGACCAGCCACGACGCCACCTTGAGCCCCTTGCTATGAATATCATCACAGCTGCAACTAACAATTTGTGCCCATTAAACAAAACAAAACAAAACAAAACAAACCCCAAAAAACAACTGAGCCGAGTAAAACTCTGGAGGTAAAAACCAGTATTGCAACGAATTTACAAAGCCCAGCTAAGTCTTCCTGCATCATTCTTCTGAAATAAAGCGAAGCATGAAGCACCAAGTTCCTTGCTCCACCCGGCAGGGGACATCTGTGCCCATCTGGTTTTTTCCAGAAAGTATGCCTGGGCACATGACATCTTTACGTCTCTTCACAGCCACTTCCTCTCTTTTTTTGCTGGGCCTTCAGGTTGGGCCTCAGGCAGGTTTTATGAGAGGAGCTAACCCCCGGGGGCTTCCGTGCTCACCTGGCCTGCCTTTGGACCTACAGCTTTCTCGGGACTTTGCTACGGGCTGACATTGATGCCTCACACCTCCTTATCTTTCCATAACGCCCCTCGCCCCCCTGCCCACCTGCTCCCCAGAGATGCCAGCTTTCTCTGCCTGACACGGCAGTCACAACTGTTTCTGACCTACCAGCTCTCTTGTGCAGCTGTACCTGGAACTACTCAAGACCCCAAACTATGTTTTCACAACCAACATGTCCTGCAGGTGTCTCACCTCTTCATTAATCAGAATCCTTTGCCACTTGCCACGTGGCCAGCCTCCTTCTATGTTGATAATACGTTTTGTCATCTTGGAAAATGTAAACAAATCGGTAGGCCTTCCCATTTTTTTTTTCTTAGTGACGTCTCGTTGACATACAATGCCCAGCTTTTCTCGTTACCGGTAGGGAAATGCAGGAAGAAAGGAAAAGAAAACGCATGCAAGCCTGAGCCTTATCAGTCTCCCATAAGGAAATCCCTCAAACTCAATATCTAAATCCGCTTCTCCCAATTCTTGCTTGGAAGCGTGAGTACCTGATCTTGAATCTCTGTGGCACTCCCCGAGCGGAGCGGGACTGGCTGGTAGCCCTGTGATATTGATTTGTTTTTACCATAGCAACAGCAAATTAAAACAACTAGCAGGGAGAGGCAGGCTGTTAACCAGTAACGCTACACAACCAGTAGATTTCACAAGCGTATTTGTCTCCTTTCCTCTCATTTTCTCTCTCATTCACTCCACTTGCACCCATGTAATACCAAAGTCAAAGAAAAATAGCACTAAATGCTTTGGGCGCTGCAAGGCCTGTGTCTGAAGGGTCTGGTTTGCACAGTTTCTAGTATATTGCACAAGATCAACGGAGAAAATGCACACAGCTCTGATTTCCTTGGAAATTGTATGCGTTGGTCTAAGGATAAATATCCCTAGAAGATGTACATGAACATGAAGTTGATTGAAGGGTTCTGTATATGTGACTATGTATCTTAACACCCTAAGGCATTTACCAGTTTCATGAACAGGGAGGTTTTATCCCTTTGTACTTTAACTAGCTCACTGTGTCAAGAGACAAACAACTTTTTTTTTTTTTTTGGATGCAAGGTCGAGATCTCTCAAAATGCTAGAAGTATGAAGGAAAGTGTAGCAAGTATTATTTAATTCTATTAAGAGAGAGAAAAATTGAGATGGGTGCTTGCCCAAGGCTACACAACACAAGCAGTCCTAAAGAGGATGCAGACTAGAACTGGGAACTCCCGAGAACTCCAAGCTGTTCTAATGGAAATTCTTGCTGAAAAGGCTCCTTATGAAAAACTAACCATCCCCTGATCGCGACGACCAAGGTTGCCACTTGTGACACGGGATGAACAGCCTGCAGTCCTGGACTGCCCATCCCTGGGTCCATCTGCACGAGGACACGGTGCTCTTTCTATCAGAGCGGCTGTTCCCACCATCACGACCAGCTGCGAACTTGGTGGCATAACCTGGGTCCTACAAAGTGGCTCTGGGGGAGCTGGGAATGGGGCCACGGGGACTGTCCGCCCAGGGGGCAGTGCTGGGCTGCACTGAGGGGAAGTGGGACCAGAAGCAGAGCCGTGCTCCACACTCCCTGCCGCTTCCAGTCAGCGCAGCCAGGGTCCTGCAGAAAAACCGCCCTGACCTGCCCGACATGAGGAAGCAGGTAGGAGAAGATGCCCTATTTCTGCTGGAGGTCGGTTTAGAGTTTAGAAAGGACGGGAATATGAAGACCTAACTCAAGACCTGCCAAGTGAGAGTTAGAACGTTCCTGGCCAGGACATAAAAACATATTCCTCTCCACGAGCTTGAATAAAAGAACACACAGCAGAAATAGTTGGGAGATGACGTCAGAAGTTCTGGGCTAGTGTCCTGCACTTCTCCTTGAAAGTAAAAACAGTGGGTCTGGAAGAATCTACGTGGCATTGCCCTTATTTAAATGAGTACTTCTACGGCTTCTTACAAAACAGGCAAGCTAGCTGAAGAAACTTCATCTTATGTACAGGTTATAAGAACCTCTTTATCTTTTTACTTTATTAGCCTCAAAATGCACATATTACTCAATTAACAAATATCTTTCCACGTAACCTTTGTCTTTTCAAAGGCCAGTGATGTTTCCTGAATAACATTCACGGTGGTGATGGTTAGGCAAGTCAGATTTTTTTTTTCTTTGCTTCAGTGCTTGCTAACTATTCTAAAAATGTTACACATTTATTGTAAACATATGCTTCTGAGGCCTAACAAAAAAGCACAGTTTCCTCATGCCTGGCAGAAATTTAAAACGGAAAAGGGCAGAAAGAATTCTTTAACAAATATATCCTTTCCTTCTCTTGGGCCAAGTGTGTTAAAAATAAATCTTCTCCATCATTTCTCACTGCTGCTTCTCGGCAAGAAAGTTGATATGGTTCCGGCACAGTGAAAACACAGCTTTAAAAGCTAGCCTGCCCTCATTAAATTATTCTGCTGGCTGTGTGTTCTCATTAAAAATGCATAAAGATCAGATAATTGCAGTAAGCATTATTAACCCAGCTTTACTTTTGAATATAATGGTTCCACTTTTAAGCTGGAAACAAAGGCTCAGACATGCCAGAAAAAGAAATGTAAACATTGAACTACAGTATCAAAAACTTGTCAGAAAGCTACCTCTGGCTGGCTTGTTAAAAAGGTGCTTTTGAAACTCAGTTAAAGCCGTGGCATTGTAGAGCTAGGTAGGTCCCTAATTTACAATAAGTAGACCTTTTTTTTTTTTTTTTTTTGGCTAAACGTCCAATTGATCATTATTTACCATGAAGTTTTTTTTTTCTTTTTCTTAATTACGAGTCTATTTTCAAATAATAGGATCAACATAAACTTTATTTATTCGGGAGGTAACTACGACAGTATGAAAATTTTCTAGAACAAGAAAATAAGAATGCTCCCAAGAATCCAAATGGTTTTTGTTGAGTAATCAATGGATCTATTCTTTGAATAAAAACTCGTTTTATGCCTCACCCCCAAACAGGCAGCATAGATTCACGCTTTGCCATTTCTCTTTCTCGAATCAAAATGTTACGTAAAAACTCCAGGGTCCCCCCTGCAAGTATTACATTTGAACTAGTGGAATCCGGTTTCCCTGGCTTCCCTAAGCAACATACACGGAATGCAGCATACTGCAGCAAACTCTTTAAACATTCAGGAAAAAAAAAAGGGGGGGGGATGATTTCCCTACCTTGTTTAGCTGTGCCTCTCCTTTCCTTTTACAGTAACCCCAGGAACATCTGGCGAAATCAAGCGGCCGAGGCTTCTCCGCTGCATCATGAGGAAGAAATTTCCATGTAAATAGTTCTCATTCCCTGTTTATTGTACTCTGAGAGCCGTCTGCCGTATCTGGAAAATTTTGCCTTCAGATGATGAAGCAAAGACAGTCTAAACTCTGTTGCTGTAAAAGCTGCAGCCTTTCCTTCCGACAAAACCCTCCCAGCTGTGAGCAGCCAATCCCCAGCAAGTTCGTCAGCCCTACTCGTCTGAAACTGGCCCTAATAGGATGACTGACACAGCAACACAGCACTTGCAGTGTGTGAAAACAGTGCATCCATACTGATGAAAGAGGAATTTCCCTCTCAGAAGAAAGCAATCAGAGCACCAAGACAAAGTGGCACATAATTGGCAGAGCAGAGAGAGGGGTAGCTCCAGAAAACACCCTTTAAGACAGCCAGCCCAAGGCTTGTGGCTGCATTGTCAATACTTTGGAAAATAGAAAACTCTGCAGATTTAGGAAAAACCCAGGTTGTACATGAAACTGAAGTCGTTACCCCATTGGACAAAGCATGTATTTTTTGAAAAGGAAAACAATTCACTGTCTGCCATGGAAATGAATACACCTTACCAAACGTTTGCATATGATTTCCACTAGTGAGGAAGGACGTGTTAGCCCAAGTGCGTAGCCAAAGTCAAAACACGCTTATATCTCTCGCACAGTTTTCCTGTATAACATCTGTTACTGCAGTGGTTAATTACTGTAGCCCATATATCTTTCCTCTTAAGTTTTCAGACTCCCCGGGACTTCAATTAAGGAATTCGGAACAATAAAATTGATATCTGTACTTTACCCTTTGTGCTCTTGGCAAGCTCCCCTGAGAGGATTAGGTGTGCCTTAACCTCACCTGAGGTTCCTTGGTACCACTTGATAAATACTGTGCATTGGTCCATATTGTCATTAATGAAGCAACCAGCACAGGAGGATGTTTACTGCTGAACACACACGGCACGTGACCCAAGGGGCGCCATCAGGTGCGACTCCACAAAGGATGGTCTGGAGGTGCTGAAGTTCCCTGAGATAAAGCAGAAGAGGAATGGAAAGCTTAGTAAGGGTTATTTACTTCTTTCCCAGTCAACGGTAGTCCGTTTTGAAAAAGTAATAATGGCATTTAGAAAACACAAAAAAGCATACATTTTCCTTCCACTAAACACAATATTTTGAATTTAAAAAAAACTGCGTTATGATTACATGGCTAGACCAAGGTGGGAACAAAGGCCCATTCATCTGAAAGGTTGAACCCAACGCACTGTTGTTTATAAGCGACGGTTTGATGCATCTGTAATGAAGTAACAGTTGGGGTGGAATGTAATGGTTTCTTTTGATTTTGGCAATTGCATTTAAAAGTCACAATGTTTCATATGATTTGTAGGCTCTTTCTTTAATAGAATACCATACTTTATTCCCCTTGAATCTTATACTTACAATTTTTTTTCATCCCAGTGTAAATCCAAGATATACCTAACTTAGAGCCTTTCATCTACTATAATTTTTCTGGAAATTTAAATGATCTCTGCGGTCAAACAGGTAAACAATTATTTTAAAATATTCTTAATATTATACTGCATGTAAATGGGAGATCACAGGTTTATGAGTATCCTCTCCCTGATCCCCCTCTGATTATGACTTTAAAACTACCTTTCCCTTAATTTCAATCCTGAAATTTTAGTCTTCTTTGACTCATTCTTCTGTTTCCTTTTTTTTTAAAGCTTAAAAATTTTTTTTATTTATTTTTGGCTGCATTGGGTCTTTATTGCTGCGTGGGCTTTCTCTAGTTGCGGCGAGCGGGGGCTACTCTTTGTTGCGGTGTACTGTCTTCTCATTGCGGTGCCTTCTCTTGTTGCGGAGCATGGGCTCTAGGCGTGCAGGCTTCAGTAATGGCGGTGCACAGGCTCAGTAGTTGTGGTGCACAGGCTTAGTTGCTCTGCGGCATGTGGGATCTTCCCGGACCAGGGCTTGAACCTGTGTCCTCTGCGTTGGCAGGTGGATTCTTAAACACTGTGCCTCCAGGGAAGCCCATTCTTCTATTTTCATTCAGTGAAACTAAATCTGGTTGATTTTTTTCCTTCTAGCTAGTTCACATATCTGACCTATTACCTGGCTAATGCAAATGCTAATAAGCTGGCTTCTGGGACTCAAGCCTCCCGTGTTCAAGCTCCCCTGTTGCCAGACAGGTTTTCCTAAGTCATGTACTGTCATGTTCCTTTCATATTCAATTCTTTTCTCTTAAAATCCAAACTACCGACTTACAAGGCCCTTCATAATCTGGGCCCTCCCTTTCCTCTCAACTTTTTCTACTCTGTTTTTCTAAGTGAACTTTGTGAGGGAGCCTTGCCTGAGTCTCCAGGACCTGGCTCCTACAGCCCATCTTCAGACCTGACTCCCAAGAGCTTCACTGAATAAAGTCTTATCCAACCTTTACACCTCAGCTTGCATCCTCTTTCTTCTGCGTTGGCTTCCCTGTTCACATTGTCTTCTCTGATCTTCTCCTTTAAAAGCATTCTGCACTGTTCATTTTAGCAGACCATTAAACCCTTAGCAATGAGTTGATCTTCCCATCTCAGAAGGCTAGGCTTGCATAGTATATTAAAGAAGGTAATGTATATAAAGTGTCTACACAGTGGCTGGCACATGATAAATGCTCACTAAATGATGGCTATTCTTATCTTAATTTCTATATTGTTCATTGCATTTAGCAAGATGCCACGCACAAACTTGCTGATTTCATGACTCCTATCTCAAGAACTGATATCATATCCACCCAACTGCACCAGCTAAGAATCTGGCAGTGATTCTTGGCCCTCCTCTCCACAACCACCATATGAAATCTATTATCAGAGCCTGTCAAGTTTAGCACCTAAATAGTTGGAAATGTTTCATTCTGCTCCATCTCCACCAGCGCAACTTTGTCCAAGCTCTCAGTGTCATTCACCATGACTATTGAAATAGCCTCCTGGCTGGTGTCCTACATATATTCTTGATCCTTCCAGTCCCCTTTCTGCACATCAGCCAGAATAATAATTCAAAAACAGAATTTTGAATACTCCACATACTTCTGCTATGGACTGAGTTGTGTCCCACCAAATTCATATGTTGAAGCCCTAAGCCCCTATGTGACGGCAGTTGCTGATGAGGCCTTTGGGAGGTAATGAGGTCATGAAGATGGGGCCCACATGATGGGATTAGTGTCCTTAAAAGAAAAGACACCAGGGAGAGAGATCTTTTTGCTCCCTCTCAGCCAAGTGAGCGCACAGCAAGAAGGCAGCCAGGAAGAGGGTGATCACCAGAACCCAACCATGCTGGCATGGTGATTTCAGACTTCCAGCCTCTAGAACCATGAGAAAATAAATTTCTGTTGTTTAAGCCACCCAGTCTATGTGGTATTTTGCTATGGCTGCTTGAGCTGATGAACCTAACCTTTAAACATCTTTTGAGTTGCTATTAGGAAGAGATGACGGTTTTCAAAATAGCCTACAAGGTCTTGTGCTACCCAGCCCCTGCCTACCTCTCTAGCCAACCAGAGGCCATTTCTCCAGGGAGTGCTTCCCTAACCCCCAAGAGGAGTTCTGGTCCACCTGTTGTTTTCTCTCACAGCCCCATACTCTCTAGAGCAGTGCTTCTCAAATTTAATATGCATGTAACACCCCCCGCCCCCCGCCAGGGATCTTGTTAAAATGCACATTCTACCTCAGTAGTTCTTAGGTAGATACTGAGCTGTACTAACAAGCTCCCAGGTGATGCTGATGCTGCTGGTCCATGGACTGTTCTTTGAGTAGCAAGATGTTATAGATGTTGTTCATTGTATAGCACTTTTTAACAGGACATAGTGATACATTTCTTTGGTTAATTACTTAAGATCTAGCTTCTCAACCAGGTAGCTTGTCAGTGTCAGAGTCACCACTGCCTCCTCAGCATCTAATCTAGGATGTGCCTGGCACATACAAAGAGATTCTCAATAATAAATGTGTGTTGAATTCATGAATTGATCAATACAATGTACTGCAGGTCCAAGCTGGACTTTTTTCTTTTCCTCCTCCTTCTCCTCCCCTTTTGCTTTGTCGCTAATTCAAACATCCATCATCTTTTGTCTATTCCTCACCTCTCTGCCTCCAATCTTGCCCCTTACTTCTCACTCTATTCACAACACCACAGCCAAACTCATCCTTTAAAAACACAAATCTTATGGTGCCATTACCTGCACAAAGTCACTCAGTGACTCCCTATTACCTTCAGAATAAACCTCTTGCCTAAGACCTGAGTATATTCTCTCACCACTCCTCTTGAACTCACTTCCCTCCTACTTCACATCTAATATTACTAAACTAATTTTAATTTTATTTCCTAGAATGTATTATGTCCTTTCTAATTTGGAGCCTGGATTCCTTCTGCGTGAAACATCTTTTATTCCTTTTACAGCCATCTAACATATTTCCATCCAGCAACATTTAATGTACACATCACCTCTCCCAGGAAGCCTTCCCTGACCACCAAAACTTCCCTGGCAATTTGACATTTTACTCTTTATAGCAATTATCACGTATCAGTTAGCAATTAAATATGTCTTACTTGTTTATGTACCTCACTAGTCTCTATAACAGAAGTGACCATGTCTTTCTTGCCCATCAGTTTATTCCAGTACCTGGAACATGCAGTGATATAATAGACATTTGTTAAACAGTTGTTGAATGGTTAATGGATAACTTGAAAATAGCACTAGTAATAAAGTGGCAAAGACAAATTCAGGGTTCAAGAAAAAAAAACTGATAATGAAGTCAAAGAGACAATGGATTTGGTCTATATATTAAAAAAGTGTTTCTCTAGAGAAGGGAAAGGAGAAATACTACAAAAGCCAAAAAGCACATGGAGTTATGATTGTCTCCTTTGTTGGATATACCAAAGTTAGCAAACTTACAGGCAAGAGGAAAATTAATCTTTGATGATGTTTAAAATGGAGGTGATTTCCATAGAAACAAAGCCTTCCTTCAAATGGAAATGGATAGGTGTCCTAGAACAGATGGAAGTGTTGACTTTCCAGAAGAGATGGCTAGAAAGGAGAAGTTTGTTTACAGCAAAAGAGAAGTGAGACAGGAAGGCAAGGTGCAGATGGGCCAGGTCTGTGACAATTCAATCTCAGGGTGCATTCCTCTCTCAATAGAATATCTCTACCCTACACTTCCCCACCTAGTTCTTTAGTAGATACTGTTTTTTATTTTCCTCTAGTTATTTTATGTATAAATCCTATTGGAAGTCCTTTGAGGACACAGATCATGCATTTAAGTCCCTTTGCATTCTCTACACTGCCTAGCATGGAGCAATGCTGAATTAATTTTGGTTGGTGGATTTTTATTTATGAATCTGCAGAAAATTTGCATACTTAGAAGGGACTGGTAGTTTTCTTTTTTTAATACGTGGATTGTCGAAAATGCAGTAGGAAAGAGAAAATTTGTTTATAGTGTTTTCAATCAAATTTATTACAAAAAGTTCAACTGGTTCCTAAATTTTCTCCATAGGTCCAGGGGCAGTAGACTTGGGGAATAATTAAGACTAACATTTCTGGGTTAAAAAAAATAAATTGCATAAAGCATATAAATAAAATACTGTCTGAGAAATCCTTTGCATAGACATGGCACATAATAAATGCTCAATATATGTTAACTACGACTGTTATTACTGCTGCTGTTATCATCATCGGCATCATCACTTTTAGTTTCTAGAATTCTAGCAAGATTTCACTGAGGAGTCTATGTGGTAATGGACTAAAGTAGAGATTTCCAAACTTGCTTGGTTTGTAGCAGTATTTTTTTCACCATGCTCCTAGGCCAAAAGAAACACCTAATTGTTCTATTTATTAACTAGATCCTAACAACTTAGTAAGAGTTTATGTTTTCACAAGTTTGTAGCTGATTGAAAAGTTAATACAAAAAGTTTAAAAGAAAAAACAGTATTTTTACTTCATTCTTAAATAACCTTAATTAGTTATTAATGAATTGTGAGTGCCTATTGGGCACTGCCTACAATTCTCAAAGCTTGAAATAAGAGTGAAACACTGCTCTCGTTTCCTGATCCACATTGATTTTTGTGTTGCACTTGCTTTTCTTCTTAGCAATTGCTGTAAGTCCAACTTTGCAAAAATATATGATACCATTGAAAGGAATGTAGTGTGTTTCTAATATTGGAATTACATTACTTTGAATTAGTAGTTTGCACAGTTTCTGACAAATGTTAAATATTTCTGTGTTTCCCCTGGAAATATAAAATATTCCATGGAACCCTTGTGTGTTCACCGCAGTCTCCCAGGGTGACTCATGGTTCAATTTGGGAACCATGGCACTAAGGCAAGGGTTGCGACACGTTGGCCAACATCACCTGTCCCAGTGTTTTTTTCTGGTGTGATGGCTGCATCAGGCTTCCTGTCCTGAGGCCCAAGGGCATTTGGAGTTGCAAAGACAGGGTCAGGACATGTCCAGCCCTGAAACTGAGGTCATCTGAAAACAAGCTTCTGAGTAGTGGGTGAACCTTATGGTCCTCAGAATTTCAGATGCTTGTGGGTCAAGTAGAGAAGAACGTGATGGGACAAAGAGGATGCTGATGCTGCCAGCTGTTCACGGGGAGAACTTGCCAGTGACCATTTGCCTTTCAAAATGGTGAATTCTGAAAATAAGTGCAAAGAGGAAGAGACAGTGAGTCTTTTTCCTATAATTCCTCTTCATTAAGACCACACACATCTTTTGCAGCTCATCTCCATTGTTCTTCTAGGCTAGCTGGTGGATCACCATGCTTCCCTCGTATTTCCTGTTGTGGCCACCATAACTTGACCCTTCACCTATAAGAAAGGGTGACTATTCTTAGACCCTGTCTCCACCTCCTTATAGTAAAGTGGTGTGTATGACAGAGAATCCTCCAAACCTGAAATGCTAGAGGGGGCTGGCATGCTCCCCTTGCTGGATTACCTGAAAGACTTTCCCATCCATTGCCTCCTGACCATCTTCTGACTGAAGGGTCAAGCTGGACTGGGGTCTAATAGCAACTGGATGGAAGGAGATCTACTCACTTTGTTCTATTTTCCTTTCTCTTCCATAGCACCTGTCACCTTTCATCATAATATATAAGGTACTTGATATTTATTCTTTGTTGTCCATTTCCTCCACTACGATGTAGGCACCCATGGGCAGGGGGCTTTTCCTGTTTTGTTCATTGGTATAGTCCAAGCGCCTACCATATACTTGACATGTGGGACTGATGATAAATATTCATTAAGTAAATGAATAAAATATGAGAGGACTGAAATGTGGCACAGGGTGAGTAGGAAATTGTGCTTGAGACACAGGAAACCATCAAAGCTGGAGTGGCACTTCCTAAGGGCCTTCCAAGGGTCATTAGAGCCACACGTGTGCAAACCAGGGACGAGTCAAGACCAGCTATTGAGGGTGCAACTTTGTGCCACCTGACAGCGTGAGCTCTGGCAGAGTTGGGATGTCATGTTTCTTATGTTCAATGAGCAGCCCAGATCCCTAGAAAGGGTCTTGAATGGAATGGGGATAACCTCCTTTCCAAAAGGCTGAGAAGTGGGTGGTGAGTTTGAGAAAAAGATCTTGGTGAGTTCTTGGGTGAGCCTCTGTGACAGCAGGAGAATGTGAGCTTGTTGACTAGAGAAGACAACGTCGTCCCGGAGCGCCAGTATGGACTAGTTGTGGGAAATGAAGGGTGGCATGTGTGTAAGTGCAGCTTTGATTGCAAGCTTGATTTTAAAAATAAATACAACTGGTTTTGATATAGTACAGTATGACGTTCCTTGATGGAATGCTTTTCAAGGCTCTCATTCCCATCTCCGTCTCTTTCAGTTTCTCCCAGGATAGCCACTCTACTTAGGTTCGCTTTTTCACTCATCTGATTAGGATTTATGAAATACTTGCTATACGTTGGTTCCAACTGAGATATGGAAGATATAAAGATGAGGAGGACCTGACCCCGAGGAGCTTGAAGAATTACACAGAGGTTCCCTAAAGCAAGATCTATGGATCTCAAAATGACCCTGAAGAAAAGGGTCACAGCCAAGTAAGTTCAGGAAATGTTGGAATAACTAGTTAAGCATGTGCTTTCATCAAAGGACTTCTCAGAGGTTTAATTCTAGGAATATGCTTTGTGAATCTCCAAGGAAGGATATGTAGTTTGCCATGTTTGAAAATTTATTTTACCACAGACCCTTTTAATTAAAAAAACATCTAACTAGTATGGTGTAACATCTAACTATATGGGTGATGCATTTTGGGGAACATTGGCCTAGATAAATCTTTTTTAATTTTTCTTGTCCTGTTCTTTGGGCCATGCCCATATCTGCTTACCTCATTCACCTCAACGTCTTTTATCTGATGCCAGATCTCCCTACTCTATCGAGGTCCTCAACTTTGCCGACAACTTGTGAGGCATCTACCATGTCTCCAGTGCTACTTTTTACTCATTTCTTGGGACCACAGCTACCTGGAAGTCCCTGTGGCTCCAGGATGTCTTGGCTGGACCAGACCTTCACAACCGTCCTTCTTGGTCAAATCTTGGAGACCATTTGCCCAGGCTTTTCTGGCCAGCAGAGGGCCCCTGGTGGCTGTCCAGTGACCTACAGGCAGAACTACCCTTCCAAATCGTAACCCCACCTAAATTCTATGTTTCAACGAAAACACCAGTTTCTGGCAAATGTGTTATTCATCTCTCTCCTCCATCAAATGTCACTCATGACAAGTGCTTCTCAGGATTTCCCATAGTCTCGGGGGCTTGGAGCGGGTAGATACAATTTATTTACATAGTAAATATCAAATATTAACGTAATATTTAATATTGTTAATTAACAATATTAATATTGTAATGCTGTTAAATATTTACATAGCAATTACTACGTTGAGCACAACACTATGAAATACATGCTACTATTATCCCAGCCTTACCTTACAGAGGAGAAAAGTCACCTGTGCAGTTAAGGAACCTTTCTGGGGCCACACAGCGAGTCAGTGGTGGAGCCCATTTGTCCCAAGCAGGCTGGCTTCAGAGTGCATTTTCCTTGCCACTACAGCATGCTGCTCTAAAAGTAACAGAAAAAAAAAAATCATACAGTAAATTAGAAGGTGTCAAGTGTTGTTAAAAAAAGAAAATAAAAAGAAAAAGGAAAAGGAAAAGTAGGACACGGTACAGGGGACCAGACCATCTTACAATAAGTAGGCAGGACAGGCCTCCTTGAGAAAGTGTCCCTTCAGCCAAGATTTGCAGGGTTGGGGGAGTCTGTCATGGATCCCTGGAGAAACCTGCTCCAGCAGAAGATGCAAACTCCAGGGAGAACTCTGGAAGACCTTCATGTAGGAGGGACTTCTGTGTTCACCTGCTCTGGCCTCCAACTTGTCGCTGAATCCCACCCCTTGTTTTTTCATAGGTTTTCTGGGCTCTGCCCTGTTCTCTCCGTACTAATGGCATAATCCGTTATTCAGTTGGGCTCAGTCCACAGCCTTAAAACGGTGTCTTCTGTCTCTCTGTCTTCCAAGCCAGGACTCCCCTCGCTGCCTTCCCTCTGTCAACAATCTGAAGGTGACAGATCTTTCTTTTCCCTTCTAGATGTTTCCCTATTTCTTTTCACTAAATTTAGGTTGATTCATCAAATCATCATCTCATTCAGATAATCCATTTAGATCTCAGTATATATTCTTGATCATCAAAATTTCAAACTTATATAAAGTGTTCCAAATTTTCTTTGAAGAACAGGTGGTATGTTTTGTAATAAAAATTTTGTCTTTAAGAAATAATTTGTGCAAAGAGAAAGCATCTGGCTTTGTTTCATCTGCTACAGAAAAGGGATCATGCCATGGATAGATTCTTTACCAGAAATGGGCAATTATTTAGCCTTCCATCTGGATCAGAGAGAAAAATAGGTTCACCTTAGCAACAGCATTCTGATGCTGATGTCATCACCTTACATCATTCCGGTCTCATGTCACTGTGTTCTTTCTCTAAAATCTCAGACCTTTAAATCTCAACGCTTTATAGATCTCTGCACCCAAAAGGCTTAATGAGAAAGGAAGAAATAACCACATTTAAATATTCACTGAGTCATAATCCTGAACTCTGTTAGCAGGTCTCTCGTCTACAGCCAAACAAAATAAGAATTGTTCCTTTTCGACTCACTCCTTTTCGACTCACTCCAATTTCTGCTACAGCTTTGCCTAAGATACCCTTGTATCTCCCGAGTTGTGCTGATGACCACAAGCTCCCTCTCTGTGCCCCCCAGCCTGTTGGATTGCCAGCCTCCCCAACAAGCCTGATCATTTACAAATGGAATTATTTTATTTTGCAAAGGAGCCCAGTCCTGAGGCGACTATGGTGCAATAACAATCATGGATCCTAAGGGCTGGAAGATATCTTACTGTTCATCTAGATTCTAGCCCCTTATTTGAAGGCAAGGAAACACAACGCTTGGCTTTTATTAAAGCAGAAGAGATTTTAACCCACTGGAAGTTTGTATTTCCTCAAAATTTCAGTGAGGATGATTACAGGGTGTCATATTATGCACTGGGTGCATACTTGGCCCCCATTCCCTGCATCTCTGCCCCAGGCGCCTCCCCATGGTCTCCTTCATACACAAAAATTCCATACACCCAACTGGCTGAATTACAGCAGCCAGAAATCCTTCCTGTACCAGAAACTGGTCTGAGACTCCTCCACTTAGAGTTTAAATATTCACTGTGGTCTCAAAATAAATAACATTTAAAAATTCGCAGTCGTGTAGGATCATTTAAGCTATGTTTATTTACAGTCATAAATATTTGTATATATCTACAGGAAAAATTTGCTATCAATGAGTAGAAAACTATCCACATACATGCAACACCTTGGCCAAAGCAGGTGCTCAGCTTTCAAAACCACAAGCTCTGCTACAAACAAAGACTTCCTTCATGAGTTCTCATCACGTATTAACCGTCACGTTCCAGAAGTAATTTCCAAAGTTCTCAGTTTGCTGGATCCCTGACTAAGAAGCACAGATGATATTTTTAATCTATTTTAATCTTAGAGCGTAAACATTTTTAACATAATTAAACATTTATAACTTTGCTTTATATGTACTTTGAGTTACATAACATGGCTGAGCTAATAATTTGGGCCATCCTTTTAAAAACTCTCTATTCTCGAGATTTCACATTTAAATATAATGAGGAAACCGCCTTTTGGTTAGAAATCAACATTTTCCTTGGAAAGGACTTTTTAACATTGAAAATAGAGAAACAAAAGATTCCCAAACTTCAAGAAAAATGTAAATTTCACCAAATGGGCAATTAGAGCATATTTTTCATCCCGAGTCAACTAATAAGTACTTATTGCCCTAATTATTCTGACACCCAAATACGGATTCTATCGTTCTCAGAGGAGAAAAAAGGGCTGCCTAATTTATCTTTATGTCTTCAATATTGGAAAGATTCTTATTAAGCACTCATTGTACACTCTCTTTTGAAAAGCACTTTACAATCATTTTTCACTTCATACTTGTACTCAATCTGGGAGGTAGGTCACTTTCTTTACCTTCATTTTACAAGTAGAGAAACTGAGATGCCGAAGGTTGCAGGCTTCATCCTCGGTCTCTAAAGAACCTAGTGGCTGAGGTGGGTGGTGAACCCAGATTCTGTATAAAATTTAGGCCCTTCAGTGGCACAAACACTCAGACACGGTCTAATCCTGAAACTTGAGCAAAGATTCATACTCAATTGCCATGTTTTAGCAGGGAGTTTGCAAGTGAAATTTTGGTGGGTTCTCTTGCTCATGAAGAGGAAAATAATAAGGAAAGGGATTGTCTTGAAAACATGAAAATATAGAGTACTTCCTGAAATGTTCTAAATGAAATACCAAGGTTTAATTTTTAAATTCACAATTAAATTACTCAAATCGTATCTTTATGGTATTTTGAATTCATTTCTTGTGTACTTCTAGCTGCTTGGGTAGCTGTTTGATTTTACTGCCCCCAACTTTAAGAACTCTGCTTAATGGACAAACCAGCTACAGCTTGACAAACCAAATAAATATTTTGCAAGAACACATTTTCAGTTAGTTTACTTAGTCCCTGAGGTTAATGTCCAGGGCCACTGTGTATGACCAAAGAGGTTATGCATGGCAGATCTCCAGGGCATTATTCAGGCTGTAGTCAACATTCTGCAGTCGCCATTCATAAAATATGTGCTCCCCTGGAGTTATGCGGTACACAACCTGCTCAACCGTACGTGTCTGCCCAGTTAACATCTTCAGATTAAGACTGGGGTGGTAGACACTAATAGGGGCTGGTCACAGATTTACCACTTTTAGGTAATCTTTGTGTTTCTCCCCTCACTCTTCTAGTCTTCTGTAAATCTTGTGATTATTATTATTATTATTTTTGTGGTACGTGGGCCTCTCACTGTTGTGGCCTCTCCCGTAGCAGAACACAGGCTCCGGACGCGCAGACTCAGCAGCCATGGCTCACGGGCCCAGCCGCTCCGCGGCATGTGGGATCTTCCCGGACCGGGGCACGAGCCCGTGTCCCCTGCATCGGCAGGCGGACTCTCAACCACTGTGCCACCAGGGAAGCCCTCTTGTCATTATTTTTTCAAATCTTTCTTAAGCCCCTGACCCATATACATCTACAACTGAGACTTCTCTACACTGCTCCTAATAGCCTAAGGACTAATATCTAGGGTTTCTAAATCCCAGGAGATTGATAAAATAAATCCATGAATCAGCTTTTACTTCTACAGTCCTAGGAACAATCTAGTTCTGTTGTACGATCTGGGCCAGGCTGCAGCTTCCTCAAAAGGCTTGAGTTCCAGCTCTACAAAGGGATCAGCGGTATAGGGTTAGTCTCACTGCTCCACTCCCTAAGTCACAGAAACAATCCTCAGCATTGGGTTCTACATCTATTCGTTGGTTCCACCAAAGCCCAAAACTTTCCCCAGTTTTTTCCTGCTCAATACTGGTCTTGCAAGATGATCTGGGGAAATAAAAATGGATTCCTTTTTAGATTTGTTTGAGAAACACTGCACACTACATTGTCCACTTGGAGATTCACATAGTGTGTTAGCATATCAAAGGCTTTGAGAAGTTCTGCAAGAAATAAGTCTGTTTAATTTTGTTTATCCCCAAGTTTACTTATTTATTTTTGGTAACTCCTATTAATAACAAAAATGCACTTTGGGAAATATTAGTCTACAGAAGAACAAGTTCTACAAACATTGCTTCTCAACATGATTTAAGACTCTTCCCTGGTTTCACCCTCATTGGCTAGCTAGGTTTTAGCATCCATAATAATGTACACAGCACAACCTTGACCATTTACAGGTTCTCCCAAGCACCTCACAGGATTTCACTGTATAACGAGTTGAGCTTCGCAACAGCCTGCATACAAGAAAGAGAAGGAGGGATCTGGGGGCCTAGGGAGACAGCAAGGTAGAGGGAGAGGAACCACAGACAAGTGACCAAGGGAATTCAGGGAAGATCAGCCTGTTACCTGGCCCTGTTTTATTAAATCCATCTTGCATATGGGGAAATTGAGGCTTAGAGAAGTTATATAGCTTGCATTAGCTCACGCTATTTATTCGGTAAACAGTTTTCTCCTGAACCCATATGTCTGACTCCAAACCCCTTGCTCTTCCATTTCATTACCTCTGGTATCATCTTACACTTGCTCATATCGCTACTGTGGAAAAGGCACCATGGTACAGTGGGGAGTGCAGGCTCCAACCAGTCTTCAAGTCCACGTCCCATCCCTCCCACTGATTGGCATGTGACTTTGCCAGGGGTCCCCTGTGCCTCCGATTCGATTCTTCATCTCTGCAATAGGAAATAGTAATCCACATGGGGTTGTTGAGAGGATTAAAGGAATTGGTGTTCAGAAAATACTTTGAATGCTTCCCATCACTATTTGAGTAAATAACAGATGTTGCCAGTTGTTTTTATTATCACTATTCACAGCTTAATTCTCAAATTTTACAAGTTTCATAGCCAAGGCTATGTCAGGAGCTGCTGGGATCAAATGTAAAATAGAGTCCCTCTCTCCTCCCTCTCCCCTGAAGCTGAAGGGGGGCTCAGAGATCTTAATATGTGAAAAATCGCATACTTGTCAGGTGGACTATATGATACCCTCAGTCACTGTGTGGTGAAGAGTGAGAACATTGAGCATTCAACTAGAAAATAGAAAATATCCAAGTGGCTTGTGCTCCGAGGCTCGGAATTGTTATGGATCACGATTCAGACATAGGGGTGAGTTTTGCTGGGTCAAATGCTTTCTTGCTGACTCATGACTGTGGATACAGCTGAGCGAGACAAGGGGATGCTTACTGAGAGCTAAAGCTCTTCTCTAGCTACTCACTGGCTTTTATATTGATTGATCTAATAGCTTTGATCTATAATCTCTAAAATAACTCAGGTTTTTTTTTCCATACGAATGGAAATGCTATTAATACTTTCCTGACGAGGTAGACGGAGCAATTTATATGGGTTAAAAACAAAGGAAAATACATGTGAACTATTTCCAATATTTCTCCCTTTGTGTTGTCCTTCATCATAAAGGTTGATTACATTTAGAATTAAAATTTAACATTGGCAGTGCATTTACTACATTAATATATTTTGATGACACTTTACTGCAGCAGAGAGATGAATGTCATATTCTATTCGGGTCAGCTATGTAAATCAGCCACATTAATGAGCTTTATTAAATCATCTTAGTAAAAGCTCCACTGTCTTAACTGTTTACTTAAATCCACATCCAACAAAAAACAGCTGTCACCTTCTGGCAAATCTTATTCTGAGGGAGAGTTTTCTTCTTACAAGAGGGAAATTGATATAAGTTGTAATCCAACCTAAATGTCAGATGTAGAGTCTTTTAAGAGGATACTCTGTTATCAGATGCAAGACTCATAGATCTCAACTCATTGTTACAGAAGAACATTGACAAAGGGGAGAGTTCAAGGGGAACGCTGGGCTTCTGTCATTTACTTTATATGCAGAACATTACGGAAAGCACTGAATTGCTGTACAGGCAACGGCGTGGACTTGGGGTGTCGACATGTAGCACGTGTGCGAGCAGGCTGACGCTGGTTGAGCTGCAATCCCCTTCCTCCTCCTTCAGAAGAAGAGATTTCCTAAATAAGTTGATACATCATTCAACTGCTACATAATTTAAAAAGTTTTTTTCAACATTCTTAAGAAAGTATAGCTCTTTTTCTTCCTTAAACGGTATATTTAAACAGTTTATGCAAATAAATGCTTCCATAATAAATGTACTTTACGTGTTCAGAGAAACAAAGCTAGGAGCTCCTCATGTTGGTAATACTTTGTTAACAGTTTGAGTTGCTTCTATGTACTTAGAATAACAAACTTGTATTCTTTTGATTTTTTTTTTTTTTTTTGGCTGCGCTGTGTGACTTGTGGGATCTTAGTCCCCCGACCAGGGATCGAACCCATGCCTTTGGCAGTGAACGCGAGGAGTTCTAACCACTGGACTACCAGGGAATTACCAAAATTGCCTTCTTTTGAATGTATTTTGAAAAATATTTTAAATGGATGTTTAATTATTTCAGATAAGCCTTTTCCTAAGATATTTAATAACTGGTCAAGGCATTAAATCCAAGCATAGATCTTAAAACTCTCTCTGCTTAAGCTCTGTGACCCTGTAACTCACTGCAGCCCCTACTCCACATGTGGAAAAGTAGGGCTTACTGAAGTGAGACGGTTTCATGTTGTGGGCTGTAGGAGGTGGTGATATGGCAGTTCTCTTAGAAAGGGGACATCCGTCACTGCTGTGACTGTCTGGGGTAAATGAGATCCTCAGGCAGGTAGCTGAGACTCAGAAGACAGACGTAGGTAGGCAGAAGAGGGAACTGGTCTTTGCCAGTGAAAAATGAATGAGCAACACCTTGTAGTGACAACTTTTACAGTTTTTTTTTAGCATTTCTTTCCCTTATTTATTCACTCAATTAAACAATGACTATGTGTCAGGCAGTGTTCTAGGCACTGGCGATCCATAAAACAAGAACGCAGACACAAATATATACACGCCTTCATAGGGTGGGGGGAGATCCATCATTTTCTAAATAAGTAAGTAAATTACATAATGTGTTAAAAGATGATAAATGCTACGTAGAACAGTAAAGCACAGAAAAGGGATAATGAATGAATGCAGATTCAGGTGGTGGTTTACTGTATTGACGGGTTGTCAGGGGAGGCAACCCCAAGCAGGTTGTATTTGATTAGACACTAAGGAAGCAAGCCATAGAGACCCCTAAGAGGTCAGTTTTCAAGGTGGAGGAAAAACAAGCACAAACAGCTTGAAGTAGGGGTGTGCTTACCTGGAGCACATTGGGCTGGCAATGGAAGCTGTCGAGAAGAGATTAGGCTAGTTACAATGTGGGGTTGGGGGTGATGGCCAGTGGCGCTCCAGTGTAGAGACTCCTGTGATATTCTAAAGACTTTGGCTTCTATCATAGAATTATTGAACTGTTTTGCATTTGACAATGTATATGTGAATAACAAGGACCTCTACCCTTAACAATGAAAAAATACCAGGTTTTTGTTTCCAGATCCCTACACTTAGCAGTGTTTAAAATGGGCACTGGCTAAGTACTGACGACGACCCTGAAACCCCGATCTCCCGCCAAAGTTGTCTGCAAAGCAATAGGTCTTGACCTTTTTATGGAAAACGGTCTATATTAAGAATAAAGTACAGCTTCCTTGATTCTGGTTAAAGGCATCTTTCCTAGAGCTTTCCCATCTCCAGAGCAGCCCTGGCAGACAAATCCTTCTGGTCTACCCATCACTCTAAGCATGTCACTTCTCCATAAAAAAAAAAAAGACAAGAAAATCAGTGGTGGACGAAGTGAGGAAGGAAGACAAGCACAGAAGGAGAAGAGAAGCCAAAGGGAGTCTGCGCCAAGCAATTCCTTTGGCAATGAATGGAATCTGCCGGCCACAACAGACCACACATCCAGCCCCAGGCCAAAACCACCTGTGGTGCCCACTTCTCAGCTGAGTGTAAGATATAAAATTGCTCTGATTTTGGTAAAGATTCATCTTTATAATCAAGAACATTTCTTTTCTTTTCCTTTCTGCAGTCAGCAATTGAACCTTTCGACTTCTCTGCCACTCGTCATCTAAAAACTTCAGTGAGTAACTCTTTCTATCTCAGAACCTAGGATAATGGTATTCACATCTTTTATTCATGTCACATTTCTTTTTTAACCATTGCAGTAGGTGTGGAAGAACAGAAAGCCATGGAGATAAGGCAGCTTTTCAAATAACAACAATCACAGCAATAATACACTAGGTAAAATTTGAGGGATTACAAATGTGCTGGGGTTGTTTTAAGGGTTTTATATGTATTATCTCATTTAATTTTCATAACCCTATGAGGAAGCTACTTGACATGCATTCTATAAATGGAGAGGTAGTAAGTGGCAGATCTGGAATTGAAATCTCCCTCATTTGACTCCCCTCCAGAGCCTATGCTCATCACCTCAATGCTCCAGTGACAGTGTTTTTTTCTTTTTCCTAAGTTAACTTTTTGTTGTGAAAACATTCAAACATGAACAGAAGTAGAAGGAATAGTATAATGAGCTCCTAGGTATGCATCACCCAGTTTCGATAATGACCAAATAGGCTAGTCTTGTTTCATCTATTTTTCCCCCAACACTATTTTACTTTGAAGCAAGTCCAAGACATCCAGATCATTTCATCAATAAACATCTCATTATGTATTTCTAAAAGAGAACTGATAAAAACTATAACCACAATATCATTATCACACCTAAAAGTATTAACAATAATTCATTAAAAACAACAAATACCCAGTCTCAAGCTGTAGTTTAACTACAAGGCCATAATCTTATAAGTATGACAAGATTTGGTACAGATGAAGGAATAAATCCACCAAACCCCTAATGGCATCATTTGTATTCCAGCATTGACACTTAAATGTGTTTGAGCAAATGAGGCTACTTTACATGCAAGTTGCTGAGGCCATGTATTTCTCCAAGTGGCATAGCAGAAAGCAACAGGATTTAGAAAATCTAGTTCTCAAGTTTTGGCTCCATGTTTAAGTTTACTACTTATACTCTTAGGGCCTCAGTTTCTTACATATGAAATGAGGAATTTGAACTATCAGTGACTTATAATTTGGAATTCTCAAATTCTAGAACTTTCTGAAGGTTATTTTACATATATATATTCCAAAAGGATTTTATTTCATAAATATGATTTCCTTAGTGGACTGTCTTTCTAAACTTGGGAAGTGGAGTCGTTGGTGTTAAAAGGGAATAATAGGTAAATGACTTCAAATAGCCTCTTCCTCTCTGACACTCAGTATATTTATCTAACTACCCATCCATTTATGCATCCTTCAGTCAATGTGCCTACCTATATATCTAGCAAGACATATGTCTAAAAGTAGTCTTTTAATAATATGTAAAATGAAACTATTATTTTTCACAGAACCCAAAACATAGGCAAGCAGGTGAATTATAACATTGTAAGTATGATTGCTTTGTTATGTAATATGGGAAAAAAAGAAATAATTGCAAACTCAGATGAGACTCAGACAGGAGGGCTTATGTGTTTCTAAAGATAAGATGGTCTTTGAAGTTTCACTTTTCTTCTAATGCGCAGATGACTCTGACCGCCCCCAGCCTTGCTTTACTAAGAAGAAAATGATAGATCATTAAAAGCTCATCACTCAAGGGCTTCAAGGAAGAAGAGGCTTTCAAAGAACTTTCTTTTTTTTTTCTCTCTCTTTCTAGTCTATTAGCTTAATGAGCAAGAGAGAGGAAATAATTTCAGAGAGAGAAGAGAGTCTGAGGTCAAAAGTAGGGGGAAAGGGCTAGGGTGGATGAAGAATAATGAACTTCCGTAAACAAAGGTAGAGTTTAAATGAAACAAGTACGGGCATATAGTACTGCAGGACCTTGGGCGGGGGGCTGGGCAGCCTAGGTTCTGGAAGGAACCCACCTCCCTAACGCATCTGGAACTTGTCTCTAGGAACAGAGGGCAGAGAAAAGTGCTTCTTTAGCATGCAGTGATTCAATATGTCTACTTAGTTTAAAACCCTCCACAACTGCTTCATTCATCTTTAAGTGCTGTCTGCAGGTGCTAGAATATTAAACAAGATACTCAAATACAAGTCATGTTTGAAGGATAAGTAACTTGCAAATTTTAGGGAGATCTGGCCAAAATTTATTTAAAACTCTTTACAGTCAGAATCATAAAAAAATGCACTCCAAGAGGACTTTTTGTTGTTGTCCAATGCCTATTAATATTCTATACAGAGAGATAACATACAAAGCGCAAATATTTTGAGTAGAAATTCTTACAACTGTGGTGGGTCAGCTTGGCTCAGCCGGAACTGTGTTTTCCCAGATTCCTTTGCTTGTACGGTTCTGGGTTAGCGCTGGTCACCGGAGACATTTGATGTGAGAAGGGGAAGTGCAGCTGCAGCCATATTCCCTACACTCTGGAAGTCAGGGCCAGGCTCCAGGCCCCGCGGTAGACCTTGCACATCACTGCTGACCCGCTAGCCAGAGGCAGGGCTGGTGTAGCACAGCATCCGGACTCACCGGACCTCCAGCTCCCGCGGGATCTGCTCCTTCTACTTTTCCGAGGCATGGAGCAGGTGCACGTGCACCTCTGTGCTGAGACACCCTCTTCTCCCGCCACGGCATCGGGGTCGCAGGGGTTGAGACACAGGTGCAGGCCCCAACTGGTCTCAAAGGTTACGGTTGACTTCATAGGGCTCCAGTTCATCAGTGTCAGCTCCCTGCTCTCAGCCACAACCAGCTTTCTTCCCCACTTGCCAATCTGGCTGATCCAAAGGCTCCATGTTTTTGGCTTAACATGCCAACAGCAGTAAGGGACTGCACCACCAGCCCCCACACCTGCGGACAGGTCTAACCCCTACAACAAATCCCTTATGTCTTACCACGTGTAGCAATTCTGCTTCTTGATCAAACCTTGACTGATGCACTAACCATATGAGGTAGAAAAACAATTCAGAAACTAAAATTCATTCAGTGGTTGAAAGAAAAAATATCCTCCAGAATTCATGTAAAGTCCCCCAAATTGGCAAACCATATAAATATTGCATATAAAATTGTAACTCATATTTCTTCATTCACCAAGATACTTATGAATCAATATTCTGTTCATTAACACTAAAAGATCAAAACCTAAATAATTTAAAATAATAAATAATTCTAATAATTATTATGTAATAATAATTAGTTAATTTAATAAAATAACAAAATAGTTAATTTAATAACTAAATGAATTGTAAATAATAATTCTAGATTACATTATATACTTAATTATATATTCAAACATAAATAATCCTAATAAAAAATTGAACAATTCATTAAATAATTGTTGAATTAAATAATTATTTGACCATTACAGAACTTACAGGAAGATAAATTTGTCAGTTAATGAAATCCAACAATGTAGATTTTTGAGCTTCACTGTATATTTTCACTTTATCAACTATAAATAAATTCTCAGAATTCAAGAAACAAAATCATGGAGAAGTGTCCAGAAACCACCCATTAAGAGTTTAGCAATTTCATGAACTTGCATTGCTTTAGCAATCTCCACTTTGGGATGATATTCCCCATAATGCCATTCTGAATTCCAAATCCACATCCAATGTCTGCTAGATGTATTCCGACAAATAATCCAGTGGAATCTCAACCCCAAACTCAATTTTTCAGCATCTCCTTTCCCCTAGCAAATACACACTTTCTCCTGACTTCCTAATTTCTGTTAACAGCAGAAATCGACATTTGTCATGATTTGTGGCCTCCAAGTATCTTTTAAAAACATTTCCTATGTCTGGGGAATTTTGCACGTGGTTAGTCTCATCCTAGGAGACTCTCTTTCCCCACCTTCCTTGCAGGTCTGGTAAGGTGTCTGACATAATCTATACCCATCAGTTGTAGCCAGGCAAGACTTCCACTTGAAGGAGACTAATGGGACAGAGTAGGTGCCATTTGGAATTCGCTTTCTAGCAAGAGTGGCGGTTGGATGCTTTTGGCTTTCCAGGACAGCAAGGGTAGAGGTTCCGGTTTCTGTTGCCCAGTTCTGAGGTGGGAATTGTGGTATCTTCTCCCCATGGCAATGGTAGGGACTTTGTGGCATGCTTTGTGCACTGTTCCTGTTAAATAGTCTCCAAGCCTGTTTCTTTGTATATTCTGAAGAGTTTACAAGCTAGGTAGGCAGGATTAAACACTTAATCCAATTAGAGGAGATTCACTTACTTGCAACTAGGAACAACTGGCTGACGCAGACACATAAGAGCAAAACATCAGAATCCTCTTCATTTCTAAGCAGTTGCAAGATCTGTGTCCTTTGGCATCTATCCGCAAAATGTCTTTGGAATTGTCCTCTTCTTTCTCTCCCAAAGTCACTACCCAGTAAGGCTCCGTAAATAGCTAGCAGGGTGTTTCCCATATATCAGAAGAGTCTAAGCTTTTTATGTGCATCAACTCATTGAAGCTTCATATCGGCTGTGCGATATATGCACCATTTAATGCCTGCGTGAAGCAGGCAAAGAGACTGAGGTCTCAGAGAGATTAACTTGCTAGAATGTTGCAGAGTGTGGTCTGGGAGCCAGGTTTATCTCATTCTAAATTCCGTGCTACAGAGGCAACTTGCACGCGGATATCTCAATCCTTCCTTCACACTGATTAGAATGGGTTTGTTCGGATCATCTCATTCCAGCTGCGCCCCTATGCAATGTCTTCAACGATTCCTTGGTGCCTTCAGATAAAGTTCACAGGTATGGCTGCCATATAAGATCCTCAACGGTCTGCTACAACCATCTCCTCTTCATCTTTATCTCACGTTCCCCATGTGTGGCCCTCATGTTCAGAGAGATCAGACCATCCTGCTTTTCGCCAGCCACATCCTGTGCTTCCCCACCTCTTATGACTCCTTTCCAGGTCTCTATACCTAGAATGCTTTCTCCAGTTTTTGCTTCTCTAAGAGTGACCACGTGTTGAGATGTGCTTTTCGTGCCTGTGAAACATGACCTATATTCACCCCTTCAAGTCTTCACATTAACTCTAGGAAACAGGCTTTATTACTCATTTCCAGTTAAGAAAATGGAGGGTGAGAAAGGTGAAGAGATTTGCCAAAGGTCACCAAGGCTGTAAGCGACAAGGTCGGAGTTTGAATCCAGGGATGTCTGAAAGGAAGCCTGAGCTTTTAACCGAGGTCCCATCAGCCTTCCATCCTATCTGAATGTGGATCAGAGGTTCCTCAGGCATGAGCCTTCTTCGGTCTTTCCCATCAGAGGTCATCTCTCATCTCCACATGCACAGCTCTTGTCTCGTGAGTCTTGGATAGCAGTTACACATTCGGCATTCAACAGTGGTCATCCATGCCCATGCTTAGTTTTTCAGCCAACTCCTATTTCTTAAGTATCTACATGGGGGCAGGCACTGATCTTCATGCTAGGATGCAGCATAATATGCAAACACCTTGCCCCCATGGAGCTTCTATTCTAGTGGGAAGACATCAGATTAAAGAGTGTATATAATATATGTGAGGAGGCAATAGTTGCTACAGAGAAAAATAAGATCAATTAGAATTGTCAAGCAGGGAGGGTTGCTCTTTTCAACAGGAAGGGAAGGGAAGGGTTTTCTGACAAGGTGCTACTTGAGTAGAGACGTGGAAGAGGTAAGGAAGCCAGCTGTCGGAGCTCTGGAGGACAAGTATTCTAGGAAGGGAGACCAGTGCGTACAAAGGCCTGAATCAGAAGGAGGCTTGGCATGTTGTTCCGGGAATAGCAGGGAGACCAGTAGGACCAGTACACATGAGCAAAGGGGAAAGGGGAGGTCAACAAACCCGAGAGGTAGCAAGGGCAAATCATGTTGGATCTTATGCAAGCAATTTGTAAGGTCTTTTGCTTTTACTCTGAGTCGAAAGGGAAGCCACTGGAAGGTTTTTGAACAGAGGAGTGATGTGATCTGAGTCCTGCATTGAGAGCCGATGATGGGGGCAGTGGTGGGAGCAGTGGGGTTGATCAGGAAGCTATTGCTGATTGCAGGAGGTGAGAGACAGTGATGGCTTGGATCAGGATGGAGGGTCTGCATATGCTTAGAAGATAAAACCAATGGGTCTTTCTGAAGGATTGTTGTGGAATATGGTAGAAAAAGAGAAGCCTGGGATGGCTCCAGGGATTTGGGCCCGAGCACCTGGAAGGATGCAGTTGCCATTTACTGAGGAATGGAAGACTGTGGGAGAAGCAGGAGAGCCAAGGGAAGTGAAGGGTTTGGTTAGAGACACGCTCGATGTGAGATACCCATTAGACATTCGGGAGAAGGCAGCTGAACACGAGTCTGAAGTTCCGTGGAAAGGGCTGGGCGGGAGCCCCCATCTTGGGAGTCTTGTGTGTACTAAGTCTTCCTGACAGCAGGATCTGTGTTTGTTTATCATTTGTATCCAGGTTAGAAGTAGAGGCTCAATACATAGCCACAGTGGAAAAAAAAAGAGAAAGAAGAATTAAGGATAAAAAATCAGGCAAATGTTTAAGGAGTTAAAAAAAAAACTTAACTAGTTTAATTGGATCTCAGTATAATCCAAAGACCCATTAATATTATTCTCTAGAGCAACATTACATTACTGAAATCAAAATTAGGGGAATTATAAATACTTCAAATAAAGTAGTAGTGCATTTGTAGATCAAAGAACGCAAACATATCGTTCATGTGATTTTTATCAAGAGAGCTGAGTATGAGAAAGCAGAGAGAATGAGCACAACAGGCTGGAGAAAAAATGGCTAAACAAAACAAAACGAAAAATATTGCCTGAACAAATGAAAAACTATCTCTAGGGTAAATGAAAAGAAACCACTGTAGCAGCACACTTTCAAGAGATTAACAATACTATTTTGGGAAAATGAATAAACATAAAGCTGAGCTTGACACACTAATGGAATAAATGTAGAAACTCAAGAACTAGGAATACCAGAATTCATGTTTTAACCAGGGATGGGTAATGGATAATTTCACTTATAAAAACATGAATCTATTGCAGAGGTTATGAATTCATTCTTCAGTTTGTTCTGATTTAGTAAAAGTGTAGGGTATAAGGCAGAATGATTGTGCATGCCAAGAACAATCATTTTTTTAATAAAAGTTGAAGCATGATATCAAGACCATTTATCTACATGAGAAATAAAGTCTATTTGTTACTCAAACTAGAGAAAAACCTCTCGCCAAGCTTACAGATGGGAGAGTTAATACGGGAGGTATCTGACCTCCCAGTCAAGTAGCAGGCTGGATAATCAATGCCTTTTGAGGTTCTGTGACTCTGCTTTTTAATTTGCAGTATCACAAAGCAATTTCCTGGCATTCCACAATCTAGCTCTAGGGGCAAAGTAATTGGTGACCCTTGGTCTGTGCAAACAACCTTAATAACAAAGATCACAAAAGGCACATTAGAGAGACATTCAATTTAAATCGCAAGTTTCTAGGCTGCTGGTTCTCAAAGACGGAGCTTCAGAACCATATGGTGGCCAAGAATATCTTGGAAATGGGTAAGGTTCAGAAGAAAGTATGTGGGCAGGGATCATGGTCATTAGAATTGTAGAATTTAGCTGGTTATTCTGCTTTTGTCTCCCCCGCATCCGCACCTTTCTGTGCCCTGGAATTAATTCTCTATGGACACCCAGGAGGAGGTATCTTCCTGCCTCGTTTTGAGTTGCATTTCTGGAAGTGACTGTGACCCGCCATGGCACCAGCTGCTGTCGTGGGCCCCTCCTCCGTGGCCCCAGCAACACTGTCCCTCGCTTCTCCCCTTCAGACCTGAAGGTGATAATGGCTTCCCACTGTTGATAATCCCTGGGTGCCTCGACATCTCTTACAGGTTGCTTTTACCCTGCCTTTCTTTACCTTTGTGGACAGTCCCTTCTTTAATAAGTCTTCTGAACCATTTAAATTGGATTCTGCCCCCCTGAATAACACAAGAGTGCTAGGTAATTTCTAAGTGGCAACAAAAAATTGAAGGGTAGGGACTGTATAGTCTTATAATTCCCCAAAACACCTTCTATGGCACTTCAAATGCAACACAATCTTAATATTTCTGTTCGGAGGTTCTTGATGAATTATAGGCTCTGCGCAGGGCTGTTCGCATCCTATGTCAATTGGATCCACCTCCCCCTTAAGACAGTCATTTCTCAGTCTTTGAGGTTTCCCGTCATGTCCACAGGGGATGCACAGAGGAGGAGCAGAGTTTCAACCTTGCAAAGCACAAAAAGGTGGTTTATATTTGTTATTGTTTTATGGGACTGATACAGGACACAGGGAGGGAAAGATTAAGGTCAAAATTATTTGAAAACGAATGTTCTCTAGGCTGAAACAAATGAAGCCACTTGTACACGTTTGTCTTGCTGGGACTATGGAATTCCTTGGAGATTATCCTCCACTTACCTTTGACTGATGCTGCCCAGTGTAATGAATCTATAAAATTACATTTGCTGTACCATTAGTGAGAAAAACAACATGCCGCAGATATGAGGCTCTCACAACTAAAATGGATTGTCACCAAGCTACATGTCAATTGGCAATATCAAAAATGTCCAGGATTACCAAGAGTCAACCATTAGTGAAAATGTACCTAAAACATTTTAGTCACTTATCACATCTAATTATCTGATACCAGGTATAATTATGCTATAACGTATCATTTTAGTACCATGACCTACATCATGCTAATTCACCCTATATGCCATATTGAATTTCTAGTCTAAAATTATCAACTTCAGTAAGACTAATAAATGAGTAGTCTAATACAGTTGTTCTAAGAACCTTCCAAGAGGGCTATTTATTTATTCATTCATTTACTTATTTGACAGTTTTTTTCTGAGCGTCAATTAGGTGCTATGTAAGGTGCTAGGTTCTGGCAATACAGTGACAAGTAATATGTCCCTGAGGCACACACAGTCCAAAGGAGAGCAGGGTTGGGAAGAGACAAATAATTCCAAATAGGGAGCCATGCATAGTGGAAGGTGTGAGCTGACATCTTTGGGGTGGGCTAGGAGGTAGCTGAAATCATAGAGAAGATAATGCCTGAGTTCTCTAGGAGGACAAGGACAAGGCAAAATCTTCCAGGTAGAAGTACCATCCTGAGATAGGATGTTCCATTTAGAGGCTGCCTAGAGATTGCTCTGGCTGTTCCTCCAGTAATGGAGAGAGATGTCAGGAGAAGGACGTGGATGGGTGGGCAGGGGCCTCATGTGCCAAGGGCTTTGATCTGTGCTGTGTAATCTCTGGAGATCACTGAGGTTTGTAATCAGTTTAATTCGTCTGGTCATTTAATTAACAAGTATTTAAGGAACCTACCTGTATACGGGGTATGATGCTAGGCCTTGAGGATATAGGCACGAGCCAAATGGAAAGGGTCCCTAATCCTCATGGAACTTAGATTCTAAAGGAGGTATGGTAGGGCGAACATTGAAAGGAAAACAATTTTAATGGATAAAATAGGTACAAATTGTTATTAACGCTACAGAGGAAATGAGGTGCATGTTGAGAATTGTGGGCCAGGGGAATGGACTTTGGGCGGGGCGTTCAGAGAGGACCTCTCTAAGGAGCTGTTATGGATGGAAAGGCCTGAAAGCTGAGAAAGAAGCAGTCACACACAGAGCTGGGTGAATGTTCCAGGCAGAAGGATATGCCAGGATATTCAGGTAATGTTATGCCCTGAGGTAGGCGAGGAACTGGCACTACTCCAGAAATTAAAAGACCAGTAAGGCTGGAGCATAGCAAGAGAGGACAGGGATCCGAGATAATGTTGGAGGGGTTTCCAGGAGTCAGACCACGGAAGGCCCGAAGTCCAGGGCTAAAGGGCTGGAGGTTCATGGAAGATTCCCTAGGAAGGCATTTAAAGGCCGTGAGCAGTGAGGTGACGTGACGGAGCCCTGGCTACTAGGTAGAGAGTGGGCTGCAGGCAGACAAGAGGGGAAGCAAGAAAACCAAGCATACGGCAGTTCTTCAGGAAGGAAGTCATGGTGGCTGGGACTTGGGATGGTGACAGGGGAGACAAGACCTGGGTATACTTTGGAGGTAGCACAGCTCTGTCTTCTGACAACATTTCTGCACAATATGGTGGCCAGCACTTTATCACAGACGTCTCCTAGCTTTATGGCCTGGACAGCCATGTCACTGATGAAGCCATTTACTGAAATGTAAATATGGCTTCGGGCCTTCCATGATCTGACTCCTGGTAACCCCTCCAACCTCACCTCGGATCACTGTCCTCTCTTGCTATGCTCCAGCCTTACTGGTCTTTTAATTTCTGGAGACTCTGGGTGGAGTGGAAGAGGAAACATAAGACATTTACACTGTAGAAATAAAATCTTACTTGTGGTCTGGTGGATGTACTAAGCTTTGCGGGGTGTGTGGGACTTGGGGGAAGGTAGGGAGACTTCTAGTCACTGGAAGATTTTACGTTCTGAGATTAAGAAGGTGACAATAAAACACTGGGGAAATGACTTCAATAGGGACAAAGGCTGCTGAGAAGTGAGGACAGCCAGGGCAAGCAGTGGAAGTGTGGTACCGTGGAGGGAGAGCTTCGGGACACTGAGAAGGTATGACGATAACTCATGAAATGGACAAACGGTTGAGCCTGGGAGAATGGCCAGCAAGGAGGGAGGGAGGCCCAAGAAGGAAGGAGTGGGTGAGTGCCAGGGGTGACCAGGAGCCCTAGACACAACCTTCTGAGAGGAACCTGCAGATGTGGCCATCATCTCATCAGGGACGCTGGCAAGAGCAGCTGAAGGGGGCTGGGTGAAGGCAAAAGTGAACGGTTGGTGGGGAAATGACAGCGTATAGCTGAATCCTTCAAGCGGCCTCATTTTAAAGCCAGCTTGAGTTGGAGTGTTCAAACGTGGAGCAAATTGCTGCATTTGTATATGCTTAGAGGAATGAGCCAGTGGTCAGGGAGCACATGAAAAGAAGGAGGGTTGATTGACAGAGAAAGGCCAAGAAGACAAAGAACTTCTTAATATAGCAACATCCCTCATGGGGAGCATCTACCCTGTAATTTCTAGTCACTTTACCTTGTTAACACATTTAATCCTCACAAGAACCCAAGAGGTAGAAACTGTAATTATCTACATTTCACTGATAAAATAGTTGGAATTCAAATATTTTGCCCATGGTTTCTGAAGCCAAAAAGCACTAACACCAAGATGCAAACTCCATTCAGCTACAGGAGCTGCCTCTTAAAACCCTGCACTGTGCTTCCTTCCCACTCTGTCAGCTTTAATCCCAGCAGAAACCAACAAGTCCACGTGTTCCTACCAGCTCAATGTCCATCAAACATACCTTTCAGGGTCCTGCCTTCCCACTGTTCCACATCTTGCCCTCAACCATCCCAGGGGCCCTCAGGGTGTGAACCACACCTGGTAGAACCAAATCCAGCTGACTGGGTAGATCTTTCTCCAGGGCTGGCTTGTCTAAGGAAGACAGTACTTAGGAGAACTTGTCCATCCCCTGGACAACGGTGCTGCTGTTCCTTTTTAACCCGCTGGGCTCCCCTTCCCTTGCTACCTCTTCCTGACCATCTATGTTCTGTCCAGCCCTCCACACCAGGTGCCTCCCTGCAGCCTTCTCTCAAAGAAGGTCTTGTCCTCTATGTAACCATCCACCTGAAAACCTGTCAGGGCTCTTCAGACTTGGATGGGAAATGGGTGGCAGAGTTATCCCATCCAAATATCCACCAAGTCCCTCTTGATTCAGCTGTCTTGGGACCAAAGCCCAGAATGGTTCTAGTGTTTATTCTTCATCTGCTGGCTTCACCCATGGCTTGTGTCAAGCTTCATGTGAACCTGCTCATTGATACTGGGCATCAGTACACACTTTGACTTCACCTCATCTTTATCTTAATTTACTCACTTACCAGTGTCACAGATGACCTACTTGTTTTGGGGTGAAATCTAATAGTATTCCCTAGTACAGTGTTTTCCAAAGTGTGACCCACAGGTTCCTGGGCCTGCCAAAAATCAACTGAATCCGAATCTCTGCAGGCGGAGTAATTCTAACCTCTGGGTAATTCCAACCTCTGGTGTATAATGACTTCCTGGCCCCTTCTCAGGATCCTGGGTTTCCTGCTTACCAAGCTATGGACAGTAAATAGGGCAGCTCATCTGCGCAGGTACCCATGAGCCGGTTCAGATTCAGCTATTCTTGGGCGCCCTTGTCTATGCTGATGGGCTCAATTCCATCTGTTTTCCAACTGGCCTAACCTTGGGAGTATTAATTATTTTCTTAAGCTCTAGTGTACACCAAGCCTTCAATTCCAAGTTATTTAGTCTCACTTCTGCCTCTGATTGTTTGCACTTGACATCTGCCATGTGAGCCAGGTCTGATCTTATTTTCTCTAGTGACAGTTCAGGTCCAACCCAGGGTCATATCCATACCAGTAGCAAAAATTATGCTGGAAAAATACGGATGGGGTCAGATGAAAGCTAAATTAAGCAGTTGGTACATTGTGAAAGCATGAACAATGAAGATTTTTTTTCCTGAATAAATATCAGGTCTGCCTCCGTTACTGAAGATGTTAATTCCTCATATTGTCTTCTTTCATTTGAGAATGTGAATGTTAAGCTTGAAAAGGCCAACCAAGCTGTCATAGTAACGAGGTTAACCACGGGCCAGGTGATTTCTGGTTTTTCGATCTTATAGTTAAGGACTGCCCGTCTTACATGTCTATAGCAGGGAATAAAACTTAGGAAATGCATCATAGTCACTCCCTGACCCATAAACACTTAAATTATGAATGTTCTATATATAGGGACATCCTGTGCTGAGTCCCAAAGCGTGGGTAGAACATTTTCTTCTTCTCCTTTGAGACGCCATGGCAGATGCATCGAGGAAGGTCCCTTCTCATCCTGTGCCAGGTGCCCAGCACAGCTGCAGAGGGAGTCCCCTTCCCCAGGGGACTCTTCTCATTGGCAGGGGGGTGTCTTTTGCAACTGTTCTGAAAATGAGAATGTGTACTCACAGCATCTTGAGTTCCCATTCATGAGTACGTTTTCCCACAAGAACGGTGAAGAGATTAAAACCGTGCTAGTCCACGAGATTCCTTTTAATCCAAAACATAGCAGAATTATTCCTCTTACATTTTGCCCACACTGTGATTCAATAGGCGTTGGTGGGCTGACTGACACAGATAACATGTTTTTCTGTGGGACTTGAATTATAAATTTCAATAAGTAGAAACTTATACGTGAACTTCTAGAACACAATCTTCATGTAAACTGAAAAATGCTCCTACAGAGGGTTCAGGTGACAACTCTTTTATCAGAGCTCGTCATTCCATTGTGCTATATACAATAGCGTGACTTGATTTTAGGCATTTTGATTCCCAAGTAAACAAAAAAATTTTTCAATTTCATTTGACTTATTTTTAATGAAAGTACACATCTGTCATTAAAACTTTGTGTTACTCTCCATAATCAAAGCAACAGAAGATATTTTAACCAAGAGATGATAAGTCACAGTAAAAGATGAAACCAGTCTGTGATTTATGAATGTGTAATCTGTTTGCAAAGGGATGTTAGGAGCAGAAGTATTCTAGTGACACCATAAATTCAGATTCAGGCTGCAGACTCTGTCAGATGGGCCTCTGAAGACCAACCATCAGTGCAGATGATAAGCATTCACCACATTGGTGGTCACCCCCGTATAGGAGTCAGTCCTTCGTAACTCATAACGTCCTTTCACACACACCATCTCCTTGGACATGCAAAAGGCAGATGTTTCCTTTCTAGTGATGAGAACATCAGTCCCAGAGAAAGCAAATGACTCGCCCAGATCCAGTAGATGTATGTGGACAAACTCAAAGCTCTTCCACCTGTAAGCCCATTGTTCTTTTACTCTTTTGAACTTTTGTTTTAGGATAAATAAATATGTGATACAAAATAAACATGCCTTTTCAAGGCTTATCATGAGCAATTACGGGAAATTAACTTTACTTCACTATTTTCATTATCTTCATTTAAAAAAATCACATTCTGTCTTCTTTCCTCTATTATTCTAGAGAACAAACAAAATGATAGATATGAAACAATGAACAAACTGTGAAGTGCCATCCAAAGGAAAGGGAGGATAATTATGCTGGTCTTCATAAAATGTCTTTATTTCACTGCTGGTGATTGTTTCTTTTTTTTCATTTATTTGCACAGGACAAGGGAACTGGAAAATTTATTCAGAACATTCTCAGGATCAGCGAGGCCACAGGTCGGTTTCAGGAAGGACTGAGCTTCAGCTCCTGTCACCTACTGTGGCCAGTTGGATTTGCTTTCTGTCATGCTACAGAGCACATGGAAACCAAGCAAGGGATCTGCTGCGGCAGGTGGCCAGAGCCCCAGGCCATCGTATATACTGCTGACATGCGTGGTTTGAACTCCTTTGCCCAAACACAGACTAAATGATAAAATACATAGCAGCCTGGGCTATCTGGTAATTTTCTCCGTCATCTTTGTAATCAAGCATGATTGAAGAAGCATGAGGGAGCAGGTGGCCCACACAGCATCACCAGCTGCACCTGCTGTGCATGTGGTTTCAAAGGTAAACATCGATAACCATTTGCTGAAAATTGGCTAGAAGTCCTTATCTGTCCCCGTAAGTTGTGATCATCTTAATTTCATTTTGCATACGTGGGTTGCATAGATATGCTGCTAGTTGATCCAGGAAGACTAGAATAGGTATGTATGTATGCTTGCATGCATCCATGCATGCATATGTGCACGCATGCATACAGACACACTTGCAGACATACAGATACATATATACACACACGTATATACATATAAATATATGTACATGCATATGTATACACATTTCTGCTGATACATGTATACATATATGTATGTGTGTATACACACCCATATAGAGACGTGTGTCCTTCCCCGCAGAAACAAAGAACTAGTCTGTTTCTTCTCCTACCAAAATATTCAGTTTCATCTTAACAAAGCCAAACTGCTCTGATTCCACCTTGAACTAACTTCCTCCCTCCCTCCCTCCTTCTTTCCTTCCTTCCCTCCTTCCTTGCCTCCTTCCTTCCTTTTCCTCTGCAATAGGTATTTACTGAGTTCTACCATGTACCAAGTACCTGTAAAACAAGATAGAAAGCACAATCCCTTCCTGCAACAGTGAGAGACCCAGGCAACTAAACTGACCCCTGGAATTCAGTGGATGGAGTTTTGATGAGGTGAGTACAAGGGGCTTGGAGCACATTGCCTACTTTGGAGTGTGAAGATATGGCTTCCTAGGTCAAGGAGTGCAGCAGTTGTTTAAAGGACAAGATTCATTAGCAGACGGCGAGAGGAGAGTCCCAGAGGGAGAGATGAGCCTGTGTGGGCAATGGTGTGGAGGCCTGGGACAGCACGGCTTTTTCAGCAATTTCAGGTGATGTTGGCTGAGAGTGAAGAAGTCAGTGAGGCCTGGGTTGGGGGAAGTGGGATGGGGTGAGACACTGAGAGACAGCCAGAGAGACTGACAGGAATCGAGCAATGGAGAACTTTGGGTGTCACAATGAGGAGATTAGAATGCGTGCTCAAGGAAGCCCTGGTCCACGGCCCAAAGGAAATCAGGGTGTGTTTAGTGAAAAATAAGGCGTCAAAGATATGTATTATGTTTGCCTCCCTTTTCTTTTTCTTTTGGCTTGGTTTTCACATGTATTCGTGTTCTGGGGAAATTATACGTGCATCAGCTGCATGCAGATGCTTGGTTCCCTCAATCAGTTGATTCAGAAAGCTATAAGAAACAGTGGATCCAGTTACGGAGAAAACATTGTACATTTCAACGTGTGTGTAGCAGATGTGAATTCTGTGATCTAAACAGAAATACAGGAGGAGAGAAAAGTGTGTGTGTCCCCCAGTAAATTTCACCACTCGGAGTTGATGGGTATGATTATGGCCCCAGGAGTGATGATAATTCCCGATATTTGAGCATGACTCTAGTCATCTTAGAGTGCACTTATGTCCACTGTCAGGACGTTATTTGGGGAAGCATCCTGTGAGGAGTCTTGAACATAGGTTTCCAGCCCCACCAGGCAGGGAAGAGAGCCGGGATCTGGCGAGGTGATGGAATTACCCTGTCTCTTTGAGGATGGTTGCGGGGGAGCCATTTGTCAGCCCAAGTGCCTCCTAAGGATCCTCTCACTTTTTGTAGTTTCATTTTAAGGACAATTACTCTGTGGGTGAATTTAGGGAAAATATTCCCTCTGCAACCTAAAGCAGCCTTGCTCTAAGCATGAATCTGTCAGAGGTGGCGAAGAAAAACAAAATTGTTCCCCAGAAGATCTAGTAAATCAAGGGCTACATCAATTCTCCACGGACTAGGGACAAATATCTTCGTCCTGTGTGCATTTAAGGAAAGACATTGTGTCAGTTTCCTTTTTTTTTTTTTTTTTTTTTTTTTAAGCTGCATGCTGCATGGTGTGAGGGTTCCTGAAGCCAGAAGGAGACAGATAGGTTTGGCTTTCTAATTACATTAGGGGGTCTTATGCGTGGCTCTGGGCTCTGATTCCTTATGTTTGCTGTCACATCACAAATAGGAGATTGCTTCTCCTATTCTTGAACCTTTTAGCTTCTCTGTTTCATTTCTCCCCCTCTGGCACAGACCAAAGCCTTTGAGTTACTTGCTACTTAGACAAAATCCTGAAAGAATATGAACCAAATGTAAACAGTAAGTAAATCTCAGGGGTGGATTTAAGATGGCACTTATTTTATACATCTTAGTTTATACTTACCTTCACTTTTTGGCAATGAGAATGTATATTTTTATAAAGAGAAAAACAATAAGGCTGGAGCCCATTTGGAAACATAAAAATTACAAACCCTCTAGTCTACACTCCAAAAAGCACATGGCTTGTACATCTCCATGTCACTTGCACTTTCTAAGCAGTCATCTGTGAGTAAAAATTTGATAGGATCTCTAAGAGTGTCATCCCCAGTAGGACAAAATGCACAGGACAGGGAATCCTTTGGAGATTGACTTCTCAGTCTTCCAACTGAGCGTGAAAATAAGGCAGTGGAGGTCAATGGGTCTCTATAAGATGAAGGCACTGAGAGATCACTTGGGGAGCCCCTGGGATCCAATTTCAATACATCTATATCTTAACCCAGAAGCACTTTCTGAGCACGGGCAATGTCAAGTGTGGTATGCTACCCCTGCCCGCATATGATCAAAATATCAATGCCTATATCATGATGTACAATGATCATTTTAAATGCTATTATCGGGGTAGACTGAAAACAGGAATAACCTCTTTCTATAATACAAGCCTAATTTGCTGTGACCTCCAGAAGAATTTAGAAGTACCCATAGTTGGAGAAGAAAGAGCCTGCTATTATACTGGTAAAGACCCTGTGCAGTTTTCTAGTTAGTAAGGGGAACATGCATTGCCTATGGGGAGATATTCACTCTGGCCTGTTTTATTAATTGACAAACCAGTTTTCATACTATATTTGTTTTTATATTCATATTATATGCATTTTTTGTTAATGGCTAATGATAGCTAAATTATACTAAAATAATAAAGTCTACTATAATTATGGTCCTTGATGAATGGTAAGCTATAAGTATTCCAAAGTAAACAACTGACGAGCTCTCTACATTGGGGCATAGGGTGGCATACACTTCATAGGGAGAAGGAGGAATCCACAATAGCTTTGAGGTTTGAGGATGAGATGATTGGGTGTTGCCAATAACCAGGACTAGGAATGCAAGAGAAGGGTTAGGACTTGGGGAAGTTGTGAGTTCACTTTTTGACATATTGAGTTTAAGTATCTATGGGTACATCCTGGTAGACATGCCCAATAAGTTATTGAACATATGAGTCCAGAGCTCAGGAAAGTTCTGGGATAATGATAAATTGTCCATGTCTTATGGATCTGAAAACCCTTTTCTAATCTCCCCTTTTAGACAAGTGTTGACCTCAGAGTGCTATTCTCAGCCTAGGATTTTAGATACTGAGGCCAGACACTGAAGAGATGAAAGTTGACTTATCAAGAGGGAGCATCCAGGTAAAAAGTCAACCCAGTTCACTAATCCAAACCCAAAGGGGCAGGGTAGAGAGGAAAAACCCAAGGCCTGGGCAAAAGTAGCAAAATGAGGAGAAGCAGTGAACTTGCAGGTGGGTGGTAGAGTTTAGAAGGAGACCCGCAGTCACTAGAACAAAGCCATGGTGTTTTGTATGGAGCTCCTGGAGTTCAGGCCTTGAGTATGGAAGGGGACTGTATTAGTTTCCTATGGCTGCTGTAACAAACGACCACAAACTTAGTGGCTTAAAACAACACAAATTTATTACCTTACAATTCTGGAGGTTGGAAGTCCAAAATGGGTTTTGCACACTAAAATCAAGGTGTTGGCAGGTCTGCATTCCTTCTGGAGGTTCCAGGGGAAAAGTCTCTCTCCTTGCCTTTTCCAGCTTCTAAAAGCTGCCCACCTTCTTGGTTCATGGCCCGTTCCATCTTCAAAGTACGTTACCCCAGTCTCTGCTCTCATGATTAAAAGCATGAAAGACAGGCAGGAACACAGAAAATAATTGAGATAACACATATGAAATGCGAAAATAGACCAAAAGGAAATACATCAAATGGGTAATTGTTTCATTAGAAGCATGGGAATACAGATCGTACTTTTGTCCTTTACTCTAGTTCTCAAGCATTCTGTAATAAAACATTAAATTAAAACTGCTTTTAAAAAGTGACATACCAAAGAATTCTGAACAGTCTGACTCAGGGAAGAGATGGAGGAATAAGTCATTAATGCCAAATACAGAAAAGAGGTGAAATGCGGGCAATGGAGGAATTACAGAATTGGGGAGTCAGATGGTCACTGGTGATGGCTGGGGGAGAGCAGTTCCCAGGTGAGGTGGGAATGCAGACAAGACGGTGAGGGATTCTGTTGGAGACCATCAGGGCAGCAGCTGGAGGTCACTGGTTAGGGAGGGAAAGACGACAGCAAAACTTCTTGGAAGCCAGGGACCAGGAAAGCAAGTTGTTTTGTTTTTGTTTTGGTTGTTTTTGTTGTCATCGTTTTTAAGAGAAGAGAGGAGATTCTCAATTCTGACCAAAGCACCAGGCAGAGCCGTGTAACAAGAGCTAGGCTATATTGAATGTACACTTTAAAATTTCCTAGATGACACTCTCTATATCTTGCAGGACAGAGAAGCAGTGCCTGGTAGTGTTATGAATATGAGAATAGTCTTTTCTCTCTCTAACTCTGGGAAAGATATTTCCATTTGATGAGCATTGGTTTCTTCATTTTAACCTGCATGGTTTGGATCAGATGGTCTCTAATGATCATTTAAGCTGTAATATTTTATATCCATCTCTGAAATCTCTAGCTCCTTTAAAAAGCCTTAGTTTCACCCTCTTATGAGAATGATTAGGCACAATAGTGAAGAAAAGAGACTGGGGGTTTGATTTCATATCAAATTGTCTGATTCCTATACAGTCCAAACAATTAGTTCAGTCACCTAGAAGCACTTTTATGCAAGCAATTCAACAACTGAAAGAAATGGTAACGCCAGAAAGGGTAAGACAATAAATTCTCCCTCTTACCAACATCAGAAGGCAGGTAAACACAATCCACCTAGGCAAGGATCAGAAATTACCATTAAAATTTCAATATTTTTCCTTTCACATCCTTAAAGAAGTACCATTAAGAGGAAAATTAAAGGGGGAAAGGAAGGCATGCACTAGAGAATGCACAGTTACCTTCCAGTCAGATCAGGCCAAGGTGCTTTCTGAGAGGTACCCAACTGCGGGTGTGAAATTGTCAAACACCAGGTGTTTGCCACTATGTATTTAGGAGAAACACAAATGGGTATCTGAGCAGAGAGGGAATCCCACTGGGTATTTGGCAGGGTATGATGGCAGATTGAGAAAGGCTCAGAAAAAGGTAGAAGGAGAGATCAGTGAGGTGATGAGAAGGCATTTGCCAACATGCATCTCCCAAATAGAAAAAGGCTAGTCTCAGGCAATGAATAAAGGGAAGGAATTTTACAGGTACACTGGAAACAGAAAGAATCTTCTTAAGTTTTGTGTACGTAAGAATAGAGGTAACTAGAGCTCAAGAACATAGTTGCTGAATTTTGAGTACCTTCCTTCCTGAGGGCTGTCATGCATACTCTTTGCCTGGACAAGCAGGAGCCAGATTCTCTGGCCCAGGCAGCAGTCTTAGAAGGTGGGGCTTTGCAGAATAGTGAGCAAAAGGCTCCGAGATTCAGGGCATCCTTCAAGGGAACCTGGTGACCTCATATCTGATGACAGCAGGTGAGGAAGCAAGCAAATCTGGAAGCAGGGAGAAGACATTCTGCTTAAGGGTCAGTCCAGAGAGGAACCTAAGAAATAACCTGGAAATTGAGTTACAGGGACTGAGAGAGGTTTTCTGAACACATTTGCATGTCAAATAGAAAAAGCAGAAGCTCTGGAGGGATGAGGAGATAAGGAGTGACCAGAGGGGCACAGAGAGTAGGAGGAATTGTGGTAGGTAAGCCAAAAGAGAAGTCGGTAGCATGGTCAAACAAGGAAAATAAATTCATGGGGTTGAGCAAGAGATCAGGAAGGCCGGGGGATGATGAAGTGGCCAGTGAGAAATGGAGACAGTGAGAACAATCACTGCTAAAGAAGCTGGTCTGTGAAGAAAGGGAAATGGAGCAGAAAGGAAGAAGCCAAAATGTCAAGGGAGGTTTATGGTGTTTTTTGTTTTAAGATGGAAGAGACTGGTACATGCTTAAATGTTTGTGAATCACTGATTGCTCTTCCTTATTGTGTAAGTGATTAGGTCTTAAATTATATATAGGGGGAAGGGTAAGCTGTGACAAAGCGAAAAGCGGCATGGACATACATACACTACCAAACGTAAGGTAGATAACTAGTGGGAAGCAGCCGCATAGCACAGGGAGATCAGCTCGGTGCTTTGTGACCGCCTGGAGGGGTGGGATAGGGAGGGTGGGAGGGAGACGCAAAAGGGAGGGGATATGGGAACATATGTATATGTATAACTGATTAAATTTGTTATAAAGAAAAAAAAAGAATAGCCTTCAACCAAAAAAAATTATATAAATATATATATATATATGTATTCAAAACAATACATGTACAAAATTTTAAAAAGTCAGATGGCTCAAAGGTTAATAAAATGACTATAATTCCCCTGTCTCAACCTTGATCTCCAAGACTTACTTCCTAGAAACATGCTCAGTGTTTTTAGCTGTTCATGTTGATATTTGCCATTGTATTTCTAAGTAATGATCGTTTTGGACATTTCTATTGACTTCCTACTATGAAAGATGAGGTGGAAGTACTCTTAGAGAAAACCTATGTACCCACAGACATATGTTTTCCCCTTATTTTCCCAAAATGGTTATATAACAATTTTTTATTTAAATAAATATTCAGTGTTTACTATATAATTATTATTCATGTTGAGCCACAAAGTACGCTATTACTGCTTTTTCTTTCTTGCGCAGTTTGTTTTTCATTAAATTTCTTTGTGCTGATCATTAATTCTTCCCCAACCTCTCCAAGAGAATTGTACATTCCTCCTAGTATAGTCAAACACATAAATAAATCAGGTCCCTTTTCATAGCTGTTATTGTTACTGAAACCTCTCTTACTGTCAACCTCTGTTTTTCTGCTCCAATCCACCCCACTTGCTGTCATCCTGGCATTTTCTTTGCCAGAATCCTGTGGATCAATTCCCACAGCCTCTTCCTCTGTTGGAGCCCCTTGTTTCCTAGATTCTATGTCTTTGGCTTTCTTGGTTTACTCTGTCATTTTGGTAGTGCAAATTCTCCAGTATCTTTCTAAGAACAAATGCACAAGAGGTAACTTTTGAGATTTCAAATATCTGGAAGTGGGAGTAACCTGTGCTCATACTTAATTAATAGTTTGTCTTGGAGACTTCTAGGTGGAAAATCATTTTCCACCAGAAATTAGACCTTGTTCCATTTTCTTCTAGCTCTCACTATTGAAAATGGGAATTCTGATGCCATTCCAATTCTTGATCCTTTATATGTGACATATTTTATCTTTATGGAAGTTTTTAATTTATTTTATTTTATTTTTGGCTCGTTGGGTCTTCATTGTTGCATGCAGGCTTTTCTCTAGTTGCAGCGAGCGGGGGCTATTCTTCGCTGTGGTGTGCAGGCTTCTCATTGTGGTGGCTTCTCTTGTTGGGAGCACGGGCTCTAGGAGCGTGGGCTTCAGTAGTTGTGGCTCATGGGCTCTGGAGTGCAGGCTCAGTAGTTGTGGTGCACGGGCTTAGTTGCTCCTTGGCACGTGGGATCTTCCTGGACTAGGGCTCGAACCCGTGTCTCCTGCATTGGCAGGTGGATTCTTAACCACTGCACCACCAGAGAAGCCCCTATGGAAGTTTTTGAGGTTATCTTTTTATCCTTAGTGTTCTGAGGTTTAATGATAATGTGTCTTGTTTATATTTTCAGTCCTTGTGTTCTTTCAGGAATTTTCTACAAACACTTTTTTTAATTTTGGAAAAATATTTGTTATTTCTTTGATAATTTTTTTCTCCTCTTTCTTTGTCTCCTATTTCTGAAACATTGGACCTAATGAATTGATCCTCTATTTTCTTATTTTCTTTTCAATTTTCCTTTTCTATTTCACCTTTTTGTTCTACTTTATCTTGAACTTTATCCTCCAAATCTTCTGAGTTATTCATTTATATTTTAGAATATATATTTTAGAAATAATGATTTCTAAGTTTCAAAAGCTTCTACTTATTCTTCAGATGTTCCATTTTGGTGATATCCTGTTGTTTTTTCATGGCTGAAATAGCTTCTCTTATTTCTCTGATAAGTATACTACATATTTTTATTTTTATGCCCCCTGCTCCACATTCATCTCTCAAAGTTTGTTTATTCTTTATTGTTTTTTTTGTATCTGCCTCTCAAGTTAGTCAATTTTCTCAATTGTCTGGAGATCTGACTTTTGGTACATTTTCATTATTGATTGATTACTGGTTCGTACTCATTATTTATGGGCTTATATTCATATTTAGGTATAAAAACCTAAATACCTAAAAAAGCTGGAGGGATGTCTACTTCTGTAGTGGCAGAGTAGTTCATTGCAGAATAATCCTCTATAAAATACAACTAAAAACATATGACAATATACATAAAACATCTGATGACAGGTATCACAAGGCTACCAAATCATCCAGGACTTGAGAGACCAAGATCTGTGAGAGAAGAGGAACAGTTTGAGGTGGGTCTTACATTCTTTGGGACTTTTCCCTTCAAAACACTTGCAAATCCTTATGCAGCACAAGCTGAACTTCTTACTGATGCTGTTTACTCTCTTGCCAGTGCATTCCTGATGGCATAGGTGACTGTTGTATCCTCTGAACCCTCTTGAGGATTCTCCTCAAGAGGGACTTTGGGCCTCATGTAGTATGTCTATTCCAGCAGGCCTACCTTTCTCCACCTTTTATGCCTTCCTCTGCCATCTGCCAGAGAAATCCAGGCATTTCAATTTTCCTCAGTGTGAGGCAAGCATGTACAGGCTTGCCTAACAGTGAGTTTGCTCCAACCCCTGGGATCCTAGCCAGAGTATTTAATCCCATGTTCTAAGAAAGTGCCCTCAAATCAATGTATTCTTGCTTATACACCTTTATATTCTGGCCCCCTTGATCAATTACTCTTAAAATCTAACCCCAGGGGTACACTGCTAGTTCCTCCTAGTACATACTAGCTAATTCTTTCAGTTTCTTAGTGAGTAATCTCTTTCCTCCTTTATCAGACACAGTACATTCCCAGCAAAGTTATGTTGGGATTTAACTCTAGTTATCCACCTGCACTTCTTTGGCTGCTACAGAGAGTCCTTTTCTCGACAGAAGAATTCTATAGTCTACTTCCTGAAGACCCACATCTTGTTACCAGTAATCTGTGAGTTGACGGGGGAAGGGACTGAGAATATCATTATCAGTTTATGGACTTTCACTGAATTTTCTTGTTTTCAAGGTGAATGACTCACTACCTCTTTCCACTGGTTGCAGTGTTTCTGAGACTGGAGAGTCTCTGCTTCAAAAAGTGTTCCAAAACACAAACCTTCTAATGTGAGCTAGGGGAGGGTTATTAATTGGTTGCAAAGTGGGTGGTGAGATTTAGGAGTTTGCTTCTTCTATAACCAATCCTGTTTTCAACCATACCTTATAAACCTGCCTTCTGAGGTACCATACCTCACACCTCCTATCCCTCAGTGTGTGCTGGGGTTTACAGCACAAATCAATCTGCTTCTTGTTGGCATTTCTCTATGTAGACACACAGTTTTTAGCTATTTTCCCTTTGCTAAGTCAATGACCATTTATACATCCTCTTTCCAGCTTCAAAACTTGGTTAACATTTCTCACCCACTGTAGATTTCTGTCCTGCTTTTCTTTGTCCTATTGGGTCTACACAATTTATGTTCCTTTATTCTTATAGATTTAGGGACGAGAGTGGAGGTAAAGAATATATGAAACTTACTTTCTTTACCTAGAAGCGCTAAGACCAGAGCATGTGTAAATTCTGATGGAAGGCCTCAATCAGTCAAGAATTCAAGAGTTAAGAGGGATAATCAATGACCTGAGAGCCTTCAGGAGGAAGGAGAGAATGGGATCTAGAGATGAAGTGATAATTTTAGTCCAGAGAAGGGCCAGCTCTTCCACGTGACCAGAAGAAAATCGGAAAGAACTGGGTACAGACTGTGATAGCTCTTTGACTATAGAGTTGGGATATGAGGCTGTTCCCCACTGAATGCCCTCCTGTTTGTTTCCTCTCATAAACCTATCTTCTTTCATGCCCGCTGCCCACCCACCAGTATCATTCCAGGAGCAATTTAGATTAATCACATTTCCACTCTATCTAAGACAAATCTCCCTTTTCTATGTGTTTTATACATAATAGAGAAAAGCAAATTTTTAAAATTTACTTCCTTAAAGGCACTGCATCTAAAGCCCCATGTGTACAAAAACATGCAGCATTTGGCCCTTGCCTTTAAAGAATTTTAAACTAGTGAGATAGATGATATAGAAAGGCAATTTTAACATACTGTGGTATATTTTTATGGCACAGGAATATAGAGAATGCTCTGGAAACATACAGGAGGGCCCCTAAATCAACTTGGAAATCAGGCAAGATCTCTGGAGGAATTGAGGTCTCAGCTAAGTGTCAGATGATGTTAGACCAGCCAGGCACAGATGGGAGGGGCAGACGTTCCAGAAATAGGTGATGGAATAGCTAGTGTATGGTGGTGAGGAATATCCAGCTGCATGTAGGGAAACTATAAGGCAGGGGGGCAAGTGAGAGGCTGAGGGTGACCTGAGAGGATGCTAGAAAGTGCAAGGGCCAGATTGTGGGGTCCTTTGGTGCTGCTTCGAGGAATTAAAGAAGAGCAACATGGTCTGACTTGGATATTGACACAATCTGATTAGGCCGTAAGGACTAAGGAGAGAGCAGGGCAGGCTGGCCATTGGCAGTGAGGGCCTGAACCAGGTGGGTGAGCGCAGGAATTGAGAAGAATAAAGGGCAGTAACCGCAGCCAAAAGACCAGGCTGGAATTGTTACTCTGCCAATCATTTGTACATGATGTCATTCAGCCTCATTCCTGCAGAGCAGAGCCACACTCTGCCCTGTGGTTAATTCTGAGCTCTAGAGGGGATGATCCCGTGAAGCACCTGACGTGCTGCTTGGCACACAGAACGTGGTTTCATCCCCTTTCCTCACTCTGTGTTTTTAAGTAACCTCCAGTTTTCCCTACTGTCTTGCTTTTGGTAGCTATCTGAGGCCAATTGTCATGATAAGTAAACATGCCCAGTGAACCCTCTTGCTTTAAACTAGTATGCGCCCCTGCCCATCCATCCATTGTGACGTTGCTTTTATAGACAGGTGCACGTATGCGCACGCGTGCACGCGCGCGCGCGCACACACACACACACACACACACAGCATCCCTCTCCTCCCTCACTTCTCTACCATAGTCACCATCTCCCATGGCTCCCATCCTCCATTTGCTGGGCCAAGAATCCCAAAGAGTTTTGAGGATATGAGGAAGTTCAAGATGTATCAAAGAGTTCATGAAATGTATTTGAGTGCTTAGTCTGTGATACCCAGCAAGAAAACTCCTTGCCTCTCGGCAGTTTTGGAAGAGGTGAGAGAGTTGGAAGGCTTTTAGTCACACACTGACCTTCTCAGCCATTTGGAGGCAGCATGTTCCAGGGCTCTTAACTGATGGCAGTGAGGTAACTAACAGGTGTGAGAATCATTGTTTTATTTTGCCGATGGAATAGCATGGCGATCTCATTTCTCATTCTCATGGTGCAGCCCTAGGAAAAATTGACAACAAATTCTCCTTTAACCATGCTGTCTTTGTGGACGTCACCTTCCCTGGTGCCTCAGGAGCATGAGCTCCTAAGCCACGTCTGGTGGAAAATTTGCCATCTCTTCTAGATTCGATGCAGATCCAAGAATCCATCTTCCCCCAGTGGGACAGGTGTTGTCACAAATAGCTGGGATTTATGCTGCTCTTCTGCAGCAGAAATCATTTCACCTTTTGAGGTAACCTTTACAGAATCATAAAATCAATCCGTTTTATTTGACATCCAAATCAGAGCTCTGCCCTAAATAAATTGCTAACACTTTATGTAGAGAACAGAACAGAGACTAGGACTGTGTTCAGGGCTAGGCAGAAAGGCACTGAAACAACAGCAGGACGATTTAGAGTTCACAGCTGACCAAGTGTCAGGCAGTTCCCTGAGCACCCCATGCCTTAGGTTTCTGTCTGTGATGCCGGATGCCACCAAAATAAGCTCTCCTCCTTCATCCTGGAATGGACCAATGAAAGTGAAATGCCCGCAGGTTGATTCTTTTTCCTGTCCTGTTTGGCTTGGTGTCCAAGAAATCTGTGTAGATTTGTCTGGTGGGGAAAAAAGGGGACAATTCTAGATGTATTCTCTGTAGCAGGATCTATTTGACATGGTAAATTTTCAAACTGTAAATGATTCATATGGTGAAGAAAGGGTTTTAAGGATACAAATTGTGTATGGGTGTAGTGTACAGTATGTACACATGGATACATTTACGTAGCTTCAGTGAAAATTTTTACACTTCTAATGATTTTGCAAAAGTATCTTCAAAGGTATTTGTTAAGCTGAGAAGCTAATATAATGTAGTGGTTATCAGCAAGGCCTCTGGTAGGTTGTCATATTTCAAATTCTGACTCTATAAGTTGCAAGCTGTGTGCAAAGATCTTTGGGCAAGATCCTTAACCACTGTAGGCTTCAGTTTCCCCAACTATAATAATGGCACCTACCTTATTCATGAGTATTAAATGAGATAATATATAAGCAGTACTAGTGCCTGCCTCATGATGAGTGTAAATGCTATGTATTTACTATTATTATAATTAAGTGAGCATGGTTGGACCCTTTTAAAAATCCTAGAATTGGAGTGAAGAGACAGTCCTATGTAATGTTTGAGATCAGACGAACCTGTTTGGGTTTCAGCATTTCCACTGTGCAACCTTGAGCAAGTTCCTCACTCTCTCCAGTGATAATTATGTCCTATAATTATTACTGGGAGTTTTATTTATTTATTTATTTTTAAAATTTATTTATTATTTAATTTTGGCTGCGCTGGGTCTTCATTGCTGCACGCGGGCCCTCTCCAGCTGCGGCGAGCGGGGGCCACTCCTCGTCATGGTGCGCGGGCTTCTCACTGCGGTGGCCTCTCTTGTTGCGGAGCACGGGCTCTAGGAGCGCAGGCTTCAGTAGTTGTGGCTTGTGGGCTCCGGAGTGCAGGCCCAGTAGTTACAGTGCACAGGCCTAGTTGCTCTGCAGCATGTGGGATCCTCCCGGACTAGGGCTCGAACCCACGTCTCCTGCATCGGCAGACGGATTCCCAACCACTGCGCCACCAGGGAAGTCCCTACTGGGCGTCTTAAATGAGATAGCACATGTAACGCACCTAGCATAATGACTGGTTCATGGTTGGTACTCAATACATGGGAGTGATAATTATAATTCACACACACACAGGCTTTAAATATCATCACAAAGCCACGTGTAAGTCTTAACGGTCTCCTAGTACATAGGATTTAGGCTGATCTCAGGTAAATAAGGAAGTTGACATCCTAGTCACAGAAAAGTATCCCAGATGAAAGGGGTCAGGATAACCCTATAATGTATAGCGTCAGAATGACCAGAACAGCCACTGTTACAATTGCGAAAACTTGAGCCTTGGAGTTCTAATGATTTAGGTAGTTGTGGTTAGGATGTGGTTTCAGTGTAAGTAAAGAACAATCAGATGCTTCTTTTTTTCTTTTTAATAAAAATTTATTTATTTATTAATTTAAAAAAAATTTTTGGCTGCGTTGGGTCTTCGTTGCCGCACGCAGGATTTCTCTAGTTGTGGCGAGCGGGGGCTACTCTTCGTCACAGTGTGCGGGCTTCTCGTTGCGGTGGCGTCTCTTGTTGCAGAGCACGGGCTCGAGGTGCGCGGGCTTCAGTAGTTGTGGCACGCGGGCTCAGTAGTTGTGGCTCGTGGGCTCTAGAGCGCAGGCTCAGTAGTTGTGGCACACAGGCTTAGTTGCTCTGCAGCGTGTGGGATCTTCCCGGACCAGGGCTTGAACCTGTGTCTCCTGCATTGGCAGGCGGATTCTTAACCACTGCACCACCAGGGAAGCCCAGACACTTCTTATATTAGCAATCGGATTTCTTTTCCAAAACGTGCTAAATTGAAATCATCTCTTTGGGATTAAAGTCATGAAACTGAATGCACCATGTGAGCTTCACGCTGAAGGGCCACATCAATGTGGCAGCACTGTAGGGAAACAACCTTCCAGAACACCGCAAAATCAGTGCCGAGTACACTAGGGAGCATCTCTTAAGCCTCTGCTCTGGATGAGATTTGGGAAGAGTGGCCCCAGTCGTAATTGGGAGGAGGGCAGGCTGAAGGAGTAGTGTGAAAGGAAGACCGTTAGGCCTGTTATTAGGAGTTCTCACTTGACCTTTGCACATACACAACTATAAAAGCCAGGAAAGATGGAGAACTTTAAATGCAAAAGACAATTGCAGGGTCATTTTGCATTCATGATTTCATTTAGGGACACAAGCTTTCAAAATACAATAAAAAGTTTGGCTTTGGCCAGGTTGAGTTTTCTCAGAAAACTATGAAAGCAGGGAAATCTTGTTTTTGCAAAATCTCCAACCTAATTTATCTCTTCTTGAGGACATTTGAGGAAGCACACAAACATTGATAGGCAGACATGAAGCCATCAGGCTCTGTGTGTATGTGTGTGTGTGTGTATTAAGCCTTTACTATTTTTTTTTCAGAGCAGTTTTTAGGTTCACAGTAAAATTAAAGGGAAAGTACAGAGACTTCCCATATACTCCCTACCCCTAAACATGTATAGCCTCCCCCATTATCAACATCCTCCAGAAGAGCGGTGCATTTGTTGTAACTGATGAACTTAACACTGACACATCATTATCTCCCAAAGTACATAGTTTACATTAGGGTTCCCTCTTGGTGTTGTGTAATCGACAGGTTTTCACAAATGTATAATGACTGTACCCACCATTATAGTATCATACATGGTAGTTTACTGCCCTAAAAATCCTCTGTGCTCACCTATTTATCCCTCCCCTGTCACCAACCCTTGGCAACTACTGAACTTTTTACTGTCTTCATAATTTTGCCTTTTCTAGAGTGTCATATTGTTGAAATCATACAGTATACAGCCTTTTCAGATTGACTACTTTCACTTAGTAATATGCACTTAACTTTCAAGTCTTTTAATGGCTTGATGGCTTATTTCTTTTTAGCACTGGATAATATTCCATTGGCTGGATGTACCACAGATTATTTATCTACTCACCTATTGAAGGATATCTTGGCTGCTTGCAAGTTTTTGCAATTATGAATAAAGCTGCTATACACGTTCACGTGCAGGTTTTTATGTGGACGTAAGTTTTCAACTCCTTCGGGTAAATACCGAGGAGTACAATTGTGGATTTTATGGTAAGAGTATGTTTAGTTTTGTCAAGAAAGCACCAAATTGTCTGCCCAAGTGTCTGCAGCATTTTGTACTCCCCACCAGCCATGTATGAAAGCTTCTGTCACTCCACACCCTTGTCCACATCTGCTCACACCAGTGTTTTAGATTTTGGTCATTCTAATAGGAAAAAAAAAGAATTCTTTGTATGTTTTGGATAACAGTCCTTTATCAGATGTGCTTTTGCAGATATTTTCTCCCGTTCTGTGGCTTGTCTTCTCATTCTCTTGACATAGTCTTAAGCAGAACAGTAATTTTTAATTTTATTGAAGTCCAACTTATGAATTATTTCTTTCATGGATTGTGTTTTTGGTGTTGTAGCTGAAAAGGCATCACCATACTCAAGGTCATCAAGGTTTTCTCCTATGCTACCTTCTAGGAGTTTTATAGGTTTTCATTTTACATTTAGGTGTGTGATACATTCTGTTAATTTTTGTAAGGGGTTTAAAATCTGTGTCTACATTCATATTTTTGCATGTGCATGTCTAGTTGCTCCAGCATCATTTGTTGAAAAGACTATCTTTGCCCCAGTTATTGCCTGTTGGTCCTTTGTCAAATATCAGATGGCTGTATTTATGAGGGTCTATTTCTTTTTTTTCCAGAAAAACAATGTATTTTTATTAATTTACTGCTCGATAGTCATCTATAATACTTTTTTAAAACATCTTTATTGGACTATAATTGCTTTACAATCGTGTGCTAGTTTCTGCTTTATAACAAAGTGAATCAGTTATACATATACATATGTTCCCATATCTCTTCCCTCTTGCGTCTCCCTCCCTCCCACCCTCCCTATCCCACCCCCGCATCCCACCCCCTAGGTGGTCACAAACCACCTAGCTGATCTCCCTGTGCTTTGCGGCTACTTCCCACTAGCTATCTGTTTTACGTTTGGTAGTGTATATATGTCCATGCCACTCTCTCACTTTGTCACAGCTTACCCTTCCCCCTCCCTGTATCCTCAAGTCTATTCTCTAGTAGGTCTGCATCTTTATTCCCGTCTTGCCCCTAGGTTCTTCATGACCATTTTTTTTTTTTTTTTTTTTTGCGGTATACGGGCCTCCCACTGTCGTGGCCTCTCCCGCTGTGGAGCACAGGCTCCGGACGTGTAGGCCCAGCGGCCATGGCTCGCGGGTCCAGCCGCTGAGCGGCATGTGGGATCCTCCCGGACCGGGGCACGAACCCGCGTCTCCTGCATCGGCAGGCAGACTCTCAACCACTGCGCCACCAGGGAAGCCCTGTTTGTTTTTTAGATTCCATATATATATGTGTTAGCATACGGTATTTGTTTTTCTCTTTCTGACTTACTTTACTCTGTATGACAGACTCTAGGTCCATCCACCTCACTACAAATAACTCAATTTCGTTTCTTTTTATGGCTGAGTAATATTCCATTGTATATATGTGCCACATCTTCTTTATCCATTCATCTGTCAATGGACACTTACATTAATTCCATGTCCTGGCTATTGTAAATTGAGCTGCAATGAACATTGTGGTACATGACTCTTTTTGAATTATGGTTTGCTCAGGGTATATGCCCACTAGCGGGATTTCTGGGTCTTATGGTAGTTCTATTTTTATTTTCTTAAGGAACCTCCATACTGTTCTCCATAGTGGCTGTACACATTTACATTCCCACCAACAGTGCAAGAGGGTTCCCTTTTCTCCACACCCTCTCCAGCATTTATTGTTTGTAGATATTTTGATGATGGCCAGTCTGACTGGTGTGAGATGATACCTCACTGTAGTTTTCACTTACATTTCTCTAATGATTAGTGACGTTGAGCATCCTTTCATGTGTTTGTTGGCAATCTGTATATCTTCTTTGGAGAAATGTCTATTTAGGTCTTCTGCCCATTTTTGGATTGGGTTGTTTGTTTTTTTGATATTGAGCTGCATGAGCTGCTTATAAATTTTGGAGATTAATACTTTGTCAGTTGCTTCATTTGCAAATATTTTCTCCCATTCTGAGGGTTGTCTTTTGGTCTTGTTTATGGTTTCCTTTGCTGTGTAAAAGCTTTTAAGTTTCATTAGGTCCCATTTGTTTATTTTTGTTTTTATTTCCATTTCTCTAGGAGGTGGGTCAAAAAGGATCTTGCTGTGATTTATGTCATAGAGTGTTCTGCCTATGTTTTCTTCTAAGAGTTTGATAGTGTCTGGCCTTACATTTAGGTCTTTAATCCCTTTTGAGTTTACTTTATAATACTTTTTGATTCCAGTGTTGTTGGCAGCATAGTTTTTAATGATGTCTTCATATGGCAATGATTTTGTCATAATTTCTGCAGAGAAAAGAAAGACAACCAGTCTCTCTTTTAACATAGTTGGTTGGAATTTATTTTCTATTATTTTGGTTGGGATATATAATGCATATGACTTTACAAAGATATATACTTACTATTTGTAATAATGCACAGGTTTTATCCTATAACCTTAAAATTCATAAATTTCTGTTTTGTGCAATTCCCAGGCAAAAAGAAAAGGATGGTATAGTGTATTTCTCATTGTCAAAAAAAATGCATTATCAATATATTTCTGAGAGGAGGGAATTTCTGTGTTTTGTTTTTTTTTCTGCATTGGGTCTTTGTGTTGTGCGTGGGCTTTCTCTAGTTATGGCAAGCAGGGGCTACTCTTCGTTGTGGTGAGTGGGCTTCTCACTGTGGTGGCTTCTCTTGTTGTAGAGCACAGGCTCTAGGTGCACGGGCTTCAGTAGTTGTGGCACATGGGCTCAGCAGTTGTGGCTTCTGGGCTCTAGAGTGCAGGCTCACTAGTTGTGGCACATGAGCTTAGATGCTCTGTGGCATGTGGGATCTTCCCGGACCAGGGCTCGAACCCATGTCCCCTGCATTGGCAGGTGGATTCTTAACCACTGTGCCACCAGGGAAGCCCAGAATTTCTGTTTAAAGTAGCTATTAATGAGAATCTTTTACTAGAAATTGTATATATGTAATTACTGATAGAATCGTCCTCAAACAAGCTTCCAGCTCTTCTCAAACCTTGTTTCTCCTCCATTATCCACATATTTCAAGTGCTGGATGCCGTTGGACATGCTGATATCACAATATTACCTCTGGCCTCGTGATGATAATGATAGGCTGTCACAGTGAGTGGTAAGAACATACATAGAAGCCATTTTTACACTAGAACAGTTAGCAATAATAGCCCTACATCAACTGAGTTTGAATTGTATAAATTTTTCTCACTAAACCCAAACTAAATGTATCACCAACTCAGTTTCCCCTTTGGATCACAAAATTCCCAAGGCCACTTTATTTTTTTTTATTAGGTAAATACTATTTTAAAAAATTTTTATTGGAGTATAGTTGATTTACAATGTTGTGTTAGTTTCAAGTGTACAGCAAAGTGAATCCATTATACATACACATATATCCACTCTTATTCAGATTCCTTTCCCACATACACCATTACAGAGTATTGAGTAGAATTCCCTGTGTTATACAGTAGGTCCTTATTGGTTATCTATTTTATATATAATAGTGTGTATATGTCAATCCCAATCTCCCAATTTATCCCCCTCCTTCCCCCTTGGTAACTATAAGTTTGTTTTCTACATCTGTAACTCTATTTCTGTTTTGTAGGTAAGTTATGAGGGTCTATTTCTTAGCTCTATATTCTGCTCCATTAATCTGTTTGTCTACTCTTTTACCAGTACCACCCTGTCCTGATACTGTAGATTTACAGTAAGTCTTGAAGCTGGGTAGCATCAGTCTTCTGACTTTGTGCTTCTCCTTCAATATTGTTTTAGTTACTCTGAGTCTTTTGCCTTTCCATATAAACTTTAGAATCAGTTGTCAATACCCACAAAATAACTTGCTGGGATTCTGATTGGGATTGCAATGAATCTATAGACAAAATTGAGAAAAATTGACAATATTGAGTCTTCCTATCCACGAACATGGAATATCTATCAATTTATTCAGTTCTTTGATTTTGCTCATCAGAGTTTCATACTTTTCCTCATATAGATTTTAAACATATTTTGCTAGGTTTACATCTAAGTATTTCAGTTGGGGGGATGCTAATGTAAATAGTATTATGTTTTTAATTTCAAATTTCACTTGTTTTTTGCTTCTCTATAGGAAATTGATGAGCTTTAACTTTGTATCTTGTAACCCTGCTATAACTGTTTATTAGTTCCAGGAGATTTTTATTTATGCTTTTGGATATTCCACATAGACAACCACGTCATCCATGAACAGAGCCAGTTTTATATTTTTCTTCCCAATTGGCATAAGTTTTATTTCCTTTTCTTCTCTTGTTGCAGTAGCTAGAACTTCTAGTATGATGTTGAAAAGGAGTGGTGAAAGGGGACATCCTTGCCTTGTACCTTATCTAAGTGGGAAATCTTCCAGTCTTTCACCATCAAGTATGATAATAGCTGTAGGATTTTTGTAGATATTCTGTATCAAGTTGAGGAAGTTCCCCTCTGTTCTTAGTTTCCTGAGAGTTTTTATCATGGAAATCATCATTTTCTGAAGCTCCTTTTGCTCACTACTGAATCTCTAGTGTCCAGCAGAGTGTGTGACACCTTACTGCATTATACCAATAGTTGACCCTTGAACAATGCAGGGGTTGGGGTGCTGACCCCCTCCTAGCATAGCTGAAAATCTGCATATAACTTTACAGTTGACTCTCTGTACACCTGGTTCCATATCCTCTGCTTCAGCTAACTGTGGATGATGTAGTACCGGAGTGCTATTTATTGAAAAAAAATCTGTGTATAAGTGGACACGCAGAGTTCAAAATCTGTGTTATTCAAGTGTCAACTGTATTTTGTTTACAATTAATTAGGGGATAGGAATGAAAGGAAATGAAACCACCTTAGATAATTACCCTCTCTGTTTCATTTGACAAAATAGTGTCTCATAATAACTACAAGAACATGGTTGTCAAGTAAGGGTTATCTGCAATTATGGAGCACTCAGCAATCTGACCTGGATACATTTACGACAAGTCATTGGTTGCTGAAATGGCCATTTACAGGGATGCTGCATGGAGGGCAGCTTGAGAAGAATCCAGAAATAAGAAGTCATGTGGCTGAAGGGAGAGTAGATAAACTTTGCCTTCTCAGGATGCAGCTTACCTCTAAGCTCCAGCACTTTCTGTGTTTGGTGATTTAGGACAAATTCTTTCACCTGTCCGAGCTTCAGTAACCTCCTTTGTGACATGGTAAGAATGGAGAAAAGCTCCCCAAGAGGCTGCTGGGAAATCAAATGAGACAGTGCAAGAGAAAGAACTTTGCAAATTGCTTGAGTGCCATAGAAATGTTGTTTAGTTTATTGTTTCTGTAAAGTATGACCTGGTAGTCCTTGAGAAAACACTGTACCACATACTGTTCTAAATAAATGTTGATAGAAAATTGGGGCTCTGAGCTGCATGTGTTGGCATGATATTTGTAGTCCTGCATTAGGTTTATGCAATTCATAAAATACTTATGATGTGCCTACTATGTGCCAGTCACTGTCTAAGCACAGTTTAAGTCACTGTTTAAGCACAGGGGATGCATCAGAAAATAAAACATACAAAAGTCCAGACCTCCTGGAGCTTACTTTCTGCACAGGCAGAGGAAAACAAACAAAGTTAAAAATCATATAGAATATTAGAAAATGGCAAGTTCAGTGGGGGAAAAATAAAGTAGGAAAGGGAGCTAGGGATGAGGAATGCAATATTTATATAACACTTCTAGTCTCTTTCGTTTACATAATATCTGTTCTTTCTTTGTTGTTCTTCATTTGTTGACAATTCTGGAAAGCCACAGGGGAAATAAAAGTTAATTGGGGAATTATTTGTGTTTGATGAGTTTTGATGCTGCTCTTTTTAAACTTCTGGACCACAGTTGTTGTTTTTCTTTTATTTAAAGTATACACCAACAAAAAATTTGGGCCGTCTTTTTCCCCCGCCACAATGTATGCTAATGTGGCAAGAAATTAGTCAACTTAAAATTTGACAAATATATAGGTTAAGGGACGAAGAAAATATACACTTTTGGGGACATGATAGAAGGCATTCATTCCTCAGACCTCATGTTCTTTTTTCAAAATGATCTCTACACGTAGGAATACAAGGAACTCTAGAAGTATAGGAAAAATGTTGCTCCCAAGGTCATGTTTATGATCCATGTAGAATGAAGACCTTTAAGTTGAATACCCAGCTTTATGATTAAGTATAAAATTTGTCTATAACTTGTCTAAATATATTAAATAAGCTGATTTATGAAAATATAAAATATAATAAGGGAGTCTAATTTGAAAACAGTGAAGTACAGCCTCATAAATAAATAAAAAGTGTTCATTCTCTAGAGGTTTTTGTTTTGGTTTCGGTTTTTTTTTCTTTTCTTTTTCCTCTCGTTTTGGTGTTTGTTTGTTTGTTTTCATTTTAATGCTTTATTCCCTTTACTTTGTAGGTTTTCCTATAAGAATTTCTACTTTCTGGTTCCCATTTCTAAGATCCACCTTTAAAAAAAAAAGCAACTCATTAACCGGTCTTCCCATGTTTGGACAATGATGTGGTGCACGTAGGTGAATTGTGGAGCATGTAGGTGAATGTTACAATTTAGAGGTAAATCTGAGAGCAATTCAACTGGCTTATCTCTTTCAACATGCTCCTACGCCCATGTGTACTCCCCTACACATGTTCTGTTTGATTTGTCTTGTTATTTTGGTTATTGACCTCAATTCCTGGGATTTCAAACTGAATGATTCTTTGCTGTTTTATTCCATTAATTATTATTTTTAATACAGGGAGGTAGCCCCCCCAATATTTTAATACTCATTTATTCATTGGTTCCACAAATATTATTGGGCATTTGCTTTGTGCTGTGTAGCATTCAAGGCATTCCTCTTATCTAAACTTTGTAATGGGAATGGAGTCCAATGGGTAGATCTGGGTAGAAGAAGACCCTTAGGTTGTTGAGGTACCCCCACCCTTGCTGCTGCAGAGTCAGAATTAACCAGAAGAGGAAAGAATTGAGGCACATGCATGTCCTAAGCCTTATCTACCTGCATCGTTCACACCTGAAATTAAGATGGAGAGGAAAGGCATCCACTACTTTAAGAATATGAACACATTAAAAGACCCTCTGAAAGGCTTTTCTGAGTTCGTGTGATTCACGTGCTGCCCGATAGCTTATTTAATTTGGGAGGAAACATCCTAAACAATACATCTCCTAAGTTAAAAAAAAAAATCATGCCTGCCCCGTCTTTAACCAACATGGAGTACCATTTTCACACTCTAAAGATATTCATGTCTTACACTGTGTCTTCTCCACTCCCCTTAGATCTTTAACAAACTGTTACTTTGTGTTTACCTGGCAACTATCCACCAGGATTAGAAAGGGTTGCTAATTACTTGTCTTAAAACATTGATAAACAGTAGCCATAGAGGGGGCAAAGCACATTTTTAAGGACGGAGGAATTCTACCCCAAATAATAAGTTACAGCTCCCAGGTTTGGGAACAGACTTCAGGGCTCTTGATACCCAAAGGTGGACTCTAAATGTCATGGACAGGGTGAATTATATGAAGAGAAAATACAAAATTAGACAGGGTGGTATATTTTTAAAAGCATGAATGTATTACTAGGTGTTCAAGTTCAAGATTCTGATAAGATCATCCCTCCTGGGGCAGTGTCTTGGTGCTGGTGAGTTGCTGGTACTCAGATGAATGTCTTTTATGTGTCCCTACTAGCGAGGATTTGTCACCCATTACTTCCTATGGTTTGTATCATCAAAACATTTTTTAAATTTTTCTAGAAATAAATCTATATTACAATGTTGAATATGCTTTTCAAAACGACTCATGCCCCAAAACCTTCCAACTGAAGTTCTGATTCACCCTCCTTTCTTCTGAATAATTAATTCAGAACCAAAGGACTCACAAAAGACATTAGAAAAATGATGTCAGGAAGATTTTTTTTTTTTTGAGAAAAAGTAGCTCATCTTGGGTCAGTGCTTTAGATAATAGAGTTTAACTGTGTCACAGATAGAGAAGAAATGTAATAGCAAAGACCCAATTAAATTAAAGTGACATTTCCCCTTTTAAGGGATTATTATAAAAAACGTTCATTTCTCCTCATTTCCATCAGACTATATTTTTGCATAGGCCCTTAGCATTTGTTTTGGAAATAGAGTTTATTTTCTTTTTCTAAGTCTGGTAACATAAAGAGAATGATTCTCCCCCTGGAGGCCTGCGCTAGACCTTTGTTTGTGGCCCAGGAGACACAGTCATTGGTGGTATCGCATCAGGTGAAAAATCAGAACTGGGGCTGCCTGGAACTAAGTGGCATTCTTCCCCTTGGCATTATTTAGAAACAGGGAAAATTAATCACCTGCTTTCTAATTGTAAAAATTTGTCTAAATTTAGCTCTCTCTAAAAGAAGAAGACTATAAAAATTGATGCAATCCTTTCAAAGTCCCTGTCCTTCAGCCAGGGACTGCACTTTATAATTTACAAATTTAAATATCTGGTATCTGGACAGGACCTCCATTTGTCCTCTCATCCAGCCCACAGAGGTTACAGCCTGGAGGCTAAAAGGGAGGGTGGAGCCAGCCCAGGAAAGCTGCAGACTGGCACTTGCCCTGTTGTGTGATGGTGCTCTTTCTGCTTGGTGCCTTGTTCCTCCTCAAACCTGTAAGGACAGGGGCTTCTCTGGCGGCGCAGTGGTTAAGAATCTGCCTGCCAATGCAGGAGACACAGGTTCGAGCCCTGGTCCAGGAAGATCACACATGCCGCGGAGCAGCTAAGCCCGTGCACCACAACTACTGAGCCTGCGCTCTAGAGCCCGCGAGCCATGACTACTGAGCCCACGAGCCACAACTACTGAAGCCCCCGCGCCTAGAGCCTGTGCTCTGCAACAAGAGAAGCCACTGCAATGAGAAGCCCGCGCATGGCAACGAAGAGGAGCCCCCACTCGCCACGACTAGAGAAAGCCCTCGCGCAGCAAGGAAGACCCAACACAGCCAAACAAAACCGCGTGAAGACAGAGCTCGTTCTTTGCTGCGGTTCGTTGGCATTGGGTGGTTGCTCGTGTTGGTGGTCTACGAGCCTAATTATTCTGCAGCGGACGGTGGGCTCATGCTCAGGCTGGCAAAGGAAATGATCTTCTGTGTTATCACTTCCTCTTCCCCTGAACATCTAAATCTCCCACCTAGGAAGCCCGAACTTCTCAAGACCTGCGGTCTTTGCCATCTTTCCCCAAATGCCCTGAATTTCCAATCTCCCCGTCCAGACTAAAGTCCTCTCTGGTCACCCACATCTTGGCTAGGTATGGAGAATAAACCTGTTTTATGTTAGACCTTAAAAATAATAAAAATATAACTTTGCACAGGTTTACACTTTTGTGAGCAATATGCAAAGATGAGTAAATTCACTCCACCCAGTCTGAGCCGGTGGGGAGAGGCTGGGCTGCAGCACCATTTCCTTTTCCTTCCTTAACGACTGTCCTGACTTCCTCCTGAGGATAGTGAAAGAAGAGTGAGTAGCACCAGATCCCCAGCTATGGGAGGGTTTAGGACCTGCCCTTCCCAGTTGCACAATTTCCCTAAGCCACATGCAGCAGGAACTTCGGTTGTAAGACAAAGAAACCTATGCATACGAATGCACACGTATCAAAAGTAACAGGTGTTAAGTGGAAAATACACTCATTTCTCCACACAGGAGCATTCTCTATGCAAGAATTCACGTATATGAGCCTCTGCTTATGTACGGAACATTGCCACTTATCCAAGGTTGGAGCCCAGTAAGCATTGTTTCTTGTTCTCCCACCATACTTTTCATTCTTAGAGGTGGCTTCATGTAGATCTCAACTGGATGTACTCCTCAGACCCTGTCTCCCTGTGTTAAAATACAGAGCTTTTATCTTTTAAAATATCACTCAGTATATTTTAAAAAACGGATCCCAAACAATGCAAATATATCTACCGGTTCCAAGTAATTTTCACAGCTTGGGGCAACTGAAGACATGGCAAGCACTTGTTTGTTAACTGCTATTAAGTTCCCAGTTCTATCAGGCATGTTAATATTCCATCAGTGTAATGATAGAATCCACGGTCACCTCAAATATGCTATTCTGTTATAAATACGTATTTTAGATATTTCCAAGGTGATTCTTAAGCTTACTTGCTCATTCATAAAAATGTTATGGCTACAGTATTAATTATAATGAAAACTCATAATTATTTATGCAATTTTTGCCTGAAACTTTTAGAATCCAGGATGTTACTAGAGTAGCTGAACCTTCCAACATCCTCTGGGAATTTCTGACCTTAAGTCCAACACTGGCATGGAACCCACCCAGAGACTACCTTCACTACCTCACCCTCTATGGTGAGGTCCAGCTTAGCTGCAAAAGGAGTCAAGATGATGAGTATAATGAACAAGCCATGAGAACAGAGCCAAATATGAAAACGTCTCTAGAGGTGGGTGGGCAAAAGAAGATGCTGGGTTCTTAAAAACTAAAGAGTATGAAGTCCAACTGGATTAATTTTCCTTTCGATGCCCAGTGCCACTGGAATTAATCTGCACTGGCTTCAGTGAAAGACAACATCATAACCAGTGCTTCTCAAACTTTACTGTGTATATGATTCACCTGGGGATTGTATTAAAAAGAAGATGGAGGGCTTGCTTATTTCTAAAATCTTCCAGGTGATGTTGTCTATAGACCACAATTTGATCATCAAGGACTAACCAGCATCTTCCCACAAACCACAGTAAATCCCACCTTCAATCTCAGACAAAACTTTGCATGGCATTCTCCAACTCCATTGAAAAATTAAGTGTGAATCGCTTCTTTTCACTTTTGCCTAAACAGTGGTGTCAGAAAAAAATAGGTTTTAAAGAAGTAAACAATTGTGGAGTGAAATGAAATGTCTCTCTTCAGCAAGATGTAAAGCCGATCTCTGGCTACATCCATGCTAATAAGAGCAAGTTGGAAAACTGAGATTCCTGATTCTCATTCCAAGGTGTTTATCCTTGAGAATGAAAAGTCAATGCCAATAACTATGGTTAGCTTGGCTGTAATGACGCAGAGGGGCAGCCACCCAGGCTGCAGAAGGAGCGTGAACACTGCAGGCAGTGGATGTTGGCCAACCAGGGCTGCACAGCTTACCAGTACCCATCTGATGCGTGCCCTGAGAGCAAGTGGGGAAGCACTTCCATGCTCAGAGAATAAATGGGGGGCTGAGAACCGGCTTAAATGCTTTATTATTGCCTCAGAAATTACATTCCATAAATGAAATGGTCCAAACGCTGCCTTGAGTTACTCCCCTGCAAAGCCAAGAGAGCTTAGTGCAGGGATCCAAAAGAGAATTGATGGAACCAATATTTTTAATTTTCAAAAGATGCCTTTATAGTTGGCCCTAGACCTTTTAAGCATATTTATAGGCTCACCTGCCTGATTTTGTCTGTCTCTGTGTGTGTTTTTAGGTGCCTGACAATCCAGTACCTGAAGTTAGTGCTTCCTCATTTTCCACACGGTTTTCAAAGACCTGTTAAGTGCAAACTAAATGCAGTTAGACAGAAACAAAGATATGACTGCCCCTTACTTCTAGTAAGTGGAAGTCATCCTGCTGTGGTGGACCTACCTTTATTCTTACCTTGAAGCCATGATTCTTTTCAATGAAAACAATCTGAGATTTATTAGGGGGTTTCTTTTTGCCTTTGGCAGCAAGCATAGAAGCAGCTAGCTCAGCAAGGTGAGCTACATGCAACTTGGAATTTCCTTACAACTCAGCTCAAATCACACAATCCGACTGAGAGACACCAGTTTAATTCCAGAAGGCTCTTTCACCCCAGAGTTAATGTTATAGAAATTTGTTCCCAAACAGCTCTACTGGCTTTTAAACATAAGAAAATAACTTCCTTTCCAGCAAATATAATGTCTTTGGATTTAGACAAGGGTGAGAATGAGAGGAACAGAACTTGATTTTAGACAGAAAAGTTATTACACGAATATGTATAAAGTAGATAACTAATAACCTGCTGTATAAAAAAATAAAATAAAATACAAAAATTCAAAAAAAAGAGAAAAGTTATTTAAAACCTGGATCTAAAAATACATATATTAGCCATTGCTAAAGAGAGCAACTTGGAATGAGAGCATGGAAAATGTGTTTCCAAGTCAAATAAAAATAGCTAAAAAATATCCTAAAGTCCATGGGTGTAATTAGTCCCATGGTTCCCTGAAATCTAAACCAAGGAAACAAGGAACTCTAAAAATGAGCCCTTTTCAAAAGTATGGCCCCTGGGAGTCTAGGCTCATCTCAAATTTGTACTTATGGAAGCTGAACAGGCTGGAATATTCATGTCCTGACTGTAAGAGAAGCCATAGAATCAGATCTACCCAAAGGATTTCTTTTTTGAAATCAACGCAACCTATTTACACAGTCTGCAATGTATGGTCCCTCTACTCTTAGAATCACCTTTGTAATAAGCCAAGGTGAATTACAGGTGAATCAGCTTATTCATCCTTCTTCCTTCCTTCCTTCCTTCCACCATTTATTCATTCAAGAAACAGTTATGCAGTACCAATCATGTGGCAAGTACTGTGCTAAGCATTAGGGATAAAAGCAGACTAAGACACACTTCTATTCTGCCTTCCCTGTTACTTCCAGACAGATTTCATCACTCCCTCTTTTTGCACTGCTGATGCTAATCCATATGCTTAAAAACTCAACTGGGTGAAAAATAGGGTTAAAATCCTCTTGTGAAAACTTAACTAATTTTCTTATGAGAATGAGAAGGTCGGTCCATCTCCAGTCTATTTTTTTTTTCTTTTATGACTGTGGGTCCAGGAGGAGGAAATTCTGCCTGTTTCACTAATCAAGTTTCTCCAGCTTCGAGACATATTAGGCACAAATATTGAATGAATGAAAGAAGGAGGGAATGCCTTTGATTCCTGAGCACACTGTATAGTCTGGCACAGAGTATTTGTCCTCCAGAAATATTTACTATGTGAAACTGAATTCACGGAGTCAACATCCAGCAAATGAAGCAGACATAGAAATTAATCATTAGAGTTTGGTTAAGTCTCTTCTACATAGAAGTATGTCAAGGGGTAGTCATAGCATACGGGAGAAATTTATAGGTACAATTTACCTGAAATCTAGCATATTGGCAAGTTTTGCAGGCATTAGGAAACTTCATGGTAAGGTGGACATGGTCAAGTCATTGGCCACTTTGTTGTCAGTCCTTTGTTAAAGGACACCAGACCTCTGGGGTTGGGGGTAATACTTCATGGTTTGCTTCTGCCAGGAGTACACACTATCCTTTGTCCTGATCATTCAGAGAATATTCAGGTAGTCATAGATAGTTCTAGTTTTATTAAAGGTTTTATTTTCTCTGAATATCATCATTTTCTTTCTTGCTTTATATTTACTGTTTAATCAAAATTATCTGTGCTCATGGGATTAAAATAAAATTTTTTTCTACAAGGCTCTTTTCACCTGCCTCCCGACTACTTTAACTTTTAACTACTTCTATTTGATTATTTCTTTTGATTATACTTATATTTATCTAAATAATGTGCTCATACTGTTTCTGTTACTTTTTTTTGGTTCTCTGCGGAAGACTAGAATTTAGATTTTTCAGCCCCCATCCTCAGAGTGCACACACACGTGTGCACACACACACACATTCCCCTCCCAATATTCTTCTTATACAGTTAGATTGCAATGTTGATTTGGATCTGTATATTGTCTTTTATGTTACTGTAATGTTGGAGAACACTATTCACATCTAAGTCGTGATAAACTGTTACATTTCCTTTCTTTTATTCATTTTTATGTCTGCAGAGTTAGTAACTGTTCTGATTGATTGATTGATTGGGGGGGGGTTGCTTAATTTTCTAGGTACCTATTACTAATTAATCCCCAGACTCTTTACCATAAATGTAAATCTCCTCTTAGCCACACACATTTGGTAAGTCATTGGTTCTTCTTTTCTGAGACATCGCTCCAGAGCCTTCTGACTTCCTGCTCCAATTCAGAGTTAATGTTCTCTTTATTTGCTGTTGAGATGTCTTCCTGGGATCTCTCTTCACCATCATCTTGGCTATTTCTTTGGCTACTCTTTGTGTTTGATTATTTGTTTCCTGGATCCAATGCCTTTTTATTGACATACTCCTTTGTTTTAGAAGATTCTTTCTTCCAGTAGCTTCCTGAGAAAAGGTACAAGGGAGGAAACTTTTTGGACCCTGAATGTCTGACAGTGTCTTTATTTTATCCTCTCAATTGATGGTGGGCTGGGTATAGAATACTAGATTGGAAATCATGCCCCTCAAAATTTTGAAGGCTTGTGTTGATCGTTTATCTCTACTTTCCCGTATGGTATTGAGAAGTTCAATGCTATTCTGAATCTTGATCATTTGTTTTTACTTTCTGAAAGCTTTATGAAAATGTTTCTTTGCATCTAATGTTCTGAAATTTAGTGATGACGTGCATGCACTTGGGCCTTTTCTATTCATTTTGCTCACACTTGGTAATCCCTTTAATGTGGAAACTCACATACTTACGTTCTGGAAATTTTATTTGTAACCTTTCTTAGATCATTTTCTCCTCTCTGTTTTCACTTTCTTTCTTTATGAAACTCTTGTCATTTGGTTTTGAGCCTCTTGGATTAATTATCTATTTTAAAATATTTTTCTCTCATTGTTCACTTATTTGTCTTTTCTCCTTTCTAGAGGGTTTCCCAAACTTTATCTTTCAACTTCTCTGTTGAGATTTTCCTGCTTTCCTATCATACTTGAAAAAAATTTTAAGATTCCTTTCTTAAATGTTCCAGAATGTTTCTTTATAAAGGCTTCCTTTTCTTGTTTCATGAATGTAATAATTCACCTCAATCTTTTTGAAGTGTTCTTCTTTCTACATTGTCTTTTTTTATTCCAAATTCCTTTTTTACTCTTTCTTCTTTTTTTCACTTCTGACTTTCAAGTTGACATATTTCCTATTGCCACTGTTCATCTTTCACTCTCTGCTCACATATGAGTGGGTCGATAAAGTGCCATTGACAGCTCTTTGCAGGGAGGTCTTGCTGTCAGGTGAAACTCATTATAGAGCAATCTTGTTGGTCATTTTATGAGGGCACTGATGGCCGTAAGAATTTCCAGGTCCCTCTTATCTCTTACCAACTAGTCAGATTCTCCAAGGGAAATAAAATTGCAATATACTGTCTATAATGTATTATACTGACTGCCTGAATATAGGCATCAAATCGTGAAGAGGATGAAGGTAGAGGTTATTTCATGACTATGTGTGTAAAATTCCACTTGTTTTCTCTATTTTGAGCATTCTTAGTGGTCCTGTAGCCAGCTTGCCCCAATTCACAAAAAGTTGATTATATGCATCTCTTCCCAATACCACAACCAGAGACGTTCTGTTGTTAGCTTGAAATTAGCTTTGGTGGGAGTATTTCTGCCTCTGAAGTTGGCAAAGACTACAAATCGTCTCCCCCTCTATGCCCCCGAACCCTGAGTGGATTGTTAACATAACCAGTGCTCCATGGAGCACACTGAGCCTGCCCCCAGCTGTGTCTTGTCTTTCCCCATGCCAGAACTCCTCTGGTTTACCCCTCTAAAAATACACTCTAAGTCTCCTGCCAGGGTTGGGGGAAGGAAACATATTCATGAGGTTGTGCAGAGCAGGAGAGAGAGCGGGAATCTGGTATCTAATTGCCTCTCAGATTTTCAAACCACTCTCCTGTTTTCCACCCTCTCTTCACCCGCTCTTTGAAAAGCACCCGGCACGCCCAGGCCTGAGTTTCTGAAGCACCGTCAGGTTACTTCTTGTCTTTACCTGCTGCTGGCTGAGGTTTCGGCTTTCTGGGATCGGCCCAGTCAGTGGCCACTCATCCATCTGTTTTCCAGTGTGCAAAATTAGGTTCTTGTTTTCTCCTCTTTGTTTAGGGTTTATACCATTTTTTATTTTTCTTTTTTAACCTTTTATAGTCCATTTAGTGGTTTGAGGGAGGAGCAAAGTAAACGCAAACTCAATCTGCCTTTTTTTAATTTCAAAGTCAAACTGAAGAGTTTATGGTGTTTTAGGGGCAGGCCAAGAGTCAGAGTGGTCCTGAAACACTCCTCCTACCCTGGGCCCACCCAGAAGTACCTCTCAGGACCACGGGCAGCCCCAGAGCCAAGGTGGCCTTTCTTGGGCTCCAGTGAATAATACGCAGGTCAGAATTGTTTGGGGCAGAGTAGAACTGCATTAAGTGAGGATGGAGTGACCCTGTATTTGTTAAGTATTTGCTTGATGCTCTTCAGGGCTTTGCCAACGGTTACAAACGTGGTAACCCTGACTTTCTGAAAATTCCCTCCTATTGGTCTTTGTAAAACACATACATATTTTCTCTTGGAAAAGTTTCCAAGTACCAGGGCAACCTGAAGAGATCCTGTGGATTTGAGCCATTACCTGTCGGTCTACAAATTGGTTAGGATTTATCTGGCAATTGAGTAATAACTAATCTTGCTCCTGTTTCGTGCACACCATTCATCTTGTTAAATTCAGTTTTTCAGCTCCAAGAGGTAAGGAGGCATCTCAACACGAATAACTCCAGAGAACAAATGGCATTTCTGGGCAGATTACTTAACAAAAACGTGTCCTGGACAAGGATAAAGCCTTGCTGATTCCTTTCATTCTGTTCCTGTTGGACCTAGCAGTGGTGAGTGTTGGATGGCTGATTATTGTGGATTGAAACACTTTCCCACTCTTGGTTACAAGCTTGGCAACAATTTCTGAGACAAACACTGCTGTGACAACAGGCAACCATGCACACTCGGAAACACGCTCCAAAGTGTTGGCCCAGACTCCTGAGAGACCTTGTGTCTGGTGACTGGTGTGCAACATGGTGGGAGCACCTCAGGCCAGTTATTTCCACGCACTTCCTGATTGCACATCTGAGAGAACAACTTCCCTGCTGAGACGAGAGAGAAAGGGATCCATCCCCTCAAGATTTATCTTTCAGGGACTCCCCTGGTTGTCCAGTGGTTAAGACCTCGCACTCCCAATGCAGGGGGCTTGGCTTCGATCCCTGCTAAGAGACCTAGATCCTGCAATGCCACGGCAAAAGATCCCACATGCTGCAACTAAGACCTGGCACAGCGAAATAAATAACTAAATATCTTACAAGAAGATTTACCTGTCAAGTGTGGGAACAGAGCTGATAAATGATTTGCATACGCATGTGGAGGTAGAAATGTGTGGATTCTAACCTCTGCTCCCAGTCTCTAGCCATTTGTATTTGGGCAACTGTCCTTTCCTAAACTTCATCTTCTGGAAACTGAAGTCATAATTAGAACTACCTGGGGAAGTTACTGGGAGGGGCAGGTGAAAAGCCGTGGCCTGCAGGCTGGCTCATGAGCTCCCTAAGTGTTTGCTGCTGTGGGGTTGTTCCTGTGGGTGGCCTGTCTGCCCCCAGCAGCTGAGAGTCCTTCGAGGCGACTGCTTTTGAAGGTATGGATCAAGGGGCAGGTTCTGGTCTCTGCGCAAGAGCCAGGCTGCTCCCGGAGAAAGCAGAGAATGACTGAGTTGAAACTGAGGAAGACACAGAGTTGACATTAAATATTTACTGAGCGTCCAGAGCGCACCCCAAAGCAGACACATTTATCTCCAGGAACGTTTCACTTAAGACAAGACATTAAACATCCATCTGAAGCCTGAACATGTCCTCATTTAAGCGCTAATGAGAGGGTACCATAGGAAGCAGAATATTACACTCTCTCCTGCCCGCCAGGGATGCATCTTGCCCCATTACTTTCTCTGCCCTCTGGTTTACACCCACACAGTTCAGAGCCCACGCCCTGCATCTCCAGGATAAAGCAGCTCAGCCACAGTGTGTCTTGGCTTGAGCACAGACAGGTTTCGTCAACTCCCTATACACAGCAAACAGATTTTGTGGAAAGTTCCCAAGTCGGAAGCTGGGTTTGAGTCTTTGCTCATCTCTAGGCATTTTTCGTTTGTTTTGAATCATGAAGCCTCCTGTGTGTGTGCACAAGTGTGTGTACAAGTGTGTGTGTGCTGGTGCACATGAGTGCATGTATATTTCTACTAAGAATGGACCTAATTAGTTCACTTTTACCTTTAATAATAGTGATTATCACTACAGGAAATCACTTTGGATTCAATCACATCCTATGGAAGACACTCACTAACTCTGAACATATCAGGTATAAGGCATGTACATTAGCATAAAAATCTTGAAAATTTCCATGGAAGACAGTAGGTAATACAGTCATATTGATCTATATCTTATATGATGCTGCATCTTTGTAGGATCATAGAGTTTTCTTTTTCTTTTGAAAATGGACTTTATTTTAGAGCTGTTTTAAGTTCACAGCAATACTGAATCAAAGATGCAGAGATTTTCCATAGACCCCCTGCCCCACACATGTACAGCCTCCCCGATTAGCAACATCTCCACCAGAGTGGACATTTGTTACAACTGATGAACCTACCCCGACACATCATCATCACCCAAACTCCATAGTTCATCTTAGGGCTCACTCTTGCTGTTTGTTGTACAGTCTATACGTTTTGACAGATGTATAATGGCTTGTGTCCAGGGTTTATTTTAACAGTCCTTTGGGCTTTACCAGATTGAAAGAATAGGACATGAATGCAGAGATTTTCCTTCCCAGGTTCCACAGACAGAATTGTCTCAGCTAAGAACATTTTCTAATGATACAGCAAGGCTCCAACTTAAAAAATTTGTTGTTTTCTTCACAGAATTCTCAAATGAACATTGTCAATAAATGACTATGTTTTCGGGGACAGAGCCTGCATGGTTATTCTTTTCCCTGTAACTAGGGCGGCTCAGCATCTCTGCTTCTCGACCATTTACCCTCAACCATGCTGACTCCTATTCTGTCCAAGGTCAAGCTCACACAGCGGCAGTTTAGGCCGACTGGAGCCTTGACCCACGCCTGACTTGCAGTCATTTCTCTCCCTTTTCTAGTTCCCTCCTGTAGCTGCTCAGAGCCAGGGTGTCTTCAGTGTTCCCTTCCCCCACCCCCCTGCTCCCCGCACGGTGCAGCTTTGTGTCACTGCCTCTGAATTCTGCCGTCTGCCCAGTCACCTCCTTCCTCACTCACTCTCATGAGTCTACAAAGATGTCTTCAAACTATGATTTTTTCGTTTTTCTCATCAAAACCGTGCCCTGGACATCAGATGAAACAATCTCTGCTATCCTTCCTTGGGTACCCAAATGGATGCTGATTTTAATGCTGTTTCTTTTCTCTCTAGATCTTGAGGGCAGACAAAGCTCTAGTTTTCATTGGCTCCGTTATATTTTTACAGTACCAAGCAGCTCCTGAACTATAACCAATGTGAGAAATGGCCTATTTCATTTTCAAGCTAAAAAGTCAGGTACATATGAGCCTTTCTTTATTTAGTTAGTGGGGGGAAAATCATTCTAGATTGTCCATGTGGGACCATTCCTAGCTGCTGGTGGGCTATTGCTTTGTACTCAGCCAAAGTTACAGTACTGGGCAGGGAGGCATGGTTATGGAAACAGAGCTGGGGACAACTGCCAACATGAACATGTATTATATAAACACAGCTCAAATTACTTTCATACAGTCTGGATTTAGAAATCTCACCAATCCACAGGTGAGAAATATTCCTGCAGGGATCAAAGTCTGGAATACTAAAAAGGGAATGGACAGTGCCGTCAGCACTAGGAGTACATTAGGCATTTCTCATGCTTCATGCAACTTGCCTACTTTGCAAGCAACCAAAGAAGCAGGAGAGCCAACCATAGTAGTTCATGTAACTTTTCAAATTTCCAGATGTTGTTCTTGTCTCTGCTCCTGTTTGGACAACTGCCATTGTGTTCCGTTTCCAATAGAATCTAGTGTCCAACACTCTCCTCCAGATGCTGCTGCTTTCTATCTCCTTTTTACCAAATTATCCAAAACAAGTAGGGGTCTACTGTGGTGCACAGAACAGCAGGAATCCCCCTCTGTCCTGCTGCAGACCCAAGAGTGACCTTTCCACTGAGAGGTGGTCAGTGTGTCTTTCTGATCCAAACCAGAAGTGGCCTCGAAGGCTTCATTTTGGTCTCATGCACTTCATCCCCAGAAGTCAGTAACCCCTCTGATTGTTGGGGACTGGCCAAGGTGCCCTGGGAACAACATATATCCTAGGCATCCCTGGCAACTATTCCTGGCTTTGGGTAGGATGGGAGATTAGCCATGCATGCTAATGAAAATGCTAGAATATGGCTTGGGATTCTGAACAGGGAAAAGGCTTTCTGTAAAGTCGGAGTTTCAGGCAATTTCCTGCTCCAGTCACTCTCTAAACATAAAGGGTACTCCTTCTATAGGACCCTCCCTCTAGGTCTTTCATTACCCACTGGCCATTCTTAAGTCCCCCCCCCACTCCGATTAAGTGAGATCTCTAGCCAACAGCACTCTTCCATTAAGAAGTCATATTTTTAAACTGCAAACCTCATTTCATTCTGAATGAAGTGTTAATTTTATACAGGGTGTTGGGTGGAATACGAGAAGTGTGTGACATTTTGTCCATGATAGACTGGATCTGTTGTTAGAAAACTCTTTTCTTTTGAAATGAGAACACCTTCTTCAAATAAAATCTTAGGTAGAAGCCAGCTATATACATCAGATAAAAGTGCACCTGCGGTCTTCCCTGGTGGCACAGTGGTTGAGAGTCTGCCTGCCGATGCAGGGCACACAGGTTCGTGCCCCGGTCTGGAAAGATCCCACATGCCGCGGAGCGGCTGGGCCCGTGAGCCATGGCCGCTGAGCCTGCGCATCCGGAGCCTGTGCTCCACAACGGGAGAGGCCACAACAGTGAGAGGCCCGCGTACCGCAAAAAAAAAAAAAAAGAGAGAGAGGAGTGTCGTGGTGTTAAATGCATAATCTCTGGTGTATCACAACGATAGTCCTGTAGGCAGAAGAGAAGGCTGTGTCAGGACTCTACAGCTGCGGGGCCCTAGTTCAGGTTCCTCCTTCATTAAAAGATGCAGTCCTAGGGGACACTGGTCTTTCCCAGCGGTTGGTGCTAAAGTCATGCTGCTTAGAGCTCGCTTGGAGCACACTCTCCCTTTCCCCATTCTGCATCACTCCATAGTAATATCACTTAAACCAACTCTCTTCCTCCACAGCCATCCTTTAGCAGCCCCCAGATAAGTCAGAGTAAAACCACTATACTTTACAAATTATAGTAAAGAATCACAGCAAAAATACAGGGGCGAGGGTTTACTTAGTATCAACTGTCATAAGCATGAATCCTAGGAAACAGCTACATTGTAAAATTACAAGGCAATCTCTAGGGTAAAGCCACATCTTAGCTATCCATAAAACATTACCTGGGAGTTGAAGAAAAGCAAGTACGCTTTATTTGAGTAGAAATGTTATGCCTTTACACTGCTTAGTCAGATAGCTCTGGGGACCAGAAAACCAGAAGCCAATATGCCTGCTATCCCCAACCTGCTGAAGAGTCATGTGTAGTTTTGCATCTTAGACTTCCTTCCTGGGTAGCAAAGGGCCACTGAGGAATTTGTGAGGTGGAAGGAAGGTTCTTCAACAAATTCTATTGTGTTACCTTCAGGCTGTGACTCAAATCAGCTAAAGTCTGTGTGGTATGATGAGACACAAATTGGTCTAACATTGGGAGTGTTTACATGTAAATGGATGCTTCTATGAGGTGATAAAGGACACACATTAGGAAAGCTTCTCACGTGTCTCCCTCAATGTCTACTATGTTGACACAATTTTACAACTAGAGGATTATTCCTTTGAGAACAAAGGTTTTGTTTTGTTTTGTTTTGTTGTTTTTTTAGTTTTCAGAAGAACCAATAAAAAAACAACATACCTGGGAGGAAAAACACTAACTTTTAAGCCCTTGTTGACTAACGCTATATTGCAAAGCTAATTGGCAGCATGAATCTGGACCAGGTAGCTACCTGGGAATTGGGACATGAAGAGTCCTTGGCCCTGAGCAGAGGTGGTTGGTGCTTCTTGGGAAACCAGAAGGACCAAAGACAAGATTGACTACCTTCTCAGTTTTCCTGAGGTAGCTCTGATTTTTCTCAAGGCAAACTAGAAAATTTTCTGTGATACAGAAACAAAGCTAAGTTTTCCAAAGCTGTGTGTTAGTCCTATTCCTTGGGCCACTAGATATATCCCAGATTTCCCTTTAGGGTAAGTCAATTCTCCAGGGAGTGTGCCTTCAAGTTGTTGGTTTTAAGATGGAAGACAGGAAGCTGATGTGGGGTTTGGCTGGGAGGAGAAGCTCAGAGGGAAGCTATGGGCGGGCACGACCCACACTGAGCCAGCCATTGACTATTTCAAGTCCATGGGGTGTGTAGGGAGGTGTGTCTGGCTTGGTCATCTCTAGGTCCTGAGGAACTGTGAGACCTGAGAACAGCTGAGTTTTCATAGCAGTTCCAAACACTTTCAAAGACGTAACCGTGGTGGGAATTGTTTTTAAGGGGCTAGAGACAAAGCCCTTGCATTCAGCATTTGATGATTCTATATACAGTTAAAAATCAGAGATGAATATATTATTTCAATAAGACAAGCCAAGTTCCATTCTTGGTCGGAAATCAAGGACTACTAATTAATGAATTAAAAATGCACAATTATTAATACCTTACCTTTACTAAACTTTTCTATCAAATCAACCACTTTCTACTCTTTTGTTTACAATTAATAATAAATAGTAAAGTAATAATATGCATTAGTTCTCATTAAATGAGAAAGATAACATCCCTTGGGCTTTTACGTCTCTTGTTCTGCTTCCTCTTTTCCCCTTTGTCAATGTTCTGTCTAGAATTTACTTAATTTTTTCTTTGTTTTGTAAATTAATTTCTCTGGCTCAGTTCCTTAGGTGAAAAACACTGGCAGCGCCTTATTTTAGGGAACCGGATATTCTGAGATATAAAAGCCCCACGAAAAGGCGACCAAGCGCTGGCTGCCTCTGTTGGAGTGGAGGCCCCGTGGTTCTTCAGTCACAGATCCTCAGCCTCTGCACAAGGCTGCTTTCCATCTGCCTCAGAACAAAAAAAAAAAAACAGCCCCAGGTGATGTAGTAGCTAAGGACTCCAGTTTTGCACCGGAGTGCCTCATGTCCCGGGGAACCTGAGTCATTCTGTACTTAGCATAATCATTGCTTTCCCTGTGCTCCATCCCCACCCCCATCAAAGCTTTGAGGACTTTGAAGTACATTAAATGATCTATAGAATGTAAGGAGGAGTGACACTGTGTGTGTAAATTGCAGTGGGCACAGAAGCTTCAAATGAATTGTAAGCATAATGTATTTACATTTTAAGACAGGAGAAAAAGATACAAGAATACGTGTGTTACTTTTAAATGAAGGATATCAGCATAGAAGGTAATTGAAAGAATACTAATATGTATGACTGCCTCTAAGTAAACACTATTTCCTCAAAGGAACGGACACAGTTGGGTTTGAGGGCATTTTTCTACTCATATGAAGATGGTTTTGCATTTCAGATTTTTAAAAATCACTGAACATACATCATGTCATCAGACCCATTCCATTAAATGTCATCTTAGGAGCAAGCTCATGAGAGTATGCAGCCATGAGACTGCAGCTGGAAATTGAATCTAAATGTCAGATGTAGGACAGGTATAAAGGACAATTTTGATCATCACTTGGGGTCAAAATGATTACCTTTGGGTTCTTTCCCTATAATAGTCCTTTTTCAGAGAGATTATGGTTTATCTGTTTGCTCTAAATAAAGCATATTATTTTTCATAAGAGAAAAAGACTGAGTTTGTATGATCTAAAGATGGTAAAGTATAGCCAGTATATCAGAAGTAAATATATTCTCTTTATAGGAGACAAGGCAAAAGCCTTTCCAGACATTATTTTTATAAGAATCTGCCAAAGAGAGAAAAAGAATGAGATGGACACAGGGAGTGTTTCTCAGAAGCTAAACCAAAAAGAAAAATCTTAAGAGAGATAAACATTATGTCATGTTTCTGAAACTTCCTGATCATCCTTAAAGTAGACCATCTGTCCTTGATGACAGAACTCACTGGATGAGACCTTGAGGAATGTAACTCATTATAAAATTTCTGAAACAATGAATTTGTTTCCCTGTATTCCAACTTTGTAGCAAATCTGTTACCCAGATGTAAATTTAGAAACATCAGAGCTCTTGGCTCCCTGAAGGAAGAATTTCAATTGAGGAAAGGCATTATAGACTCTAACAAAAGAAGAATCCTCAAAACCTAAATTACCCCAAACAAACCAGGGGTGGACATAAATGAAGTGGATGAAGAATTTGGCCATAGGGGAAGGTGAGCTGCTCTTACCACTGGGAGGAAAATACTGTGACAGCTAACAGAAATGAAACTCACCAATTGACCCAAATGCTAGGCAGATGGTGTGGCTTTGACAAGCGATTCACCTTTTGCAAGCATCTTCCTAAGTGTCACTTAGTACATGAAAAATTTCAAATTTGACATTCACCAAAGGTGTACGTGTATGCGTTTGTGTGTGAATCTGTAGGTTTATCACCAACTCTCGACAAAGAGGCAGATGGTACCAGTTTAAAAAAAAAAAAGTTGTCAAACAGAGACCTGCAGTATAAATCATGATAAAATCCTTAAGCAGAGTAAAAACAGGATGAGTTGGAAAAATTCAACAAGAAAAGCTTCAGAAAGGACAGGTGAAATTGTGGAAGGCATCAGGAAGTGGCACCAACTTGGAAAAATTAAGCAGGAAAAGTGCTAAACAACAGATTTCTCTTCTACCATAAGAAGAGCAAGAGAATGGGTCCAGTCTCTACGTAAGAAAATTGATGAATGTAACACCTCTTGTGAAGACAGGAGAGGTAAGAGGGGAAGAGGAGGAGACAACAGAGGGCAGAACAGGAAACAGCATCCTCCCTCCGAGCTGTAGAGGCTGCTACTCCTTGCTCTGAAGGGGCTGACCATTGGCATTGTCCCATATCTGCCCTGTGGAGGGCCATGCAGCCCTCTGGCTGTGGGTGTCCTCAGGGACTCAGACAAGGTTCCCTCTATGTGCTTCGTAAGCTGGACCACACCACACAAGAAGGCTCTTTCCTCTCTACTCCAATAGCCGCCTGAGGGCACTTGAGCACAGTGGTTTGGGACTCAAAAAGACTCACCAAAATGAATCTGACATATTCACACTATGCCTGCCTAATAGCCATTGTACATGTGGCAATTATCCCATAAATAGGTCTTATAAATCACTACGTTGCTTTTACACTGCCAAACCAAGGTGGTAATTTTCCATTTCATTAGATTTATCATAGTCACGATAGTATAGTGAAACCATACACCCATCACCAAGACTGAACAATTATTAACATTCTGCCACATGTACTTTATTATTTTCTGATGTCCTATTTAAAGTAAATTTCAGGCATGGTAACAACATGTTACTCCTGAAGACGTCCGCAGCATCTCTAAAAACTGAAGACGTTTTCCTATATAATCATCATCCCTTTGCTACACCTACCAAAATTAACAATAATACCTGCATGTTATGCAGTCCTTGTTCCTTATTCAAATTTCCCTCATTGTCTCCCAAATGTGTTTTATGACTCATTTATTCAAAGCCGCATCCAATCAAGGTCCACAAATTGTGTTTGGTTGTTCCATTTCTTAATTCTCTGAATCTTGCAGAGCTCCACCACACCTCCTACCCATACATTTTTATTTCCATGTTATTGACCAGCAGAGGTAACTGGCAGGGGTCCCATGGAATGCTCTGCCTTCTGGATTTGTCTCATTACTTGCTCCTTGAGTCATTTACCCTGGTTTCTAACCCCTATGTTTTCTGTAAGGTGGAAGTTAGATAAAACCCAGTTCAAACATTTCTGGCAAAAATGACTTCATTGATGATGCTGCCTGCTTCAGAGCATAGTGCAGCAGGATCCACATGTTGTCCCACTTTTTGTGATGTGAAGATGGCTCACCAGGTTAAGGTATGGTAATCTGAGCTCTGGCAAAAGCCCACTCTTTAACAGCCAAAACTGCTGGATAAATTGCCCCCAGCAGGCTTTTCTGTGCTTGCACCACACCTAAGCCTAGGCTGAAGTCTCCCTCAGCAAGTCCTTTCCAAGCCTCACTGTCCTTCCCTTTCTTGGACCTGACCCATTGGGCTAGATCCTGAGACTTATTCTCTGTGTCCTGTGCTTGCTGTGTGATTGGCAAGAATAAGTGATAGATACAAGCATTCATAGATTTAAAGCACCTCATCTGCCAAGACAGTTATATTTAAGAATAAACTAACTAATCTTTGGTTGGATGGGAGGAGGGAGGACAGGAAGCAGGAAAGAGAACACAAAGGAGTGGAAATTTTATGGGAAGTGAAGAGATGAAGAGACAAAATAAAAATAGGAATTGGGGGGAGACTTCTTCTTTAAACTCATAGAGTGATATAGCCTGGTCCCTGAGCATTTAGACCTAGATCAGGAGACTGGGATTCACACTCCAGCTCTCCTACTGTCTGACTCTGTGCTCTTGGGTACCTAGTTTAACATCACTGGGCCCTGTTTCCTCAACAATAACTACCGGTAATAAGGGCACTTCCCTGGTAGGGTTTCTGGGCAAATCAATGTGTACCAAGCACACAGTACCAGGCACACAGTAAGAGGAGATCAATGTGTAGAGGTAGCTACTATTACTAAATCCTGTAATGAGTTTAGCAACCATTTGCTTGTCCTTTATTTTTTCATTAAACTCTCACAGGAGAAGGGTGAGGGAAAGCCATCAGAAGCTGTAGTTGTATGAGAGTCAGGAACATTGGTTGAAAATTCCTCAAGCCCAACCTGACCCAAGGATGGGTTAGGGATGGGGGTAGAAATGGAAACTCTCTTTCCCCTCAGTGCCACGGGGCGGGGGTCTTCTCAGATGCAGAAGTTTCTCCTACTCTTCTCTACCACGTGGCCACAGAGTTGAAGAGATTTAAGGGGCCAGAAGCTCATTCTGCACCTCCAAGTTCCTTAGGGGACATGATCTGAATTCAGCAGGTATAAGGGCGATATGGTTTAATGGGTAGTTTATGGTGCAAACTGACATCAACCGACCTAAGGATCAGCCAACATAGGGGCAGGAAAACAGAACATCACCAAATGCCAGGGAGATGCATCAGTGCATCCAGAGTGGGGTGCTCAGTGGACCAGGCTCAAGGCAGAAGGCTTTCCCATCCTCCGAAGCGTGCACTTTCTCATCTGCAACCACTGGCTCAGTGGGCGCCTCTCAGAGAAGAAATCTCGTGCTCATTCGAGACTTTCATAATGCGGGGCTTCATTACAATAATCAAGGCACTCTGCATTCCGTAAAAGGGAAAAGCGACGAATTCTTCCACTTGCAGATTTACCCTGACAGGAATTAATGTGGAAGTTTCCCATTTTACTGAGCCACCCACAAAAGGGAGCGGAGAAAGCCTGAATTCCTCTAAAAGCTCATGTGCAAGCAAAACTACCCAGATAAACACACCTCAGCTGGAAGATCAATTCCCCCAAGTTCCATTTTTAACTTTTAGCGCAGGGACAACTTGTCAGGACCCTGATCCCCTTGGGTTGGGGCAGGTTCTACAGGGTTTAGGCATCAGCTCCCAGAGGAAGGAGTTGCTCACTCAGCCTGCACTTACTGGGCGCCGACTCCACCGCAACCTTTGTGCCCATCCTACACAAGGGACTCCAGGAGCTCTGCAAGGCAGAGGCATCGTGAGATATTGCCCCCCGCTCCCCAACAAGTGGGGAGAAGGACCGAGCTCAGAGGAGAGAGAGGAGGATGCTGCAAGCGATGAACTCGTCCCCGCCTTCCCCTCCGCACCTACAGCAGAAGGGGAAGGACCCACCTGTCATCTCTCTAGCAACTCATCACACCAGTGTGACCAGAGGTCACGTGGAGCAATGGACAGCATCCCACAGCTGGGAGCCCTGCGCTCCCCTCCTCATGAACGCAAGAGGGTGTGCACTGTGCACTGAAAAGGCTGTTCCCACTGAAGTCATTGCCAGGGAACGCTTGTCAAGTTTTAAAAACAATTACTATGTATTCTTGTCTCTTTTAGGGTTTGGGTCATGTTCTAGAGCCTTCTGGAAGCCTTAAGAGGTCCTACAGGGCATAAGAGTATGCTCGTTTGGCTTTCTGTCATCTCTCCATCACCTAGGCATAGTACTGGGCTCATGGAAGGTGCTCAAGTATTTCTTGCTGGATTGAACAGAAATAGTCATTAATAAGCAGTTAAAGATTCTATAATACCTTCTGTTCATTGACTACTTATCGTGTACCAGCACATATATGTACCTTAATTTCTTCAGACTGACTTCTCTCAATAACCATGAGGTAGTTACCATCCTCATTGAAACGTGAGAAGAAATGAGTACCGCAGAGGTTTCATACAGGTAGAGAGTGGTGGAGCTGAGATTTCAATACAGGCCCATCTAGCCCCAAAGCTCAAATTTTAAACACGATGAAAAGAAAAGGAAAAGGGAGAAAGAAAGGAAGAAAAAGTTAGGAAAATGTCACTCTGGCCTTCAAGAGATTTATAATCTCACTAGAGGGCTGAGATACATTCCCATGGAATAATTAAATAACAGTGCAACACAGAACACAATAAATTGCCTAAAATAGGCCCTTAGGTTCAGTTAGCAGATGCCAGGAGGGGTCAGAGCTGGTGCAGATGGACGCTTGTGGAATGGCTGTTGCAGCAGTGGGGTTTGAGGTGGGATTTGGAAGACGGCCAGGCTCTCAGCAGTTGGTGGTTTAAGGAGGGGACTTTGGTGGGATGAGAAAGAGGAAGAAGGGCTTCCCTGGTGGCGCAGTGGTAGAGAGTCCGCCTGCCGATGCAGGGGACACGGGTTCATGCCCCGGTCCGGGAAGATCCCACATGCCGCGGAGCGGCTGGGCCCGTGAGCCATGGCCGCTGAGCCTGCGCGTCCGGAGCCTGTGCTCCGCAACAGGAGAGGCCACAGCAGTGAGAGGCCCACATACCGCAAAAAAACAAAAACAAAACAAAACAAAACAAAAAAAAACAAACGCAGTAGAACCACACTAGCAGATAGTTGGCAGCTGGCCCCGCTCAGGTGTGATGTGCCCTGGGTGAGGAGTGGCAAGGGAAAAGGTGGTGAGCGGAGGGGCTGCAAAGCTTGGTAGATCTTAAAGGGTAAGATGAGGCATTTCTTAGGCAGCCAAGGCAAGCAAGTAGCATGGTGAGACCAGTGTTTCAAGAAGGCTTGTCCAGAGGTGTTGGGCAGACTTCACTCTAGACAGGGGTCTGGAGATGAAGCAAGCACCTTCCAGTGTTTCAGTCCCCAGAAGGACTGAGGGAAAATACAATGTCTTCCTTCTTTTAGCCATTCCCAGTGGTTGTGGACAGCTCCACGGAGAAGGCACAGGCATTTGCCGGGGCTGGGACCAGAGTTAGAGATGGGTAAATATTTGCTTTGTCTCAGCTGGAGAAGATGGGTTTTTAATAAAGAGGCCGCATGACTCATGTCACAGAGTGTACTGACAATTCAGGAAAAAGCCACTTCAGACAATGCCAAATGGCAGGCAGTGTCTCTGGATGTGCTCTCAGGAAGGACCCCCTCTGTCTCACACACATGCACACAGAGATACACATACCTATCTGTGCACACACACATATTTTCTCCTCCCAACAGCACCACCCTGTCCTTTGGTGCCACTAGGGGCCTGATAGAGTGCCTTGAGGACCCCTGGGTCTGGTTGCCGCAGTCACCCCAGAGCCCTTGCAGGTCCATCAGTGCCATGTGTTGGACACTCACTAGAGGAGGCTGGTGGCCAACCACACGGTGCTCCACGACGCTGTCACCATGAACCCCGCCACGGTTTCCGCAGAGAGCAGAATTCCGAGATGGCCCCATGATCTCCGAGTCCCGGTATCACACCCTATGTAATCCCCTCCCCTCAGGTGTGCGTGGGACCTGGACGTGCTTGTCATCAATGGAATACGGCAAAGTAATGGGACATCGCTCCTGTAATTATGTCCCATAACTGTATATACACGACTTGCTCGCAGACAAGCAGAGACTCTCTCTGGCTGGCTTTGCAGAGTGAGATGCTGTGCTGTGAAGGACCTGTGAGGGGGCCAGATGGTATCAACCTTGATGGTCCCCAGCAGACAGCCAGTGAGAAAATGGGCACTTCAGTCCTATAACAGTGAGGAGATAAATTCTGCCAGCAACGTGAGTGAGCCTGCAAGCAAATCCTGCCCTCTTTGAGCCTCCATATGAGAACACAGCCTGGCTGACACCTTAACTGTAGCCTTCTGAGACCCTGAGCAGAGGATTCAACCAGGCTGTGCCAGGACCTGTGACTTAACAGAATTTGTGAGCTGATACATATGCATTGTTTTAGGCCATTAAGTTTGTGGTAATTCGTTATGCAGCGAAGGATAGCTAATCCAGCCTTCGTTTTCCTATCTCCTGAGAGAGCCATGGTGATACATGGGGAGCCAGAGACTCTTCTAAAACAAGCTGGAAGGAAGGAGCATGGTACAGAGTTAAACAGCAGGAGGTGGCGTTAACGGGCTGTGTAATCTTGTCCAGTCATCTTCATTCTCTGGGGCCCAGTTCTCTCCTCTTTCATTGGATAGGATCAGCTGAGAGAGTCTTGACGTTTTCACCCAACTTTAATAGATTCTTATTTACAGGATTGATGAATGAACGCGTTTCATGTTTGTTGAGCATCTGTTGATGTGGTGTGCTACATATTGTTACGATTCATCTCATTTAAATTTCACAAAAGAACCACGCTTGGGTTATTATTACAATGGCTTGCAAAGGTAAGTAAACCGAGGCTCAGAGAAGTTTAATAATTTGCACAAGACCACATGGCTTGAATGTGGTAGAGCAGGGAATCAGACTTAGGATATTTTCACTGTGTTATGCTGGACCAGGGCCCAAGAGAAAGTCTATTCAACTATTTAACTGGAAGCAGCCAGGGAACCAGAAGAGCAGAGAAGCCTTAGGAAGGGACTTGGCGTTGTAATATTCAAGTAGGGGGCCATGTGAGTGGTAACGCAGTCTGACAGCTAAGACTGAATAGATTCCAAGGGAGGGCCTTGAAAAAGTTAAATCATCGGGAAAGTTCATCAGAGGTCATTTTAGAGTGGAGAGAAGGGAGAAATTAGGAACTTAGGAGGATATCTTCCAACATACACTAAACACTGATGGCTCCAAATTGCTTTTTGTGGCCCCGACATCTCTCTCTGACTCCAGACTTGTCTCTGCAACCCTGCTGGTTGTCTCAATTTCCAGCTCAACACGCCTCAAAACCGCAGTCATCCTGCCCGGTGTCACCTTCATTCTGGGTCCACAACTGTGGTTCAGTGATTTACAATTTACCCATATGGCTTTCTTCCCCAGCAGCTCCCTTTGTCTATTCCTTACTTCTGGGTGGTCACCTAGACCTATGGATTTCACATCCTAAGCGTCTTGAATCGTTGTTCCCCTCATCGCCCTAACTCAAATTTCCATCACGTCTCTGCTGGGCTCTTTCAGTAGCCTCCTAACTTAGCTCCCTGTTCTCCTGGCCACCCCCTCTACCCTTTCCCTACAAAAGTCCATCTTCCACACTACTTTCAAGGTGAACTTTCAAAAATGCAAGTCACTGCCATAGTTAAAGTCTTTTAAAGTCTCTCCAGCACGAATTGGATGCGTTTCGACTCCTTGCTATGGCGCCCAAGACACTTATTTCTGGCTTCTGCCTCCGTCTTCCACCTCATCTCCTACCATTCCTCCTCTGTGCACTGAACTCTAGTCTTACCATATCTGTAGTTTACCCCCTGTCTGGGTCAATCCCTGCAATGTCCTTCTATGTTTTGTCTACCTACTCATCATTCGAAGTCTCAACTCAAGTGTCTCATCCTCTATGCAGCCTTTTTGTAGCTTCTCCCAGAGCAGCCATGTGGCACAACTCCACGTATTACCTATAGGGTACCCAAGGGCTCCCATTCACAGAGAAAATCTTGTACATGATCCTCCTGGAAAGGCGCAGTAGAGCAGCCACATGCTGCCCTAAGGGAACTCGATCACCCTCCCAGTAGGAATAGGTCTGATACCATATTTGTCTCCTCCTCCAGACATTAAGGTAAGCTCTTAACATGTAAGGGCCATGTCTTACTCATCTTTGAATTCCTAACGCCCAATACACTGTCCCACACATTGCAAGCTTTCAATACGTCTTTGCTGGATGATTGGACAGTTGTTGGATAAAGTCTTTCAATGTCAGCATGTAAAAGGACAAGAACTTAAAACTAGACATTCAAATTGAGAACTCAAAAGAAGGAACAGGTTTCTTGGGCCAGCTTAAGTTAATCCCTTCTGGCTATACCCACCAAAAAGAACAATGCCAGCCAATTGACTGGAATGCCATCAGTCTGACTATATTGGTGCAGAAAAATAGAGCCAGTTCTTTCCAACTGTTTTTGATATGCACACAAGCTAATTTTGCTCTTGATGAAAAGTTTCAGTGGGCCTGATTCCAGCCACATGGAATGGATTTTTTTCTTTTTTTTTTTTTTTTTGTCAACTTAGGAGAAAATTGGCCATTTTGGCACAATTTAAAATGTGTCTGTGGAAGGTAAATTGGTGTCTTAGTAGCTTTCTGGGGAAATGTAGGTAAATATTTAGTAGTAGCTAAAATATCCAAATCTAGGACTGTAGGAAAACTTCATTTTATTTACACATTAAGAAATGAGGGTTCCCATCCCACTCTGTTTCTTCTAGCTGAACAGCCGGGTGCATGGTTTTAGATTGCAGTAGAGTCTGAGACTCTCCAGGGATTTTAACTCAGCCACGTAACCAGAAGCACAGGCAGCAACATATTGGGAAATTGATGATAGTGTTTAGCCTTTCCCAGTTATTTATGGGCCACTTTGGGGTGTGTGTGTGTGTGTGTGTGTGTTCATTCCAATGCCTCAGAGCTGTTCTGGTCTAGAAATTCTACTACCATGTGCTCTGGCTCAAAGTAGACTTCCTGTCTGGGTAGAACTTCATAACTGAACAGGATATACAGCTTCTCCTTCATTTCAGAACCCAAGACAAAGCTTCTCCAATGTCTCAGTTGTCAGACTCAGAAAAAAGAAACAGAATTCACGGTATAGCTCCAGTCTGGATCATTAGGAATTAAAAGACAATTAAGACATGGCCTTTATTCTCAAGGAGCTTACCATAAATATTGGCAAACTGTTCTCCCCACTTTATTCTGACATATTCTGACAAATCTCCAGGATGGGGATTTGGAATCTTCAAGGATAGCCTGGGTTCCAGCCTCATAGGCCAGTGTGTATCTGAGAAGCATACACTAGGCTGAGAATTTCTGGAGTTGAGGGTTTTCAGGTCAGGAGCATCTCCATTAAAGGAAATATCTTTTAAGGAAAATATTACATTACACACTGGGTATGCCCCTTGCCCAGGGATTCACAGGTCAGGATTAACTCTCAGAAATCCCCAAGCCCCTTTATATCTCTTTGTAAAGACTGACAGTGCCAATACAACCACAGCTGACAGGTCATACTGACGTGGCCATTTAAGCTAAAGTAGCTGGGTCTTTGGGGGAGAGGTCAAAATAATTATGCTATTAAATACAAGCTAAAGTAATTGACAGATATGGTCAGTGACTTTGGGTACATGGTAGAGAATACTGTATGCTGAAATAAAACATTGTTCAAACTTCTGACTGCATCAAGCATCAGACTGCTGGTTGGACAAATTAAACCTGGTTGATGTTATTACCTGAGATAAAGTTGAGAGTTTTGGAGCCTGTGAGCTGTGGTGTTATTGAATGCAGGGAGAACCAAGGTGGATGTAAAGATAATCCTTCAAAGAGACACCATAATTTCCCAATGAAGCACGGATGCCTATATGTTCTACAGGTATAGTGGCCAACACTGACTGGGTAATCTGCAGACAGCACCACGTTGGGAAATTCTACTAACCATTGGCCCCAGTTGCCTAAACACATGTTTAAAAAGGGCTGAGCTCACAAACTATTGTATGTTGCATAGCCTTCAGAAAGATCCTGATATATTGGAAAGTATTTAGGACTGGAAGATGGAAAAAGTAGGATTTTAACTTGGTTCTGGTGTTAATTACCTAGGGGAATTTGGGGTGAGTTATTTCAGTTCTCTGGGTCTCATGTTTTCTCATCCTGGGGCAGAAGTCTTGTACAATGACTTCCAAGATGCCTCTCAGCTTTCAATTTCATTATTAGCTGATTTTCTTTACCCCTGCATTCTGTATTCATTATCCCTTATGTCAATATAGACAAGCCAAAAGGCTGAATCTTACTGCTCCAGGCCAGCAAAAAGCAGTATAGGAAGGATAAGAGGTTACCGATATATAAGGTAAGACCTTGAGGGTAAAGACCATGTCTTAATCATCTTTTTGCTGAATGCCCAGCACAGTGCCCCCTACATTCTAGAAGTCTGAAAAAGTTAGCATGCGGAACGACGATTCCTAGTTAGAACTGTGGCTGGGAATTGGTTGCATAGGCCAGGATGACATTTCCCAGCCTCTCTCGAATTTAAGTGGAGTCATATGACTAGTTTTCCCCAACTGAATGTGAACTCTGTTGATAAGTGTCCCTCCCAAGACAAGTGGCTGCTCCTTTTCCACTCTCTTTAAGAGACTTCCGTGCTGAAGATGACAGAGTTCCTGGGTTCCCGAACGTCCCCCTACTCCAGCAAACTGTTCTGAAAGGGAGAAACACACTTCTGTGACATTAAGCCCTGGAAGTCTAGGGGTTGATTTGCTATGACAGGGGTTTTTACTTTAATGAGTACACACAGAGAGTAACAATTGCTTGAATGCCAAAGCACAGTAGACTTGCAAGAGATAAGCTGAGGGAAGGAGGAAGAGAGAGAGAAAGAGATGAGGATGGGAAGGAGAGGGAAAGGGAAAAGGAAGAGTTGGTTTTGTGTTGAAGAGAGTTTTGTTTGGAAGGTTGAAAGGTCAGGCTTGTAGGACTCAGACCATAGAGTTTGTACAATAAGTCTAGAACAGGGAAGTACCGAGGATGTTCTATAAACACGATATAAGCCGTTCCTTCTGCATAGAAAGGGCTGGGGTTTGAACCAAGAGGAGTGTTGCCTGGAAGAGCATTGGAATTGGATCAGTGTCCCTGAGTAGCTTCGGTCCAGCCCCATTAGTCAAAACCGTGTTCGGGCAAAGGGTCAGATGGGAGGTTAGAAATACCCCATAGGTTAAGAGGGACTCCATAACCCTCAGGGCCTATGCCCACCATCTATTGGAGCCCTGGAAGATTTGGAACACTTTGCATTATGCTCTGAGCAAACATGGTGCCCTTGCACGCTTACGTAAAGAGGGCCTGGGATATTCTCATTGATTCTTCTCCATTAAGTGTAGAGAAAGGCAGCCAAGATGCCAAGAGGGTCAGTGGTCCACAGAGGTCTGGGATCAGGCTAAGAAGGGATACATGGACCCCATGGTTGGGGTTGCAGCAGAACTATGGACTCAGCAGCAGATACAAGTGCAGGGCACCAGGGACCAGCCACCCCAGTAGGTGCAGTGGTCTTCACACAAAGCCCTGGCTGTACAGGACCCCCCAGGATGAGCTAGAAGAGAGGACTCCTACCAGAGCTCCCTTCCCGAGGCTGGTGGTGCACATCCACCCTGATCTCCCAGAGGAGAAGAAAACACAGAGGACTTCAACAGACTGAATTTAAACTAAGGGTTTCATCTGGAAGCTCTAGTCTTAAGCTGAACTGTCCTTAAGAGGCAAGCGTTTCCCCTCCAGCAGTGGAAATGAAGGCTCATGAGGGAATTTAATGCAGTTACAGAAAAATAAATTTACATTGCTCCACGTCCAACTTACACTGCGTCCCTTTTATACCCATTAAGTGTACCCACTATCCTTCTAGAGATAACACAGACCTGGTTAAAAAGCCAAGGTTACTGCCTTATTCTGAAGTCTAGGAGAAGTTATTTGGAATTTGATGGCCTTTTCGTACGGAAAATACCAACCAGAGGTTTGAGGGGTAAGAGTCAGGATCTCTCTTTCAATGACAAGGAGACTGAGGCTGAGAGAGGCTTGATAACTTGCCCCAAAACAGAATGAATAAGTGGCGTGACTACTATTTGAACCCTGTTGGGCTCCAGAGCCACCTCCCATATGCCCCCCCAAGCCCCGCACCCCTCCCTCTACACACAGTGGTTCCTGGCTTCAGTCTTGCGGCAAGGTTCTAGACTTAGAAGCCTTTCACCTGCGGGGCCATCACCTCCCTGGCTGGGCACAGGGGACTCCTTAACACCTGTCCATGGCTCCACAGGGAGGGGGCCAGCTGTCCTCCTCTCCACGACCAGAGCAGACCTGGTTGTGCCCCCAAACCTGTCTCCTGACTCCTGATTGCAGGGCATGGAATTTTCTTGCTTTCCTGCTGGAACAGGAAAGGCTGGGTAGAACCCAGAGCCATCGGGACCCAGTGCTAATGTCCACTCGCTCATCACCTGAGGCCAGAGACGGGCCAAGAGCCAGACCTGTTGGGGTGACCGTCTGTCTCAGTTTGCCGGGGACTAAGGGGGGCTGGGGAGTTCCTGGAACACAGGACTTCGGGTTAAAACCAGGAAGCTGGGCTTCCCTGGTGGCGCAGTGGTTGAGAGTCCGCCTGCCGATGCAGGGGACACGGGTTCGTGCCCCGGTCCGGGAAGATCCCACATGCCGCGGAGCGGCTGGGCCCGTGAGCCATGGCCGCTGAGCCTGCGCGTCTGGAGCCTGTGCTCCGCGACGGGAGAGGCCACAACAGTGAGAGGCCCGCGTACCGCCAAAAAACCCCAAAGAAACAAAAAACCCAGGAAGCTCCCAGGCAAACCTGGATGAGTTGGGTACCCTACCCTCAGCAGAAAGGCCAGGCCAGGGGGACGGAAGAGCAGAGACCCTTCTGCTGGCTGGAGCGTGGACGGCGGGGCCTTGGAGCCCTTCTGGAAGTGCCGAGTTACATAATAAAATGAAGATGGATATGATTCATCACTGCCTCAAGTGGAAGAACATACACACACCTAAATATACTTTACAAGTGGCTCTTCTTGATGGTAGTGCACAACCAAATTAGCTCCTTAAAGAAAAAAAAAACACCCACTTTAAAGCACAACAGATGATTTGTACTTATGCTCCAAAACAGAAAAATTGGCTCTGGTGGCAGAAACGGCGGAGGCAAACAGGATGGGATTTGGTTTCAGTTCTAAGAGAATTGTGCTTAGTACTGTACGTCACCCCACGTGCCCGGGCAACACCTGAGATGCGAGTCCTGATGCAGCTTCCTATGTCAAATGCTGGCCGTTCACGCGTGCAGGGGATTCGCAAGCAGGCTAAGTGCACCTTAATCCCTGCACCGCCAGGAAAAGATCGATAATGACTAAGGGAGGGAGAGGGGGCGTAGGCAGGGCTCCTGAAAGCTTGCATCTGGAATGGCAGAAATCTTGACTGTGTTTAGGGATAACTGATTCCTCCCAGGAGAAGCAGCTCAGAGAGGAGGATTGTAACCGTCAACGGGACTGAGGTTTCAAACATCTAGAACTGGGAACGGGGCCTGGCTCAGGGAGTCCCGGAGTACTGCCCTGCTGGGTTTATTTTGGAAGTCTGTTTTGAATTTACAGCACTGCCTCTTTAGGAGGGTATTTTAAGACGCTCTGCCGCTCCACGAGGGCTCCAAGTAGCTTTTGTTTCTGTGCTCACACAGATGAGGATCTAAACTAATTGAGAGAGTGACCCAAATTTGTGAGTATCACAGATCTCACACTTGGCCTGAATTCTGCACCCTTTGCTTGGATCTACAGTCATGTCCGTTTGCAAGTCGCTCTGGAACTGTTGCAAGCAATCCGTCACCCCCATATGAAATGTCAGGGAATAAATTGTTAGTTCCCGCTCCTAAGTGGTGATGTCGCAAGGTCCCAAGAAGAATTTCAAGGGCTCAACTTGGCCAGAGGCTTTTGTTAATATCAACACAGCATAGCAAAACAATTACTGTTTTCTTTCTTTGTTCAGTCATGGCACAGTGCAGCTTGTGCTCAGATATCTTCCCTCAACGGAAATAATTTGGACGTCCTAGCGTTGATCTACCCAAGGTTGTAAGGGTAGGAGGATTTGCCTTATAATTGTGGAATGTTTTCATTTTTATTCCTCCAAGTCTAGTTTTCTAGCCAAGAGCACTTCAAGTTGTCATCAGAATTTACTGAAGAAAATAAAAGGGAAAAAGTCCCCCTGCCCCTCGGGCTCCCGGCCATGCCTTCTCCCACCCTCTGTACAGAGAAAGGGGAGGAGCTATTCAAGGTAATGAACGGAAGTGCAGGTGCTGCCCGGGGGCCTGTCAGAGAAGCTTCGTTTCAAATGGGCATTTTCCATTCAGTTTATACATTTCTTTCTCTCGTTCCTTATCCCCAGCTTTCAATCTCCTTCATGATTAATAGATACGCCAGAAAGCTTCTGATTCTCTCTTTGGGAATTATGCTTATAACAAAGGCTAATGTGCAAAAAAAGCAAGTTGCTGAGCAAGGGAAGCTTAGGAGCAGGGAGAGAGGAACTGGGAGGTGGCACAGCACAGGCAGGGAGGTGGCACGGCACAGGCAGGGAGGTGACACGGCACAGGCAGGGAGGTGGCACGGCACAGGCAGGCCGGTGTCCGGCCAAGCCTGGCAGCTGGTGGGAACAGAAGGCTTCAGATGGACACGTCCAGGTCCGGGCTGCAGACAGGCACTTACCTGCACTGCGTCAGGCTGCACGCTGCCAAGCAGGAGTTTGCCTGGAGTCCAATCTCCAGGTCGACTCAGCTGCTTTCCAAACCCAAACCCAAAGTTCTTCACCCTGGCCCACTATGGTTTTTTTCTTAGGCGCAATACAAATAGGGGTTTGGGAATGGTATGTTATTCAGTTGCATTGGGGGTAGGAAAAGAGAGAGTGAATCAACCACTGAATGGAGGTGAAAAGGAAAGAGAAAGGAAGAAAGAATGAATATTGAATATTTCTAGAGCCTTACTATTCAAAGCGTGGTCCATTGGCCAGAGGCATGAACATCTGCCAGGAGCTTATTAGAAACGCATAATCTCAAGTTTCAACCCTGATCTAGTAAAAAGGAATCTGCACCTGAACATTCCTGCTGCTTCACATGACAAGAGAATGTGAGAAGTGTTGACCTGAGATATCACTTGAGCTTTAAAAGATCTCCAACAGCGATTCGGCATCCCCGAGATCCTGGGTCAGCTCGTCTGCGGTAGGGCACAGGCCTCAGTAGTTTTTAAAAGCTCCTCAGGTGATTTGAATGGGTCTCCAGAGTTGAGAACCAACAGTTCCACAGTAGAACGAAGGTTCTCAAAGTGAGGTCTCCAGACCAGCAACATCAGCATCACCTGGGAACCTGTTAGAAATGTGTATTCTTGGGCCCCACCCAGACCTACTGAATCAGAAACTTTGGGGGTGGGAGCCAGCAATCAGTGTTTTAACAAACTCTCCAAATATTTATCCAGAACCACTGCCGTAGAAGGATCCAAAACGGGAATAAGAGCTGCAAATATATTCAACTCTACTACTCAAAACTCCCCAGAAATATCCATTATCTCTGGTAGGGAGTACAGACTTTTCCAATGATATGCCAAATTCTCCATGAATTAATCCAACATGACTTTCTAAACGTCTCTCCCATAATTCCCTTTAACACCTGCTGCTAAAATGAATGCTTTGGATTCTAGGGTCCCTTCCAGCTATAAAACTTCATGATTCTATGCTTCCAAAGCTATAACTTTAGCCAAGTTCATTGTCTCCCTGAATATGGCACCCTAGATGCTCAACCTTCTTTGCCTACATAAGTCTCTCTTTCTTCCCATCTTCCCAGGTCAGATGCTGCTTACTCTTTAAGGCCATGTACAAATGCTACCTCATCCACGAATTGGTTCCCCAGCCAGAAGGAACCTCTCTCCCCACATTTCTTATATCATGGCTCATTGCATTCACTTCATTGTTTTCTGTTAGTCATTTGCCCGATGCTTTGGCTCTCAGCCATATTTACTCTTCCTTGAAACAGAACAGTGGTTTATTCTTCCCTAACTACTCCCAGCTTCTAGCACTGCCCTCTGGACACAGGAAGTAGCACATAAATACTGATTGCATTGAAATGAATGGGGTGGAGGGCTCTCAGGAGAATTTGGACATAAGATGAATCATGACAGGTTTTCAAATACAGTAAACAAGCATAGAATTCCAAACCAGAAAGAGCAACAAGAGCACAGATGTCATGAGTCTGACAAAGGTGAAACAGTTCCAGAGATTTGGTTTCAAAATAAGTCTAAGTCACATCCTCAACTACAATCCGTACAAAGAAATTATGTCGAATATTACACTGGCTGGCATGGATTAGTCATTCAAAAATTATTTTGTTGGATAAATTTTTGGATGAATATTGATAGAAAATTTTCTAGCAAAAAGCCCTAGAAAACTAAAAATGCTTTCATTTTGAAGACATATATATATATATATATATATATATATATATATATATATATATATAAAACATGTATATATACATACATATATGATACCCTTTATTGAAATTTAATTTGGCTTAACCTTCTGCTAGACACATTACAAATTTTATCTCATAATCTTCATAATCCTAAGAGGGAGATATTTTTATTTACCCTTCCCTGGATAAACTCAGGCTCCAAGAGGTTAAATAACTTCCTCAAGGGCATCTGGTTAGATAAGAGACAGGAAAGGACCCACTCTCAGACTCTGTAAGTCGAGAACTTTTACTCTCTTCAGTATATAAAGATGCTTGGTATTTCAAAGATCCCCGAAGACTTATTCATCCTATTGTGACTATGTAGGCTGTGTGTCTATGCCTCCTTTTATATCCATCATTGACTATATACATTTGGATGGGAAGGCAACCAACATAACTTCATAGAAGTGATTCCTAATGAGCTGCCCTTGTTAAAGCAGAGATTAAAGTAGAGAGGAATAAGGAGGATGAGGTTGAGGAAGGAGCAGAACCCATGTTCTAAGTAGAGTGTGATGGATCTGCATCTGTGTGTCTGCTATTCCTCTAAGAACACTACAGAGAGAGGACTTGAATTGCACCTGGTGAAATAACACACACACAGGCATCAGTAACCCATAGCCACACGCCAAGGGGCTTCACAGTGGTCTGTTGCAGGTGTTGCCACTGATGCACTGAGGGAATCTGCAAAATACGTGATGATTTTGCCCCCCTAACCTCCCTTCATAAACAGAGCCACCAGCTCATACAAAGCGCCGTCTCATTTGCTCAGGCCCTGGGACCCATCTCCCTACACAATCATCTTCCTTCTTGCCTCTCGGTATTCCACATTTAAAAACGACCCCACTTCTCCTCAAACTCCCACCTTTATCCAGGAATGCCAATTTGTCACTGAGTGATAAAGTCACTTTATACTATGGAGTGGATGACTGATAGACATTCCGTACTGGGGAATGCATCTGGAAAAAAAAAAAAAAGACATGTGACCGTAAATGAGTTTTCAATTGGTTCAACATGTGGAATTATTTTGAAAGGTAACCTGGAAAGTGTATATCTTTTGTGGGTGCTGTTCCCTGGATTCTTTCTTATCTAATCCTTGTTTTCCAGGGCAGAAAATTCATGGCCTTCTACAAGGCAGGAGACTCTTGATCTCACTCAGTTCTCTGTGATGGGAGTTTTGTTCTTAGATAAACCGAATCAAACTCATCAATATGTAAACTGAGCTCAGAGAGGCTAGGGTCAAAGTCAAGCACAATATAAGAACAGAGAGGAACCAGGGATGTTTAGGAAAGAAGAGCTCAGTGCCACAAAGGAGAGATGAAACGGAGCACTGGAGTCAACGCCACCACAAACAGAAGTTGTCATGGAAACCCCGTTGGAAAGCAGGCAGTTGGATTTTGGAAATTGGATAAAGCAAGACTTGATGGCAGGAGAGAGGGGGAAAGTCTGAAGCCCCAGAATGAAGTCAGACACTGAAGAGGAATGGGGTCCTCACGCTACCAGTGTGCCCATGAAAGCGCACATCCCTGGAGCATGACGGATCTGAGAGGCCAATCTGTCTAGCCAGGAGGTCTATGAGTAAACGTGTTAGAATCTTCCGTTTGTGGCGCTACAGAGCTCATGACTCATCCTGCAGACCAATGTGATGGGTGGGTGGAATCTCGTTTACATGATTTCCAAGAAGAATAGGTGGTGTGTCCATATCTAATGTTTAGCAAAAACGATTTCTCCACTCAGATATTGAGTAGAGGCAGGTAAAACGATTGCTGCTATGGTTTCTTGGACTAAGTATTCTCTTTTGAATATGGACATGAGGGTTGTACAGGCATACCAAAGATTGATTTCTTTGTTTTCTGGCTGAAACGAAATCTGAAATTATATGATTACATGGACTTCTAACATTGGCACTCGTAATGCACATGGATTGGTTTTCCATAAATTACCTCTTAAAGAAGAGTCTGTAGTACTAAATGCACACATGTGGTTACAAAAATTTTCCAGAGAGGAAAAGCAGAGAGGGTGCCAGAGAAAAGAAAGAACTCTTTCAGCAACACACAGCAACTACAGAAGGCTGATTCAAAAGCAGGGTATATGTGTATGTTTTCGTACCTGAAAATGGAAAAAGAGATTATTCAGGACAGCAAATTGTATGTGTGAAGAAAAAGTAAAACAAGTTGTCGTAATGTCATATTTAGGGAAAAAAGCGCAGGTGACTTCAATATAATGAAGATCTGTCATGAGTAGTTCTGACCAGGCTAACTGGTCTATGCTTCTATGTTAAATAATATCACGCCCTTTCATTTTGACCGTAGTGACTTCCTTTTGCCTTTGTGAGTTATATCCTAACTTGAAGTTGGGTAAAACAAGGACTTGAAGCGCAACTATAGGGATAGAAACATGCTATACTTTTAAGCAACTGATATGTTATTATAATACTATACCCATGACAGGCTTGATTGAAGGACATGCTGGGACTTCAAGAAGAGACGAGCAGTAGAAAGAAAGAAACTAGGACAAAACAGGGATAATGCAGGACCCAGGCCATGGAAGCAAACTTGACTGCATGAGTTGTCACCTGGAGAGATGGGGCAAACATTCAACCATTCACCAACACTGACTGGAGCCAAAAAGTAAGTAAAGCATGAGAGCAGAAGTTTCCAGGCAGTAATGAACATCAAAGTCAGGCCATGTCAGTCCTTTAGTTCCAGACGGGTTGTCTAATTTGGAGCCCAAGTTCAAGAGGTAGAGTAGATAAGGGCCCAGAGTTAAGTTCCCTGATACGAACTTAATGTATTTCCAGCAGCATTTAGAAAATACAAACCAAGTGGGCTTAGTTCTTTCTTTTTATTAATTAATTAATTAATTATTATTATTATTTTTGGCTGAGTTGGGTCTTTATTGCTGTACGCGGGCTTTCTCTAGTTGCGGCAAGCGGGGGCTACTCTTCGTTGTGGTGCGCGGGCTTCTCACGGCAGTGGCTTCTCTTGTTGCGGAGCATGGGCTCTAGGCATGCAGGTTTCAGTAGTTGTGGCACTCAGGCTCAGTAGTTGTGGCACATGGGCTTCGTTGCTCCTTGGCATGTGGGATCTTCCCGGACCAGGGCTCGAACCTGTGTTCCCTGCATTGGCAGGTGGATTCTTAACCACAACACCACCAGGGAAGCCCAGGTGGGCTTAATTCTTGCAGAGGATTCAGAATAAAACTCAGGAACTGCAGCAGAAGTGGAATCTATAGATTTATGCAACCACATGTGGGACAGAAGCTTGTATCTCAGTGAGCTCAAAGCTGAGGCTTGGCTTAAACTCATGTCCAAATCATTGGCCACATGATTTGTGTTAGTCAAGGTTTGATCAGGAGAATAGAACCTACTCCAGATATTTTCAGAAGAAATGATTAAATGCAGGGTGTTAAAGGCTTGCAAAACTTTTAGGAGGCTAATGGAACAAAAGGTAATGAAAACTGCTTTTAGAATTTAGGGAATGAGGAAGTGCAGGAATTTCAGGAAACGTTGACTAATGATCTCAGATGCCTGAACTCAGTGCTCAGCACTACAGGTGACCTGCAGAAGCAGTCCTGGAAGCCTCACCTAGGTCTTCTGGGGAAGCCTCTAAACCTGCCTGTAGCTGCTCCAGGAACTGTTGAGGTCAAATTCTCTCCTGCCTTTGAATCTTGTTTGAGATTTTCTTTTTGGAACAATCTATGTGGGAAACCTCTGGAAAGCCTTCTGGGAAATATAGTTTCCAGATTTTATGGCCCATGCTCTTTGTGAGAACAGAGAAGGGGGAAAGAGATGATCTGGCCCAAGGCCTAAGTGAGGACACTAACAACAACCCGCTTGCTAATGGGGGTGTGATCCTGAAAGGAGTCCCTGAAACGGGGTCAGACTGACCAATGAACTTGGTAGGGCTGAGTCTGGGTGGAATTGATGCCGGGCAGCAAGGTCCAGCAGATTCTGTAGAGGTAGCCGAGTGCTGCGGAAGAGCTTGGAAGGATGGCCTGAAGAGGGTGTGGAACCATAGGGGAACACGGCAGGTTGGGGGAACATGGCAGGTCCAACGTCAGGACTTCCAGGAGCGGCACCCTCCACATTCCGCTTGAGAATTTTCACTGGAGGATGGAGCACAAATGGGAAACAGACAGCACACTTGACTGGGAGCAGCCAAGTTAGGAGGAAGATTCTAGAGTAACCCAGCCATGCAAGTGATAGTGACTGAAAACGTTTTATGAATAAAACATAATTCCAAATGAAGCAAAAGTCGCAATGGCCCACATTAGGGCAATGGTGTTGCAACAGGAAAGTAAAAGGCAGCAATGTGAGACCTTGAAAAGGAAGTTGGTAGGACCTGACAACTCAGTGGGGAGCAGAGAGAGAAAAGAGGCCAAAGAAGACTCCCTGGCTTGTGGTCTGGGTAACCTTGTGGATGGCGCTACTAAGTGAGGTACAGAACACAGACTAAAAACTGGATTTGAGTAGTTTTGTTTTGGGTCTGCTTAGTGTGAAGCATGTTAGAATGTTAATGGGCAGTTCCAGTAATTGACTGAAGATGGGACTGTGGTCCTAGTAGACCAACAAGATAAGTCTCACGTGCAGATGCAGGCAGCAATAACCTACGTGTGTAATTTTGGAAATTCACTTGGCCTATTCCCTAACCCAGTTTGATGTCTGAAATCCGACTATTTAGCACTTCGCACCATTAGCTTAAAGTTAAAACCCTTTAGACTTCTGTGCTTGTGTGCCCCCTGCAGCATGGGGGACTGGGATTGCCACCTTCATCACGACTTAGCCTGAAGATGGTCCTGAGCGTTTATAGGTCCCAGTTACTATTGCTCTCAGATCCAAGGCTGTGGCCAGAAAGAACGAGAAATAGGGAGACTTTCCAATCCCACACAATGCAGTGATAGTCGGAGAGACATGGAGGTTTCGTAGATAGAACATCCCTGCAATTTCTCTTCTGTCTTCATAGGCTCCTTTCCTGCTTTAGAATTTTTATTTCTTTATTAATCACTTGAATGCTGAAATCTCAGGAAATGCCATGCCGATTTCTCCCATCATGAGGAACTCATCAGATAGGATCATGAGTCCATAAAGCTTGAATGGTGCATCTCCATTAAACCATGATTTACATTGTAAAACAGATGAATAAAAATGGAAACACTCTGTTGGAAGGAAAATGTATAAAAGAATCTTTTAGGGCTATCGAAATTACATGAAATAATATTGTGAGAAAACCCAGAGAGAAAGAAAATAAGAGACGGAGAAAGGTATTGACTGAGAAAAGCAGAACTGAAAACCTGCAAGCCTGTTAAGTGGTGTGACTCATAGCTCCCAGTTTTCCGTAGAGGGCTGAAGCTAGAGAACATTCGGAGCTGCAGACAAACACTTAAATTAGGTGTCCTGGGAGAGCAAGGGCTGCCACTGCAAAGGCCTGTCCTCCAGCTCATACGAGGCCATTATTCGTATGTTAATTGTTAGAGCTCCCAAGAGCTCCTCCCAGCCAAAAGCCACAGGTTTTACAAACGGTTTCAGGTAGACCCAAAAGTTGTTCATTTCAATTTATTCCAAAGAGCTCAAGAAAACAATCACATGTCAAGAACTATGTCATATGTTCTATAGGATTCTGATTGTTTCAAATCATTAAAAGGTGGGAAGAAACGGAAAGTAGTGATTCCTAGTGCTCTCCATAGCTATAGGATGGTAGGGGACCTAGAACTTTCCGCAGTCCCTCAATCAGGCTGGCATTGCTTTTACAGGAAGACCTTTGGCCAAAAAACAGTTTGGAAACCACTGGCTTAAAGGATTGGTATGTCTGACAAATTAGATGTTAGATGGAAACAAGATACAGAAAGGCACGTGAGAAAAGATCAGCGGTCATATTCCCCTGAAGAGGGCTTACGTCAAGGGTGTGCTGGAGCCAGCTAGTGTGTACCAGCTCACAAGAAACAATCATGCCCATATATGTCTTCCCAACTCTGCATTCAGTGACTTCACCTTAGCAGCTAGAAATTGGCCAAGGGGGAAGTATTTACCCCACTGAAATTGGCAAACGGCACAAATCAGTCTTTTCTTTTTCTCCTTAGAGAGCCAGCTATAAAATACTTATCAGCATACCACTGGAACTTAATCCAAAGGTAATTTGGCTAGCAAAACAGCCACAGCCCTGTGAGCCTCTGACCAATGGCCTTCTGCGTACGGTCAAGTTAGAGACTATGTGGAACTTTGTAGAATCTGGGAAGAGGGGAAGGGGTTCTTCTGGGAGAATACACCTTTGTCATGCAATCATAGACATGACCCTAGACCAGGAATCTGACAGTCGATATGGAAAAGGCTGTGTGGAAGGCACTGCTCGCGAGTGGACTGGGGAACCTTTCTCACTTGACCAAGGACTCCAGATAGAGAAACTGGTTGGGAAGGCCCAGGAAGCTGGGGCTCAGGAGGACTGGCGGACATGGCATTCTGACAGCTAACGTCTGCGTCCACTGGAGTCCGAACGGAAGAAAAATGGGCTCCGACAACACAAGGCTCAGACACCACAGAGAATGTCCCTAGAGAAGTGTCAGCAAGCTCTTGGCTGAGTTCTGAGTGACGTGGCAGAAGCTCTCTCTGAGAGGTGCTGGGTGGATCCCACCCGTCTGTGAGTCTGCCGTTCCCGCTGGCTGAAACAAAGGTAGGGGCATCTCTTCTGCTCTCTTCGTGGGCCCTAAGACTCATCTGGCAGGATGTGGTATGTGTTATTAGCCCTGAAGTGGCTTCCGACAGGCTGGAGGAAGAGTGGAAGCTGTCTAAGACAGAAGAAGAAAGGCCCTGGAAGACCAGGGCAGGGAAGCTTCCTTCCACTTTGAGGGAGAAGTCGTTCTGTTTGAACGAATCTGGGACAAGCTGGCCTTTGCCTGAAAAACCAGCCCTCTGCTGAGTCCTTTTGAGCCGTATGTGTTGAAGACGCAGGGATCAGCTCAGGCCATCAACACATGCTGCACTGTAGGGCCGTGGAGTAAGCTTCCTATTCGAACCAGCTGCCTGGCAGTGGTGTGTCATTGTCACTGGGCAGCCTGAGAGTGCAGGCAACAGTGCTTGTTCATCTCAATCCTGTGACCCAAGTTCAAAGGCAATGTCCCCCCAAGAAGGCTGAGAGCAGGCACCTTTTTCTTAGAGGGTGCCACACTTCCCCGATGGCTTAATCTGGAAGTGTAAACCTTGCTTCCTCAAGAAAACACTGACTTGGAGCTTTCCTGGTGGCGCAGTGGTTAAGCATCTGCCTGCCAATGCAGGGGACACGGGTTCGAGCCCTGGTCCAGAAAGATCCCACATCCCGCGGAGCAACTAAGCCCGTGCGCCACAACTACTGAGCCTGAGCTCTAGAGCCCGCGAGCCACAACTACCGAACCCACGTGCCACAACTACTGAAGCCTGTGTGCCTAGAGCCCGTGCTCTGCAACAAGAGAAGCCACCATGATGAGAAGCCCACGCACCGCAACGAAGAGTAGACCCCGCTCACCACAACTAGAGAAAGCCCACGCACAGCAACAAAGACCCAACGCAGCCAAAAATAAATTAAAAATAAAAATAAATAAATGTATTAAATAAAAAAGAAAACACTGACTTCATTATAAAAAGGATCAGAATACATGAGGACAGCTTTAAGAGCCGATATTCAAAATAGTTACCAAGTATGATATGGACATGGACCAATCAGCACAGATGCTAACCTCAGTGCTGGGATCCTGGAGACCTGCGGGCCAGCCTTAACCCCTTAGGTCCTGGACTGTGAGGAGGTCTGGAGAGTCCTGGAGCTGGAGCCCAGGTCGCTGGGCAGCAGGAGGACACCCTGGGAGGAAGGGGAAACACCAAGCACTAAAGAAATACTGCAATGTCTTAACAACCTGTTGAGCTGCTCCTGTATATCTGGCTATGAAAAATCTGACTCTCCAGGGTCAAAGGGGAAAGGTCACTTCCAGTTGTGTTTCAGTTTATATCGTTGGTAAGCAAGTGCCTGACCCTGTGAGCTTTGAGTTGGAAAGCAGGAGTCCGGGATTTATATTTCTCACATACACGTTACATTTCAAGTAGGTTCTTAATTTTCATCTCTCTCTTTAACTTTTCTATTTTTTAAGAGCACCCTTTGAATGTCACTTGGATGACATTTATTTATTATCTTCTCCAAACCTGCTGCGACACTGGTACCTTTAGTCACAATACTGATCCATGCTTAACGTTCTATATTTAGCAACTCTCTCAGAAGAGCTAAGTCTGCATTTAGCCCTAAATAGCTACAAATAAGGGAGTAGCAGCCCTTCAAAAACCTTTGTAGGAAGTGTCATGCCAGGGGTGGTATGACATCCAGGGAGCTACAGGTGTGTAGAACAGCTCTAGGGAAATCCAGGCAGGCACTGATTACAGGAACCGAGCTGTGTACTGGGAAGCAAATTCCCCCCTTTCTTTGAGATGGGTTGTAAGAAAACATTGCAGCGTGTTTGTCTGTCTGCCCAGCCCTAGTTAGTGAAAAATGATTGCTCTTTACTTCTTGTTACCATGCTCAGATGATGCTATGGCAACCAGGCTGCATAAAAGGGAGGGGGGAGGTAGGTGCTGCTTAGCAACTTGAAGATTTTTAAAAGGCAAGTACTCATTTTAACAGCAACAGTTTTTAAAATGCCAGTTTTGAGGCGAGAACAGAGAAGAACATTAGAGAAAGCAAATGGTAATGAAACAGGAGAGGAGTTAAACAAAAAAAAAAAGAAGAGAGAGAGAGAGAGAGAGAGAGAGAGAGAGATCTGCATGACACCTTCTCAGAGCTCTTTCACGTGCATCCTCACAGAAATCCTGGGAGCCTGGCAGGGTCCCTGTCCACTGAAAGGGAAACTGAGGCTCACAGGGCTGAGGGGCATCCTAGGGGGTCACCTAGTGAGTTAGGGGCGAGGCTGGTACTAACGTGCAGACAAGCCTGATTCTCCAAATTGCACACTCTTTATCACACCAGGTTTTAACAAAAAGATTCAGATGATCTGAGAAGAGGAAAAAAAATAAAAATAAAACCCATGAGGGCTTCCCTGGTGGCGCAGTGGTTGAGAGTCCGCCTGCTGATGCAGGGGACACGGGTTCGTGCCCCGGTCCGGGAAGATCCCACATGCCTCGGAGCGGCTGGGCCCACGAGCCATGGTCGCTGAGGCTGTGTGTCCGGAGCCCCTCCGCAACGGGAGAGGCCACAGCAGTGAGAGGCCCACGTACCGCAAAAAAAATAAAACCGAAACAAACAAAAAATATAAAACCCCATGAAACTGTCAACAATGTGAAAAGAGACAGGCAACTGTTTTTCAGGTAGAAGCTCAACAAAAAGGACAAAAGTACATTTAAATATATTCAGAGGATTCAGTTCAAACTAAGAGGTGGCATTTCTTTATTTACTTGCTTATTTGGGGCACAAAGTGGGGACCAGCAGACAGTGTTGAATTGCGGCGTCCCTTGAATGAACTGGAGTTTGCTTGCTTCTGGAAACTAGAGCATCTGGGGGGATTCCTGGACATTGTAAGGATTCAAGGCAGAGAAGGTGGAGACGGAGGGAGGGGAAATGGAGGAGAGTGGGGAAGACTTGCTCTGACTTAGGAAGAGACTGTCCAAGTGGCAGAACAGGCCTGAAAATAGACGATCACGTTGTTTCGACCAGGACCGTGTCACCAGTGAGGGTTCAAGCACCTACCCCGTCCTCACGGACCAACACGACAGATCACAGCTCCTCTGCTACGCCAGCCCTCCACTCTGGGAAACAAAGTACGAGATGGTTTGAAAACCAAACAGGCCTCCAACGTGGAGTGACTGTGGCGTTCAGCCTGATCGCAGTGTCCAGTGACAAGGACAGCGATGAGGAGACAATGGGTCGGGCTCATGAGCGTTCTCTGAGGCAGAACGACTTTCTGTACATTACGCCCTTTCCTTACTATCCCAGGGCTTAGAGATGCCCCTCAAGACTGAAGGGCTGGATCAGGACCTCGCTGGCGGAAGGTGTGCCCTCGTTTGGGGCGCTCTGTGGGCCGTGTAGATGGGGGCGTGAGGGGATGAAACAAGCTGCTGGCTGAGTTTCCTGCTTGTCACTGGTTTCCTCCACGAGCATTTATGGAGGCCTGCCGTGTGCTGGGCCCCAGCGCGGCCCCCTGCCTGTTCCCCTCACTCTCGTGACCTCGTCTGCCCTGGGAGGGGAGGACCCACAGCTCTGAGGGCCTCAGGCCTTCCAGAAGAGGCCACCGTTTCCTTCCAGCTTAATAACACAGTGCTGACAAGACAAGTGCTGTTTTGGGTTCCAGCCGTCACAACCAAGCTACCTGCTGGCTCTTCTAGGCGTTGTTTCCGCTTGCTCTTAATTGAATGGATGCAGAGGCAACAAGAAATAGTAAACGGACTGCTTTCTCCTGTCCTCGTGGTAACCCAAAGGGTCTAGGTGATTCGTAAGGCTCCTAACCAACCATATGTCACCAAGGATCAGTTCTAAAGGGCCAAGTGTTTGAAGGGTGTGGGATTAGCGGGGCGGGACTGGTCTTCCTCATGACACAATAAATATGGAATAAGTCAACTTCTGGGTTCTAGTCTAATTTTGCCATTGGCTTCCCCATCCAGCTTTTCATCATCCCCGTCCCCCTGCTGAGTTTCTTAACAGCCCCGAACATACTTCCCTGAATCCATTCATACTGTCCATCAATCCATGCTAAGCCCTCCCACACAGGGCGACACACATTCCATCTCGGACGCCGCAAATGGTGACAAGTTACAACTGACATTTGTATGGTATTTTCAAATATACAAATCATTTTCAAATTCATTGTCTCATTTATAGAAAAACAACTTTAGTTGTTTAGATAGCAGCATCCCCATTTTATAGATAATAAGAATCAGAGAGAAGCGGTTTAGCTGGACTCCTCCAGTGTCAACTCAGCCGGGTGACTAGTAGAAAGCTCGTAAGGTTTGGGATAAGGTCCGACTCCAAATCTGCTCCTTAAGGATTTGGAAAACTCTTTCTCTTGTGGCTTATGTTAATGAAACCTAAACCTGACTTTTAGAGCAAAGCAAAACAAATACGTTCTCTTTTTCAAATACTGGTCCTCCAAATATTTGAAGCCAGCTGCTGGCTGCCCTCCAGGGCCTTGCTTCTCACATTTGAAAGTGCACAGAATTCACCCGGGGAGCTTGTGAAGCATCAGGTTCTGATGAAGCAGATCTAGGTTGGGGTCTGAGACCCCCATTCCTAACAGGCTGCATCGCCTCCCAAATCAGTTGCTCAAAGCAGAAAAAAATCTTATAAAATTAAGCAGGCTTTCCATATTCTTGTTTCCTGTTCCCCTGCATTTATAAAAGCTCCTAACTTACATCGAGCACTTAATAAATGTCCAATATGTTTGGAGAGAAAGGAGGCAGACACCGTAAAATCAAATACCTCCCCGCCTTCGTCATCCCAGCCCCATCCTTGGTTTAGAAAGAGCCTGTGCCTCTTACACGTTACTCAATTCCTCCGAATGACACAGTCATCGTCTGTAAATCGGGAATAACTGTGATAATGGCTATCAGGTGCCTTGCACGGTGCCTGGTGCAGGGGGGCAGGAAGATGCCTAATAAATGCAGGGATTACCCCTCAAACAAAACCGAACCAACGAAAGCAGAAACTTAAAAAAAAAAAATTGCCAAAACATCGTGTCCTCCCTGAAATGAGACAGGAAAAATGCTCCACTGAAAAGAACACGCTGCAAGGATTGATAGCTCGTTAGGCCTCTCCGGAAGGGAAACAGCAGGGCTGGCAGTGCACAAACAAGGCTGCCAGGGGCCCGGGCCGTGCTCTGCTGCCCTCTGCTGGCCGGAACGCCGGCCCGCGCCGGCGTGTCTGGTCGCATCACCACGGCTTCCCAGGGGACCTGTATCCTCAGCCAGCAGGTTATGCAACACCAGACTGCAACCAGAGCACGACTGACAAAAGGAAATCACTGACCTCCTGGCGCTTCGATTAAATCGAAATGATAAGAGAAGGAGAGGGCAAGAAAATAGCAAGTGCCTTCCCAACACCACCGAGCAATGTGCTTGAATGTGGTCTGTTCAGGAGCCCTTAGAAGCAGGGGGACCACTCCTGTTTTGTAGATGAGGAACCTGAGGCTCAGGGGAGACTGGGGACATTACAGAAGGGAGCATAACTAGGGAGAGCCCCAGCCAGGTTTACAATGAGGGCCTTTCTGACTTCAGGACACGCCTGTCTTTCATTCCTTAGCTGTGGGGTTGGACCACATACTCAGTCGTGTTGGGTCTTGGTGCTCCTCATTTTCCAAATGCAGGATGACTGAGGTGAACTTTGAGTCCCTCTCAGCTCTCACATTCTGAGTACAAGCTTTTGTTACTATTTGCTCTTGTGAAGTAGGAGTAGACTATGGGACCATCTCCCCCACAAGGGCACCATGCGTTTCTCATCAAGCACAGCTACCAGAGACTAGCTCCCAACTCCTACCCTGTAGCCCTCAGCATGCCAGGTCCCCGGACATATTCTCCAGAAGCTACCTGGCTTCTATCCTCCTCCAAATTATGTCAAAGACTTTAGAGCTGTGTTCTCAAAACAGGCCTTCAAATTTTAAAAATCTGACCATTGGTGAAATTTACCAAAGAGTCAGCCTTGCCCTCCCAAGATGCACGGCTTATGTTGCTGAGAAAGGAACACTAGCAAACTGAGCTGGTTCAGACCATGCCTGGCAGGGTCCAGGAGACGTGAACATTTTTATATGCTCTGGTCTGAGTTCCTGAGGCCCCGTTTAATAAGCTGGTGGTACCTTTAAAATGTTTTTTATCTGCTTTATTGAGGTAAGATCGACATCCAAAAAGCTGTAGATATTTAATGTATACAACTTGATGTATCTGGAGGTAAGTATATGCGAAAGAATCATTATAATCAATGCCATAAACTTATCCATCACCTCCAAAGATTGCCTCCCCCTCTGTTTTTGTGTTTTGTTTCGTTTTGTTTTTTTTATCATTGGTCATTTTCTTCAGGCATCCTTTCTTTCAGTCTGAATCAGTCCTCAAGGAGTTTTAGTTTGGTTCTGTACTGGTACGAAGTGGGTGGACATTTCAGTCCTGACTAGTTTGGATATTGACTTATGACATTCTTCTAGTTCATTGTGATCTTCAGCTCATAAAATATTTTAAGGATTGCTTTTTTATCGACATGGGGCTGTGAAGCATCTCTGCCTCTCAGACAACTGAATGGAAAATTTCAAAACAAACAAACTGGAAGGCACCTTAGAGATTACATGATCCCATTCTCTTATTTTATGGATGACAGTCTGAGCTATTTGTCCAAATAAGGATAGGTCTCTAGAAACAATAAAAGGAGATGGAGCAAGCATCTTTTCCAGGATTTCGGATGACACCTTGTATATAGTGGGAGGAAGCAACCAGGAAAGCTGAGTCAATACAGAATCAAGGCAGCCATCAGAAAGTTTGGATTCAGCCTGATTACGATATTCACCAGCTAAAAAAGTCAGATCTGGTGCCCAAAATAAATTAGCTTCTTTTCCAGATCTCTCCATCTGAACATGGCACCTGGAGGGCTACTCTAGTTTCATGAAAACACTGTGCCTCACATTATCTGAGAAGGTCCAAATGATGTCCACTCTTGAACTGATGATAAAATACCAATCAAACACTAATCAAACCCACTTCGTCAGAGGCGGCCAAGTTGCAGTCAGAGATGGTATCTGGCAGAGTTTCCAGACCGAGAGCACATGCCAAGCATAATTGAACATGAGTATGATAAACAATGCTGAGCCTCTGACAGACTGCTATGCTGTCAGGACAATGTTCCCAACCGTTCTGGAGTTATGGTGAGATGCGGGGAGATCCAGCTGCATGCCCCAAATGCTGTCATCCCAGCTTAGAGAAAATCCCTGCTCTTATTCCCTTAAAAATAAATACGTAAATAACCACTCCATTCTGGTTTTCTGTTTGTTTATCGGGAGTTTTTTTGTCCCATGCACTATTTTCCCTATTAACACTGAATTTCTGTGGCTTGTCTTTTATTTCATACCAGGTGGAGAAATAAAACTATATAGGAATGCACAGCCCCTGCAGGGTGCTTGGAAGTGAGGGGGCGGGGCAGGGGCATTCTTGAAGCCCCAGGATGAACTTGGCCCACGTTCCAGGAACATATTTGTAACTCACAGCTTTTTTTTTTTTTTTTTTTTTTTTTTTGTGGTACGCGGGCCTCTCACTGTTGTGGCCTCTCCCGTTGCGGAGCACAGGCTCCGGACGCGCAGGCTCAGCGGCCATGGCTCACGGGCCTAGCCGCTCCGCGGCATGTGGGATCTTCCCAGACCGGGGCACGAACCCGTGTCCCCTGCATCGGCAGGCGGACTCCCAACCACTGCGCCACCAGGGAAGCCCTAACTCACAGCTTTTATTTTTTGTGGGGGAAGGAGAAAGAGATGACACTGATGAATTACGGAGTACCAAGTACATTTTACATGGATTTTTCAGACAAGGCACAAGATTTTAAGGAAATTCCTTGTTTGTAGCTGATGGCTTCTAGCTCTTGACCCCTGAGCTCTTGGGGGTCCACGTATGAAAAATATAAGAGTAGACATTTAGTCCCATCTACAATTTTTGCCTTGGAAATACGCTTATTACTACTGCTACCAGGACTACTTCTACTACTTACTAGTCTTACTATTAGTACAACTACTACTTCTACTATTACTACTGCTCATAATAACATGCACGCCCATTTTCTTCTATTTTAAAATTTGGAGAAATCCCAGGTCTCCAGGAGGATAGGACTGCTGCTAAGTTCTGTAGAGCCTGAAACTATGATGCTTCCTTCGACTTCCCTCCTAAAGACACGTCTACATAAGAACTCATAATAGCTAAAAATAATAATTAGTAATACAGGCCAATCTGCCAACATAGTGGCCATGGGTGCTTTCAAGCTTGTTCAAACCCACCATAGACGTCCCATGCTAAGGTTTGCGTGACACACTGGGGTAAGTAGATGGGGCTGTGCATGGCCAGCAGCCTTGGGCAGGGGTCCAGCTGCTCCAGGTCTTCTCACGCTGGACTGAGGGGGCCGACATCACACCTGTAACCCATCTGTGGCACACCAGAGCTCTGTGGCACACCAGAGCGAGATCTAATTTACCCTCCTCATGACAGCAAACAATTTTAACCGTTTTTCAGTTAAGAAAACAGAAGACTTCTCTTTGGACTGATTAATCACAGATGTGAAGGAGCTTTCATTGGGAGAAGTCTGCATGTGACAGCGATCACACAGAAGTCTGTTGTTTTCTCTTCTGGGTTCTGAGATGCCACTTGCTGGTGTTTCCCAAAGGGCTCAGGCTGGGTCTGCTCTTAACTGGAAAAGAACGTCATTTGTTCATTCATTCAACAAACACTTATTGAATTCCCCCCACGTGACTGAACAATCAGGACATGTTTCCTCCCTCCGTGGAGCTTTTCACTTAGAGAAGGACACGGATACACAAGCGATGTGAAGTAGAAGAAATAAAGAGTGGTACGTGGCACATGAAAACAGAGTGGAGGCCTGACTTTGGGAATCAGGAAAGACTTCTGGAAGGAAGTGCCGTGCCCAAGCTAACAGCTGGCAGAATTAGGCAAGTTAGATGACTTGGTGGTGAGAAGGTTGCAGGCAAAGAGGGCAGGGGTTGGAGACCACTGGGGATGCTAAGGGTGGGAGATCAGGAAGACAGAGGAAGGAGGTAAAGACTGGGGTTCTGGCAAGGGTGGGAACCAGAATCTGCATCATCAGTGTCATCCCAGCCCGGAGCAGCAGGGTCCATCCTCACTGCTCTTGGCTGGATAGGTCAGGCCCAGCTCGCCACTGTCACTTAATTTAACTAGGGGCTGTTCTACAGATACACTCCCAGTTGTTGGGATTAGGAGACTTCATGTGAATAAACATGTCTACTGGTAGCTGGATAATGTTGGCCACCTTCCCCCCAAGCCAGCCATCCAGGCGAGGCCCATGCCTCCAGGTTGTCACCCAGGCTAGACCAAGGGGAGAGGAAGGTGTGTTATCCAAGCAGAAACACGCTTCCAGAGAAGCAATGCACGTGGATAGGGCTATGGTGCTCCCTTTTTTGCTTTCTGAAACATATTTCTAGATCTTCATGATCTCAAAAACTTTATCACAAAGTGGATATATGCGTGCGTGTGTGCGTGCGTATGTGTGTGTGTACATTTATGTGACGTGGCCTTCCAGTGTTGGGAAGTATTGGGACCAGAGTCTCAAGAAGTCTGAACATCCCTGCTCCTGTATATTCAGATTTGACTCCATGAAACCAAAACAGAAACCTGAAGGCTAAATAGGGAAAATCCAGCTTGAACTGGAGAGGCTGCATGCACAAAGCCATCCAGACATTGGTAGACTCTGGGTGCCATAGCCTGGCCCCTGCCTGATGCTGGGGGAGCCACAGTCTCACTCTTCTCTAAATTCAACTTTTTCACAGCCAACACGAACTTATTTATGAATGCCTGTTTCCCTTTTCTTCTGGTCTTCCATAAATATTTTTTGAGAACATCCTATGCCCCAGATACTATGTGGGCAGCTGGAGACCACCTCATACATTGCTGGTGGGGATGTTCACAGTGGTGCAGCTGCTGTGGAAGGGGTCTGGCAGGCAATAAGTTTGACTACATTAGAATGAAGAACTATTGTTCACCAACAACACTACAGAGACCAAGACAAACCACTAGCTGGCACACATACACACACACTCACACACAAGCCTACCTATAACGGGAGAAAGACTTGGTATCCAGAATATACAAAAAGCACCCATGAATCAATACGAAAATGACAAATAATGAAGCAAAATGGACACAAGGTTTTGACCAAAGGGGAAACATAAATATCCAATTAAAATCTGAAAAAAATTACAAGCTTTTTAGTAATAATGGAAATGTAAATTAAAACCACAATGAACTACATTTTCCTGCTATCAGATTGATAAATATTCAAATGCCTGATCAATTCCAAGTGTTGGTGAGGATGGTGAGCTGGCAAGAGTTCATGGTACAAACAATCTGGGAAACAATTTGACATTAGTTAGGCCTTTGGAGACATATATCCCCTAAAATCCAGCCTTTTCACCCTCATATGTGAGAGGTAAGAAAAATTCTTGAATACTTGCATCAAGGACACATAAAAATAGTCATAGAAGCCTCTTCTGTAATAGGTAACACTAGAAACACCAAAACCAGTAGTGGAATGAGTAGATAAGTGTGATGTATTCTTACAGTAGAATATTAGACAGCAGTGAAAAATCACAGCTACATGCATCGACATAAATGAATCTTAGAACTTAACGTTGATTTCCAACACCAAATAATAAAGAAATATATGCAGTTGATTCAATTTATATAAAGGTCAAAAATAGGCAAACCTAAAGAATTTATGCAACATAGATGGTGACACAGAAAAGCAGGATAATTGGATCCTCTTTTTACTCTTTTCCCCCCTTGGAGGTCCTAAAATGGGCATTCATTACCTATACAATAAGAAAAAAAATATTTGATGAATATTCCTCCAGAGGTGTCACTAGTAGGAGGACTTGCTCCTCCTGCTGTTCCATCTCTCAGGGCCCCTCTTCTGCCCCTGACACTGGACGCCATACTAAGACCTCTTACCCTCCATGAAGTTTCTTTCTTTTGGCCTCTACTCGAGGCTTTAGGATCTTGGAAAAATCTCAGTTTACACAGGACTTAACTGAGAGGAAGTGAGAAAAGACATGTGAAGTCACTCGCCCCTCTGATTTGGGGAATGTTGTAGGAATGAGCAAGGAGATCTCTTCCTGGCACAGAAACATGGATACACTCAGCGGTTAAGTTCAAGAGGACCCCAGTGGTTTCTGAAACTCATGCATGTGAATCACAAGAGAACACTTTGAAAATGGGGACACTGCTTGTGCTTCCAACTACACTTTCCATTTTTTCTGGTTCTATCAGGGTCTGTTTTGCATATCAAAAGCTTGTCCTGTTGCTTCAGAGGCAGGAACTCTAGGAAGCTTAAACTAATCTTGCCTTGAAACTTAACAGTTTGATTCTTTACTTAGCACTGATATAAATCCACATCAGCTCATAGTGAAAGTTGTTTCATTATATAAGAAATGGGAACCCTTCACCCTTCTGTATCTTTGATCTTAATATAGTTTTGGAGTGTTTTTCAGATATTTAAATACATTTATTTTTAGTTATTTTAAGCACATCTTAAGGAATGCCTTTAATTTTTAAAAAAACATTTTTTATTATTGCAGAAGTTAAAGTATTAAGGAAATGTGTGTGTGTGGATTAGGGGTTCACAACTGGGAGTGAACATGCTCCCCAGGGAACATTGGTAATGTCTGGAGACAATTTTGGTGGTCCCCACTGGGGAAGGAGTGCTACTGGCATCTAGTGGGTAAAAGCCAGAGATGCTGCTAAACATCCAACAATGCACATAACGGGTCCTTGCAACAAAGAATATTCCAGCCGCAAATATCAGTAGGACAGACGTTGAGAATTGCTGGCCTTTTTTGTTCTTTGGCCGCACCGCACAACTTGCAAGATCTTTAGTTCCCTGACCAGGGATTGCACCTGAGCCCTCGACAGTGAAAGTGTGGACCCCTAACCACTGGCTAACCAGGGAATTCCCTGAGAGTCTCTGGTCTTGATAGAGCTGATTGGTGTGCATAAGGTTTTTTTTTCTTCTGGTTTTTATTGTTTGTAAGAGACCCATTTTTTTTAACACCTTTATTGGAGTATAATTGCTTTACAATGTTGTGTTAGTTTCTGCTGTATAACAAAGTGAATCAGCTATACGTATACATATATCCACATATCTCCTCCCTCTTACGTCTCCCTCCCATCCTCCCTATACCCTCTAGGTGGTCACACAGCACCGAGCTGATCTCCCTGTACTATGCGACTGCTTCCCACTCGCTATCTGTTTTACATTTGGTGGTATATATATGTCCATGCCACTCTCTCACTTTGTCCCAGCTTACCCTTCCCCTCCCCGTGTCCTCAAGTCCATTCTCTAGTGGGTCTGTGTCTTTATTCCCGTCCTGCCCCTAGGTTCTTCATAACCCTTTTCTTTTCTTTTTTTTTTTTTTTAGATTCCATATATAAGTGTTAGCATATGGTATTTGTTTTTCTCTTTCTGACTTACTTCACTCTGTATGACAGACTCTAGGTCCATCCACCTCACTACAAATAACTCAATTTCGTTTCTTTTTATGGCTGAGTAATACTCCATTGTATATATGTGCCACATCTTCTTTATCCATTCATCTGTCAATGGACACTTACATTAATTCCATGTCCTGGCTATTGTAAATTGAGCTGAAATGAACACTGTGGTACATGACTCTTTTTGAATTATGATTTGCTCAGGGTATATGCCCACTAGTGGGATTTCTGGGTCTTATGGTAGTTCTATTTTTACTTTCTTAAGGAACCTCCATACTGTTCTCCATAGTGGCTGTATCCATTTACATTCCCACCAACAGTGCAAGAGGGTTCCCTTTTCTCCACACCCTCTCCAGCATTTATTATTTGTAGATATTTTGATGATGGCCAGTCTGACTGGTGTGAGATGATACCTCACTGTAGTTTTCACTTACATTTCTCTAATGATTAGTGATGTTGAGCATCCTTTCATGTGTTTGTTGGCAATCTGTATATCTTCTTTGGAGAAATGTCTATTTAGGTCTTCTGCCCATTTTTGGATTGGGTTGTTTGTGTTTTTGATATTGAGCTGCATGAGCTGCTTGTAAATTTTGGAGATTAATCCTTTGTCAGTTGCTTCATTTGCAAAAATTTCCTCCCATTTTGAGGGTTGTCTTTTCATCTTGCTTATGTTTTCCTTTGCTGTGCAAAAGCTTTTAAGTTTCATTAGGTCCCATTTGTTTATTTTTGTTTTTATTTCCATTTCTCTAGGAGGTGGGTCAAAAAGGATCTTGCTGTGATTTATGTCATAGAGTGTTCTGCCTATGTTTTCCTCTAAGAGTTTGATAGTGTCTGGCCTTACATTTAGGTCTTTAATCCATTTGGAGTTTATTTTTGTGTATGGTGTTAGGAAGTGTTCTAACTTCATTCTTTTACATGTAGTTGTCCAGTTTTCCCAGCATCACTTATTGAAGAGACTGTCTTTTCTCCATTGTATATTCTTGCCTCCTTTATCAAAGATAAGGTGAGCATATGTGTGTGAGTTTATCTCTGGGCTTTCTATCCTGTTCCATTGATCTATACTTCTGTTTTTGTGCCAGTACCATACTGTCTTGATTACTGTAGCTTTGTAGTATAGTCTGAAGTCAGAGAGCCTGATTCCTCCAGCTCCATTTTTCATTCTCAAGATTGCTTTTGCTATTCGGGGTCTTTTGTGTTTCCATACAAATTATGAAATTTTTTGTTCTACTTCTGTGAAAATTGCCATTGGTAGTTTGATAGGGATTGCATTGAATCTGTAGATTGCTTGGGGTAGCATAGTCATTTTCACAATGTTGATTCTTCCAATCCAAAGACATAGTATATCTCTCCATCTATTTGTATCATCTTTAATTTCTTTCATCAGTGCCTTATAATTTTCTGCATACAGGTCTTTTGTCTCCTTAGGTAGGTTTATTCTTAGATATTTTATTCTTTTTGTTGCAATGGTAAATGGGAGTGTTTTCCTAATTTCACTTTCAGATTTTTCATCATTAGTGTATAGGAATGCAAAAGATTTCTGTGAATTAATTTTGTGTCCTGCTACTTTACCAAATTCATGGATTAGCTCTAGTAGTTTTCTGGTAGCATTTTTAGGTTTCTCTATGTATAGTATCATGTCATCTGCTAATGGTGACAGTTTTACTTCTTCTTTTCCATTTTGGATTCCTTTTATTTCTTTTTCTTCTCTGATTGCTGCGGCTAAAACTTCCAAAACTATGTTGAAAAATAGTGGTGAGAGTGAGCAACCTTGTCTTGTTCTTGATCTTAAAGGAAATGGTTTCATGTTTTCAACACTGAGAATGATGTTTGTTGTGGGTTTGTCATACATGGCCTTTATTATATTGAGGTAAGTTCCCTCTGTGCCTATGTTCTGGAGAGTTTTTATCATAAATGGGTGTTGAATTTTGTCAAAAGCTTTTTCTGCGTCTAATGAGATGATCATCTGGTTTTTATCCTTCAGTTTGTTAATATGGTGTATCACATTGATTGATTTGCATATAATGAGGAATCCTTGCATTCCTGGGATAAACCCCACTTGATCATGGTGTATGATCCATTTAATGTGCTGTTGGATTCTGTTTGCTAGTATTTTATTGAGGGTTTTTACATCTATGTTGATCAGTGATATTGGCCTGTAGTTTCCTTTTTTTGTGATATCTTTGCCTGGTTTTGGTGTCAGGGTGATGGTGGCCTTATTTAATGAGTTTGGGAGTTTTCCTCCCTCTGCTATATTTTGGAAGAGTTTGCAAAGGATAGGTGTTAGCTCTTCTCTAAATGTGTGATAGAATTTGCCTGTGAAGCCAACTGGTCCTGGGTTTTTGTTTCTTGGAAGATTTTTAATCACAGTTTCAATTTCAGTGCTTTTGATTGGTCTGTTGATATTTTCCATTTCTTCCTGGTTCAGTCTCAGAACGTTGTGCTTTTCTAAGAATTTTTCCATTTCTTCCAGGTTGTCCATTTTATTGGCATAGAGTTGCTTGTAGTAATCTCATGATCCTTTGTATTTCTGCAGTGTCAGTTGTTACTTCTCCTTTTTCATTTCTAATTCTGTTGATTTGAGTCTTTTCTCTTTTTTTCTTGATGAGTCTTGTTAATGATTTATCAATTTTGTTTATCTTCTCAAAGAACTGGCTTCTAGTTTTATTGATTTTTGCCATTGCACCCTTCATTTCTTTTTCATTTATTTCTGTTCTGATTTTTACGATTTCTTTCTTTCTACTAACTTTGGGTTATTTTGTTCTTTTTTCTCTAATTGCTTTAGGTGTAAGGTTAGATTGTTTATTTCAGATTTTTCTTGTTTCTTGAGGTAGGATTGTATTTCTAATAACTTCCCTCTTAGAACTGCTTTTGCTGCATCCCATAGGTTTTGGGTCATCATGCTTTCATTGCCATTTGTTTCTAGGTATTTTTTGATTTCCTCATTGATTTCTTCAGTGATCTCTTGGTTATTTAGTAGTGTATTGTTTAGCCTCTATGTGTTTGTATTTTTTACAGTTTTTTTTCCTGTAATTGATACCTAATGTCATAGCGTTGTGTTCAGAAATGATACTTGATAAGATTTCAATTTTCTTAAATTTCCCAAGGCTTGATTTGTGATCCAAGATATGATCTATCCTGGAGAATGTTCCATAAGCACTTGAGAAGAAAGTGTATTCTGTTGTTTTTGGATGGAATGTCCTATAAATATCAATTAAGTCCACGTTGTTTAATGTGTCATTTAAAGCTTGTTTTTCCTTATTTATTTTCATTGTGGATGATCTGTCCATTGGTGAAAGTGGGGTGTTAAAGTCCCCTACTATTATTTTGTTACTGTTGATTTTCCCTTTTATGGCTGTTAGCATTTGCCTTATGTATTGAGGTGCTCCTATGTTGGGTGCACAAATATTTACAACTGTTATATCTTCTTCTTGGATTGATCCCTTGATCATTATGTAGTGTCCTTCTTTGTCTTGTAATAGTCTTTATTTTAAAGTCTATTTTGCCTTTTGCTTTATATGAGAATTGCTACTCCAGCTTTCATTTGATTTCCGTTTGCATGGAATATCTTTTTCCATCCCCTCACTTTCAGCCTGTATGTGTCCCTAGGTCTGAAGTGGGTTTCTTAGAGACAGCATATATACGGGTCTTGTTTTTGTATACATTCAGTGAGTCTATGTTTTTTAGTTGGAGCATTTAATCCTTTTACATTTAAGGTAATTATCAATATGTATGTTCCTATTACCATTTTTTAAATTGTTTTGGGTTTGTTATTGTAGGTCTTTTCCTTCTCTTGTGTTTCCTGCCTAGAGGAGTTCCTTTAGCACTTGTTGTAAAGCTGGTTTGGCAGTGCTGAATTCTCTTAGCTTTTGCTTGTCTGTAAAGTTTTTAATTTCTCCGTGGAATCTGAATGAGATCCTGGTGGGTAGAGTAATCTTAGTGGTAGTTTTCCCTCTTTTATCACTTTAAATATGTCCTGCCACTCCCTTCTGGTTTGCAGAGTTTCTGCTGAAAGATCAGCTGTTAACCTTAAAGGGATTCCCTTGTATGTTATTTGTTGCTTTTCCCTTGCTGCTTTTAATTTTTTTCTTTGTATTTAATTTTTGATAGTTTGATTAATATGTGTCTTAGCATGTTTCTCCTAGGATTTATCCTGTATGGGACTCTCTACATTTCCTGGACTTGGTTGACTCTTTCCTTTTCCATGTTAGGGAAGTTTTCAACTATAATCTCTTCAAATATTTTCTCAGTCCCTTTCTTTTTCTCTTCTTCTTCTGTGACCCTATAATTAGAATGTTGGTGCATTTAATGTTGTCCCAGAGGTCTCCGAGACTGTCCTCAATTCTTTTCATTCTTTTTTCTTTATTCTGCTCTGCAGTAGTTATTTCCACTATTTTATCTTCCAGGTCACTTGTCCGTTCTTCTGCCTCAGTTATTCTGCTATTGATTCCTTCTAGAGAATTTTTAATTTCACTTATTACATTGTTCATCATTGTTTGTTTGGTCTTTAGTTCTTCTAGGTCCTTGTTAAATGTTTCTTGTATTTTCTCCATTCTATTTTCAAGATTTTGGATCATCTTTACTGTCATTACTCTGAATTATTTTTCAGGTAGACTTCCTGTTTCCTCTTCATTAGCTTGGTCTGGTGGGTTTTTACCTTGCTTCATCTGCTGCATATTTGTGTGTCTTCTCATTTTGCTTAACTTACTGTGTTTGGGGTCTCCTTTTCACAGGCTGCAGGTTCGTAGTTCCTGTTGTTTTTGGTGTCTGCTCTCAGTGGGTAAGGCTGGTTTAGTGGCTTGTGTAGGCTTCCTGGTGGAGGGGACTGGTGCTTGTGTTCTGGTGTATGAGGCTGGATCTTGTCTTTCTGGTGGGCAGGACCGTGTCCAGTGGTGTGTTTTTGGGTGTCTGTGAACTTAATATGATTTTAGGCAGTATCTCTGCTAACAGGTGGGGTTGTGTTCCTGTCTTGCTAGTTGCTTATCATGGGGTGTCCAGCACTGGAGCTTGCTGGTTGTTGAGTGGAGCTGGGTCTTAGTGTTGAGATGGAGATCTCTGGGAGAGCTCTTGCTTATTGATATTACATGGGGCCGGGAGGTCTCTGGTGGTCCAATGTCCTGAACTCAGCTCTCCCACTCAGAGGCTCAGGCCTGACACCCAGCCAGAGCACCAAGACCCTGTCAGCCACATGGCTGCTAGTATTGGAGGGTCTCCTGCAGAGGCGGAGGTGGGTGTGTCTCACCGCGGTGACAAGGACACTGGCAGCAGAATTTCTGGGAATTACTCCTTGGCGTGAGCCCTTCCAGAGTCCGTTTTGGTTTGTTTTGAATATTAGTGTCTGTTTTATGCTTTTAGGTTCCCTTCTACGTAACAGACCTTTTGTTGTGGTTGTGGTTAGCCAAGTGGGTCAAGACTATGTTTCTGAACAATCAAAATATCTCTTTACCTAGAAGAACACCCTATGTGAGAATTTTTCCTTTTGTCCTACACTACTTCACCTGTTGTCTTAGCTGGGTAACCAAATTTAGCTGCATTAACTCTCTAGGAGTCATAGAGCTAAATGTGTTTCATTTTATATCACTGATGAAATTTAATTCAATGACCTAGTATATGTATCAATGTCCCAGTGATTAAGGATTTCTCCTTTTTCCTTCAAAATCTAAACATTTCCATTTCCCAAAGCAATCTAGTTGTGTTAATTTTGGATAATGCATGGAAAATATTCCAATTAAAAATAACCCAAAATCCATGTGAGTGTTAGTTCTCAGGCTATAAGTAAACTAATCAGAGACCACAGCAGCTTCAGAAAGACAGTTATACTCTATGTAGCCTAAAATCAATTATTTTATTTTAATTAACTCTTTTAGGGGGTCTGGTAGAATATTCACCTGGGTCTCAGTGAGTTGAATAATGCAGGTCATGGAAAATAGCACCAGAAGGACTTTAAGACATTGTTTTGTACCACAGCCTCCATGTTAATCCTAATAAAAATAGTATATGAAAGATTCACAGGACAGATTTTTAAAACAGTGCAGATTTCCAGGCTTCACCTTGAGAGCCTCAGATTAGTAAGTCTGGGATTGGAGCCCAGAATACATAATAAGCCCCCCAAGGTGCTCTGAAGCAGGGTGAGAAGCCATGGTTTAGAACAGCATGCTTAGGCTTCCTTGCTTGCCTGTCAGTAAGTTATTAAAGGCATTTCTCTTTCATGTCTGTCCTTTACTGCAGAGATAAGTAATAATGATTTAAAAGAAGTAACCTTGATTAACCACTGCAGTGGAAACGTTTGGCCTCCACACCATCTTTTTTGCCAAGGTAAAATAAAATTAGATGCTGCATGTGAAAATGCTTTATAAATTGTACAGGGGAAAATAAGCCTATTTTCATGCACTCAGCAAATAGCTTATATGTTGCCTCTCACAAGACAAGGTGTTTAGAGGCATGACTAAGCAGAGCAAGCTACAGAATACCAGGATGTGACTCTGCATTGTTCTCTCTCATTTAAACCTTCGAAAACAAGGAGTGGTCACAGGAGACTGACTGCTGATGTTCAACAGCATGAAAGGAGCCCCCAATTGAAAGGAGTTTTGAATCCTTGCAGTCTGTCAAAGTGGAAGGTCATCATTCTGCAGAAGACTCAGCAGAAATATGCAAACTTGCTAAGAGTACAACAGCAGATTTTTCCAAGAAGACTCACACATTTGGATTTAGAATCTTCTAGAAGGCTTGGGGGGCCTGGCCTGGCCACTTACTATCTTCAGTTCCACTCAGAAAATTACTACCTGTCTGACCTTGACAAGATCCTTAAATTCTCGAATATTCCTTCCCCCTTTTGTGGCAATGAGGACTATTGTTTTTACCTGAGACAGTTGCTATGAGGATTAAAAGAAATAATGTGTGATAAGAAACATCTACACAATGCAGCACCTGTTTCCCTCTGCTTGAGACTATGTACCAGAGCACAGAATCGAGCAAGGCTCACAAAGGACTGGGAAGCCATGTAGTACCTCAAATCCAATTTATTATTACACATCATAGCCAACTGTCATGGGAGCTTGACAGAGGGGGACTGAATATATGTAGTGCTAAAGGTCTAGATGTTGTACTTGAAGTCATATTCAATCTATCTAGTCCATCTCGGTGAGTCCTCCTGCTCTACCCTTCAACACCCACAGACACACAGACACACACACGCACACACACACACAAACACGCAGGGGGAGAAAGGAGAGAGATGGAGAGGGCTTTGGTCTCATTCTCCCCAGCAAAGTCATTCCACTTTTGCAGTAGTGATCATTCTATCTTGGAAGTCTCAATTATCATCTTTTATCATCTTTTAGCTTCACCGAGAGGTCACGGCATCCTAAAACTTGTCAATAAAAACCTGAACAGGACTATACCAGTGGTCAACTTCACTCATTCAGTCAATTATCATAGCTGCCCTGGAATTAGCAAGGCTTCATGTGTGTTGTAAATCACACATTTTTCTTGCCTGAGGGTGTGCTTTATTGGCAAAGGACAGTTGGAGTAAAGTGAAGAGTGGCACAAAGCAGCAAACGAGCTGGATGAAGATTCCCATAGAAATCTTGTGATTAATCTTGCCAATTAATATGTGTCCATGAGCTCTGCCTGTGTAGGAGGGGGCTCTTCCCACCAGGAGTCAGAACTGTAGCATTTTTTTAAAACTACCTTCAGAAATAGTTTAAAATCAATAGGAAAATTGAGTCTCCTGATTCTACTTGCACCTCTTTTTAAAACCATTTATGAGACTACCTAGCTTCAGCCATCTTAATCCTCTGACATGGCTCCAAATGCCAGTTTAAAAAGCCATGTTCACCTTTACAGAATTAAGATCTGTAAGCTTTGGGCTTCCCTGGTGGCGTGGTGGTTGACAGTCTGCCTGCCGATGCAGGGGACGCGGGTTCGTGCCCCGGTCCGGGAAGATCCCACATGCCGGGGGGCGGCTGGGCCCATGAGCCATGGCCGCTGAGCCTGCACGTCCGGAGCCTGTGCTCCACAGTGGGAGAGGCCACAACAGTGAGACGCCCACATACCACAAAACAAACAAACAAAACAAAAACAAAAAAAAAGATCTGTAAGCTTTGAATATATTAAAAGAATGTGCCATAGGCTCTCAAATAAATTCTCAAAAAAGAGTATTAAAAAAGTTTTAAAATTATAATATGTGTGTAATCTTCAAGTTAATTGCTTTGAAATGTAACATTTATGTGGAAGGGATATTTGATCTGCTTGCTTAAAGGTATCAGTTACATAACTTTTTTTTTTTTTAATAGAAGAATCAGTTCTATCTCTCCAAAGACACAACATCAGCGATTCTTTCTCTGAGAAGCACATAGCCGTTGAGTATATTCTAGGGGACTGTTTTAGGTGAATTCAGGTATTGAAAGGCCACTTCAGCATGGCTTCTTTCTTTCCAGAGAATAAAAATGTTCAGTGTTGGATGGTGTCTGAGTGCAAAGGAATTCAAAGAAGGGAAAGAGGGGTAAGGAAAGCTTCAAGGAGATTGAGATGGACCTGGAAAGATGGCTTGAGTTGATATCAGCAAGGGGCTGAAGAAGGACAGCCCCACAAAATCGTGGAGGTGGGAGGGCTCATGAATAGGCCCACCTGCTGGTGTGGCCTTTGCACACTGGGGGATGGTGAGGAATGAAGGTAGGATTGGGTTGAATTGTAAAACGCCTTTAAAGGTGGGAAGAGGAGTTGTGAATTTAATACGTTAGGGAAGAAAAAGTCATTATAGACATTGGAGCAGGAGAAGTATCAGGATAAAAGAAATGTTTTCAGAAAATTAAACTAAAAATGACATCTAGAGGTTTAGAGTAAGAAGTGGAGAAATCTATTTTAGTAATACAGGTATGAGAAGTCTAGACTAGAATAAGCAAATTGCTCACAGGTTCCATATATTTATATTTATCCTATTTTCCTCAGAATTTCTATAACATTTATCCCTACTATTTATGTGCCCCTTATGTACTACCTGTGTAATAGTCATCTCTTTTGGCATTTCAAGAGATCACATGCCTCTTCTGCTAGATTACATATGGGGACCGTATTATATATTTATACTTTTTAATGCACTGATATTCCCTTAAAATGGTTTATCCACAGTTGGTAAAGAAGAAAATCAAAAAATCATTTATGTTGATTAAATCAGAAGAATTTTTTTAAAATCTTAATAAGAGATAAGTTAGGGGAGATGGTCAAAGGTTATCTCCCAATTTTCTAACCTAGGAGATTAAAATAACAATGATATACTTAGAAAATGGTTTGTTGTAGGGAAAGTTGATGAGTTATGTTTTAGCTGTGTTGATAAGTGTAGAAATATGATTTGTAGAAATATCACGTCAGCTTTTGGAAACAAAGAATATAAGTGAGAAATCATCTATACTTTTACTTATCACTGTCTCTTCTTATGACATCATCCTATTATGACATTATTGATCACCTATTCTGTTTCAAACAAATGTTTTATCTCTGTAAATATGGTGAATGCAGGATCCATATCTAGTTTACCTTTGTAAATAAAGCACAACTTTATCTACCTCAAAATACTTAGCATAGTGAATTGTACATGATAGATTTTCAATAAACATTAGTTCTATGAATGAGCAGATTGACAAATGTTTATCAGGGTTTCTCGACCTCAGCTGTACTAACATTTTGGGCTGGTTAGTTCTTTGTTGTGGTGCTGACCTGTGTATAGAAGGTCGTTTAGCACCATCTCTAGCTCCTGTCCACTAGATGCCAATCATATCCTCACTCCCCAGGTTCTGACAATTAAAAATGTATCCAGATATTGATAAATGTTGTCCCCTGGGGGTGACATTGGCCCTGGTTGGAGAACCACTGGTTGAGATAGATGCTGGATTACGTATATCAATTTAGGAGTCATTTGATTAAAGATTATGCTTTGAGTCTTGGTTCCAATAAGAAATGGAGCATTGAGAAGAAATGGCTGGTGGCTAAGAACAAAGCTTTGTAATGAGTATGAAATTAGGGTTGGGGGCTCGTAAACAAATTGCTAATTCCATGATACATCTACCTATACCTTGTACTCAGTGTCAGCCAGCACTGTCCAATAGAAATATGTGAGCCACAAATGTAATTTTAAATTTCTTAGTAGTTCTATTTTAAAAAGTAAAAATAAATGGATGAAATTAATTTTAATAATTAGTAATTTCATTTATTTATGTATGTCCAGAATATTACTACATCAACATGTAATCAATATGTAAAAACTATTAATGAGCTACTTTGCATTTTTTTGTATGAAGTCTTTGAGATGTGGTGTGTACTTTACACTTACAGCACACAATTTGATTGTCTATTTCAAGTGCTCTATGGCCACATGTGACTATGGGCTACCACGTTGGATGGATCAGGACAATTTAGTCAATTTAAATAAATGTTTATTTGTCCCTTTAGTTTACATTATTATCCTTTTCATAGAGGAAGCTACAAGGGCTAGTGATGTATCTGAAAATTTTTATAAGTTTACTTTGTAAACAGCAGGTGTCACTTTTTTGGCATAGAGGTCTGTGAATTTTGATAAACACATGGAGGCATGTGACCATCCCCACAGTCATATACAGAACAGTTTTCTTACCCCAATAATTCCCTTGTGCTGTTCTTTTGTAGTCAATTTCTCCCCCACCTTTACTTCCAATTTTTTCTTTTCTTTTTTTTTTTTAGGAGTAAGATTTTCCCTTATTACCAACAACAACTATATGTATGTATATATGGAAGAAAAAATAGAGGGGAAACAGAAACACAGTAGAGAAGATAGAACCCCACTACCCTGGGCATTGGGAACGTACTGTTTCCAAAGCTCATTGCTCCAAGTACAATAAGCCCTGCTTTACTTGTAGTCACAGGAGCCTACTCAGATGGGGGCCATGTGTGCTCCCTTCCCCCACCTTCATCTGTCATTCCTCTGCAGGTTACTGGAATAGGAAGGTCTCTCCCAGAACACTGCATGACAGATGACAGATTACTCCAGGGGAGACCCAGAAGAGGAACACAGGTAAGCCCTCCACAGGTTGGGGGAGACCCCCCATTGCCAGCTAGATATTCCTGACACTCCAGTTTATGGATTCTCAGCTATCTCCATCTTTCCATGGCCTCTTTGCTTTACTAAGGAGAGAAACTCATGAAAAAATAGCCCTTTAGTGCAGGTGCAGCTCCTGTAGTGGACAGGCCTGGGCTGCTGCTCTCATCAAAGCGTAGATGACCTGGGTTGTGCCAGACACCATGAGAGCAGGTAACCTTGGGCCAACTGACAGCAGTGGCCCTGGCTTTGCCATGCCTCTCAGCAGTCCATTCTGTTCACAAAGCCCAGGAAGCAGATGGGAAGAGACATGTGGAAGCACCTCCCTCACATGTATGTCACCATTGGCACCGAGGTTGGGCAGGAGAACGTTGCCTGCTTGCTTGATGTCGTTCCAGGAGCATATGCCTACTGTGTCGTCCTTAGAATCATGCTACAGAAATTGAGTTCTGCAAGCCACTCACACACCCACAAACACACACAGACACACAATACACACACGCAAGCACATTACCCTAGTTCACATGGTTGAACGTTTATCTTTGCAATTGTATCAATGCAATTATGGTTCTTAGGGCACCTATTCTTGGACAGCTCCTTAGTATCATCTATATTTTATATACTTCTCCTATTACTTCTTTTTATCTCCCACCCTCCCTCACGTAAAGTTTTGAAAAAAAAATCAAGAGATTGCACCCACTCTTCCTCATATAAACATAAAGTTTTGAAAAAAATCAAGAGATTGCAATGACATAAAGGAAGGCACTGACCTAAATATATATGCATTAATTGACCAAGTTCTTTGAGTAATTATCTTGTAGAATTTAAGTGGGAAAGCATTTCTATCAGAACCAAAAAATCCTTTTAACCTCATATCTCATCCCTTCCACAATCTTCCAGTAACATGCTTATACCGGAAAACCTGGGGACCATCTGAAAGCCTGCTTGTGTTCAGTGGATGGCTATCAATTAGTTTATCCAAGTCATTTCAGCTTTACCGTGCAGTTCAGCAAAGTCAAGTATCCTCTTTGGCATGTACTTAAAAAGGGGGAATGTCCTGTGGTCACTGGGACTTTATAGACAAAGAAGAAAAAGAGGGAAGTAGTGGCAGAGGGAAGAAAGACTATGTGTTCACAGATTCTCATTTCATTTTCCTCCTGGGCATGTGGGAAGGCCACCTCTTCCCAGTCTGCCCTGACAACTGAATTCTGTCTAGGACATGTGGACTGGAAGTGACACATGCCCCATCCAGATCTAGCCCAGAAAACCACCTACCAAAATCTCCATGCACTCTCCTTGTGGGCCGGCCAGACACGAGACATCCCATGAAGTCTCAGAGGCCCCTGGAGATGGTGGAGCCATTCAATAGAAGGAGCCTGGATTTCTGCTTGAGCAGAGCCTCTACCTCTAGTCCTCAAACCACACTGGACTGTGAGATGGGTAAGAAATAAAACTCTGTGAGTCACTGAGCTTCTGGAGTTGTCTGTAACAGCGTTTTTCATTTCCTACAGTTACCAAACACCTGACTCCCAGCTGTCCTCACCTCTGGTCTCAAGATAGGTTCATCGTGCCAGGTGCTCCTTCACTGGGATGTAGCTATGAAGGATATGATGTTTATGACTCTTCGGGGACCAGGGCTTGTCTACTGCCCGATCCAATTTTACTACTGTTCAATTTACTACTGTCTACTGTTCAACTTTTGTTTGCTTAGTTTGGTCTCCAGGGGAAATCACTAGTGATAAGTTGGATCTCCTAACATCACCCGGGTAAGCAGCAGTTACACACTTGTTGGAGCCTGATTGGTGGTGAGCTGTCAATGTTTAACAATTGGTTCTCTGGAAAAAATCACAGGCATATATATACACACACACACATACACACTATATATATATATATATATATATATGTACACAAACTATATATATATACACACACCATATATATATATATATACACTAGTCTATTATTAATTTTACTGATAATAATTTGTAGCACACAATTTACAAAAAATAAAATGTATAATACTTTTTAGTGTACATTTTATACAGCCAATTGATTCTCATGGAATGCTTTCATCGATTTTTGCCAAACTCTTGCATCCATGGAAACCTATTATTGAAATTCAGTCATGATTTGACAAAGTTATATACCAATCTGCTAATTCTTTTCCTGATACATTTATTGTTATTAAATCTGATACACTGTCTACTATTTCTCAGCCTCAAACAAATTACATTCAGTAAAATGAAATGTCTTTCAACTTCAGCACTGCCTATATGGGAACTTCACTCATTTGTCAATTACTGAGCAACTTTTTTTGCTGAATCGGTTAATAGTTTTTGACTCCAAGAATATTTTTACAAGTTTTTATGCTAGTCACAATGTAATGGCTGTATGTTTGACCTGTATTATTGTCTCCATTAGTTTCTTAAATCTAGATTAGGGGTTGGCAAAAATTTTCTGTAAAGGGCCAGATAGTTAAAACTTTAGGATTTGTGGGCCAGATGGTCACTCTCACCACTACTCAACCCTGTCACTGTACAAAAGTAGTTGTAGACAACACCTAAACAACTGGGCATGGCTGTTTTCCAATAAAACTTTATAAAAACAGACCATAGGCTGAATTTGCCCCACTGGCTTTAGTTTGCCAAACCCTAAATCAGTGCTTGATGTGTAGCATTTGCCAGTTTGTTTGGAGTAAGTACTCCCACCGTGGTCAATTTCAGACGACTGCTGTGACGTCACTGAATGCAGAGTTGTGAAGAGAGGCGCAGTAGCAGAACACTGTGGGATATTTCCACCAAACAGATACAGTAGAGATAACAAGACCATCAATAATACTAAAGTGTAATATAATTAGTAAGTGACACTGGGTATTTATCACCTTTGTTCTTAATGCAATTAAACTGTAAGACTATATAATTTGATTTTTAATAATGGCTGCATTTAACAACTCGCTTACAAAATTCCTGAATATTTATTAATCAGATCTCACAAGACAGTATGAAATGTTTCCAACATAGCAGTTGATCCTGAACAGTTTCTCTTCTCCATGGCTGCTGGATCAGAGTAGGGGCATATCTCCCACTGATTTATTTTCTCCTGAGGCGCAGTTAGAGTTGTTGGCAAGTAAATATTATTGAAACAGTTATCCTGCTCAAAAGATAACCTTGTCAACACTTAAAACTCAAAGCACCCATCAGTTCTTACTCACATCTTCAAAATTATTACAGATTTGTTGCACATTTTAAACCAAAACATGCTCAACGTTTTCCTTAAACACAGTGTGACTTTAAACTATCTGTACTTAAAAGGGTAGATATGATAGATTATGACATTGCATGAAAAATCCTTATGCACAGCCTTTTACCCTTTCTATACATCCATCTCGAGGTGAGGAAATCAAAAACTCAAATGTAAATTCACTACAGCAAAAGAGATCCTTATCCTGAAGGTCTATGCATGAGGCAACATGGCTAAATTGAAAAGGATACCATTAGAATCAGAAAAACATAGGTTCAAATCCCTGCTTTGATATGTGCTCACAATGTGATCTAAAGTAAAATTTCTAACCATTTTAAAGTCTCATTCTCCTATTCTGTAAAGTTGATCATGAGATTGTTACACGGCTTAAATGAGGGAAAAAATGATATGAAGTACCCCAGTGTTCATGTCTTACAAAGCACTCAGTAAATGGTAGCTATTAGTGTTATTCACTGAAATGTTCATCCCACCCCATTATGTTTTCTAATCATGAAGCTGATGATCACAATAGCTACTTAAATGCCAATGATTATTCACACTTTTGATTGTTCAAAATTTGGATGGGGGCCCTGTATTTCAGACACATATGCATCCATCATGCATTGGGTACCAGCAGTTGTGCTGAATGTTCACAATTTTTCAGATCTACAAGGTTGAATTGGCAGTTACCAATTACCCATGTGGTAAACTGAGCTGCTTCTGCTTTTCAGCTACATATAAGAAGCCCAAAGTGGCATGCTACCATTGAAAAGAACGTAGTGGTTTACCATCTCAATGATTTGTCCCTACTTGGTAAGGCTATCTAAGGTGGCTCGCCATAGCTGAGTGGAGGCATTCAGCTTCAAATTAGCTTTACCTTTCCCATTCTGTCTGATGAATGGGTCACACTAGATATTAAGATTGAAGCATCTGTTGCCTTTTACACTTCTATAGGGGCACCCTAAACTATCTCCACAAATGTTCAAATAACTCTTTAGGAAGATTTCTCTTATTAACTTTAATATGGGGAAAACATGATGCCATCATATGCACTTGAGGGTTCTAACCCAGTACTTAAGGAGCAGATAGGCATCTGTTGGTATTGCCAGTATTGTCTTTCCCCAATAATCTCTTTATCTCCTACAGCTCTTAATGGTGATGACACAGCCACATTAAAATTTTGATTCACTACTGCACTTCAAATCTTCCCAGGTTCCCACTGAAATGTCCAAAAATATAGAGGTGATCCCGGACTTCCAATACAATCATCTGATCTTATTATTTTATCACAATTTAGACAACCCTGCAGTGAGCAAAACTCATATTCTTGACCATTTAAGAGTGGCTGGTGACATTAAGCTTATGTCATCATAGCGATAAACTTGATACATTTGGTGAAAGTATTTTCTTCACCATACTTAGCACCCATAGTTGAAAAATAACTATGTGCTCATTTGCTTTGATTTCTTTTAACAGGCTAAATAAAACAGTCATCAGACCCAATATTGGTCTAAGAGCTTTCTGAAAGGAAGGCATAAGTGACTTTCTTTCTTTATAATTCTTTTCTTATTTCCTTTTTTCTTTCAAGCAATATGTACTTAAACATGACCTCTATTGGCTATATTTTGATAATCACATACCTTAAAGCAAAATATCTTAATTAAGCTGAGTTGTATTTTGCTCTCTGTATATTTTAATTCTCCAACTTCAAGCACATAGCAAAGCCCTTAATATTTTCTTGCCTAAGGAATTTTTGAAGAGCTGAAAGCAAAAGCCCTCAGCTCTTCCTGCACCGCGTGAAAACCTAAACACAGAGAAGAGGTTATATTGGGCTTCCCAGAGGGAACTGGAGGAAATGCAGTACTTAAGAGAGAACATGGGCGAGCTGAACAGAGGAAATATTCTTTAGCAATGGGCTTTGTGAGACATTATCAGAAATGTTTAGTGTGGGCAAAGATGGGCTGGCAGTTTGGGGAAGAAGACTCGTTTTCTTTCTTTCTTTTTTTTTAAACATCTTTATAGAAGTATAATTGCTTTACAATGGTGTGTTAGTTTCTGCTTTATAACAAAGTGAATCAACTATACATATACATATATCCCCATATATCCTCCCTCTTGCGTCTCCCTCCCACCCTCCCTATCCTACCCCTCTCGGTGGTCACAAAGCACCGAGCTGATCTCGCTGTGAAAAGACTGGTTTTCATAGCCCCAGAGATGATTAGGATGGAGCAAGGGCTCACTGAGTCCCAGGAGTCCCTAAATGAGAGCAGGGCAGTGGCAAACACAGACAAGAAACTCCTCAACAAGCAGTGGAATTCTCTTCTGAACAGCTCTCTTCACAGGCAGATGAAACTCTACCTAGGCAAAAAGATAGATGATAGATAGATAAGATAGATAAATAGATAGATAGGCAGATTTTCCCCCTTCTTTAAGGATAAAAAGATTTGAATATATAAATATATATTCAATATATTCAATACATATTCATTTTCAAGACAACTTATTTAAGCTCCACATACTTGATGTATATAAGCATCTGAAAGGATAGGAAAACAAAGAAAATATTATACAGAAAAAAAAATCCTGTGGTTCAAAAGAAGGCATACATCTGAGTTATCAGAGGAAACAGTCTATGATGAAACAGATTATGCACCAAGCAAAATCCAGGAGAAAACTGTTTTTAAAATCTAATTTATATTCTCAATATGATTCCCTAAGATATTATATAAATGAAAAAAAATCAAGAGCAGGGAAGATTACTTTCAGGGGAAATTGTTATACTAAAAGTGACAAATATAGCAGATGCCCTAAAGAACAGAATGAATAGTAAGTGAAGAAATTAGATAAATAGCTCAAAAAATCCCCCTAGAGCAAAAAACAAAACCCACGAGTAATGACTATAAGAAAAATATAAAAGGCAAAGAGAATAGATCCAGAAGATGTAATAAAAATAAAATAGGACAGTACATTTCATACATTTTCCCACAGAGAAACAGCAACAGAAAATAAACATATTTGTAAACTTCTGTAGTGGGGAGTGGACAGGTGGGTGGAAAATGAGGAAGGAGAGGCTCTGACAAGGGGTGGAATATCTAGTGATCCACAGTGAGCATAACATGTATTTTAAGCTTTTTACTTTATCTTTATAATTATTGCAAATTTAACTTTTATTCCCCAGTATATTAAATTTTGTTTATTTAACATAATGAGGGGAAAAAGAAATGTTTCTTAGCACTTTCTGCTACTTGTATTGGCTGCTGAAAAGAACTAAAAAAATTGGATGAACTTTTAAAGTATATTATTGAAAGTTCTAAATAAAGAATAAATTAATAAGTACCTCCAAAGTTAAGGAGGCATGGAAGTCTCTTGCCTTGAGGATTTGGCAATCCCAATATATTAGAATCTTATTTTTGATGGGATTCTAAGTTGGAAGAGATGGAAAAGACATCCCAGGGTCTGTACAAAATGGGGCATGCTGTAGGAAATTCTCTGCAACCAATTTCCTCTACTCTCCCCCCAAAATAACCCCTAAGATTCCCAATGGCCATACATGCAAGGGTGATGGCAAATCAAAATGGCAAAGTTCATGGGGGAATTTCGTATTGGTTTCAAATCCTTTGGTTATATGGGTAATATAAAGTCTTGAATTTTGTTTAAGGATGTCATGGAATTATAGTGACCCCAGGCAACTTGAAGAAGTAAAAGTCAATTTACTTCTTTCTGGAGGGACACCCCTTTACTGTATTCCTCAAATAATTCCTATAAATAACTTTTCACATGCAATGTAACACACAGCTCAAGATAACCGAATACCCAAGAAAATTAGTCTTCAAGATAACTGGGTACCTAAGAAAATTAGCTTCAAATACACCCTTCAGTATAAGCTCCTCCATCCCTCCTTCTTCATTCTCAAGGTTTACACTGGATGCCACATGTTCCAGAAGGTGGTATGAAATGGCAAAGGGCTGCCTAATTCACATTGCACACTGAGGGATTAAGACATGAACCATTACTATTTTAAGCCTCTGAGATTTAAGGGTTTGTCTGTTGTAGCAGCAAACCTTAATTATCATGACTAATACCCATATATATAGAAAGAAGCCTGTACTCTTATGCACTAAAATACTAATTATGATTGATTTTGAGTGAATTTTCATTTTTCTTTTCCTTAGCTATTACTATTATTTTAAAACAAAAAAAAACCCTTTGAGTGATCTTCCCTTGCAGACTTGGGGTTAAAAACAATACAGGTGTTCAGTGCTGTACTAGGATTTTTCTAACCAAATAGATGTAAAGGTCATATTAACTACTTACATTTCAAATAATATGTATGTTTACATTAAAAATCTCAGTGGATCAAAAGTAACTTCGTATTGATCAGCAGGACAGACTGCTACTGACTGTTAGTCGATAACTATATCCCTAAGCAAGAAGTAATAGTTAAGTCAAAATCAAGAATAGCTAATATTTATTGAACAATTACTATGAGCCCAGCACATCTACTAACTCATTTAATGCTCACAATCACCTTGTGAGATGGATACTACTGTTATCTCCAGTTTCCAGAGGAGATGGAAGAACAGAGAGATGCAGTCACTTGCCCATGATCTCAGCCTGTCCCAGCTGCAGTGAGGATTGCAGATCTGGTGGTTTGTGTCGATCCTGGTGTCCTCAGCCCCACACTACATTAGACCCTACAAAGCACTCCTCTAAATGAATCTCAGGAGGAAATATGTTTTAAGATGTAAGTCCCTAAAGACAGACCAGTGTGAAGCAGGTCTGTTTCTAATTGACAAAAGTGATATTAAAGAGGGCAGGGAGGCTAAAGGCACAGGGCTAAGGTGCAAAGTACTGCTAGATCACCAAGTCCTGATGAGACAAAGTGGTTGTTTCAGCTTTTCTAAGTGTGACAATTAATTTATGTATCAACTTGAGTGGGCCAAGGGACACCCAGATATCTGATTAAACAGTATTTCTAGGTGTTTCTGGAAGAGATCAGCATTTGAATTTGTGGACTAAGTGAAGCAGATGGCCCTCCGCAAAGTGGGTCAGCATCACCCAATTCATTGAGGGCCTGAAGAGAACAAAAGGGTGGAGGGCAATTGAATTCACCTTCTCTCCACCTGACTGAGCTGAGGCATCATCTGTTGCTCTTGGTACTTTTGGTTCTCAGATCTTCAGACTTGGACTGGAATCTGTGCCCTCAGCTCTCTGGCTTGTAGGCCTTCCTTTGAACTACACCACTGGTTTTCCTGGGTCTCCGGCTTGCAGATGGCAGACTGTGGGACTTTTCACCTTCCAGGATTGCATGAGTCAATACTTGATAATAATTCTCGTTATATACACATGAACACACACACATATGTCCTATTGGTTCTGTTTCACAAGAACCCTAATAAACTATGCATATCTTGTTTATTCCCATGATGTTACCAGGCCGAGACGGTTGCAAAGATACCCCACATAAATTTCAAGCCAAACAATGGACAAGATGGGGCTTAGCCATAGCCTAAGGATGAGAAGTCAGGGAAGGTCCATCTAACTTCCATCCTAGGAAGCCATGATGCTCATTGTCAAAGTTGGCTACATTGGGAGCAAGAATAGAAGGTTGGGGTCAGGGATGGAGAGAGTGATACCAAGTCTATTCCATAATAGTTAATAGTTAGGACCCCTCATTTGATAAATAACTGTATTAAGAGGGCTATCAGTGTAATTCAGTCACGAGAGGAAACTCATAAGTATTAAAATATGAACTACTGGGGACTTCCCTGTTGGTGCCGTGGTTAAGAATCTGCCTGCCAACGCAGGGGACACGGGTCCGATCCCTGGTCCGGGAAGATCCCACATACCGCAGAGCAACTAAGCCCGTGCGCCACAACTACTGAACCCACACACCGCAACTACCAAGGCCTGCGTGCTCTAGGGCCCACGTGCCACAGCTACTGAGCCCGCATGCTGCAACTACTGAAGCCTGTGCCCCTAGAGCCCGTGCTCCGCAACAAGAGAAGCCACCGCAATGAGAAGCCTGCGCACTGCAACGAAAAGTAGCTCCCGCTCGCCGCGACTAGAGAAAGCCCGTGCGCAGCAACGAAGACCCAACGCAGCCAAAAATAAATAAATATAAAAAAAAGGACTGTTGGTAATATTTTAATAAACCTGCTGATTCTGCACAAAGCAGTCCCCTGTGTAACCTAGAGACTCTCAAGATAAGCCTTGGTAGCCATTGACTAAATAAATCTGCTCAGTTCCAAGTGATGTCACCTCCACCAGCGACCTTGATTTGGGGCCTGTGTCTGAAGACACTGTTGTTTGCCTGATCCATGGCCTCTCTAATTACCCTGGCCTGACTTGGCCAGTTGGTAGTCACATCACTTGCTTTTTGCCTCACATCAATTACTCTGGGGAACAACCGCAAATCTCTCTGATATGTTCCACCCCACTCCCAAACTCTAATAAGGTGAATTTTGAGTATATTCAAGACCTATATTTTAAATTAAATCATCCCACTGCTATCTCCCAATTTTTATAAAATTTAGTTTCAGGTAGAAAATTGTATTATGAGAATCTTCCCATTAAACGTGTTTCTCCATTAAACATTTTGAAAAGACTAAAAAGAAATACCCCCTAATATGATAAAATTGGTAATATCTGAGTGATAAAATTACAGATGGTTACCTCAGATTTTATTAAATGTTAGATTACTTTAGGAATGGTAAGTTTGAATAAATAAGAAGGCAACCTGGTTCTTTCACAGAAAGTTTTATAATTGTTAATAAATGAATTCTTAAGATTATATTTTTATATATGCTTATACACACAAAAATGTGTTATATGTATATGAGTATGTGTATGTCTGCAAGTGTATATATTGATATATATGTGCTTATATATGTATACCTATATACATATCAAGTCTTAGAGCTAGAAGGACCTTAAAAAATAATCTTGCTTCCTTCACAAAATCTAAAATTTTCTGCTGTGGCCTGTGGTCATTTTAAACCTATTTATATTTTAATTTTTGTATTAATCAGCTGGTTTGCTGGGAATTGCAGAGAAGCAGGGAGTCATTGGATATTAGAGCCAGAGGAAACTTAATAGCTTCAATTCAGGCCCCTGACAGGAAAATGATGAATTTATAATCATTAACAAGAGGTGACTAAGGAAATCAAGCCCAATTTTATTAACAGGTGTATCTTGGGAATAATTATGTCTGAGCCAGAAGCCCATTTCAAAATTACTCTCTTCTTCTAAGTAGAGTTTCACGTTCAGTCCCTCGCTATGTTTTTGCAATGCCAAACTGACAACTGAACCATTTCCGTCAAAATGTCAAAATATCATTCATTTCGTTGGTCAACATGATACCAAACCATCACATTAAGAGATATGTTTGCCCTAAATTGAACATGCTTTGGTATTTACTGGCATAGTCTTTCTACATGAATATTTAGGACTTTCTCCTTCAGATGGCCTACCCTCCAAAGTATTATCCAGGTCAGTTTTAACTCATATAGATACCCCAACTCAAAAATCAATTAGTCAATTTCAGATAGATTGAAGACTGACTTAACTGTAAGAGATAAAATAGTAAAGCTTCCAAAAGATAATATGGGGGAGTATTTTCATGACCCTGAGATAGGCAAAGATTTCTCAACAGTACACAAAAAAGCACTAATCAGAAGGTAAAGATGAATAAATTGAAATTTCTCATCTAAAGACATCATTTAGAGTGAAAAGGCAAGCCACAACAAGGATAAGACAATTATTTTCAGTGACAGAGAGCTCATATCCAAAATATTTGAGTCACTTCCATGTATTAATAAGAAATGAATAGATGACTTGAACAAAATATGTACAAAAGATTTGAACAGATACCTCACAAAGAAGGATATCTATCCAAAAGGCCAGTAAACATGGAAAGTTATTCAGTATCATTAATCATCAGAAAAATGCAAGTTAAAAACTAAAACACGGTAGCATCGTACATGTAGCAGACTGGCTATAATAATTGGATGACCTGACATTACCAAGTGTTGGTAAGAATGTGGAACAACAGGAATTCAGGCACACTGTGCATGGTGAGGGGGGTAAATTGATACAGTGTTTTTTAGCAGCACCTAGTAAAGCTGAATATCGGTACACCCTATAACCCAGCAATTCCACTCCTATATATGCTGACACATATACCAAAAAAAGACACTTACAAAAATCACCATAACAACGATATTCATAATAACCATCAACTGGAAATAATACAAATGTCCAGGAGTAGTAAAATGGATAGATGAATTGTGGCATATTCATATAATGTAATACTACAAGGCAATGAAAGAATAAATGACAGCTATACACAGTGTCTGGATAAATCTCACAAAGATGTTGAGAAAATAAACCAAACACACACAAAAATACAGTATGGTTCCATTTATATAAAGTTCAATTCTACATTATACATCAATAAGCAATATTTACAAGCAAACTAACACAAGCAATATGCCCAGGTATGTTATAGGCTTGGTCTCAATACAAACCGCTTAAAAAGCATGAGTCACATAAATACAGAACAAACGTATTACTTAGATCTATAACTCATTAATGAGGGAACCAGCTAAAAGGTAAAGCTGACTCAAATAAGCGTTAGAAGAACAGGATTATAAAATCCACCAGGAAAGACATACTGAAATAACTTTCTGAGTCACAGACAAATCATTCAATGTCCAACAGGGTAATCAAAGTAACCTTTATGATTATCAGCTCTATCAGACTGAAATATGCTCCAGTATGACACTGAAAGCACCCTGAGCTATCCTTTGTGGGTATCGGTGCTATTAAGCATTTGATTGATCGTGTTGAAGGACTGTATGAAAGGAAGTGAAGACTGAAGAAATAAATATTTAAATATTTGGAATTACTATAGGTAGTCAAAAATAAAGTTGAAATTTTGTAAACATGGATTCACATTCCAAATTTCCTACAATTCCTTCTGGGCCATCTGCTTGTATATCTGAATAAGTGATATACCAGTAAAAAATGGTACTTGATAAGGGGGTAGGGAAAAATATGAACTTCTTGCTTTGCTGAGAAATAAACATGAACTAAGTGGGCTATGAGATTTTTGTGGAGACAAGTGGCTGATGAGAGTAAAAACCATGCAGATCCCTCGTGTCTCTGCATCCACAATAACTTCCGTGAAATGTCTCAGGATGTCATGTCACTTAAATTGTTTTTAATTTATAAAATTATGTTACCCTTCCTGTGTGGTCTCAAGTCATTCAGTACTCAACAGACAGAATTCTTTCAATGTGGCAGGCACGGTTCAAACGCTGGGTGGCAGGAGTCAATGCATAAGAAGTGAGTGGATACAGTTTGGATATATTTTGGTGGTAGAGGATGATTTTCTAATGGGTTGAAAATAGGTGGATAGGAGGAGAGACATGGATCAAGTGATCCTGGGGTTTTCTCCTAAGAAGTTAGAAGAATGGTGTTGCAGTTTACCAAGATGGTAGAAAAATGTGGGAAGATCAGACATAGGTTGAGAAATGTGAAGCTCCCATTTGGACTCATGAGGTTGAAAATGCTTCTTAGACATCCACTGTGGTGATACTGATCAAGCAGGTACATATATGAGCCTCGAACTTAGGAAGAGGTCTAGCCTGAAGATACAGACATAGGTAGTTTTAAAGGACTGGATGAGATCATTATGCAGGTATATATAGGCAGAGACAAGGACTTTGGAGTGAACCTTGGGGGTCCAAAGTTTAGGCATCTGGATGATGAGGAGTAACAAAGCAAGGGAAACAAAGAAGGGACCAGAGAGGTAGCAGGAGAACCAAGAGAGAGCGGGTCCTGGAATAGGAATAGCAGGACAGGCAGAGTTTTAAGACAGCTGCAAGCAGGTTGATTGAGGACAGGTCAAAGTTCTCTCCTGCTTGCTTCTAACTTTCAGTAAAATAGGAAGAAAGGTTATCTGCTAAGAGTTAGGATGGGGCAAAGATATATAGGATTTGGAGAGAGAAAAAGTATAAAAGAGTCTATGAGAGCAGGAGAGTGAACTAAGGATGGCTGTGGTCCTAAAGGCACCCCGAAGGTTATGGTCTTGAATAGAATGGGATATAACAACGTGGTTTTGTGTTTTTCTCCAGCCACTGCCAGATGCTTCGGTGAAGATGAGGAGAAGGCAGGGAGCTGGATTTACCCAGGGGCTGGCCTTTCCCAAATGACTACAGCAAAGGGAGAGAGAGAGAAGGGAGCTGAGGGTATGTGCAAAGCGTATATGATGGACCATGGAAGCTAAGCTGGGAAAGGACAGTGACTCTATGAGGGGTGGAGGGGGGTGGAAAGGTCAGAGGGTCAACGGATTATAAATCCCAGTGGGTGGTTACGTTTTTGCATTGGGGTGTATGAGGGAGTGAGCTGGCACAGGATAAGGGGGTGATCTCAAAGTAGGGTGGTGAAATTGAGGTCAGGAAGGGACACAGCACTTAGCAAAGGGCTAGAATACACTCTGGGAGTAGAGGGCAAGGAGAGGGCACAGGACCCAGTCACCGGAGAAGAGGAAGCCAAAGAGCTGCGACCACAGGGGGCTGGGAGGGTCATTATGTTGACCGATCAGGAACTACTGCAGGACCAGTAGCGGGTCACAAACTACAGTTTCCTATCAGAGAGGAGGGCCCAGGTCAACGTATGAGGAAACTTCATCCAGGTGGAGGACTTGGTGGTGGGGTCTGATACATGGGCATTCAGGATGAAGGTGGGGGGGGATGGTCTGAAAGCAACAGCGAAGAGGCCAGGCCCAGGGCTGAGAGGACAGAGGAAGAGGAAACCACCAGAGGGGCTGTGGGCAATGCACCATCCTCAGGGGAGACTGCCGCATCTCCTTAGGATGACAGATTGAGAACACAGTGGCTTTTGCTACTGAGTCACCTGTTCAGAGGGCATAGTGGAGGGCAGGGGTCTGTGATGGGGTCAGGTCAGGGGGCCCCATAGGAATGGGGGTCCAGGTGTTGAAGAAGAACATGTGATCTTGGGGCTCAGGACACAACGGGCTTGGTGCTGGTCTCTGCCCCTCTTTGGTGAGGCTGAGGGCTTGAGAGAGGCATCGAGTTAGAAGGCTCTGGGCCACTCTTCACCCTGCCCGGCGCAGGGCTGCAGGCTAACGGAGCAGTGGAGTTAGTGGAATTGATGATTGATGATCCCTTCCTCTAAGAGAAGTAAAAATAGGCCTACTAAGTTTTCGAAAGAAGCATTAAGAGCTGAGAAACAGGAAGAGCAAGTATCTGCCCCAAACTCTACCACTGTCACTAACATTTCTAGATCAGGTGGAAGTTTAATCAGCTCGCAGCACAATAAGCCCATGTCGTCACTGACTAGAATGGCCATCAGGCAATAAAAGAGACAAGACTCCTTTCTGCTGGGGGCTGAGAATAGGGATGGGAATTTTAAACCTTTCCTGTTTGTATGAAAAATCAGGGCACTGGTGAATAAGACTTTGGACACTGACCATTGGTCAAGGGGCGTCCATTGGCAAATGGATCCACCTGTTGTGTTTTCAACACATCACAAGACATGTGGAGAATAAATATCCTGCTTATCCAGAAGCAAGGGAGTTCTTATGGATGGCGAAGAAGAAAGGACACCAAATTCAGATGTGCCCATGGCTGCTGTTATGGAAAGTAAAACAGTTTGAAGCATAATGGGAAGTGGTGAAAAATGGAAACTCAGCCAAGAACAGAAAACTGCACTTTAAGTGGATAATGGATAATGGAGACCACTACTGTCCTAAGATGCTCTCCTCCAAACAGAGTCACCATTTAAGTGATTTGATTTCACCACTAAATTGTTTGCCCGTAAGATAAGTGGTCAATTAAGGCAGAGAGGGAGTTGCATTTGAAGAGATTAATGTTTCAGGCTTTTAGATCCCATGCAGAAAAGAAAAAAAATTAGGAATCAACTCTTTCTTTTACCTGCCAGAATGATGCTTCCTTTCCTCCAAGTAATTGCTGCTGGGAGAGTCCAGCCTTCCTGCATTAGCATTCAACCTGGACCACTTTCCTTAAAGATGATTAGTGGTAGGGCAGCTTTGGAGAAGGCCTGAAATGGATTCACAGTGTTGCCTGACACGGAAGGCACACTTTGCCCTAGAAAAATCAGAGGGTAATTTGTCTATAATACTTCTTGGCTGGCTGGAAATGTCTACTTGGTTTTTAAACCATAGGTCAGGTTCCCCAGGTCCTGGCATCTCATCTCTAGAAAGCAAGGTCAGTTTTAATGGTGGAAATTAGAATGAAGGAGAGAGGATGTGATTCAAGGTGACAGGAAGTAGCTGTTTAAATATCTACAATGTTTACCTTCCCCTGATGGTTTCCCAGGCATTCCTGTTTACTCTGGGGAGTGGGCTGGAAATAGTCCCACCGCGGGGAGAATTGGAAGACACCGCTGCACACAAGAGTGCAGATATTAAATTCCACTTAAACACTGGATGCATTAGTCTCCAAATTGTTCTGGGCACAGCTACCCCTGCTCCCTTGTCTGGGGAGCTCATTTTGTGGAAGGTTCCAAAGAACCATTGATTGTAGTGGCTTTCCTTGTGCTCATCCCTTATCAAGGTGAAAGGCCAAAAGCAAATGAACATTAGTGATGCTATGCACCACCCATCAGGTTTCTATAGTGCTGGAGGAGGGCGAGTGGGCATGATGAACACATGCTCTGAGAACTGTCCAGATGCTGAGTGAGCAGGTGATTTACTCCTGCCGAAAGCCAGGAAGAGATGACTAAAGCGAGCAGGACCCAGGAGATCGGTGACTAAATGATTTCCTAATGACCTGAGACAGTGCCTTCCTCCGTACCTAACATAATAGCAGGGATGCCCTTTGGACCGGGGAGAGAATCTGGATCATTAACCCTAGCTGGATGACATTTTTTTCCCTAGTTAGGTGACTTTTAAGAGGAAAGAGGATGGAAGCTATGGGGAACTGCAGATAGTTGGGAAATTCATTTTTACTGATACGGAGGCATCACTGATTTATATTTGTGGTTTCTTGAATCATGGAACACGTCCTTGCAAAACATAAAGTTTTGGACTCTCTCACACTCCAAGGTATGTGCATGTGTGTACATATACACATATCAGATTTGACACACAATTTCAGAGAAGTTTTGTGCTCCTAAACTCACCCATTAAGCCCAGTTTAGGAAATTCTGCCTTATATAGAGTATGAGGGAAATGCTCTAAGAACAAAATTCCCCTTTCCAGAAAGTTTAAATATATTTAATTAAGGGGGGTGGTGGAGTGAGTATTCCTCATGAAAATAAATAGGTAAATATGAGTTTTTAATCTCTGAAGTTAAATTCCTGAATATTTGCTTTTACTTTCTCTTCCAGGCTTCCCTTGTCAATTTGCCACTTTCATAATTAAATATGGGTAAAACTTAGACATCTATTAACAAAATATGTATTTAGCATTTATAATATTCAAACAAATACGCTAAGAGCCCTGCCAAGTATGTAGAGATGAACAAGGCACGTTCTAGATGCTCAAAGAGAACCTGAAAATGCTGTAGAAATGAGATCTTTTCAGAAGCAACTCTGATACTACATAGAATGTGGCTACAAGACAAGAATCCAAGAAGATCAAAGGGGGAGGTTCACTTCTGGATGACATAAGCTGGGAAAGTTTCATAAATGACATGCAATTTAAACTGATGTTAAAAGTTGTTTTCAAACTATTTTATCCTGAACCTTCAGTGAGAAATACATTTCATATGACAATGTAGCACACATAGTCATATATCTATCTGAAATTAAAATTTCACAAAGAGATATTTTCTCTTATTGTGGGTCAATATACTCTGTTATGCCCTGTTCTCCTCTATTCTACTGTTCTCCACTTATTTTCGTTTAGCCAAAAATCATGATTGGAACCCATGAAGTGTATTTCACAACCCAACTGTTGTCAACAATTTGATACACACTGCATTAATGGATAGAAGGGGTGGGGCTACTTTACATGATTAATAACAATTGATATTTTCAGAAATCCTATGCTGGGTACCATTATCATCCCTAATGAGGAAACTGGGATTTGGAGAGATTAAGTAACATGTTGGAGATCATGCAGCTCTTCGTTAGTGCAATAGGAGCTGAACCCAGCTCAGTCTGACTGTGTAAAAGCCCAAGATCATGAAAAGGCACAGAGGGAGGAAACAGTGTTTGGGGCCATGTTCATTTTGGCTGTAGTGCAGGGGATAAGTAGGAAAGTTGGGAGAGATGATTATAAAAAGGAATCAGAGTATTATTTTTTTTTAATAATTTAAGTAAAATTCTTCTTTGTCTTTAATTCCTTGTCTCATTCTCAAAATCCTCCTGGAACATCTCCCTGCAACCTTAGTTTAATTTTCCCATGCTTGATTTATAGTTACATCCGTTAAGAAAGACAATTTGACTCATAGGAGATAGTTGAAAACTTATGTGCTTTAATGTTTAGGAAAACAGAAGAAAAAAGTATGACAAGGAGCCTGTTCTCAAAAAATCTTACTGGGCAGACAGACCCTCCAAAGGTGAAATAAATATAGGTATATTAAACATACGCACGTAAAGTGAAACATTATTTTTAAAAATAAAATGTATAGGCTATATTACAGGTACAGTCTGGTAGTCAAGAAAAGGAGAAAACAGTTTTAGTTGGCTGCTGGAAGGCTTTCGGAAGTAGACGGGATTTAGAAGGGCAATATAGGAGGAAGGCATTCCAGGTAAGGTGATGACAAGATGAAGCCCAGAGAGCACTTGGGTAATGGATAGGGGTAGGGGTGGCAGGCAGAGCTAGAAAGGGGGTGAGCGGTGGAAGGAACTGTAAGTGATTAGAAGGGTGGTGAAGAGAGTCAAGGCTGGGCCCAGGCTGCTGAGGACCATCAATGTAGTCTTCGTTAAATTATCATCTTCTGTAACTAATAGTAAATGTAGACTATACATCTGATATATCTAAAGTGAGAATTTCATTCTTATAACAGTAGAGACAAAAAGTCCAGGATTAAAATCAAAACCCAACACCTAACTTATGCTTATCGTTGGAAAACTTATATATTGCATCTTTTAAGTTATCATTAGTATTATTTAGAAGAGAGCACCCACATCTTGAACTGATCTGGGGACACTTCAGAGTTAATATACAGTGATTGCTGTATTTACAATCTGAAGAAATAATGAAACCCTCTCATTTTCTTCCCCCAATATTTCACTAAATACCTTCTAAAGTAACGGAAGGCATATATAATACTTTCAAAAGAAAGTACAGGACTTTGGATAGCTGGGTTTGGATTCTTAATTATGACTATTACTGCAACATTCATGATACCACAGATAACAATCTCCTTTCTACTCCAAAAGTAAGCATTTTGTTCTGTGTTAAAATGTGCTGGATTATTTGCCTTTTTAAAAATATATTGCCTGCTCAATAGAAAATAGATCTCAAAATACCCTTTTTGATTATTTGTGCTTTACATACAACATCAATATCATAGAAAGAATAATTCATGAAATAGATTCTACTTTGGCTGGCTATTTGCAGAAAGCAAAGGAATTTAAAAAGGTATCTTTAATAACATCCAAATTCTAAGACAACATCCTCAGTTTCAATTGGAAATATGTTTCCAATAGCCCAGTACTCTCCTTCCAGAACTGTTCCAGTAGAAAAGAGGCAAAGAGGGTTCTTAGCTAATATTAAAGCACTAATTTGGTTACCAGTTGGGGAGAGGGGTGTGTGTATGTGTGTGTGTGTGCACGCACGTGTGTGTGTGATTTTGAAGAAAGTAACTACCCAGACCTTATTTTATTTATTTTATATGAATACAGCTAAAAATGGTTGACCATCAAGTATTATACTTGTTCTCAAAATCTGCACCTGTCTGAAACACAATCAGTTCTTGTTTTATGGTAGTTATGATTTACAAAGTCCCTGTGAATACTGAATTCGTGAATACTGAATCATTGTTCTTAGGAGAAATACAGGGTTATGTTCCTTTGAGCCTCTGGTAACATTTTTTTTTAATAGTTCCCATTTTATTTTTTCTCTTCATATATAAGTTAAGCTTTATGGGCTAAGGTGTACATCGCCTTTGTGTCTATAGCAGATACCCCAAAGTCATATAGAGAGGGTAACTTAATAAGTATTGCTGAAGACTGACCAGATTTTATTAAAGAAAGCTATATTAAGCCTCTGGTAACCTTTTTGTCAACTGATTAATATATAACTGTGTTTTATGTGTGTTTCTGTTTAAAGACATCTTATTTTAATATATATTACTGATTCATTAACATAGAACTTAGCCAATAGCACTATCACGCATGCCTGAACAAAGATTACTAACTTGAAGGGGTGTCCAATATACCTCAATACTGAAAACTGGAAGTTAAAGAATAATGTGTTTAGTGTATTCTTTTCTTGTAAAAACAAAAAAATGTGTATGTATGTGTGTTTGTGTTTGCACAAGCATGCAGAACAGAGTTGAAATATAATAGCACCAGGCTGTTAGCATTATCTTAGGGCAGTAAAGGGAGGAATGGGGAGAAGAATATTAACTTTTTCTTTATGCATCCTATATTTTTTTACATGACACATAAAATAAACATGTTTTACTAACGTGTTTAAAATAAATTAAAATGTGTTTTATAAAATTCAATTCCAATTTATTTATTTTTAAAGAATAAGAGTGTTAATAAAATTAACAAACCGCTGGCTCTCTTTAGTTAGGCAGAAGAAACCATAAATTAATCTGAGGAGGCATTATATCTGTGACTACTAATGAGGGGTTTTTAATGGTTTAAGTTAAATAAGAATTAAACTAAAATAATGCTAACAGATTCTCAAATCTTGGTAAAAGTTCGGTTTTATAGAAAATATAAATGATCAAAATGACTTGAGAAAAAATAGAAAACCTGGAAAAATAATAACTTAAAAAATAAAAAATTATCAAAGAATTACTTCTCCAAAGCGACTAGGCTCTGATGATTTTAACAGCCAATGCTTTTAAACACATGATTTCAATACCATAAAAACAGTAGAGGGAAGGAAAAACCTATAAAACTACTTTATTCATTCCACTGAGATAGAAATACATATGTGTGTGTGTGTCAAACACACACACACATTATAAAAAAGAATGCATCTATCACCTTGCTGGGAAAGAAGTGTGAAACTAGAGAGCCAGAAACATTGAACAACGTTTGGAAGAAAAAGCAGACTGGATCGGAAGGGCATGGAAACCAGAGAAAGAAAAATATCACACATGGAAAAGAAATGTATCGACTAAAACCATATTTTCCCTCCTTGAAGCCCTCAGGCCACTTAAACTTGGAAGGGCTCATGCAATTCATAGAGCAAAATTTGACTTTGAGTTTCAACCTGAAAAATGCAACAATTTTAATCCTGTGTGCATTGAATAATATACATTAATAAAATTTACAGAACTAATAATAAATAATAAAATAAATAAATAAATACTAAAAAAAGTGACAGAAGTATAAGGAGAGATTGACAAACCTGCCAAAACAATGGAAAACTTTTCACCTCAAATAATTGATAGACCACAGACCAAAAAACAAAGCAAAACAAAAAATCAGAAGAGACACACAGGATTTAAACAACACAACTAATAAACGCAATCTAACGGATATTTTGATATTACTAAAATACTCACCCACATATCTGTCAGTCAGGAGCGAATCAAGAAAAGAGAAGCCACCTTAAGTCTTTAAAAGAGGGGTGAGAGGATTTAGTGCAAGAAATTGGTAACAGATGTGATGGAAGAGTTGCAGTGACAGATGCGTGTAGTCGAGCCAAGAGATGAGCAACAGCAGGAAGCCACCACCACGCCAAAGCTGGGATCAGTAATAATACACAGCTTTCTCAAGCAGCTTTACCATAATTATTTGGGGAAGGATTTGGGGTCAGGGTTTGGTTTGGTTTTGCTTTTTTAAGGGATCTCTTCCCTTGCCCCTGGAGGAAGAGGTTTTAAGGCTCCTCTTCACTGCTGCTGGAGGCTGAGGTCCAGGGAGAGAGCAACTTAATAAAGAGCACATGGTGGTCCAAGTCCACTTCTTTACTTTCTAGAAAAACAAAAATACCTAAATATATTATATAAGGATCGTTCTCTGAAACAAATCTGCAGACTGAAGCAGCAACATACTGTGTTCCAAAAAAACTGTTACGCAGAAAGCTTAACACAGAGGCACATCCTGGTGAAGCGGCTGAACTGCAAAGATGAAGGAGGGGCTTCCCTGGTGGCGCAGTGGTTGAGAGTCTGCCTGCCGATGCAGGGGACGCCGGTTCGTGCCCTGGTCTGGGAGGATCCCACATGCCGCAGAGCCGCTGGGCCCGTGAGCCATGGCCGCTGAGCCTGCACGTCCGGAGCCTGTGCTCCGCAACGGAAGAGGCCACAACAGTGAGAGGCCCGCGTACCGCAAAAAAAAAAAAAAAAGATGAAGGATTTCTTCAGGCATCCAGACAACAGTATCATACCACCAAAATAGAGAAAGCTGTCAGGCTGGCCTCCAGCTCTCCATGATGATGCTGAATTCCAGAAGACGTCGGGGCTGTGTTCTCAAGGACAGAGTAACTAAGAACAAGCATCACAACAAGGATGGACCTAGAGATTGTCACACGGAGTGAAGTAAGTCAGACAGAGAAAGACAAATATCGTATGATATCTTTTATACGTGGAATCTTAAAAAATGGTACAAATGAACCTATTTACAAAACAGAAATGGAGTCACAGATGTGGAAAACAAACTTATGGTTACCAAGAGGGAAAGTGGGCGTGGGATAGATTGGGAGATTGGGATTGACATATACACACTACTATCTATACGTAGAATAGATAACTAATAAGAACCTACTGTAGAGCACAGGGAGCTCTACTCAGTACTCTGTAATGACCCATATGGGAATAGAAACTAAAAAAGAGTGGATGTATGTGTATGTATAACTGATTCACTTTGCTGTACAGCAGAAACTAACACAACACTGCAAAGCAACTATACTCCAATCAAAACTTAATAATAAAGGGCCTCCCTGGTGGCGCAGTGGTTGAGAGTCCACCTGCCGATGCAGGGGACACGGGTTCGTGCCCCGGCCCGGGAGGATCCCACGTGCCGCGGAGCGGCTGGGCCCGTCAGCCATGGCCGCTGGGCCTGCGCGTCCGGAGCCTGTGCTCCACAACGGGAGAGGCCACAGCAGTGAGAGGCCCGCGTACAGAAAAAAAAAAAAAAAAAAAATTCATAATAAACAAAAAGAAGTAGCATCACCACATACCTCGTCTTTCAAGCCAACAGCTACATATTTTGAGGGGTCCCAAAGCAAAATGACAATGTGGGGTCCCTTAGTTAAAAGAAGATTAAGGACTTCAAGACTGTGACAGCACAGAGTTAAGCCAAGCACGGGGTCCTTCTCAGTGCGGGACCCTTACAGGCCTTGCTTTCCAGTATAGAGGAGACACTCAGGCCTCCATACAAAGTACAGGGCGAACCCTCTTCAGCAAATTCCAGGGTGAAGTAAAACAAAGAAGTGAGAAATGAAGAGACTGCACTGGTGGTGAGCACTGAATTTATCTCTGTGTAAAACAAATACTAAACAACGTTGGGAATTATGGTTACAGAATATGAATATTTGACAATTAGAGGACGGAGGAAATTGCTAATGCACTTATCTAGCCCTGCAGGTAATCAGCTGATACTGCCTAAAATTGTATTATGTATTTAATGAGACATAAGGACTCCACACTCTCAAGATTTTATTTAGTACCTTTTGTTAATTTTAGAGAGATCGTTTGTTGGGAAATATCTCATGGAATGAAGAAACGTTTATGTAAAGCTTAAGGGATCTCCCTGGTTTTATTCAGTTTCTTTTTCTTCTATTAACTTCAGATCAATTACATTAAATATTGTTTATTGAAAAATATATGACTGTTTTATGAAAGTCCAAATGTTAATGATTATTCATAGATGATGGGATCTGAGTAGTTAACTTTCATCTTTGCCTTTTCTGCAATAGTTGAATGCTCTGTAAGTGGCATGTGTAAACAAAAGCTCAATTTATTTTGATTTTATTTTAAAAATGTAGTCAGGGCTTCCCTGGTGGCGCAGTGGTTGAGAATCCGCCTGCCGATGCAGGGGACACGGGTTCGTGTCCCGGCCCGGGAAGATCCCACATGCCGCGGAGCGGCTGGGCCCGTGAGCCATGGCCGCTGAGCCTGCGCGTCCAGAGCCTGTGCTCCGCAACGGGAGAGGCCACAACAGTGAGAGGCCCGCGTACCGCAAAACAAATAAATAAATAAAATTTAAAAATAGATAAATAAATAAATTTAGTCAAATATTCTGCCAACAAAAATCTCCAGGCCAGAGGATTTTATTGGTAAGGTCTAAAACTTCAAGAAACAGAGTTGCTATATTTAGGTTGTTTCAAAGCCCAGAGAGCTAGAAAATTCCCAACTCATTCTACAATATATCACGGACACCAAAGAAGACAATTTATTACCAAAAACTATACAGCAATCATTTTGAATATAAATATAAATTGCTTGGGATATAAATGAATGTAATAATGCTAAATAAAACACCTCCAGCAGGCTGGACCCCTTCTGGTCTGTGCGTGCATGTGTGGTTGTGTGGAGCTGGGAGCTCTGTCACTAAGTTGGACGTTGAGACCAAAGCCTCCTTTTGCCTGGAAGTGATGTGATGGAGGTGCTCTCTGCACCCACGCTGACACACTGAAGAACCTCTGTTGGACTGAGGGACATGGAGAGTCATGAGCAACAAGGAAGTCTCAGAGATGGGCAGAGCCTAGACCCGGCTCCAACTGTGGAGTCTTAATTATCACAATGCTTCTTCTTCAGAGCAGGGATACTGCCCTGCGTTCCTGAAGATGGTGAATCAAGGAGGGGGGTGGGAGTAGTCCACCCAGAGTGCAGGCAAATAAGAGAGTGCATTCTGCAGACTGTTTGAAAAACTATAATAAAAACAGCTTCAGCTACAGGTTAGTCTGCTTTTTATTATCGCCATATGTTTCCAGTCCTACACAATGTCAGTGATCAAATGCTCGTTTGTGAAAAAATCAGCTCCTTTCGGAACTAATTTTATACACATGTACATTTTAATTATCCTTCATTTAATAAATATGGCATTTTACATGGAATTTAAGTCCGAGATCTCCAAGTCAGCCATAAACATGTAGAATTAGCTACCTAGGACTTTTTCAGAGTAAGTTTCTAATGGTCTGGAAATTTTGAGCTTGTTTCAGGAATAAGCTGTATGAACAACCCCAGTAGTGATATATATCCCTATGTTTAAACAGCAAATTATAAATAAATAACGATACACAATGATTATGAAGACAAAGAAACAAAACGCTATTTCAATTCTATCAATCGTGTGATCTCTTGGATTTTTGGGGGGGGATTTAAAACTGTGAAACAGAGAACTCATTGAAAGGTGTAATATCTTTGGTAAGTGAACATTTTAATTCACATCTGAAATAAACGCACTTTTCTTCATGATTATTACTAAAGATAATTTTCTAGTACAGAGATGGCGTGATAAAAAGGAATCTCTCTCAGTGTGAAACACTTGCCTGATACTGAAACCCCTGTTACAATGGTGACATGACAGAGAAATTACAGCAATAGCAGGGGAAGACAGGGGAGAAGAAAAGTCTCCAAGGCATGGAGCACATTTCCTGTTCTCCATATCTCAGGTGACAGAAGTCAGTATTGAGCCCTCTGGACTGGATAAGAGCCCCAGATTATTATAAGAAGGGGATCCCAGGGAAAAAAGAATGAATTTCTCTTGATTAGTTGGATAGAGGCTGGTGTTCTTGTTAACTGGATTTTCTGTGAAGACTTCTGCTTCAGCCATAATACAGTAACTAGAAATGAACTTGCTTTCCCACTGTAACCAAGTAGAAAACCAGACAAAATGAGTAAGGCGTCTATGTTCGGAGACTGGACAGCAGGCAGTGCAGAGCTGTGATTGCTGCAATTAGGGAAACAAATGATGTGAGCCTCAGCTTTCTTCTTGGAAAGACTTTCTGAATAACAATGCAGAGAGCCAGGATTGGGAGGGTGGTTCTAAACGAGAGCACAGGGGTCCCTCTGAGGTGAGGCAACAGAGCTGGGAGTTTGGGAAAGAAGAAGCATCTGGAATTTGTGGGGAAAGTACGGAGAGGAAAGGGCTACATAGAATAAAAGCCCATGCAGAGGTTTTTTCCCAGTGTCTCAGGATGAATATGAAGTTTTGGATGCGTCGAAAATGCTATGAGCTGACCAAAGAACTACCAGGGAGCTTTAATCTGAAGAAGTCTCAGAGCTCACAGAGTGAGAGAACTTCCGGTGTCAACCAGCTAGGGTGGAAAGCTGCACACCCAGGCATTCAATAAAGACACCAGAAGAGTCAAGCCTTAGTGGTGGGACTTAGCTGGACCAAGAGGAAAGACTGCTTTAAATGTACCCTATCAAAACACAAAAGTAAGCCTCAAAACTATCAGTTGGTCCACAAGTAACTTAAGCAAAGTGCAAAATTCTTCACAGGCAGATAGCAAAACCCAGAACTCAGCAATATAAAGTCCACTATGCCCAGCATCCAATACAAAAGTACTTTGTAATTAAATTCTTCCCATAGAAAATGGCTTCACTGTTGAATTCTATCAATCATTTAAGGAAAAAAGTAATACCAAAATTTCACAGACTCTTCAGAAAAAAGATGCATTTTATGAGGCATACTGGCACAAACCCAAAAGAGCTTATAAGAAAACTGCAGACTGATATTCCTCATGAAAATAGTCACAAAGGCCTTAAGAAAATAATAGAAAAGCAAATCCGGCAATAAATTATATTAGCAGAATATATATGCATTATATTATACATAAATACACACATATATGTATATATATAATGCATATATATAACTCACACCACTTTTATATATTAATTTTTTATAGATTAATTGAGCTATATTGATGTATATGATGCCTCATTTACAATTATAAAATATAAATAGAACAAGTTAATTGGAAAAAATTGCAAATTCTATATTTGTTAAGGGATTTGTATCTAGTTTATATAAATAACTAACGACTCAATAATAAATAAAAAGACAACTCAACTAAAGAATGAGCAAAGGATCTGAATAGTCATTTCTCCAAAGAAAAAAATGCAAATAACCAATAAGCATATGAAAAATGTTCAGCATTGTTAATCACTAGGAAAAAGAAAATCAAAACCATATTGAGATACCACTTCACACCCTCTAGGATGGATGTAATTAAAAAGTTAAATAATAACAAGTGTTGGTGAGGACATGGAGAAATCAGAACAAAACTATTACACTTACACTTTATACCCTGCTGTGGGAATGTAAAATGCTGCAGACACTTTGAAAAACAGTCTGGCAGTTCCCCAAAAGGTTAGAGACAGCCTATCATTTGACCCAGCAGTTCCATTTCTAGGTATATGCCCAAGAGAAATGAATGCATATGTTCACAAAAAATCTGGTATACAAATATTTATAGCACCATTATTCATAATATCCAAGAAGGTAGAAACACCCAAATGTCCATCAACTAATGAATAAGATAAACCAAATATGGTATACTTATACAGTTGAATTTTGGAGGGTACACTCATATTCATAGCAGCATTTATTCATAACAGTTAAAAAGTGGAAACAATCCAAACATCCATCAATGAATGAATGAATAAACAAAATGTAGTATATTCATACAATGGATTTGGCCAAGAAAAGGAACTAAGTAGTTATATGCCACCACTTGGATGAACCCTGAAAACCTGATGCCAGTCACAAAAGGCAACACATTGTATGATTCTGTTCATATGAAAGTCCAGAACAGGGAAATCCTTAGAGAAGGTGGATTAGTCGTTGCTTAGGGCTGGGGGAGGGAATGAGGGGATGGTGGGTTAGTGGGGTGATAGCTAAAGGGTATGGGGTTTCTTTTTGAGGTGATGAAAGTGTTCTAAAACTGACTGTGCCGATGGTTGCATATCTGTGAATATAGTAAAAACCACTGAATTGTACACTTTAAAGAGGTGAACTGTATGGTACATGAAATTATATCTCAGTAAAGCTGTTTTTTAAAAAGTCTGTTTTCTGAAGTCTGTTACTGGAACTGGGGCATGTGTTGTCAGAGAAATAACACTTTACCTGCAAGTGTCAGGTTCCTACGCCACCTGCAAAGGACTCTAGCCGAGAAACAGCTGCGCCCCTGAGAAGCCAATATTGTACCCTGAACTGCAGCCTAAATCCTTGTTTTTATGAGAAATCATGTGAGGTCAGAAGTCAAGAAGCTGGGGACACACTGACCTAGACTCCTTCCCAGGATGACAGCTGCCTGTATAGACGGGCACTGGGGGCTCAGAGGTGCCCCAGGAGGTGGCCTGGGTGAGATTCTGGGCCAGCGGTGCCCCCCTCCCTCACTGGGCAGCCTCCCAGAAGCCGGAACCAGGAGCCTCAAGGGCACCTCCCACGGTGTGTCCGGGCCACGACTGACCTCTGGAAGGCCACACTGCGAGTGTCCATTTGGGTGGAGACGATGGACGGTGAGGCTACTGGCCACGTGTTCCTCTCTGGGCCTCAGGGCAGCGAGCAGTGCTTGTAGCACCTGCGGGGGAGGCGGGGAGCCCAAGCATCTCCGTGGGCACCGCCTGCGGGTCACGGTCATATCCATCCCCCAGGCTCCTGCCTCCTGGCCCTTGAAGAAGAAGCTTCTCAGCCTGAGCTGCCAGGTCTCGTGCTCAGAGCCCAGGAGACTGGGGGATGGATATGACCCAGTGGTCACATCCACACATGGTCCACATCACCGGGCACATCCTGGACAGGAGGGGCACCCAGCTGGTGAACCTGCACTTCATCTCTTTCTAGCAATCTGGGGTCTGGCGGAGTCTGTTGAGCATTTCTAGAATTCCAGCCGGCCTCTGCGCGGTCCTCTGAGTCCCATTACTGGAGCATCAGATGCAGCATCTCAGGGTCCCCAGGGCTGACCACCTCCTGCAGGAATGCCCGGACACATTGCCACGTGTCCAAGTGAAACTGAGGGTAATTCTCAGTTAAATCCATCGTGTCACCGCCAAAGCCCACTAAGGATGCAGAGGGAGGGTGGTAAATAAGATAGGTCTAACCTCTTCTTTTGAGCTTAGCCTACTTTCACTTGCTTCTAGAGGGCTGGGTGCAGAGGCCTTGCACCTAACATGTCAGATTAGAGTTCCCAAAACAGAACCGCTGCACCCATCACCTCGGCCCAGGGAGCCGTGTACAAGAGCGCTGTGCATGGCACCTCAATTCAAGATGGTGGCAGCGGCAGACCATGTGCAGAGATGCTGTGCACGACACTGCGATCTGAAGCTTGAGCAGCACAGCTCCGCCCAGCCCGCAAGATCTCCGCCCCCTGCCCTGCTGATGAGACCCCTATACCGCAGCCCTGCGCTGGCCTGAGGCGGAGAGCCTGTGCTCTAGAGCGGGAGCTCCTACCTCCATTCTTTGATCACAGACTAAAGCTTTCCTTTGCTTCTGAACCGAACTGGGTCTCATTCTATTGGTGCCAGCGACACCGGAAGAATTACACTTGTTGGGGCCTGACTCTGCAGGGTAGGTAACAATTAGACTTTAACCTGCCTTCCCTGAGCAAGCTCGCTTTAATTGTGGCTACGAAAGACTTGCAAGTTCTCCAAGCCTCGTGCAGCCTAGACAATGTTTGCCTGAGTTGTTTTCTAGGAACTTGGAGTCTTCTGGGTCCAGTTCAAGCTGGAGCCCCTTAAGACTGGTTAGGACCACCCACCCTCCAACTGGGCACGTGTGAGTGTCCAGTGACCTTTTGATATCAGAGGGCCCCAAACTCCACCCTCAGCAAACGGGGCCATTTTCATCAACCCCTCCTCCCCAAAAGACTCATACCCTTTAGCTATCCAATGTCCTTGCTCGGCTGCCTCGTGAACAAACGTTTTCTCTACCTCAGGAGTCTCAGCGCTGGGCGTGCTGCGGGTCAAGCAGACCAACCCGGCTCCGTAATGGAAGGAGGACTCTCAGGGACTCCAGGCTCCCCAGGACACGGCCAGCCCAGGAAGGTAGGCCCCCCGGGGCCCTCTAGTTAAATGTCACGCTGGCAGGCAGCTGTGCAGCGCTGCCTCCAGCCCACAGTGCTGGTTCACCCATACCAGGAGGTGCAGCGGGAAGGCGGCCCCAGGGCTGGGCAGGCAGGGGAAGCTCGGCTCCCAGTGGAATATTATTCGACTGTAAAAAGGAGTGAAGTAATGACACATACTACAACATGGATGACTCTTGTAGATGTTACACTAAGTGAAAGAAAGCAGTCACGAAAGATAATATACCGTATGAGTCTATGTATATGAAATGTCCAGAACAGGCAAATCTGTAGAGGCAGAAAGTAAATTAGTGGTTGATTAAGGATTGGGGGAATGAGATGGTTGGGGTAGGTGTGGTAGCTAAAAGGTATGGGTTTTTGGGGGGTGGTGATGAAAATATTCTAAAATGGATTGCGTTGATAGTTGCATAACTGTGAGTATAGTAAAAATCACGGACTTGTACAGTTTAAATGGGTGAATTGTACGGTATGTGAATTATATCTCAGTAAAGATGTAATAAACAAATATCAAAAAAAAGAGTGGGTAAGAATGTGGAAAAAAATGAGAAGCTTCAGATGCTATGGATGTGTAAATTGGGACAGTCACTATGGGAAAGCAGTTTTGTAGCACGTAGTAAAATGAAAAATCACATACTCTATGACCCAGAAATTCCACTTTTATGTGTGTGATCTGGAGCAGCACTACTCAATCTGTGTCTAGATAAAGGGCTTGCACCAGAATATAAATCAATGCATCACTTCCTTTCTCTCAAAAGTTCTTGTTGTGAAATGTCAAATGAACTAAAAAGTGTGCTTTGTGACACATTTGACCTTTTCTGTCACAGACGCCCTATCTTGCCAAGGACTATAATAATGTGCGGGTAAATGGCCAGCGTGTGGACACACTTTAAGCAGCACCAGTCTGGAGAAACTTGCTCATGTGCACAAAGAAATATTACAAACAATTAGAGCAGTTATGGTAGTGAAAAACTAGAAACCATCTAATGATCAATAGTGAATGAATAAATAAATTGTGGAATATTGATTCAATTAAATACCATATAGTTACTGAAGGAAGTTAATACATACTTATATATGAATAGGTCTCAAAGTGTGGAATTTTGAATATATAAAGAATATAGTGTCATTTATATTAATAAAGAATCCCACATAAATCAATGCTCTTTTATGTTCCTGGAAGCTTAAAATCATTTTTTTGATGGATGAGAAGATATATAGTAAATTCATGACAACAGCTACCTTTGGAGAGGAAAGGAGAGAATTCAGGCTGTGAATAGAGAGCAAAGTGACTTCAATTGTATCCATAATACTTTATTATATTTACCTTTTTAAAAAAAGATTTGAATCAAATATGTCAAAAGTGTTAACAACTTTCAGTATTGGCTGGTAGGTTCATGGATACTTGATATGTGTTATTTGTACCTTTCTGTATTTTTACATTTCTCAAGAAAAACAACACGATAAGGTGGCTATACTTTTAGTAAATTATGGCTGCATGTTACCCAGATATCTGCTCCAGTTATATTGAGAAACTGGAAGCGTGAAACTCCACCACCTGTTAAAGAAAGCTTGACATCCATGAAAAGCATGGAAACGTCAAAGGCTGATGTTTAAGCCAGATACCAGAGCAGATATAGTTGAGGACATTTGGACAACTGTAACCATTTGGGCAACAAAGCCTGGAAATGAAAATCAGATTCCATCACAGAGCCGGAAAGGAGCATTTAGATCTTCAAGATGAAATTATCAATGATATTGATTAAGGTTTCATTGATGACTTTTCATTAATTTTCCGGCTGGGTGGGACTGAAGAGCTTTTTTTTAGTGGAATTAAACTTGTTAAAAGTGCAAGCTGTTCCAAGGAATCCTTTTGTCTATTCCAGTCTGTTATTACAGGATTCAAGTGGTAAGTGTGGGGAGGAACCCAGCACCATTTGAAGACTCACAGCTTAAGCCCACCAGCCCCACCTCCACTAGAAATGAATTGTTTCTCTGACTCATCTTTGTGCAGACAAATGCATTAAAAGGCACTTGCATGACTGTGAGGTTATTTCCTTGCTGAACTTTTGAGCTGGAGACCTGCTAAGTACTGACTATGGTGCTTGCTAAGTACTTCCTTTGGTAAATAATGCCCCAATTAATAAGTATTTGTTCAATCATGAGGTCTTCTTTTTCCATTAAAAATATCCGATGTACTTATGTTCCAATTCCATCCATTGGTTTAAGGCAGACACATCTACAAATTATAAGTCACAATATGGTTCTCTATGAGCTCATAGATCTTAGAAATTTTAGATAAAATAAAGCTTTGGACTTTATTTACTAATTCAGTTCAACCATTTATGTAGTGTTTGCTGAGTCTCAGATACTGTGTAAGGCACTGAAAATACAAAAATGAAAATTACATTCCCTACCTTATACTGATTGTCAAATAGTAAGGAAAACAGGTATGTAAACATATAGTTATAGTTCAATGAGATGCTAAAAGATAACTGTGAAGACTTTTAAGCCCCATAAGGACCACCTTTTCCTTTTTCACAGCTATATTCTCAGAACTTATCTTAATGCCTAAAGCATTGAATATACTGAATGAATGTCTTATTTATTAATGAGCAAAAGTACTACAGAAGAGAAAGTGATTACGATAAAATCTCTTTTTTTAATCAGATGTTATCAAAGACTGTTGGCTCATCAAAAAGTTTGGACAAAGTGGGTACTTAAAGAAAAGAATACCTAACGAAACTTAAGCATTTTATTTGAAACAAAACATCACTTTGGGGGCTGTTGTTGTTGTTGTTTTTTTGTCAGTCCTCTGAGAAAGGGTCAAGCCTTTTTGCGTGTCTAAGCCCACAGTTTGGAAGACTGAGGCCTCCTTCTTGTGTTAAACCATGTTTCTAATGAATCTTCGATGAGTCCAAGTTTCAGTGTATTTACAGACCAGTGAACCCGAAATGACTCATATGAAGCATCCAAATTCCCTATCCCTCTAGATTTTTTATTGTTTTCCAAAGATACACTTTTTCACACTTCTTTTGTCTATTAGTTTTTGCATACTTTTTGTATTTTTGAAGACTTACCCTCAACGAGTCTTCTCAACAGGGCATTCAAATTGTTTTTCAGAGAGATATATCTTTTCCCATGCACATTTTCTTGGTTTGTGTAAGCTTTAATTAAATTACATGATTACAATAATGTGCACAACTGGTACAAGTGGTTTGAAGTGACTCTTGGTGAGCATATGCTGAGATGATGGGGGAAACCAGCTGGAGCATCGAAGAGCATCCGGAAAGAAGGCTGCCCTGGGTGTGCTGTGGGCATTTTACAGAGCAAGGGACATGCTAGTTAATATGAAAAGCTAGGGAGTGGAGAATGTTTAGAGAGACTATCTAATGTCAGTTGAGTTGATGCCACAGCCAAATTTAAAAGATGATTAAGATTTGCTAGACTAGGAAGAAAACTGTCCCAGACAAGGAGACAAGTCATGCAAAGATACAAAGTTCTTAAATAGGGCTATGCTTAGGGGGAATCTGGTTGATTGGGATATATCCTAATAAGAGTTTTTTTGAACCAGGGATTGCTTCTCCAAGAGAGATACAACCAGGATTATCAAACACTCTTTAGTAAGGTGATTAACTGAGATAATTAACATAGTTGCTATCTGTATGATCCTATTATCAGACATACCCTCTCTGCAGAGTTAACATTTGACTTTGCATGGGGATAAAAGGGAGGAAAAAAGAGAAGCAGGGGGAGGTAGGGAGGAAGTATATATAAATTGATTCAAAGCAAAAACTTTCTGCAAGAAAAGTTCTGACTTTTCATTATGTCAGAACCTTACCCTGGTATCTTTATCTAGGGGGTCTTTCATTTCACTAAAATTGAAAGAGCAGCTTTAGAAATTATTTTGCTTGTTCACATGTATATTCATCCTTATCTACCACCACCCCAACATACACACACGTTCATACATACATACTCAATCCCTTTTTAAAAATATTATTTTATTTTAAAATATGACCATAAGATCTATCATAACCTCATAATTTCAATATTACAGTATTGTAAAAAATGATCATTATATTCCAATACCATATGTAAATTTCCATGAAGAGACTTTCCCTCAGAAAAATGGTATTTCATTATGAGGGCTCATGAGATTTGTAGAATTATTATTGTCCAATCATTAAAGAGTTATACAAGAGTGGAGATCATCCCTTAGTTGAAAGTTTTTCTTTCACTGAGAAGTTACAATTTTGTATTCCAAAGAAGGAAGGTACATGAGATGACTGAAAGCTTACTGTACAGACTGTTAGATTTTTTAAAGGTTTTCCCAGCAAATTCTTCTCTTACGGTGCTTAAATTCTCCTGTCAGAAACCTCTCTCATGTTTCAAAACACCTAGTTTTTGTAGTGTGTTTTAACAGACTCATTTCAAACTGTACAGAAATATTTTCTCAAAAACCATTGAAACAAGCAAATAGAAAATAGAAAAAAATATTCACTAAATAGTCATTTTTGCTTTTAGAATTCCCTTATTGCAGCTAGAGAGGGTCTATCTTAATGCTTTCCTCAATTTTTTGTGGATAAATATGTATTTTAGTTTAATTGTTACCAAAATAAGACACATACATGCTTTTAAAAGTTAAAATTTCCATTGAGAGAAAACAGCTCTTCTGTCCATTTTTTCCCCTTCATTTAGAAATCGTATAGGCATTTTTTTCAGGAATTTACCTCATGTTGTTTGTTTTTTTTCATTGAAGTATAGTTGATTTACAATGTTCTGTTCATTTCAGGTGCACAGCAAAGTGATTCAGTTATACATATATATGTATCTATTCATTTTCAGATCCTTTTCTTTTATAGGTCATTACAAAATATTCAGTACAGTTCCCTGTGCTTTACAGTAGGTCTGCGTTGTTTATCTATTTTAAATGTTGTAGTGTGTGTATGTTCATCCTAAACTCCTAATTCACCACCCCCCTTACCCCTTTGGTAACCATAAGTTCGTTTTCTATGTCTGTGGGTCTATTTCTGTTTTGTATATAAGTTCATTTGTATCATTTTTTAAGATTCCACATCTAAACGATATCGTATTTGTGTTTTTCGATGTGGCTCAGTTCACTTAGTATGATATTCTCTAGGTCCATCCATGTTGCTGCAAATGTCATTATTTCATTCTTTTTTATGGCTGCATAGTATTCCAGTGGTGTGTGTGTGTGTGTGTGTGTGTGTGTGTGTGTGTGTATCACATCTTCTTTTATTTGTTGATGGACATTTAGGTTGCTTCTGTGTCTTGGTTATTGTAAATAGTGATTTTCAAAAATATATACTTTCTTTGACAAACATATTTTCTGACTGGATATGTAGTCAAAGTTACCGTTAAATTCTAAGGGAAAACAGGGAGGAAACCTCTTATGAGCCTGGAAATAGTCACGTCACGTTAAAACCGGCTCTTTTTCAAGTTTTCTACTTGTAAGCAGCATGAGAAAGGAAGATTATGTTGTATCCCCACCTTGTGGCAATAATATGTACCATGAGGTGTAAAGAGCTAAAATCCATGTTGCAGATACATATTTTTTCCATTGACTCAATCTAAAATGTGTCATCCCAATCACCCCCCTTCACCAGACCCCTCATCTGGCATACACTACACCACACTCATACACACACACAAACAGCCTTAATTCTTGTTAATGACCTCAACTATTTATAGCTTTTCCAATTTTCAGTGTGCTAATATTTATACTTCAAGCAGATTGCAATTTGGAATATAAAATTCAAAAGGTTACCTTAAGAAACTCCTCTTTTTCACAAGCTTTTTTCCATCCCTCTCCCCACACCCAATCTCCTATTTTTGAAAGCTTAGGATTTAACCAGTTGAGTTTTGGAGCGTTTGAAACTTTCACCTTCTCAACAGTTGAATCTCTGACTTAATAGGTAGCTATCACAGGATAACATAAATTTAAATCCTCCTCTCTTCAGCGTTGATCAACTACTGTGCAAATCGGGAAACCCTCACTTCCTCATCCCTGAGCCTCCCACCATCACCAGGATGGGAATGGAAAAAACAGAGGGTCAGGCACCATCTGGCAGACAAATCTTAAAGACTGTAGTCATGTACCTACCAAGCCCATTGATCAATATACTGAATAAAAATAAACATAGCATAGACTGTGTTTCTTTGAGAGAGATGTCAGAGATTTGGAGGTGCATATGGTTCATGATACCCAACAATGTGCAGATTATTTTGCTTAAAATTGTTCATAGCACCTTCTGAGATCAGCAAGAGCAGAGAGATCTGTAACTAATGAAACCATAATTTTAAATCAATCTGAGTGATAGGCTTTGGGTTGTGTGGAAGTGGGGAGGGTCAGGGGTAGGTAAGACAATAATCAGTACAGTTTTGTATTTAAAAAAGAAAAAGGAAATTATTGTTTTGTCAGAGTAGAGCTTGAAAGGAAACTCTTTCTGGATGGGGGCTGTGAATCTCTAGGAAGGACTATAGATTTTGAGATGTTCATGTTTATCAAATTGAGCCAGGATTAAAACTATAATGAAACACTTGTCTAAGCATGGGAACCCGCTCCTTACTTTAGGTTCCCTATTTAAAAACTTCATTAGATTGGATAGATATTAGAAAGTGAGTTGGTGCCAGGTTCAAAAAGAGTTATTGGACAATAAAAATGATCTCTTATTCATATTTCCAAACTGCACAAGAAACAATTTAATGTTTACATGGCTTCCTCTGTGTTATGACATGTCTTATTTTAAGTCTTAAAACTCCTCTATGGCAAAGGTTTTGTGAGACAGACCTCCTTAAGACCAAAGCTGTTATAAAAAGTTATTTAAAAAATATTTTCCATTTCATTTTTTCACAATGAAGGTAATAAGTACTTAGTATAAACAAATAAATTCAAACATTGATGAAGAGGAAAGTGAATGTCCTCTTTATGTAGGGTGAAGATGAGACATGCAATGAGGCTCAGGGCCTGGAGATTAGAACACTCCCTAACACCATACACAAAAATAAACTCAAAATGGATTAAAGACCTAAATGTAAGGCCAGACACTATAAAACTCTTAGAGGAAAACATAGGCAGAACACTCTATGACATAAACCACAGCAAGATCCTTTTTGACCCACCTCCTAGAGAAATGGAAATAAAACCAAAAATAAACAAATGGAACCTAATGAAACTTAAAAGCTTCTGCACAGCAAAGGGAAACCATAAACAAGACCAAAAGACAACCCTCAGAATGGGAGAAAATATTTGCAAACAAAGCAACTAATAAAGGATTAATCTCCAAAATATACAGGCTGCTCACGCAGCTCAATAACAAAAAAACAAACAACCAAATCCAAAAATGGGCAGAAGACCTAAATAGACATTTCTCCAAAGAAGATATACAGATTGCCAACAAACACATGAAAGAATGCTCAACATCATTAATCATTAGAGAAATGCAAATCAAAACTACAATGAGATATCATCTCACACTGGTCAGAATGGCCATCATCAAAAAATCTAGAAACAATAAATGCTGGAGAGGGTGTGGAGAAAAGGGAACACTCTTGCACTGCTGGTGGGAATGTGAATTGGTACAGCCACTATGGAGAACAGTATGGAGTTTCCTTAAAAAACTAAAAATAGAACTACCATAGGACCCAGCAATCCCACTACTGGGCATATACCCTGAGAAAACCATAATTCAAAAAGAGTCATATACCAATATGTTCATTGCAGCTCTATTTACAATAGCCAGGACATGGAAGCAACCTAAGTGTCCATCAACAGATGAATGGATAAAGAAGATGTGGTACATATATACAATGGAATATTACTCATCCATAAAAAGAAATGAAATTGAGTTATTTGTAGTGAGGTGGATGGACCTAGAGTCTGTCATACAGAGTGAAGTAAGTCAGAAAGAGAAAAACAAACACCGTATGCTAACACATATATATGGAATCTAAGAAAAAAAAAAAAAAGGTCATGAAGAACCTAGGGGTAAGACGGGAATAAAGACACAGACCTACTAGAGAATGGACCTGAGGATATGGGGAGGGCGAAGGGTAAGCTGTGACAAAGTGAAAGAGTGGCATGGACATATGTACACTACCAAACGTAAGGTAGATAGCTAGTGGGAAGCAGCTGCATAGCACAGGGAGATCAGCTCGGTGGTTTGTGACCACCTAGAGGGGTGGGATAAGGAGGGTGGGAGGGAGGGAGATTCAAGAGGGAAGAGATATGGGAACATAGGTATATGTATAACTGATTCACTTTGTTATAAAGCAGAAACTAACACACCATTGTAAAGCAAATATACTCCAATAAAGATGTTAAAACAAACAAACAAACAACCAAACAAAAAAACACCCAGGAGTTTCACACTCCGACAGGATGGTTTTGTGGCAACTCCATCAGAAAGCCAGTGTACAAATATTCACAAGGCCTGACACTAGGGGGCAGAGAAGACTACTTTTGTGATTGAGTCTTCCAGAAATGGGATTGAGGCTTCAAACAATTTTTTGCAGATCTGACGAGACAGCAAAAACAAACAAACAAACAAATTAAAAAACAAACCAAAAGACCTTGTCAATTTATTTATTTATTTAATTTCTTTTTCTTTTTTTAAAATATTTCTGAAGTATGAAATTTTACTACAAGGAAATATGAATAAGAGATCATTTTTATTGTCCAATAACTCTTTTTGAACTTCTCCACTTTCTAATGTCTATCCAATCTAATGAAGGTTTTGAATAGGGAACCTAAAGAAAGGAGCGGGTTCCCCACGCTTAGACAACTGTTTCATTATAGTTTTAAATGAAAACTCATATTCATATTTGCATCTATGTTCATCAGTGATATGGGCCTGTAGTTTTCTTTTCTTGTGACATCTTTCTCTGGTTTTGGTATCAGGGTGATGGTGGCCTTGTAGAATGAGTTTGGGAGTGTTCCTCCCTCTGCTATATTTTGGAGGAGTTTGAGAAGGATAGGTGTTAGCTCTTCTCTAAATGTTTGATAGAATTTGAGTGTGAAGCCATCTGGTCCTGGGCTTTTGTTTGTTGGAAGATTTTTAATCACAGTTTCAATTTCAGTGCTTGTGATTCGTCTGTTGATATTTTCTATTTCCTCCTGGTTCAGTCTCAGAAGGTTGTGTTTTTCTAAGAATTTTTCCATTTCTTCCAGGTTGTCCATTTTATTGGCATAGAGTTGCTTGTAGTAATCTCTCATGATCCTTCATATTTCTGGACTGTCAGGCTCTGGCCTGACACCTGGATGGAGCACCAAGACCCTGTCAACCACACGGCCAGGTATGTGGGGATTTTCTTGCCTTTTGGGAAGTCTGAGGTCTTCTGCCAGCATTCAGTAGGTGTTCTGTCAGAGTTGTTCCACATGTAGATGTATTTTTGATGTATTTGTGGTGAGGAAGGTGATCTCTACATCTTATTCCTCTACCATCTTGAAGGTCCTCTGGTAATTTATTAAAATAAAAAATAAATAAACAAAGGAAAGCTGTGCTGTATTTTTTTACTCAATTCAATTAAAAACACTGACAGCTATGCATTTTTACAAGTATGCATAAGAGCAAAACACACTAGTGAAATAGTATCTAAGAGTGGAGATCCCAGGACAGCCCAGGGGGTTGGTTCGAGGACCCCTGTGCATATCAAAATTCAAGGATGTGCAAGCCCCTTGTATAAAATGTGGTAGTATTTGCATATACCTATGCACACCCTCCTGCATACTTTTAATCATCTCTAGATTACTTATAATATCTGATACAATGTAAATGCTATGTAGATAATTGTAAATATCATGTAACTACTTGCCAGCATGCAGCAACAACTTCAAGTTTTGCTCTTTGGAACTTTCTGGATTTTTTTTTTCTGAACATTTTTGATCCATGGTTGGTTGAATCCAAGGATGTGGAACCTGCAGATACAAAGGGCCCACCGTATAGGATGAGCGAGGTGAAAGAGTCAGGCAGCAGAGCACGGAGGACACTGTTGGAAGACAGTGTGTTGGGGTGAGCGGCCACATGAGGTTGGAGAGGTAGTTGCCTTGAAAGATCTTATAATACGATGTGACTAACATTCCCTGCAATGTCCAGGTATTCCCCTTTCCCCTTGTATTGTTACCTTTGTAAATAGCAGTAGGCTCCTTTGGGAAAGGACAGGGTGATATTGATACTGACCGGAAGTATTATCACAGCCCCTGCTGGAGTGAGAACACATAGGGTGACTTAAATGGAGTCCTGGTACAGGACCAGCTCTCAGTGGGCCCATGGACCACACAGCAACAGTTTCCTCAGTCCCAAATGTGTAATGGGAGTGGACACAGGTAGGTTGAAAGAAAAGATATGGGGAAAGTTATACCATGAAAATGCTAAGGGACTTCCGGGACAGTCCAGTGGTTAAGACTATGCTTCCACTGCAAGGGACATGGGTTTGATCCCTGGTTGGGGAACTAAGATCTTGCATGCTGTGCAGCGTGGCCAAAAAATAAAAGAAAAATGCTAAGAATAGGAAAGCTGGTGTGACTATGTTAATGCCAGACAAAGTAGACTTGGAGACAAGGAGTAATGTCAGAGGTATGCAAGGAAATGTCATGAAGATGAAAGAGTCATTTCATCAGAACATAAAAATCATACGTGTATCTGCCTCAATAAGAGAGCTTCAAAGTACATGAAACAAAAAGTGACAAAATTAAAAGGAGAATAGAGACCATACAATCAAATTTCGGGACTTAACACACTCTCTCAGAAATTGATGAAACCAGACCAAAAAAATTGGTAAGGATGTTGAAGATTTTAACAACATTACTAACCTTGCCTTATACTCACAATGGCAGAATATTCAATCTTTTCAAGACAACATAATATGTTCCCCAAAATAGACCACATGCTGGTTATTAAATACATTTTAATAAATTTCAAAAGATTGCAGAGTATGTTCTCTGACCACAGCACAACTAAATTAAAAATCAGTGACAATAATATATGTTAAAAAGCCCCAAATATTTGGACCCTATTGGTCAAAGAAGAAATCTCAAGGGAAATCAGAATATTCCAAACTGAATAATGATAGAAGTACAGTATATAAAAAATTGAGGGATGCAACTAAAGTAGTGTTAAGTGGGAAGTGCTTATATTAGATAATGAGGTAAATTTAAAACCAGTGATGTAAATGCATCTTACAAGACTAGAAACAGAATAGCATCTTAAACCTAAATCATAAGAAATGAAATAGTAAAGATAAGAGCAGAAATCACAGAAAAAAGAAAAGGGCAACAATAGAGAAAATTAAAGCCAGAAAATGGTTCTCTGAACAGATTAACAAAGTTGAGAAATAGTAATACTCAGGAAAAAAAAGAGAAAACAAAAATTGTAAACATCGAGAATGAAAGAGCATGTTACTACAGATCCTACAATAATTAAAAGGATAGGGCTTCCCTGGTGACGCAGTGGTTGAGAGTCCGCCTGCCGATGCAGGGGACACGGGTTCGTGCCCCGGTCCGGGAAGATCCCACATGCCGCGGAGCAGCTGGGCCCGTGAGCCATGGCCGCTGGGCCTGCGCGTCCGGAGCCTGTGCTCCGCAACGGGAGAGGCCACAACAGTGAGAGGCCCGTGTACCGCAAAAAGAAAAAAAAAAAAAGAAAAAAGGATAGAAAGGGAACAATATGAATAAGTTTATGCCAATAAGTTTTAAAAACTCAGATGAAAAATAAAATCTCCCAAATCTGGTACAAAAGAAATAGAAAATTTTATTAAAGATATTGGATTTGCTATCAAAAACTTTCTCACAAAGAAAACTTCAGGTCCAGATAATTTCGCTGGTGAATTCTATTAAACATTTAAAGATGAAATCGTGCCAATCTTACATGCCCTTTTAGAAAGTAGAAGGAACACTTCTTAACTCATTTTATGAGGCCACCTCATAAAATGATATCAAAACCTTAAAAAAAAAAGAGCTTGCAAGCAAAACAAATTACAGGGCAAAATCCCCCAAGAACATACAAGTGAAAATCCTTAACATAATGTTAGCAAATTGAATCCAACAGTATAAAAAAGGAATACTTATGAAGTATAAATGCTTATACTAAAAAGTTTTCTTTGTTATCTGAAATCCAATTTTAACTGGGCATTCTGTATTTTAAAGACCAAGGCAGGGCAGTCACAGTGAATTTTAAAATTTTGCTAGAAAATCATTCCACAAAGTAGGCATCACCATCTCGCTTCAAACTATTTGTGACCTAGGAATTAGTGTTCCTTCGGAGATATAATTGTGAATCTCAGCTTGAGTTGAAGGGGTCCTTTTGCTTCCCTTATAGCACTGAGGGTCAGCCTTTAGCTGTCTTCTCATTACCAACCAGATTGACCAAAGCATAGCCCACATCCAGAAGCAAAGGCTGACATCATATCCTTTTTGTCAATGAGCTTCCAAAATCATCGGACCAAGTTAGAAGAATGTGCTGATTGATCGTAGAAAAGTTTTCCATAACAACCTCCAAAACAAAAGCTTAAAATTTAGCTAGAACATATTTCCCAACTACCACAGGCAAGAGAATTTACTAGAGTACAGTTGACCCTTGAACAATACGGGTTTGAATTGCACAGGTCTACTTACACACGGGTATTTTTCAATAAATATGGTACCTGTATTTTCTTTTTATGATCTTTATATTAACTAGGTGTAGGGAAAAGTTTGTGTTTGATTAGAGATTGCAATATGTGGAATCAAAAGAACTAGGGTTTGAGTCCTGATTGTATCCAAACTGTTTTAGCTTCCTGCCCTTGGATTTTTGACACAGAGAAGGCAGTACCTGGATTTGGGACTGCATGGGAGGTCGGTATCTCTAACCCCCAAGTTTGTCCAAGGGTCACCTGTATAAGTAAACCTTTTTGAGGAGCAGATATTTTTAGCACCCCAAATAATTGATACATCTGTAGACAATTATAATTTACAAGGTATCATATTACTTGATTATGGAATCATTCAAATGGTTAATGATTTTGTCCTAATGTTACTGAAAGCAATGATCATGGCAATTTTTCGGAGTAGTAGGGTACTTTTTGGGCACGGGGGAATGTACAAAGGTCACAGCCATACTTTCTGGTTTGCCAGGATTGTTCATGCTTTCCTGCTACCTTCAGGGTGAAGAGCAGTTTTTGGTTACTTCTGCATCCCCAGACCCAGCAGAGGTGCTCAGAATGTCTTTATGCGAGCCTCATTTCCATTGATTTTGCAAACACACACACACACACACACACACACGCACACACACACACACCCCGCCCCCCGCCGATACACTATCTTCAGCCTCTTCAAATTCTCTCCCAATTATTTCTAGGCATTGCTCGAGAGTGCCTTAGCCTGTGCTCACCAACAAGTTCTGTTTACCACCGCCCTGTGACTCTGGCTTTCTGTTTCCTAGAACTCGTGCTTCGCTTGAGTCCTACGGGCCACGTGGAATGAGAATGGCTCTGTGCTGACTGCACAGGAATTCCTTCCACGTATCCCCAGCCTCCCTCCAGGAGCTGCTGCCTGAGGTAGCAGAGGGGGACCAGGTTGTCTGAAATCCACGGGGCTCTCTGTAAAAGTGTGGAAACACACTCCCTCCATCTTTTGTATAATTCTTTGTCTTCATGCCAAAGCAATATTGGCTTGTATCCAAAGACTTACAGAGATTTTTAGTAAAATAGCTCTCATCCTCTCCATCAAGTTTATCGCCAGTGGATGGTAAAACGTTCCGTGCTAATAGGCAACAGTGACATCTGCTGGTGAAGGGAAACATTTTCAGCCACATCTAATTTTTTTTTTTTTTCCTTTTTCAGCGTTTATGAAACTTTGTACTCTGGTCAAGACAACACTGACAACTACGAACAGGTCTAATCTCTGATTGGCCAGAAATATTTTATTTTTAAAGTGTTGTTCCGTATATTTCTTTTTTTTTTAAGATTTGTTTTTGATGTGGACCTTTTCAAAGTCTTTATTGAATTTGTTACAATATTGCTTCTGTTTTATGTTTTGGTTTTTTGGCCGTAAGGCCTGTGGGATCTTAGTTCCCCAACCAGAGATCGAACCCACACCCCCTTCACTGGAAAGCGAAGTCTTAATCACTAGACCGCCAGGGAAGTCCCGTGATCTGTGTATTTTCAGTGCTGAGTATATGATATTTACTATTTAAGTAACTTTAGGAGATTCTAACCTAAATGGGTGAGCAGGTCAGGGAATGGTCTAGAAGACCTCTCATTTCTAGGATTTTTTAACATAGAGGAATATTAATTTACCAGCTGTTCTGGTACTCTGGAGATCAAATTTCCACCTCCAGTTCTACAAAGGCACAAAATAAACAAATGGACAACAAACCTGTATCACACTGAACCACGGTGATATAGAATCATGATTCGACATGTGACCTTTAGAGCTATGGAACGTGGGTTTGAATCACAGCTCTGCCACTAGCAGCTATAACCTTGGGCAAGTAACTGAATTTCTCTGTGGCTCAATTTTCTTATCTATAAAGTGGGAATAAAGATAATAAAACCTATCTCATAAGAGGTAGTCATGAGCTAGTATGTGCCAATATGAGCAAATATGGTCCCTGGAATTTAGTAAACACTCTGAGCTTCTTTTTTTCTTTTTTTGCGGTACGCGGGCCTCTCACTGTTGTGGCCTCTCCCGTTGCGGAGCACAGGTTCCGGACGCGCACGCTCAGCGGCCATGGCTCAGGGGCCCAGCCACTCCACGGCATGTGGGGTCTTCCCAAACCGGGGCACGAACCCGTGTCCCTTGCATCGGCAGGCGGATTCTCAACCACTGCGCCACCAGGGAAGCCCCCACCATGCTTTTAAGAGGCAGAGAGTCACCGTCTTCTACAGTGTTCTTTTCACTGTGCCATGCAGCCATCTTTGAATCTCAAATAGACATAACAAACAAAATAAATGATAACTTATATTGAAGGCTTATCCCAATTTTCTCGACAACTGGTCTCTTAATGTCTGACTCATGTACCATATCTGAGTGCCTACCACCAGCCTGGGCTTATGTCTCCTTTATTCAATCCTGGTCCATTTGAAGGACTGAGTCCTTGGCCACTCCCTGAACTGAGCTGCTGACCCAACTAAAGCCAATGAGATGAGACCACAACCTTCTGCATCTCTCAGGTTTTATTCAGGCACAGTTATTGATCTGCAGACAGACATGCTGAGAAGTTTCTTAGCAGGAGGAGTTTATGGAATCCTAATTATTTCAGTAAACTGCACTTAGGTACTATACCAGCTCAGCCTAACTTTCACAATACACTTGTGAAACCTTGGAACTGCAGGCTGAGTTCTTGCTAATTCATAGGTGGATCAATACAGACAATTTTCAAGTGGTCTTTGATATAAAACACATTACCTAAACCACTTACAGCTGTGGCCCACAAAAGATGTGTGCTGAAATATTGCCTGCACCAGGCAATTTTCTTCTTGCAGAACTGCCCTTGGCCCTAATTCATCTAGATATGTAAGATAGTGCTGTGCTATTACTAGCCATTAAGATGCTTTTGAAGTTATAAACATTTGCTCACTCATTCCACAATCCTTTGTTTGACCAGCTATAGACTAGATGGAGTTCAAGATGCCAGGGAGAAACTGATGAACAAGACAGACAAGGTCCTTGCCTTTACGGAATTTGTATTCTAATGGAAGAAGACAAACAAGTAGCAAATAACAGTTTCCTATAACAAATAAAATGTAGAAAAGAAGCAGGGTAATGAGATTTATTGGGCTTGGGGGGAAGTTTAGTAGAGTGATATGGGAAGACTTCTTGGACGAGGCACTTGGACCAAACAGACTATGTATCTGAATAGGGAGATCGGCACTGACATTATACACTAATATGTATAAAATGGATAACTAATAAGAACCTGCTGTATAAAAAAATAAATAAAATAAAATTCAAAAACAAACAAACAAACAAAGATGCCCCCCCCGAAAAAAAAGAATGTGTAGTACTTGAGTCATGGGAAGATCAGGGAAAACACATTTCAGGCAGAACAAGACCTACTATATAGACAGGGAACTCTACTCAATATTCTGTAAGAACTTATACCTGAAAAGAATCTGAAAAAGAATGGATGTATGTATATTCGTGTAACTGAATCCCTTTGCTGTACACCTGAAACTAACACAACGTTGTAAATCAACTATACTCCAATATAAAATAAAAAGTTTAAAAAGAAGTTTAGCAAACATTAACAAAAGGATATGGTCGAAATTATCAACATATTCAATAAATCTGAAAAGACCAAATATTTATGAGGGATGCTTATAAGTTTGTGGTGATTAATTAACAAATTTAAGCCAGTTGTTAAAAGATGCTAAAATATCCCGGAAAACAAAAAACAAAAACCACCAAGCCTAAAGGGCCTAAGATAGGAATGAGCTTGCCGTGTTCTAGAAACAAGACCAAAGTACCTGGCGATAGTGGATGAGGAAACAGGAAAAAACGACAGAGAGGTAGATGGTGGTCCAATCACATAGGGCCTTGGAAGCCAAGGTAAGGAATACTGTGAAAGAGACACTAAGTAATGCTTTTTAATGAACATTTATTTTAAAACAATCTATTATTACTTACAAATCATTACAAGGAAGAAATGCTTCTTAAATTTCTTCCTAGGTTGAAAAGAATCTGCCATAGTCCTTTTAGATGAGTTGGTTTTATTAGAGATGGATGAGGGAGGTCAGAGTGAAATGATTATCCCAAGATTGTAGGTAAAAATCAATCGCCCATGACAAAACTAGTTAACAACCTTAGGTGAACAAACATTTTTTTTTTTTTTACAACAAAACAATCTTATAAGTGTGACGTCTTATAGTAGACATTTTTAATCTTTTAAGGACACACGCCAACAGTCTCGGAACTTTTAAGAATCCTTTCAAGATTACAGGAAAGTTCTTTGACCTCCTCAGTAAAAAGACAAATGCAAATTCACCCATGAGTGTGTAGGTAACTAGTATGTATATATGTTAGCTACATCTTCCTCTTACTTACCTGGCAACAAGTAATGAGAGTTGAACATTTTGTCTTCTCAAGCGCCCAAATCAACAGTCTCCCATTCTTGTAAGATTTCTTATGAAACTCTGAAAGGAGGCCTGTGGCTTCTAACTTCAGTTACATTTTCTAAATGAACAGCTATGGGGTTTATAATTTACCTTTTCTACAGGAGTTTGATTGTATTCTAAGTGTAGCAGAAAGCCTTTGGAGGTTACCAAAGTAGAAGTGGAATAGGATGTAATTCATATTTTAAAAAGAATACTATAGCTGCTGTGTGGAAAACGGATGTAAGCAGTCTAAGAGTGAAAGCAGAAAGATCAGTTAAGAGGTTGCAGTTTACTCGTTCTCAGATGGGTGACTCTGACTCTGGGGCAGAAGCGGTGATAAGCAGTCAGATTTGGTAAAATTTTGGGACCGGAGCCAGTAGGACCTAGTGATGGATTGCGTGGGGACCTGGTAGAGAGAACAAAATCAGAAATGACTTCCAGGTTTGAAGTCTGAGCAATTGGATGAAGGCTGGTATGATTATTTGAGATGGAGAAGATTTTCTGCGGGTGTGGAGCAGAATCAAACTTTCTGTTAGGTATCTGAAATTTAAAGTGGTCCATGAGACGTCAAGAGGGAGATGATTACAAGGTAGTTCATGATATGTGTTTGGTAATTAGGGCCAATTTCTGGGCAGATATAAATTTACTCCATGGGATGGAATGAGATTTTCTAGGGCGAGAGTATAAATAGAAGAGAAAAGAGGACTGAAGATACAGCCCTGATGCATTTCAGCATTTCCAGAACAGCATGGCAGAAGGATCCAGCAAAGCTGCTACAAAGGAGACACCAATGGGGGTGAAGGAATACCAGGCAAGCACAAAGTCCCAGGAGACAAATGAATAAACCATCAAAAATGTATGCGCTTAAGAGATTGCCCCTAGACACAGGAATCTGTGTGGACTAAACAGGACAGGCTCTGGCATGCTGCAGGAACAAATGGTCCAACCAACCTTTATTTCTCTCTCATGCTGCATGTGCAGCTCAGGTTGGCTGGGCGCTTTGTTCATTGTGGTCACCCAGGAACATGGGCTTGTAGAAGTTCTGTTTTGAGATATGGTTCCATGACTGACAGGGCAGGGGATAGGAACATGGTGCTCACGCATTGACCCTTAAAGCTCAACTTGGAAATGACACAGGCCACTCCCCTTCACATTTCACTGGCCAACGGAAGACATGGCCATGGCTAACTTCAAAAGAGGTAAGCAAAGGCAGTGTCATCATGTGCCCAGAAGGAGATGAAAAAGGGCCCTAATGATTCCCATGCAGTGGGTCGCTGGTAATAAGTAGAAGTAGGATGGTAGTGAATGTCCACCACTCATGGACATTTAGAGATCAGAGCAGACTTTAAAGATGGTTCTAAGATTGATTTGCCCTTTCACTGGCTTCAAAACTAACTAGGATAGGTGACTTTCATCCATGTCATTTCACAATGACAGTAGAAAATTGAGGATTGGGGAAAGATTCCAGTGTTTTCTCCTAAGACATAACTCAGATGCTACAGTACACTGGTTTAAGTGTGAGTTCCCCATCCATCACCCATGTCAAGGTCCAGTAAGGAAACCAATATCTGAACAGAGAGAATTTAATAGGAAGAATTGTTGACTAAGTACAAGATGATTAACGAAAGAAGAAGTAAAATAGAACTTTAAGGTTTAACAGGACTAGCACCTGAAGACAGCAGTTACGAGCACGAGGGCTGAGGAAAAGTGACCAAGGAAGGGATTTGGAAGCATTGAGGAGGGCCTGGCAGGGCTGAAGGAATGGTGGTAGAGGAACATGCTGCCTGATCCTGAGAGACAAAAAAAGGGTCTGGAGACTATGTGCTTTGGAATCTTTAGAGCCACGGCCACTGCAGTGAACTCTGCGGCTCTGCTAGGACCACCCCTTGCCTCGTAAGTGAATCCTACAAGGAAAACAAAAGCAGCGGAAAAAGACTAGTCCTGTTGCGGGTAGAGCTGTCTCCCCCCACAAGATGTATTAAAGTCATAACCCCTGCTTCCTGTGAATGTGATCTTATTTGGAAATAGGGTTTCTGCAGATTAATTAAGGTGTGAGATTAGATGAGGTCCTACTGGCGTAGGGTGGCCCCTGATACCAACAGGACTGGTGTCCCTAGAGAAGAGAAGGGACACAGAGTCAGATACACACAAAGAGAATGCCATGTGAAGATGGCCATGCAGTGATGGAGACAGAGACTGGGTGACGCATGTACAAACCAAGACATGCCAAGGACTGCCGGCAATACCAGAAGCCAAGAGAAAGGCATGGGACAGATTGTCTTCTAGACCCTTCACTGAGAGTGGGCCCTGCCGACATGTTGAGTTCAGACTTCTCTGCAAGAGACTACTTTTCTGTTGTGTTAAGCTCCCCAGTGTGTGGGACCTGATTAAGACCGTCCTGCATAACTAATATAAGTCCCCTCTGCCTCTTGCAGCCTTGCTGCCCCCCTCCAGGACTACCTGTTGGAAGGCAAAGGGGAAATGAGGTTTGTGGAGACCTCAGCTCACAAAGCAGGATAAAAAATGTGTGAGCTAAGAAACACTAAAATAATAACTGGTACAGCCTCTGAGACCTTGGATAAGTTGAAAAATTTCTGTGATGCTGTTTCCCCACATATAAGCTACGGAGAAAATACTATGGGACCTCATGAGGACGTCCTGAAAATAAATGCAAAAATGCATATAGCTGACTTAGCTTAGTACCTGCAAAAAGAAAGCACTTAATAAGATACTTCTTAGTATACTGAACATTTTCAACATGAGTTGAAACGGAAGGAAAATGTGCTTTATTTCCTGAGGAGATTTATGTTATGCCCACCCTTCTTTTGGGGAAATAACAGCATGATAAAATGTCAAGTCTCATGACAATTTAAAACCCTTGCATTTGGAGATGCTGGAGAACACATTTGTAACCCCTAGAAATCTATCCAACCAAAAGATGCTACCTTTGAAATAACTTCCCAAATATCCAAATTACCATAAATCCTTAATCCTTTCAGCATCCCTACTAACAATCTGAAAATGAGGAGGAAAACAGAGCAGTCAATTAGAAAAAAGAGAGAATTGGGACTTCCCCGGTGGCGCAGTGGTTAAGAATATGCCTGCCAATGCAGGGGACACAGGTTCGAGCCCTTGTCCGGGAAGATCCCACATGCCGTGGAACAACTAAGCCCAGCCAACACAACTACTGAGCCTGCGCTCTAGAGCCTGCGAGCCACAACTACTGAGCCCACGTGCCTAGAATCCGTGCTCTGCAACAAGAGAAGCCACCACAATGAGAAGCCCACACACTGCAATGAAGAGTAGCCCCTGCTTGCAACTAGAGAAAGCCTGCGTGCAGCAATGAAGACCCAACACAACCAAAAATAAAATAAATAAATTAAAAAAATAATAATGCTATATAACAAATATCAACAATGCCAATGCCAGAAACACTGGGCTGCTTTAGTTCTTCAAGAAAGTGCCTTCTGTTGCCTCTAACTTGTCTGGGTTGAAATTTTTTATTGCTCCCTGGTCACACAGCACATTTCTTACAAAGCTAAGGGTCATTGCTGAACCCATTTCATTCTCTTCTATTTATGTTAACAAGCTAAGTTTTAAAATGAAAAATAAAAAGTTGAAAACAAATTTGGACTTATTCTAGGAGACAGGTGGAGCAAGTTTGCTCAAGGGAACAACCTTAAAGAGGCTACAGAAATACAGATTCATCTGTGTTTTCCTTAAGCATGTCCATGTTCAGAATTCACAAGGGTTGACTCCAAGGAGAGGGGCAGCATGAAAACTTGGGGTCTACTAATGTACTATGTATGTTACAGGGCAATTGCTGGGTCCTGATGATGCCTCACTTGGTCAGGTCCCATAGCTTGATCCCTAAAGACCCCACCTCCCGGCCCCCAAAATAATAACTCTGACTTGTTCAGTGGCTGCTGTGCACCAGACCCTGTACCAGGCATAGGGAAAACAATGGTTAACACAGACTTATAGCCTAGTGGGGAAGACATGTGATGATTCTTTAGGACTTCCAGAAAGCACCTGTGTTCAGGTCATCCTGGGACTGGCCTCTGGTTACTTGTTAGAGCCTTTAAGGGTTTTCCTTAGTCCAAACTTATTCTTGTGGAGCACAGACATCCAGGACTCAGCGTGCACAGCATGGCTGTATGCTGCAGAGTGTCTGGCTTCTGCTGGCCTCCAGGGGCTCTGTGACCAAATCTCTGGCTGGATGTCACATGTCGAGTTGCTCCAAATCTATTAGAGATTTACCCAAGAAAATGTTCTGCAAACGTCTGATTCTGAGTCATCTGGCTGTGATGCCCAGGGTTCTGAAGGAGAACTCTGCCAAAGGCAGAAATCTCTTAGGGATCTCTTAGAAGTCTGATGGTGAATGTCCACCAACACGTGGCCACCCAGACACACCAAGTTCAGCTGCACAGGACTGGTATCCAGTGAGGAGTGCTGGGAGCCTGGAGGAACTGTCCACTCACTCTTCAACACTTAAACATCAAATGAAAACTCCTGAGCAAACGCATGAAAAAAGCCATTCAGGGAAAAATACCCCATTTTCTGATATCAAGCAGAGATCTGTAGGGATTCAGCCTTACTATCTCAAACTCTTAGAATATGGCCTCTTTGTTGCATGTGGCCATGTGGGGGGGGGTCAGCTGAAATGAATACAAGATAGTCATTAGCAGAGACAGAATTAGGGGCAGGCACGTTAAGATTCTGTTATTTTTGGATAGAAGTGTCAAAAGACATAAGCGAAGGTTCATGAACTAGTGAGTTCTATCAGATTCGAAGAAGGAAAAAGTTTGTCATTTTCTTCTCCAGAGCAGCCTTCTCACTAAGACCTCATCTTTTATTTTTCAATTGTGCTGCCCCTTGGTGTGTTCAAATTACTCTTTATCATCTGACATATACTTTTGACCCTGCAAGAGCCAGAAATGCTATTAGATTCTATTTCATTATTTATGGGACCGGCATTGTTTCAAAGGAATGATGCAAAGATCGGTTCTTTAGAGCAAGGGACCATGAGGAAAAAGAGACATAAACTATACTAGCAAATATGGTGTCCTTGGCAGAATCAGTCCCATGTGTGGGCAGAGCTATTGGCATCTGTAGGACATGCTTTGAGATTTCCTGAAAGACACCTTCTCCACTAGGCATCCAAATCTCCTGTCCTGAGTGTTCCATAGAGACTTTCATAAGGAGGTCTACAATTTAAACAGACTGACAGATTTTGAGAGCTTCAGAGGTGGGAGCGCATTAAGAAGGCTTAGTTTTTATAATTAGACTATTACTATGGCTTTTCATAAAGCTAAAAATAGGGCTCTGAGGGAAAGATACTCACAGAGGATCTTTGAAAGGATTACTATATTGAGCTCTTCCATAACTAATTCTACATAATTATTGTCTGTACTGAATATTTGGTACCAATAAAAGGAGATGGCATGGTGTCAAAGTGAAGTTTGAGCTCTGAAGTTAGACTTCAAGGGTTTCATATTTTGGGGTTTCTTTGTATTTTTTTTATTGAAGTATAGTTGATTGACAATGTTGTGTTAATTTCTACTGTACAGCAAAGTGATTCAGTTATACATATGTATACATTCTTTTTTATATTCTTTTCCATTCTGGTTTATCACAGGATGTTGAATATAGTTCCCTGTGCTATACAGTAGGACCTTGTTGTTTATCCATTCTATATGTAATAGTTTGCATCTACTAACTCCAAACTCCCACTCCATCCCCCCCGTCCGCCGGCAACCACAAGTCTGTGCTCTATGTCTGTGAGTCTGTTTCTGTTTCATAGATAGTTTTGATTTTTTAATAGATCTTTATTGGAGTAAAATTGCTTCACAATACTGTGTTAGTTTCTGTTGTACAACAAAGTGAATCAGCCATATGCATATATATATCCCCATATCCCCTCCCTCTTGAGCCTCCCTCCTACCCTCCCTATCCCACCCCTCTAGGTGGTCACAGAGCACCGAGCTAATCTCCCTGTGCTATGCGGCTGCTTCCCACTAACTATCTATTTTACATTTGGTAGTGTACATATGTCGATGCTACTCTCACTTTGCCCCAGCTTCCCCGCCCCCTGCCGTATCCTAAAGTCCATTCTCTATGTCTATGTCTTTATTCCTGCCCTGTCACGAGGTTCATCAGTACCTTTTTTTTTTTAGATTCCATATATATGTGTTAGCATACGGTATTTGTTTTTCTCTTTCTGACTTACTTCACTCTGTATGACAGACTCTAGGTCCATCCACCTCACTACAAATAACTCAATTTCATTTCTTTCTATGGCTGAGTAATATTCCATTGTATATATGTGCCACAGCTTCTTTATCCATTCATCTGTTGATGGGCATTTAGGTTGCTTCCATGTCCTGGCTATTGTAAATAGTGCTGCAATGAACATTGTGGTACCTGACTCATTGAATTATGATTTTCTCAGGGTATATGCCCAGTAGTAGGATTGCTTGGTCATATGGTAATTCTATTTTTAGATTTTAAGGAACTTCCATACTGTTCTCCATAGTGGCTGTATCAATTTACATTCCCACCAACAGTGCAGAAGGGTTCCCTTTTCTCCACAGCCTCTCCAACATTTATTGTTTCTAGGTTTTTTGATAATGGCCATTCTGACATGTGAGTTGATATCTCACTGTAGTTTTGATTTGCATTTCTCTAATAGTTAGTGATGTTGAACATCTTTTCATGTGCCTCTTGGCTGTCTGTATGTCTTCTTCAGTAAGTGGTGCTGGGAAAACTGGACAGCTACACGTAAAGGAATGAAATTAGAACACTTCCTTACACCATACACAAAAATAAACTCCAAATGAGTTAAAGACGTGAATGTAAGAGCAGACACTATAAAACTCTTAGAGGAAAACATAGGAAAAACACTCTATGACATAAACCACAGCTAGCTCTTTTTTGACCCACCTAGAATGTTGGAAATAAAAACAAAAATAAACAAATGGGACCTAATGAAACTTAAAAGCTTTTGCACAGCAAAGGAAACCATAAAGAGGATGAAAAGACAGCCCTCAGAATGGGAGAAATTATTTGCAAATGAAATAACGGAAAAAAGATTAATCTCCAAAATATACAAATAGCTCATGGAGCTCAATATCGAAAAAACAAACAATCCAATTAAAAAATGGGTGGAAGACCTAAATAAATAGGTTCATTTGTGTCATCTTTTATATTTCACATATAAGTGATATATGGTATTTGTCTTTCTCTTTCTGACTTACTTCACCTAGTATGATAGTCTCTAGGTCCATCCATGTTGCTGCAAATGACATTATTTCATTCTTTTTTTATGGGTGAGTAGTATTCCAGTGTATATATGTACCATATCTTCTTTACCCGTTCATCCATCAATGGACATTTAGGTTATTTCCATGTCTTGGATATTGTGAACAGTGCTGCTCTGCACACAGGGGTACATGTATGTTTTTGAATTATAGTTTTGTCCAGATGGGTTTCATATTTTGGACCGGACCATTTCCCCATTTTCCTACAGCTACATGACCTGCAGAATTATTCAAGATCACTGCATTTCATTACCTCATATGTAAAATGGGAAGATTAACAGAAACAACTTTATAGCGTGAAGTGTTGTTTGTCATTAGCAATGTATAATGTGGGGAACTAAAAGAGCATATCTGTACCATGTACAGAGTCTTTCCTCCCAACTAGACTGTGAGCTTATTTCTGATAGGCATGACATCTTAGGTACTGTGATTCCACATGGCCTGGCATATATTAGGCACTTGCTGGTAATGCCTAACTTTTCAATAGCCCTAAATCGTTTCTTTTATGGCATTATTATTATATGTGCAGTTTTAAAACTTGTGCAGTTTCCCCACGAACCATGAGGTAGTCAAGGAGGTATTTTCATCTCTAATTTATTATTGAGAAAACAGTAGCCTCCGGAATTAAGTAACTTATCTCAGCTCCTCCAATTAAAAATATCCAGAGTCAAACGCTGAACTATGGTTGTTGTTATTTCAAACTCAGTGGCTGCCCTGTCCGTGTCACCAGGATGTTTTTAGGAGCCTCCCTGTGAATATTTGTGGGCTGGTTTGGTTGATGGATGGGGTCACAGGTCACAGTGAAAGTTGGGCGCCTGGGGAGGTCCCACAAAGAAGATAGGCGAGACCCTGAGGGTGTAATGCCTTTCTACTATGTTCTAGACTCAACCGTGCCCACTGGACTCACTCAGCTTCAGGCACGATGGCTCTGGCACCTGCTCCAGCCGAAGGGAGGAAAGACAGCAGAGAGAGACTGACACCGAGAGCCTAGGCAGAGCCAAACTGGTCTTTGTTTACCCTGGCACACATGTGGTGCTGAGGTCAGCGCCCAAGGACAAGGAGAGGAGGAGGGTCCTTACTGATCACACTTAAGAACCGGCACACGGTGCCCCTGCGGGCAGCAGACTCGCTCTCATTCCTTGCTGCTAGAAAAGTGGCAGGGGGGTGAGGGTTCGTTTCCTCAGCCTTCCACAGTACACAAAGAGAAAAATGTGACTGGAATGCTGCTTGCTAGAGAAACAGGTGCATTTGGCCCCAGGGTTATTTCTGTTGATATGCAGGTTCGCTCTCTGAAATAAGTTAAAGAAATAAGGAGTGGTTGGCAACTTTCCTGTTAAGTCTGAGGGGTCCAGATTATTGGCAAAGTCCTTGTCCCCAGAAACTTGATAAGATAAAAGCTTGGCGTGTGCACAGAGTCAGCTTAAAACATGTCACAAACAGACAACTTGCCATCTCAGTCCTTCAGGAGGGAAACCATGTTACTGCTTCCTCCCCCTCCTCGTGTGTGTGTGTGTGTGTGTGTGTGTGTGTGTGTGTGTGTGTACTCAATGCTGCATGGCTCCTTTTGGGCAAATTTGTAAAGGTCTTTCTCCACAGTTCCCCTTTTGCCTCTCACAGCATTATTATCTGTATATGATCCCCGTTGTGGATGGAAGGCCATCACTGAAAACCTCTGCTACATCACACGTGTACAAATGCCATGTGCAAAAGACAGCATCACTCAAGGCTCTGAGCTAGAATGACCCAGCATAAATCAGAGGTGGAGGTTCTGTAGCCTGAGACTCAGTGAGTTGAGAAGCTTAGGTGCGTGCAGTCGTTCAGACAGAAAACTCTACTAGAAGCTAGAGATAATCTAGCACGTTCATAGTTTATGAAATTATTTTGTGACTTAGAACAGGGAACAGTTCATCCTGATTAGCTCAGTCAAAGAAACCAAATTTTGAAGTCTCCCATGGTTTATAAACATGAGGAATAATAACTTAAATGTTTCTTCCCAACTGACACTTCTGAAAACTTCTAATAACTTTTCCAAGGTTGAGTCTGTGTCAGTCAAACTAGTGATTTCCTAGTTCAACGGCAGGGCTGACTTCATGGGCATGTGACTCGGGTGGTAGCCCAGGGCCACGCTCCAAAGAGGCCATCTTTGGGCTTCAAGCTCTGCTCTTCCTGTCTTGAAAATCTCCACAATGTTACCTTTGAAATCATGCTTTGTGAGTGAAATACGACGGACAATGGAGCCCTTGTCTGAGCAGGGGAGTTAGATGCGACGCGTGTCCATTGTCACTCTTGCAGCCCATGAAATAGCATTCACGATGCTCAATAAGCAAGGAACACTGGGGGACCTATGAGGCACAGGAGTTCAGTGATTCAAAGCAAGTGCAAGGTCAGTGTTATGTCTGTGACTAAGTAAGAGGGGACATTGACAGCACCTAGAGGCTATGCTTTCTGTTTGAGCCAGAACTTGCTTTGCACCCAGAAGGCACTGGTGCTCTAATAAACACTAATGAGCAAGGAACCGTAACATGTTATTTTTTTACTTGTGTTATTTCCCGGAGTGAGCCAGTGAATTATACTGAAAATGATGGCATAGGAAGAAAGGAAAAGCTAGGACAGCCCATGATTCCTTTCCTTTCAGTCTTCCCTTACTCATCAATAGCTGCAGATAGAGTACACAGAATGTGTGTGTGTGGAAAAGAATAAAGGAAAACAGCTGGGTTGGTTTTGTGTCATGCTTCCACGGTTACGGTAAAACCAAAATACACATCCATGTATGTATGAGCTTTGGAATATGGCTTCTGTAATTTTTTTTTTTTTTTTCGGTACGCGGGCCTCTCACTGTTGTGGCCTCTCCCGTTGCGGAGTACAGGCTCCGGACGCGCAGGCTCAGCGGCCATGGCTCACGGGCCCAGCCGCTCTGCAGCATGTGGGATCTTCCCGGACCGGGGCACGAACCCGTGTCCCCTGAATCGGCAGGCGGACTCTCAACCACTGCGCCACCAGGGAAGCTCGGCTTATGTAATTTTGAGGGTGCTTCATGTAAGTTGAATGCTCTTATATTTGCATTTAAAACTAACACTGCATCATATAAAGACGAATGGTACCTTTCATGTTAATAATTTAACATGTTAATTTTTTCTTTACTTAGAATGACATTAAATAGCAACAACAACGAAAAACGCCATGACATCAAGAGAGACTGTGGAAGAAAGGAAAAAGATTTATATTTTAAACCTTTAAAGACACTTTTCTCCTGTTTTTTAAGCATGGAGCCCACATTTTCCATTTGCAATTGCCCTGCAAATTATAGAGCTGGCCATGCTCAAGACCTAATAAGTACATAGTCCATGGTACAAAAAGAGGCTGCATTAAGTGTCCACTCCAGGGAATAATACCAGGCAAGAACACGGTTCAAGAGCTCAGCCTTTAAAGGGCAAGTGACTACAATCACTGGGTACATGTGTGATAAAGCCTAGGCATCCCTGGAGCTGTTCCTTTATCATGATTGGTCTGCAAGTTTGCCTTTAGGAGGAAAGTCTACCAGCACTCACATCCCTCTCACACCCCCTCACACCTCCTGCTTTCCCCCCACCTGGGTGTCACTGTGCTATGACCACAGAGGCCAAATATAATCAGGTTGGAAAGCAGTTATGAGGGAACGAAGTGGCAATATTTCTTTTTCAAATAAATACATAATGACATAACCAAATGCGGATGTATTTCTTCAAAGAATATCACTGAGATTTGGGCAACCTAGTTGCCCCTAGTTAAAAATAAAATAAAACAGAAAGCTCAGATGTAAGGGCTCAAAAGACATCTAAAACCACAGAACCAGCGATCAGTATATTTTGACATGGGGAGGAGAGTTAAGGGAAGCTTGCAAAGGTTAGGAATAAAACACCTTTGAAGATGAGGTAGAGGTGAGTGAGTCACTTTTTCTCCAAGTATAGGTTACCCAGATGGAGCTTACACTGTCTCTTCAGTTAACAATGGACAATTGTAAGAATTTCACAAAAGTCTGGGTACAGTTAAACTCACAATTGGGATTAAAGCCGGATTTACAATTAAAGAGGTTTAAAATTTTTCCAATTTAGGGGCTTCCCTGGTGTCGCAGTGGTTGAGAGTCCGCCTGCCGATGCAGGGGACACGGGTTCGTGCCCCGGTCTGGGAGGATCCCATGTGCTGCGGAGTGGCTGGGCCCATGAGCCATGGCTGCTGAGCCTGCACGTCCAGAGCCTGTGCTCCACAACGGGAGAGGGCACAACAGTGAGAGGCCTGCGTACAGCAAAAAAAAAAAAAAAATTCCAATTTAATGAAATATCAGTTTGGTATAATTAGGAAGGGAGGAACAATAAACAGCTTAACGATTTTAACTAACAATCGTACATCAGGCACAAAGCAGAAAGGGCAGACCCTTGAGGACTGTCTATGAAAAATGGAAGAAGGAAGACACAGCTGTTATAATTAAATTACTTATGTTTTCATTTTCTCCCTGAAAGTGAGCACCAAGACCAGCCACTCTAAGATTAGACACGATGCCATCTTTCCATTTTAGTTGCATTGCACTGCATTTCAGTCTCCTTTTCTTCATACCAACTCCTCCACACACAGAGCCTGTCCATCACGGAGATGAACTTGTCTGGCTTATTGTTCATAAAGCCCAGGCTAGCTGAAAACTATTTTGGTTCCCTTACTCAAATCAGATTTCAACTTTGATTTTTCAAAGGTTAATAGGTTAGTACAGTGGTCTGTTGTGTCAACAGGGCCCTGGAAAAAAATTAATCGTGAAAGCAATACCAAAAGGTCAAAAGGAAGAGATTGAAAATGCTATAATAAAGAAATTACAAAGCCTGTTATGTTTGTGGTTTTTTGAGGCATTTTAATTCAAATGCAGAAGCATGACAGATATCATAAGATAGTATTGTGCAATGTGGTTGCTGAAGGGGAAAAGTGACATAAGACTTTAGCAGGGTAGAGAAACAAATTTCAAAAAATGCGAACAATCATTACTTCAGCACCAAAGAATTTGAATCCCTGAACTTCCATCAGCGTGTAAGAGTGATTAATCTTCTGTTCACATGGTGAATAGAACAAGGTGAGGTACAGAAGTCGAGGGCAATCCTGAAACAATTTTCTCCTATCCGCTTCAGACTTAACCATTCTGTCTTTAGTCATGTCACTGGGGCTCACAAAAGTCACAAGTAGCATTATGGGGACCTCAGCAAAGGAGAAGGTATGGAGGTGTTTTTACATGGTGAATGGCAGTGTGTGTGCATGATGGGGATGGAGAGGTGCATTCCTCCATGGTCTTAAGAGGTAAAGACAAAGATAATGTTTGTGTGACATGCTGGTATAGTAAAGTTTCCCTTATGCTGGCAAGAGACTTGGCATTGACCCCTGAATCTACTTGCCTTTCATAAAACATGAAGATAGCTTAAGGAACCATGTGATTCTGGTCCAATATTCTTTTTATAATTTCAAAGGTTCCAAAGGAAAAAAAAAAACCTTAACCACAAGAGTAAACAGCAGAAGATGAAAACCTAAAAACATAAAATATAATATATAATAAATATAACTTGATACATAAATAATATAAGAAATATGAATGACTAACTTTAAAGTAAAAACAAGGACAAAAAACACAAAGTTGGTTCTTTTTTTCACAGTTTCCTGGGATTTCCTTTTTCCTTGGTGGAAACTTGCTGATCAACAATTTGAACTGAACACCTGCCCAAGAGAAAAAATAGTAGATGATAAGGTGCTGAGCACATTTATTACACTTCCCAACTCAAACACTTCTAATGGCTCCCCACTGCCTGTGTAATTAGATAAAGACAGCTCACCAAAATCTACATTCTTTACTTGTTGCTGCATAACAAATGACCGCATCTTAGTGGCTTAGAACAACACATATTTATTATCTTATAGTTTCTGTGAGTCCAGGGTTAGAAGTCCAAGCACAGCTTAGCTGGTTCTCTGCTCAGGGTCTCACCAGGCTGCAATCAAGCTGTTGTCCAGGGCTGAGTTCTTATCAGAGGCTCAGCATGGAAGGACCCACTTCCATTCTCCCTGGGCTGTTAGCAGAAATGGTTTCCTTGGAGGCTGCAGGATTCATCATTCATGGCAGCTTGCTTCTTCAGAGCCAGGGCTGGAGAGGGAATTCAGTCTCTCCAAAATGTGCTCCCATTCTACTTTTTAGGACTTACCCATCCCTGCCACTACTCTTCTAGATGTAGTTTTTATTTAATATTCCAGGAGAACTGGACCTCATGTTATTACCTGAACACTTCCTTCAATCCTCAGCCTCCGTATTTTTATATAGACTGACCTCTCTTCCTGAAAATCCTCCTTAAAAACATCTACCTTCTTTTTTGGCCACACTGCAGGGCTGTGGCCTCAGTTCCCCTACTAGGGATTGAACCCGGGCCACGGCAGTAAAAGCATCGAATCCTACCACTAGACCACCAGGAAACTCCTCTGACATCTACCTTGGTCTAAATCCTACCGAAAGTCCTTCTCAAATGTGTGCTGTATTCCTTTTTGAAATGTTAACACCTTGCTAATACTTCCCATGAAAATTGTCAATCCTGACATGTATTTTTGGTTCATTTCAGAGAAATCAACTTTAAGAAGCTCTGGCTGCTGTCCAACAGGTATATCCCAAGAGGATCATTGGTCCAAGGGCTGAGCCTCAGACTCCAGAACAGATCCATACTTTATTACTCTTTCTTTCTCTTGATTTTCCAGGCTTGTTTTGTTTTTGCATTACAGCTGCACATCACCTCCTCAACTTTATGTGGATGCCTAGCAGTCCAGATTGTCATGTGATTGGTTTTCCAAATACTTTCTCTGCTGCAAGTTAAGGCTGTCCTCCCCTGCTAGGAATTGCTCTCCATACAATCCTCCTCTCCATTGAAATGCTGATCCCTTTATTCAGGAAGTGCTGTAACTTTAGAGTATAAAAATCACCTGGAGAAAGCTTGTTAATATGCAAAACCCTGGAACTTACTCCCAAAGTATGTATCAGTACATCTGTTGTGGGCCCCAGGAATGAACATTTTTTCAAACACCATAGGGGTCTCAGATGCAGATAATCCACGAGCATACCCTGAGAACAAAGGTTGTACCCATTCAACCCACTTTCTAATTTCAAACTTTTCTCAAATTTCTCAAGGTCACTTCTTCACAATCTCAATCTCAGTCTCAGCAGATGATTTAGCCCAGTGGTTCTCAAACTTTTCTTTATATTATAATCACCAGGGCAGCTTAGAAAAATCCCAATTTCCAATCCACTTTCCATACCAATTAAATCAAATCTTCCTTTGGGGTTAATTATTTTTTAATCAAAGTATAAATACATACAGTATTTTTACACAGATTTTAAGTATACAGTTCAGTGAGTTTTAACAAATGTATTCATCTCAGTAACCAACATCCTAATCAAGATATTGGACATTTACATCAACCTGGAAAGTTTTCTCTTGCCCATTTGGGTCAACACTCCTCTCCTTCCAGAAGCAACTACTACTGTAATTTTTATCCTCATAGATGATGATGTTGATGATGATGATGATGATGATGATGATGATGATGATGATTTTTGCCTGATCTTGATGGAATCATACAAAGTGGGTTCATTGTTTCTGGCTTTTTTTTTTTTTTCTCAATGTAATGCTTTTGAAATTCATGAAACTCATGGTTGGCATGAGTATTTTTTAAACTTTTTAAAGTATTTACAATGTATAGTTAACTTTGAGAATCAAAATTTATCCTAATCATTTTCAACTTTGTATGGTGTGTTAACAAGTTTGACAAATGAACAAAATGAGGTTTAAAGAAAGAACTTATAGAGCTTATAAAGGTAGGAGCCAGAATTTAAACACGTTTATTATTTGCTGAGTCATACCTTCCAGCTAGTATTATCGTGTCATGTTCCTTGTCCATTAATTATACCACTTCAATCTTTTCTTCACCACTGGCTTTTTTATTTCCCTCACTCTACAATAATGCTTAGGGTTTCTGTAACCTAAAAATAAATAAATACATAAAATCTTTCCTTTAAACATGTCAGCCTTCAAGCTACATCCTTGTTTCTTTCTTCCCGTCCCTCCTAACTCACTTGTAACTTCCCGCTTTACTGCTCTACCCACTGCACAAACTAGCTTCAGCCCCTACCACATGACTGAATGGTTCTTGGGCCAGCAGTGATTTCCTAATTGCCCCATTCAGTCTTTCAGCTTAATGTTCATTCTGATCAATACTTGGCCACTCTTTCCCCACGTCCTTTTTCATATGTTCAACTGACGGGACAGAGGCCAGTGGGAGACAGCTTAGTCTCAACTAGTAACTAAAACCTATTTTAGTATTAATCAAGGTCAAATGAGGAATCAGATTCGTGGTTCTAGTAATAATTGCCTAACAACAGTTGGCAGTTGTAACAGTCTACTATACACAGATTGATGGTGCGGCAAAATCCGAAGAGGAGAATATAAACTCCTCTCTCGAGATATAGACAATTTTGTTGATTAGACAAGACTCAAGTTTTAAAACCATTGTAGTTTATCATACTATTAAACAGTTTCAAATGAATACATGTTAGACTGTATGGTACATACTATAAGTACAGTAAGTATTCAGAGAAGAAAATATATTTCTGGGCAAAGATGATCATAGACTAGTGGTGTATTTTGTTAAGATTCAAGCCAGAAAGATGAGATGGGAAGGATGGTCCAAGCAGAGGACCCTGCACCAGCAAAGGCAAAGAGCTCATTTTCTTGATGATGGTTTTCTCCATTCCCTGGCTTTTCTATATGACATTTTCCTTAGTCTCCAATCTCCATTTCTCCCTGCTTCCATTGATTACCATACTTCCCATTAAAACTCCTCCTGGGCAGACTGGTAGCCCCATGCTTAGCTGTGCCCATCCACTCTAGCTCTGCTGACTGTCTGGCTCTTTATCCACCTAGAAGACCCATGCCATCTTCCAGATTATACTGGGATTGAATCTAAGGTTGGACAACCTAGTCAACTTCTTTCTTAATAGTTCTCTAAATTCCCCAGAAGAGCCTCTTTTCAAAGAACATATAATTGTGAAAACATTTAAAAATCATCAAAAGATGTTCACATAGAAGCATAGCAGGGGACTCACATTAGCACAGCAATATCATACATACTCTTCTCAGCAACTAAGCTTGGAGTTTCTCTTAAGTTTTCAAAGCTGAGATCCCTTTAATCTGGAACTGACCTGCCCAACGTTTGCTTTTCCTAGATGGAGAACTAGAAAGGGAATTTCCTCTCCCACCTAATTGAGTTGCTTTCCAAACACTACAATTCAGGTCTCAAACTTCTTGGACTCTCTCTTCTGTACCATAAAGTCTTCCTCCTCACTGAAGAAATATTGTAGGAATCTGGAAGTCATTGCAATAGCTGAATTTGTTGCCTAGTATAGATCAAAACCTTGCTTTATCTAAACGACGCATCTTCACTGAGCAATTAGGCATTAGAAAAAAGTTAAACTTTTTTCTTTTTTAAATCAAGACAACTCATCTCATGAGAGTACTGCTATCCTACCAAGACGCACCATATTGTGGCCAAAGTTACAAAAAAGCCTGACAAGGCCATGAACGGTGTTTCAAAATATAAGTTTTATTATCATTCAGGTGTGGTGAGACCAGCATACCAGGGGATGATTGCCATTGAAAAGGTAGTTTGTTATACTCTCAGATCCGAAGCGGAGGGGGTACACCACACCTCAGGAGGTCACACAGGGAAGCACCAGTGTGGGTCAGGAGGCAGAAGGAGAGGGAGAAATATGGCAAGAACCTTTACTGTGGTTTCCGTGGGAAGGACCAGGCAAGGCAGGGAATCATCAGGCTTAGGACTGGCTAGTTTGAATAATTTCAGCAGGCTCTGGGGAATAGGGGCTGACCCTAGTTGTCTGGTACCTGGTCCTGGGATGATTAGGGCAGGTGGATGGTGGGCCAGAGTGTGACAGCCCAATAAAGAAGGTGGTTGGGCTATGGGCTCTGGGTTGGTTGGTTTGCATTTGAAAGTACACTCTCCAATGAGTTTACTATCTCTAGGAACTGGCTAACTCTGGGAGAGGCAGTCTCTCCCCATCGGCAAAGCCCCACATATCAAAGCATCAGAATAAAAGAATAGAGATGGTTAATACAAATGGTCGGGTATGATGGGGAATGATATCCAGGGGAGAGAGGAATTGTAGGGCCCACATTATCACCAATGACTTTTCCCTTTCTCACTCAACTCTGAAGAAGAGAATAGTTGTAATATGTTACTCCTTCTTCTTCCTCCTGCCTTTGGAGGATGCTACCTGAGTCTGCCTTCTCTGCAGAGTCTCACAGGGCTTTTGGAGCAGGATGCTGTAAGACGTCAGTGCTTCCTAATTAGAGAAATTCTGAGTAGCCAGATTATCGTGGAGCTAAACCCCGTCCCCTGCTTCAGAGGAGCAATTGCAGCGCACTGTAGGTGGCACCTGTACTGCTCAAATAGCTATGAATCTAAGCTCTGGAATTCTCTTCTATTGGGTGCTCATTTTAAAGAAGGAAACGCATTTCTGAATCTGGGCAAGAGACCAATTTTAAAGGGAAGTTGAATTTTACCCTTATATGAGTCTTTGACTGAGGGTTGGTAAAAGACTACTTCCAGATCCTAAATTTGAAGTTTAAAACATAGTCTAGATTAGTGATGCCATTTTTCTAAGGCAAGTTGTTTCAAAGACATATAAACTATATCATTCTCTTTAATCAGAGAATTAAAGATCTATCAGTTAGTATTTTATTTTATTTTCTATTTTCCTGGAAACGGCTGCTTTATTGGTGAGGACAAGTTGTAATAAGAAACGATATGTATAGATAAATATTAAAAGATAAAAGAGACAGTTGCTCATAATCGCCTTGTTGATGGAGCCATTTTAGAGTGTTGGGTTAAAGTACATTGTTTTCTGATAGAGCAATGGTTTCCATCAAGTCCAGCTACCAGCAGCACGGTGCAGTCAGAACAGAGGGCTGATGCCTTGGTCTTACACAGGCCTCCCTGGCAGTGTGCTTGTCACCTGGACGTCTCTAATTTTCAGTGACCTCCTTTGTAAAGTGAGACCATAACTATGGGTTTTTTAACATAATTAAAAAAATTGTGGTAAAATACACATGACATAAAAGTTACTGTCTTAACCATTTTTAGACGTACAGTTGAGTGGCATTCAGTACATTCACGTTGTCGTGCTGCCATCATTATCGTCATCCTCTGGGCGTGAAGACCCATGCTATCTTCAGAGAGTTTCACACAGAGCTGTTTTCATCTTTCAAAACTGAACTCTGTACCCATTAAACAAACACTTCCCATTCCTTCTACTTCCAGCCTCTGGCAACCCCCAGTCTATTTTCTGTCTCTATAAATTTGACTATTCTCAACACCCCATGTAAACAGAATCATACAGTATTTGTCCTTTTAAGACTGGCTTATTTTACTGAATGTAACCTCAAGTTTCCTCCATGTTGTAGCATGTGTCAGAATTTCCTTCTTCTCTAAAGCCTGAGTAAGAGTCCCTTGTATGTCCATACAACATTTTATTTATCCATTCATCCACCTGTGGACATTTGAGTTGCTTCCCCATTTTGGCTCTTGTGAATGGTGCTGCTATGAACATGAGTGTACAAATATCTCTTTGAATCTCTGACTTTGATTCTTTGGGGAATATACCCAGAGTGGAATTGCTGGATCATACGGTAATTTTATTTTTAATTTTTTGAGGAACAGTCATACTGTTTTCCATAGTAGCTGCACCATTTTACATTCCCAGGACTGGATATTTTTAAATGTCCTTTCCACATCTAAAATTCTAGGACCCAATACCTGCTTTAAAATAATCACTCTAAGCCATTTCCTCTTTATATGGACATCTTGATCACCAAGGGAAAATGCTCAAACATCTTTTTTTTTTTTTGCGGTACGTGGGCCTCTAACCGTTGTGGCCTCTCCCGTTGCGGAGCACAGGTTCCAGACACGCAGACTCAGCGGCCATGGCTCACGGGCCCAGCCACCCCATGGCATGTGGGATCTTCCAGGACCGGGGCACGAACCCTTGTCCTCTGCATTGGCAGGCAGACTCCCAACCACTGCGCCACCAGGGAAGCCCACTCAAACATCTTTTACTCGGAAAGCTTCTTGTGATCTCTCTCTCTCTTTCTTACAACTGACTTATATTCCTTCATAGCACCCTTATTTTCCAGGGTCAAACCCTAATCACTTTTTAAATTAACTTTATTTTTCTCAGGGATACGAGCTCCTGGAAGGCAGAGATCAAGTTTTATTCTTCTTTAGTATAGTGCCTGATACAGAATAATCGAGCAGCAAATGTCTGTTGAATGAATGTGTGGATGGATTGGAAATAAATAGGATCAAATAATTCCAAATGAGGAATTGAGGAAGTGATTAAAAGTAGTAAAATTGGAGAATAATTTTCTCTGATGCAAAATATTTCCTGGGAGAGTCTGAGACTCAAATAATGGTAAGCATACTAATAAAAGTAGCTAATGTAGTGCTGTAGCAACCATCAGCAAGGGAGGATCTTCTCCCTTGGGCTCTGGGATGCCTAGTTTAACATTTTTGCTCCTGCAGGCTGGCACGGCCAGAGGATGGACTGGTTGTTTTAATGCCCATCAACATGATAGTGCAAAAGGGGCATTCAGTGCCCATTCACGGTGGAGCAGAGAGGGGGCTTTCTCCACGCGTCCCCATCAGGCAATACAGAAAATTTGTCTCTGATGCTGTCAGGGACCTCAGGATCCAATGATTCAGAGCCCGGTTCTCTTGGATGGTGTAGCCGAGTTTCAGAGAAGGGAAAATGCTGTTCTCAGCTTATGGCAAGAGGGCTGCGTCCTAGATCTGGAGATTCCGACAGGTGCTCTCCCCACACAGTTACAAACTATTTTTACATCACTTTGCTGAGCTGTGGAGGGCAGGCCTGTAATTGCATACAGAGAAAAGACCCTCTGGCGGAGGTCTCCAATTTAGAGAGCCGGAATTTAAGTTGCTTCCACCCCACACTAAACGAAAGGCCGTGAACTGTGGACAAGCAGGTGATAGTTCTGGACCCAGACGACAGGACCGCAACTGCCCTGGTGCAAGAGCCCTCCTGCCAGGCTGTGTTTGCTCCTGGGAATACTGCCCAAAAGGAATACTCCCTTTGGGCAGTTTCGCGCAAAACAGACATGGAGGATGTCCAGCGATCCCCAGGAGAGGAAGCTGCTATCCCCGTGTTGGCCATGAAAGTGGGCGAGGGAGGATGCTGTCCTCTGCCTGCTGGGCGGGGCCGGGGCGCACCTGCCGCGTGGGCTCCGAGCGGTGGGAGGGGCAGGGGCGGCGCGCGGGCCTCTGCTCTGACTGTCCCGCCGCCAGGGCGCAGCCGCGCTCCGACGGCCACTCGGGGCGCACGGCGGCCGCGCCTGGGGTGCCAGGTGAGCCGCGACCTGGGGGGAGCGGGCCCCGCCGGCGGGAGGGAGCCGGGTACGGGGGACCTGCGCTGATCCGGGAGCGGGGACCCAGGTTGCGGGACGCCCTGAGCCAGTGGGAACAGAGCCTCCCGGCACGGGCACGTCTCTGCTGCAGGACTAGGCGAAAGCCAGAGCCCCAGGCCCCCACCTTCTTATCTCGGGGCAGCAGTAGCAACCCCGCATCCTGGCAGGGGGCAGGGGCGCATTTGGGCAAAGTAAAAGCCTAGAATGGCCAGAGATTTGTCTCAGGGAGGCCTGGAGGAGTTCCAGACTATGGATTTCTCCTACCTTTTTCAGGACCAAGCGTGGGGACTTTGGGGGCAGAGAGTTCATCTCTGACATCGATTGATTCCGCCCTCCGGATGCGTACTTAGATCACACTGTATGCTTCTGGGCTTCATGGTGTTAGCAAAGCCCAGAGACGCTGCCCCACAAACCCCTCAGCAAGCACACCGACAAAACATTTTCCCCCGAAATGCCTTTATTATATATTGCTTTGTTTCTTGGCTATAGATTAAGCGAACAAGTTTAGGATTGTCTCTAAACGTCCAAATTGGATGTAAAACGTGTGTGTGTATTTCCATAGATTTTATTTGATTGGAGAATATTAAAGATCAAATAGCTAACATCATACCTTTGGGCCCCATCAATGTGGCAGGTCCTAAGAGTCGTCAGGGTACCTGAGTTGCAGATTCTTATTTGAAATTTGGGTCTGAGGGAAGAGTTGGGGAGAGGGGTCCTTCCGGGTCCAGGGAGAACAACATTCACCCTCTTCACAAGTGTGTCTGGGCTGAGAACTGGTCTGCTTTCCACAAGTACGAAATTAAATTAGTTTACAAATAGGTAGATGAGGAAACCAAGATGCATCTTTGTAAATGAAAGGTCTATCCAAGGTTCTTCTTGGTAACCACATGCAACCCTAGCTGCGGGGTTTCCAAGGCCTCTGAGGGAGGGTGAGAGGAGCAGTGTTCCAAGTTTATCCCTCCCTGGTCCACTGGAAATTTGGGAAGAGGAGAGAATGGGTGTTAACTTAGCCTTGGGTTTTCAGCACCAAAAGAACCCAGGGTGTGGCAGGGGGAGCTGCAGAGCAGTTGGGGGCTGTTGGATAAGGAGTTTATTACAAAATCATCAGATACCCCAGAAAAATCACATGGCTTCATTAATCCCACTTGACTTGTTCCCACCAAGTGGGCAAGAATGCTCTAGGGACACAAAGTAGCCTATACTGCACCCTGAATAGATACCACGTCCCAAGTCCTGCCTTCTTTGTCCTCAGAAGCTTGCAATCCCAGTCTGTGAGGTTCATATGCAGGCTGGCCTTAGGATGACGGTTCTGAGCTGTGCATTCCCAAAACACTGACATCCTGCAGCTAGCCTCAAACACTCCCAATCTCTTCCAAATTTCAGAGAAAAAAGTAGAGGCTAAAATCAGGGAGGTTTTTTTCCATCATAAAAAATTCCCAAATCTTTGGTGCTTGCTTTTATTTGTGTGGCATCTAGTTTAGTTCAAACATATCCATCTGGTTATGTTGAAGCTTAATAGATCATTCTTTCTAGTTTATTCAGAGTCCAGTAGTCCTCGGGGGTCTGTAACCTCCCTATGACTGAGATCCACAGTAGGGAATACACCACGTCATTCCACAATGTCCTTTGAATGGAAATGGTGCCTCTGTGGTCATCCGGTGCTCTGGTGGCAGCAGTGAATTGCACAGGACTCTGGAACTGTCGAGGAAAGAAACTACCTCATTCTACTTCGCTCACAGCCCTGACCAGTTTTTTCTCCTGTTCTTAACTTCACACGTATTTTGTAAACTCAAACCATTCTTTTAGTGAGGTTTAGGGGAGGGGGGTAACACTTCTTGGTCAACCCCTGCTCCCTTACTATTGGTCAGTCATTGTTCAATAAATCCCAAGCTGCACTGTTGTTTTTCAAAACAATAAGGTGGTTGTTTCTACCTACAGCCTGCCTTTTCCTGATATGATTATGGCTTAAAATGGCCCCATAACATGGCAGGGGTTTACTTGCAATGACAGAAATTAATTTTGCACCTTATTTTAAAATCCATTAAAGAATCAAACTTTTTTTTGGAATAACCATTGCTGCTTTACTAGCTTTTTGGCACAAGATAACTTTTGCTGACGTTACTCATGATTCTTTTATTCAACAATATTTATTGAGGCCCACACAATAAATATGTGTGTCGGCCCCTGGGGTACGAGGTGACTTCATGCTTCTGCTTTCAAGGAGCTGACAGAGAAGCAGTCTTGAATCTTGACTTGCTAAGAACAGACTTCAGAAGGTGCTACTTCAGTGACTCCCTGACCCTGACCATTTTCTTTTGGGTTTAAATGACCGCCTTCTATCCATGCATAAGCCCATTATGGCTTTTGGCCAAGGGAAAAACTATCCACTGTGGTTTCCTGGCTTCACAGCACCCTTGCTGGTCAGCAGTGCCTAACTCCTGTCACCCTTAGTTCTGTGTCTGTGGTAGTTCTACAAATAGCAATACCAGTGAGAGTAAATTAACAGAACCAGGAGAGAAACATTCGCTTTTGATTGGTAATACATGGTCCCAGGGAGCACTGGCCTCTCACGTGTGGGTCCTGACAGCAGCCCTCTTGGACTCTGTCACACCTCAGTGCCTGGCAGGCTTCCTATCCCTGAACTGTTCTCTCCCCAATTCATTCAGAATAAAAGTAATAAATGTTTAAATGCATTCTGAGATTTCTCTTGAAACCTCTTGACCTCTGTCACACCTCAGTGCCTTTGCACATGCTATTCCCTTTGTCTGGAAGGCCTTTCCTCTCTTCTTGCTAGTTTCAGATTAAATGTTCCCTCCTAAATGATATTCCTTTAGTGCCCTCTCCTATTCTCTAGGTAGCTGTTCCCTCCCTTCTTTGTAATATCAGTAGCCTTCTACTATTCATCTATCAAAGGACTTAGTGATTAACACCTAACATTTATTGAGCACTTATTATGTGACCAGTAGTGTTCCAAGTGTTTTTCGTGTCTTTTTTGGGGGGATATATTCACAGTTCCATGAGGTAAGGTTGTATTTTGTTAAAATAATTTCTCTGTCCATCTCCCCGAGTAGACTGAGATAGTGGCTTGTACATCTGTGCATGTTATTCATTTGGTATCTGTAGGACCTGGCAGACTGCCTAATTAATACACAGTGGGTGCTCCATAAATATGTAAGTGGATGCATTTTACCAACAGCATTTACATCCAAATAATAACCTAATTGTAAGTAATTCTTCTTTTAAATGCTCTTCATGCAGAAATTCACAGTCAAAATTTTAGAAAACACTGACAAGCAAGAAGAAGAAAGGTTAAAATCTCCCTCCTCTCAGCCCTGGAGAGCGTAAGCAACTTGCTTAGGGACACACAACTACTCTATGGCTAAACAGAGTCAAGGTCAGGGCCTCTGGCAATAGCACCCAAGCTCTTAACACTGCATGAAGCTGTTGTTCCTCCTCCCCCTGCAAACACACCCCTCACAACATGAGCAAACTATGTTGACTGTTAAAATGGGTTGGAAGAGCTGAAATTTGAAAATGAAATCTACCAGACATATAATGTTGGAATGCATGAAATCTACATTTTAGAAATGTCTGGTATTCAGTCTCATCATGCCTTTGCACTTCCCATTGCATCCCTCCTTTAGGGTCATCCAGATTGAGAGGCAGACAGTGAGGCAATTTGGAAAGAGAATGGGTTCTAAGTCAGACAAACATAGGTTCAAATCCCAGCTGTGCCACTAGATGTGTTACCAGGAACAGGTCGCAGTTTTAGTCTCTTCTGTAAAATAGAGACAGTAAGAAATGTTCTCAGCGTTTTGTCAAGTTTAGAGGTAACACATTGGTGAAGTGCCTCACGCGTGATAAGTGGTGGATCTTGCTGGGGTTAAGTCTCTAATGGTGACACTCTAGGGCATACCTCAACAGCAACCTGGCCAAGTCGTCTTCTACAGCTACAACGTGGGGTTTTCCACCCCAGTCCTTTATTTTACTTCTCATAGTATTTAACTTTTATATTATTGTTAGATGTCTTTAGTAACTTGCCTTACAGTCATTTTCTTTGAAATTCAATTTCTTCCGCAGGGTCTCTTTGGAGATTAAAGAGAAAGAGTGGCAAATTTAGGCTGTTAGAGCAAATTTCATTGAAAAGTGGATCATTGTTTTCATTACCCTACCATTAATGTTTTCTATTTTCCTTTATCAGCGAGTTACTTTCTCTCGATTCGTATCGCCAAACTGCACTCTCTTGTTTTCTTGCAAAATGAAAGGAGACAACCATGAATGAGCCACTAGATGATTTTGCAAATGCTTCTGATTTCCCCAGTTATGCAGCTGCTCTTGGAAACTGCACTGATGAAAAGATCCCATTCAAGATGCACTACCTCCCTGTTATTTATAGCATCATCTTCCTGGTGGGCTTTCCCGGGAACGCAGTAGCAATTTCCACATACATCTTCAAGATGCGGCCCTGGAGAAGCAGCACCATCATCATGCTGAACCTGGCCTGCACGGACCTGCTGTACCTCACCAGCCTGCCTTTCCTGATTCATTACTACGCCAGCGGAGAAAACTGGATCTTTGGGGATTTCATGTGCAAGTTTATCCGCTTCGGCTTCCATTTTAACCTGTATAGCAGCATCCTCTTTCTCACCTGTTTCAGCATCTTCCGCTACTTTGTCATTATTCACCCGATGAGCTGCTTTTCCATCCATAAAACTCGATGGGCCGTGGTGGCCTGTGGGGTGGTGTGGATCATTTCACTGGTGGCCGTCATGCCCATAACCTTTCTGATCACATCAACCACCAGGACCAACAGATCCGCCTGCCTTGACCTCACCAGTTCAGATGACCTCACGACCATCAAATGGTACAATCTAATTTTGACCGCGACCACTTTCTGCCTCCCCTTGGTGATCGTGACACTTTGCTATACGATGATTATCTACACCCTAACACAAGGACCTCAGACGCACAGCTGCCTTAAGCAGAAAGCTCGAAGGCTAACCATTCTGCTGCTCCTCGTGTTTTATATATGCTTTTTGCCTTTTCATATCTTGAGGGTCATTCGGATTGAATCTCGCCTGCTTTCCATCAGCTGCTCCATTGAGAATCAGATCCATGAGGCGTACATCGTTTCTAGACCGCTGGCTGCCCTGAACACCTTTGGCAACCTGTTACTGTATGTGGTGGTCAGCAACAACTTCCAGCAGGCCGTCTGCTCGATGGTGAGATGCAAAGCAGGTGGGGACCTCGAGCAGGGAAAGAAAGTCAGTCACTCAAACAACCCTTGAAACGTTTCACATACTCAGCCAAAAAGAAATGCTGATATTTTACCTATAACTTCTAAGAAGTCCAGACTCTCTCCCTCGGTGGAACCCTTAGTACATATTGTGCCCTCAGGTAATGATGTGCCAGAGCCAGGGCAGGGCTGCTGCGAGTTCTGTGCAACCTGTCTATTGAGATCCTCCCTTGGGTAGGTATAAGAATGGGATACAGGGCTTCCCTGGTGGCGCAGTGGTTGAGAGTCCACCTGCCAATGCAGGGGACACGGGTTCGTGCCCCGGTCCGGGAGGATCCCACATGCCGCGGAGCAGCTGGGCCCGTGAGCCATGGCTGCTGAGCCCGCGCGTCTGGAGCCTGTGCTCCGCAACGGGAGAGGCCATGACAGTGAAAGGGCCGCGTACCACAAAAAAAAAAAAAAAAAAAAAAAAAAAAGAATGGGATACATGCGTATCAGTAAAGTATTCAGATGCAGAATTGGAACTGTGGGAACTCAAGGCCCTCTGGGAGGAAATCTAGTCTCACCAACTTTATATATATAAATTTATAAAATTATATATAGTATATATATATATAAATTGATGTTCACCTACTTGCCCTAAATCTCTCAGTATTTAATGCCACAACAAGAGAAAGCCAATCTTTTCATTCACAGTTTCTTGCTTCTTTATATGCAGGTCTATTTGTATTGAGGCCCTATACTACTCAAGGCATTATTTGTATATTTTTCAATATTCGCTTTTTTAAAAATTTCATATCTTTAATTTCTTTTCAAACTTTGCTTTGAGATTATTAAACTGTGTTTTTCACTAGGCTTTAGTCAGTTGTGTAGATGAAAGCAAGCCAGTACAATACCCTTGAGAAAATTCAAAGATATCCATAGAAATAGCTGTCCATACATAATTATGTATGGACATAATCGATGTCCATACATAATTCCCAAATAGGGGAATTATGTTCTTATTGTTGTAGATCATTTTAAAAATTGTTATTGAATTTATAAAAATGATCAGGTTGTACTAGTAATTATCAACGTGTCCTGGGGAAGGAAGGAGCACTTTTAGGGGAACAGAAGTACCTTTCATGTATTTATTGGGTATTAAATAAAATCTAACATTGTTTTGATTTCTGTGGGAAAATATTCCAGGAAACACTAATTCTCTTTAGATACCTTCTCTTTTGTGCCTCTCTTGAAAATACGTTCTCTAGTATAACAGCTAGAGCTATTTTTGAATTGTGTATTTAATTATCATTAAATGTAAATATTTGAGAAAATGCCTAGTCTGGATATTCAAAACCCTGGTAAATATGTTGATACAATTAATAAACTAATTTAAAATTGCTGAACAGGCTGGTAATAGTCTTCTCTGAAAATGTAGCATTACCGCTATTATACTTACTGGAAGCTTATGTTCTCCATGTTTACAGAACAAAAATAATCTTAAGAATCAGTTATGGAATAAGGCCGGAAGAGATGATTTAAACAAAGAAAAGGGTACCGTACGAACTCTTCATGATTTTCAGGCTTTTCTAGGACTTAACATCTGATTTAGACCTAAGTGAGGATGCTTAGAGTCAGGAGACCCCAGGCGTGTGGAGGAGAAAGAGGAAAGCCAGCGGCTCTGTGCATGAACTTCCCTGGATGATGGTGTTCTCTCTACCCACTACTTTCTGAGCCATCTTTTCCTGGGCTTTCTTTTCTTTTTTTATTTTTGGCCTCAATGTGAGGCCTGTGGGATCTTAGTTCCCTGACCAGGGATTGAACCCAGGCCCTGGGCAGTAGAAGCGTGGAGTCCTCTCCCGGGCTTTTTTATACATGTGGAATGAGCTCTTTCACTAGAGGGCCCAACTTGCCTCTCTGCACAGGTGCACAGTGTGGAACTACGTTCAAAATTCCACTTGGAACCGAGAAGCTGGGTAGCTCTCCTCCCCACACCCACACCCCTGATGCGCAGCTCAGCTCCTGGGCCATCACCAAAGCATAGCCAGAATAGCCTTTATAGTAATACCACTGTTTTTATTCTAGCCCTTTCCTTTCTCTCTCTCCCTCTCTCTTTTTCTTATTCCAAAGATTTCACCCACCAGAGAAAAGCTGCCTCAATCTCCTTCATCCCAATCTCAACTTGTCGCTATAGATTCTTTTATCCTTTTCCTTCTTCCTTCCAGCTTACAGACCAACAAATCATCTCTCTTTCTTTCTTTCTTTCAAGAATTTATTTATTTATTTATTTATTTATTTTTGGCTGCGTTGGGTCTTCGTTGCTGCGTGCAGGCTTTCTCTAGTTGCAGTGAGCGGGGGCTACTCTTCGTTGGCGGTGCGCGGGCTTCTCACTGCAGTGGCTTCTCTTGTTGCACAGCGCGGGCTCTAGGCGCATGGACTTCAGGAGTGGTGATTCTTCCCACCGTGTCTTAGGTCCTTATTCTGCGCTCTTAGGGACTTGCTCCAACGCTCAATCCCACTTTCTCAAATTTTTAACGTTTCTATTACCCTGGATAGTTGACCTTAGCTTGGGAACATGTATCATTTTCCTTTATCCTCAGAATACCCTCCCTTGACTCAGCAGTTCTGTCATTCTCTTACCTGACTGGTTCCCTGCACTCATGGGTCAGGTGCAGATGACTGTCTGCCCTCCTGGGTTCTGCTGATAGAATATAATCATACAGGTCCAAGCTAAATTAGATTCCAAGGGTCAGTTTTCTTTTCCAAAGCAAAGACTTTTGGGTTAATTGTGCTGGAGGATGCAGTTTGGAACTGAGGCCAATAAAGAGATTGATGATACTTCTGAGAATAGAGTGCGACCTGAACGCCTTTTGCCCAGTTCTCCCAGGTGTAGGCGGAGAAAGTACGAGAACAAAAGACCAGAGCTCTGACTGTCTGCCAGAGAGGGAGCTGCCTGGTCTGCTCGCAGCCTAGGAACGAGAAGCAAGTCAGGTTCCCTGAACCTGCGGGCGGGGAACCCAGACACACCTGCTCTGAACTTGGGAGACAGTTATCCCCCCACTTCGTTTTTAACTTTATATCATGGAAGTTTTCAAATCATTACAAAATTAGAGAAATTAGCAAATGACCTCACAGACCCATGGCCTAATTTCCTCTGTAATCAACATCTTACCATTCGGTGTTTCCTCTATCCCTTCCCACAGTTTTTTTCTAGAATATTCCAAAGCGAATCCTAGAAAACATAGTAGTTTCACCAATAAATGCTTCAACATTGATCTCTTTCAACACATACGAAACCAAAACAAAATAAAAAATGGTTCCTTCACATTATTTAATATCTAATCCATATGTTCTTTCCACTGGTTGCCTCAGAAGTGCCTTTTACAGTTGCACTTTTTTTTTTCTGAAATCAGGATCCAAACAAGGTCTATGTATTACATTTGTTGATATGTCTGTTAAATTTCTTTTAATCTGTTAGAACTACCCCTCCCTTTATGTATCACTGTTTATTTACTGAAGAAATCAAGCTGTTTGTCCTGTGAAATTTCCCTCATTGTGGGTGTGGCTGTTTAAATTGCATTTTGTTGTTCCTCCACACCTTGTATTTGCTGTAACTTGGAAGTCAGAGCTAGAGGTTAGATTAGATACAGATTAGTTCCTCCCTCCCTCCCTCCCTCTACCATCAGATTCTCCAGCCTTTTTTGCTTTCATAGTTTTCCAGTCGTTGCTTATTGTCATGATCCACTAGGCTTTTCACAATGGTGACCTTGAAAATTCTAACATTCTTCTGCTTTGTTAGTCATGGCTTTTCTGTAAAGATCTTTGACTCATCAACTACCTTTACCCCTTCCACTCTGAACATAGCTCCCACTGCTCAGGTTGAGCTACCCCTCCACCTTTGGGAAGACACAAGGAAGGGATAGAAAGAGATATGGAAGCTGCCTCTCCATGATTTCCTCCGTGAGAGTGTAAGTGTTGACAGAAATTTCGACAGAATTTCCTTTTAATATGAGACAAAGTTTTGTTCTTTAACTCTTTGGGGTTGACAGCCATGCCTGTGATCTACAGGGCTGGAGCTGCACCCTTGGGGAAGGAGGTTATCAGAGGAGCTTGCTTGCTGCTGCCAAGCTTCTCCTCCAGACCCACCTGAGTGCCTTTGTGTGTCCTCTTGGGCCAGTGTTGGTCGTTTTGGTTTTGCCCCAGAGGTTCTGAGAAGGAGTAGAACAAGTAGAACAAAGCCATGTAACATTTGGGGTCAAACTTCATTTCCTGTTCTAATTTTATTCTTAAATTTTACCCAGCAACATCACTCAATATAATCTACCTGATATTAGATTAGCCCAAATGATATCAAGTGATAGAAGAATAACAACATAAAAATGCCTGAAGGGTGAGAGCCCCTTGTGTTACTGAGTTCCCAGGAAGAAATTATATCATAATACGCACTGATCTTTTTGTTTTTCAATTCTATTTTCTTTTCTGTGCTTCTATCTGAAAATTTTCTATTGATCCTGCCTTGTACTGTATGCAGTTTGCTACTAAGCCTATCCATTGAATTCCTAGTGTCAGATATTGCATTTTTTTCATTTATAGGATGTACATTTGGTTCTCTTTATTAATTCTACCATGTCAGAGAACTTCTTTATCTTTTAATCTATGTTGTCCACCTTTTCCAATATTTTCTAGAACTGAATAATCATAGTTATTTTAAAGTCCTCATGTTTCCATATGTGGATAACCTTCAGGTCTGCTTCCATTGACTGCCCTCTTCCTCATATTTATTGGTCACATGATCCTGTCTCCTGGCATATCTATTAATTTTGACTGAATGACAGAAATTGCATGTGAAAGAATCAAAGAGATCTTCCCTGAGAGGTTTTTCTCTCAGTTGTTTTACTTTTCAATTGTCAAATTTCTATTTATCTCCACTGCTCTCTGAAGTTTGGCTACTCTCTTATTCACTAAATAAATCATTTTTTCCTTTAACTCTTTGAACATATTTAAATAGCTGCTTTAACATCTTTGTCTATTAAGTCCAATGTCTGGCTTGTATTACTTTCCTCTGAATGCTGTAACAGTTACCACAAATTTAGTGGCTTCAGGCCACACAAGCCTACTCCCTTTCAGAGGTCAGAAGTCTGAAACCAGTTTCACTGGGCTAACGTCTAGGAGCTGGCAGTCCTGCCTTCCTTCTGGAAACTCCACGGGGGAAACCACTTCCTTGTGCTTTCCATCTTCTATAAGCTACCCGCATTCCTTGGCTCATGGCCCCTCTTCCCTCTTCAAAGCCAACAGCGTATCATCTTCAGATCTCTCTGACCTGTGCTTTTACCTGAATATCTCCTCTCTCTGACTCTCATTCTCTTGCCTTCTTTTTTATTGTAACTTTTGCAGTTATGCAGGTAATTCGGGATAATCTCCTTATCTCAAAGTTTGTAATTGAATCACGTCTGCAAAGTCCATTTTACTATGGCATGTAACATGTTTTACAGGTTCTGGGGATTAGGATGAGGACATTTTGGAAAGGTTATCGTGCAGCCTATCACAGTGGTTTCTTAAAGGACAACCAGTTAAAACAACAATAATAACAATATAAAGTGACCTAGAGGTCAGTTTCTCATTGCTTTTTCTTCCTTTGGCTGTGGGACACATTTTTCTGTTTTGTGTGTCTATCGATTTTTTACTGAATACTGGATATTGTGAATAAATCATTGTAGAGACTCCATATTCTATTATTGTCCTTTGAAGACTGTTGACTTTTCCCCTAACAGCCACATCAATTACTTGCTAAGCACCTTGAAATTGTGTTGACTTGGTTTTACAATTTAAGGTCAGATTTGTGAAAAGCCCAAGATGTTTTCCAAGCCCTTTTAAGAAGCAGGACCCAATTGCCAAATTCTGTTTTTCCTATGGTTTTGTCCAGACTTGGCTTTAGAGTTTTTTTCAAAGCATGTCTAGAGTAGACCTTACTCTAGGCTGTGGTCTTTATTCCTAAGGTACAGTTTTCTGTTGTCCCTGCAAAATGAGTTCACGGGGCGTTAGGAGGTTTTTCCTCTCTAGTTGGGCATGAACACCAACATTGACCACTAGTATCTCTGATGCCATAACAGCCTCTTTGTGGTTAATCTCAAGAAGGTTGTCCATGCAAGCATGGCCCTTGGTCCAGGAGTCACAGGGAATATCCATATATTTCTGCCCCCTCTCTCTCTTTCACTGATGCTCTGCTGCAAACATTTTAGACACGCTGGCAATGTCAGACTGTGCCCTCTGTCTCCTCGGCTCAGTGGGACCACTGTGCTCTGGTTAGACTCCAGATCTCTATGCCACGGTCAGGAAATTAAGCCTAAAAGGCGCACTGAGGTGATTGTGGGGCTCACAGTCTTGCTTTTTCTGTCGTCTCACGCCAGAAAACGCTGAGTGCATATACTTTGCCCAGTTGTATTTTGTCAACAGCAAGAGAACCTCTCCCTTATGTCCTACTATAGTCTACAGCAGCTGAGGGAGCAGGACCCACATGGAACGCTTCCTGCCCTTTCCACACCAAAAGAATGCTGAGCTTTTGAGGTTGAACCAGAAAGCTTCTTGATATGAGGACAATGTCAAAAAAACTATAATTAATACTCTCAGAAACATCCTTGAAACAAGCCAGGAGGTTCTAAAGGAATGATCTCTCAAAGAACAAAAAAGAGCTCTTGTATACTACGCTGAAGGAGATTAGCGAGGTTATTCCAAATGCCCTCCACTAACTGCCTACAGCTTGATACATCCTTTGCACCTTTGCACCGGGGAGTTGGGAGTATTCCTGGCATCTTCTTTCAATTTATCCTAACTGTTTGATATCTAGAAGAAAGTCTTAGAGGCTGGTAGTATGATGCCAGAGTTGTTTCCTGATTTCAGTGTAGGTGAAGTATTCTCTGATTTTTATTATTTTGTGTGCATTTGAGTTTAGGAAAGTGGTATTTTTCAAGGTGCACTTACATCACTGAGTTTCTTGGAGTTGCTCTGTTTCCTTATTCTTATTTTGTCTCTATGGTTGCATATTATATGACACGTATAGGAGTATATGTTATATAACATAATAACATATAATTTGTTCTCCATGATTTGGGAATGTGCCCATAGCCTGATCATATTGTTTTTCTTTTTGGAAATGCTTGCTAACACTACATTAATGCTCCTAAATGATGCTTTTTGGATTAATCACAGTACCTTCCACAAACATTTGAAAAGTAAATATAGATTCAGAAAGTATTCTTTATTCAGTTTATATCTTTGCTTGTTGAACACAGGGATTTAAAGACCAGAGGAATGCACAGCCTACATGTTTAGGATTATTTTTAAGTTCTATTCAGGTTAACTAACACCAGCATCTTCTAAAGCCCTACTATGTGCAAAGTACTGTGCTATACCCTGGATATATAAACCTTAGTAATAAACAATTCTGCTTTCAAAGATACTACAATCTTGCAAACTAACTGTGTTATTCATATGTGCCTTTCAGGTTGAGTATTTATGTCATGCTGCAATCAAATCTCAATGAAAAGTTTATCAAGTTCTTTTCACCATTATAGTTTATCATTATTCTAGTTATATCTAAAGAGCTCAACCCAAAAGGAGCATTTCAGGAACATATATAATTATCTAAATCCCTCTCACCAATAACACTAAAGTGTGTTCTAAGTGGTAAATCCACAGAAATTTCCTAGGGTGCTAATTGTACATGGTTAAATGCCCCATTTATCCGTTTAAATCCACATAGGAGATGAACAACACCACAGTATTTGGTATTAAATACTTAATATTATCCCATTATCAGAGGCAACATTTTTTTTGGGGGGGGGAGGTGACATTTTAAATACCTTAATCTCACATCACAAAGCCAAGAAAAAATCTAAATATGCACCACAAATGATGCCCTTGGTATCCAATAAGCTACCTCCATTTTGCAAAACATTTTCTGATTCACATAACCCATCTAACAGTTTGAATAATAGTGCTGGTTTTTTTGCTAAACTCCGGGGCAAATCCAAATATTATTCATATTAAAGAATTAAAATAAGGCCAATCTTAAAGCTTCTATTCAAATTTTAACCATTCATTGTATGTATGTATATATATATATATATATATATATATATATATATATATATATATACCACATCTTCTTTATCTATTCATCTGTCAATGGACATTTAGGTTGCTTCCATGTCCTAACTTGTAAATACTGCTGCAATGAACATTGGTATATATATACAATAAAATATTACTCAGCCATAAAAAGGAATGAAATTGGGTCATTTGTAGAGATGTGGATGGACCTAGAGTCTGTCATACAGAGTGAAGTAAGTCAGAAAGAGAAAAACAAATATTGTATATTAAATATTTGTGGAATCTAGAAAAATGGTGCAGATGAACCAATCTGCAGGGAAGGAATAGAGATGCAGACACAGAAAATGGACGTGTGGACACAGGAGGGGAAGGGGGGATGGGATGAACTGGGAGATTAGGTTTGACATATATACACTACCAGGTGTAAAACAGATAGCTAGTGGGACCGTGCTGTATAGCACAGGGAGCTCAGCTCGGTGCTCTGTGATGACCTAGATGGGTGGGATGGGGGGTGGGAGGGAGGTCCAAGAGAGAGGGGATATCTGTATACATATAGTTGATTTGCTTCGTTGTATAGCAGAAACTGACAGAGCATTGTAAAGCAACTATACTCCAATTAAAAAAAAAATTCTTCTAACCATTCATGAAAGGACTGCTGAAGTTCAGCTTTTGTGAATTTTTCTCTAACCACTCATTCTAAGATAGTCAGTCCTGCAAATTCTTTTTCTTATTCATGAAGCCCTTTGGGCACTTTGTCTTATAGGACTTGGATTATCACTCTTCCGTGTCCATGTGTTCTTTTTCTCCCCAGTGAGATTATTAACTCCTCCAGTGCAAGGTCACATCGTGTTTCCAGCTCTTAGCAATATGCTAGAAGGCATGAATATACAACAACAACGAGCACAAGCCTCTTTTAGAATGCAAAATACCTGCTTTATAATCCCTATTCTTACTCAACCAATTTCTGGATATAGGAAATTCATGCTTAAATTGAGCCTTTGGATTGCCTTTGAAGGCAAGGGAAAAGACTTCTGTTTCTGGTAACACAGTAGATTAAATCTACTGCACAACCTTCCAATTGGAACTGGTGAAAATGGCTAAATAAAATATTTTCATAAACACCTATAAAATGCTCACTGAACTGGTAAGAAACTAAAGAATCCACAAAGGGAAAAATTAAATATAAAAATGGAAAACTGGAAGTTGGCAGGCAGCAAAAGCAGCAATGTTCCAAATAGTATCTACAAAATAGTATCTGCTTTTGAGGCTAAGTTTTTGAGCCTACGAAATCTGTGTCGGGAAGAGTAGGGTCATCAGACCTCCTGATTTACCCAGGACAGTACTAGTTAACGTCTGCTGCTCAGGTGTAATCATTCATTGAACCCACTTTTATTCTTAAAAGTGTATGGAATGATACATGCTCATCCTAAGTATAAAAGACAGGACATAATGTATGGAACTCAAAAAGGTAGGGGTTCTAATAGGAGATCTTTGCAAAATTCTGCACATCAGTGTTAGGGGGAATATTAAATAAGACTACAAAGCAGAAAGGAACAGCATGTAAAATAGTCTGCATTTGCTTTGACACTGGATGGAAGGAAAAAGAATTTGCCCCTGAGAAATCATCGTCAGCATCAAGCGCTCATGTAAATTTGTTGTTACCTGCATGTTAAAACTGAAGTTCAAGTGGAGAATTGAATTTAAAGTAACTTCCAGATGGGTAGGACTACCAGGCAACTGGCAGAAGCATATGCAAAAACTCTCTGAGGGAACACGACTTTAACCTAGGTCTCCAAGTATTCCTATTGGTAAAATTTCCAAGGAAAATGAGAAACACATGTAAAAACAAATCACAGGAAGTGTCAACAAAAAGGCACAATGGGTGAAATACATCAGAATTAGAGGACAGAAGAAGCAGACTGTCAAAGATTTCATATGTGAGAAATAGCAGACATTAATTGCAAGATAGAATGTTTATTTTCTGTAAAAAATTGAGTCTTGAGAAGAAGAGTGATGGAAGGGAGACTATTAATAATATTTGCTTAGTATTATTAAGCAAAACCCCCCCAGACTTCTAGAACTAACAAACATAATCAATTAAAATAAAAATGTTGATGGATAGGAGGCCTGACACAGAAAAAGAAAATTAATAAATTGGACATGAAATAAGAAAAAAACTATCTGGAACGCAACCCAAAGCAGCAAGGAAATGAAAAATTTGAAAGAGTTTGGCCTTGAGGAGAAGGTGAGAAGGCCCAATATGTATCTGAGCAGATTTTCAGAAGGTGATAAAAAAGAGACTGGGGAAAATAACAAAAACAGTTGGGTAAGGAGGTCACATGTTTATTGTATTAATTGACAAGCAAACAAATAGATTATAGAAAGGAAGGCTTTGTATAGAACAGTGATGACAATCTAAATCATATCCTTCTAAACCAAGGATATGATTAATTCAATTCTGTTCACCTGGGAGTTATAAAAGATGATAGACAGATATCAATTAATCCAAATGAAATCAAGAAAGAGGAAGGAAAAAGAAACAGAAAAGTGGGACAAATAAGGCCATAAAATACAATGGAAAAACAAATATGTCAATAATCACAATAAATGTGAAAAAACTACATATTCCAATCTAATGTGTAGATTCTCAGACCACACTTTAGTACAATCTATTCTCTTTTATTTATTTATTTTATTTTAATTAATAAGTTAATTTATTTGGCCATGCCGTGCAGCATGTGGGATCTTAGTTTCCTGAGCAAGGATCAAACCCGTGCCCCCTGCACTGGAATCACAGAGTCTTAACCACTGGACCGCCAGGGACGTCCCTCTCTGCTCTTTTAAAGAGACACATCTACAATATAAAACAATTTACTAACTTACAAAGGAATAAAAATAATGAAACATACTTGTATCAATGAAAGCAATAGAAATTGTCCCAATACAATAGAAGTTCATTACTCATGTAAAAATTCATTGTAGGTGTTCCTGGTCAGAAAGTAGCTAATGTCCACACAGTGATTCAGGGACCCAAATGCCTTTCAACTCATTACTTCTCCACCACCTAGGGCTTCGGGGTCTTCTTCTTAACTCCCCTTTTCTAACCACCTTTCTCACATTCCATTGGCAGTAACGGATCACAGCTCTTTCCAAATGGTCTGGTTGTAGATCCTCATTATCTGACTATTTAGGAATTAAAAGGCTAGTTATCTGGCAACTGCCCCAACCTTAATAAATAAAGACAGAGCAAATTAAAGATAACTTCGATATAAAAGCTCCTTCAGAAAAAGGAAAGGATAGAGACAATAGTCATAAGAATTCTGAAATCCTGCCATGGAGGCATTGTAAAGGCCTTGTGCCTTCACTGTGGTGGACATTGCTTGATTAAAACTCAATTATTCTCTTTAGAAGAAACTTCCTTTCCACTGCTCCCCACTGTCCTGGAGATTCTATTTGATTCTCCTCTAAGGCAGTGGTTTCCAGCTTTAGCAAGCATCAGAATCCCCTGGAGGGCTTGTTACAACACAGATTGATGGGCACCATCCCTAGGATTTCTGGATAATTTGTATTTCTAACAAGTTCCTGGGTGATAGTGAGGCTGCTTGTTTGGGGACCACGCTTTGGGAGAACCACTGCCTTAAGTCTCCATCTGAAATGGGCTGAGGAATATGTCCTCCTTGAGGGCACACCATTTTCACTACCAGCTTCCCACTGGGACAAGTTGGGACACATGAGGGCTATTTTATAGTCACAGGCTTTTTAAAGCCAGACTGCAGTTTATTTAGCAAGACAGCTCTCACAGATACTTAGCAGGCTTCACATCTATTTGCTTCCAGTAAATCCCATGTATGGAGAACCACGTTAGTGCTTTCTCAGACACAATTCTCACTCTGATTCATACATTTGCTTCCTGCACCCCACCTCCCATGATTGTGTCTTTCACTCCAGTGGGAGGTACCTTGGGGCCACCTCATAAAAAAACCAACCTTGAGTTGGAAAAAAGTAACCTTAATCCGTTCTTTGGCACGATATCAAATCCCTTCATGTAACTGAGAATTCCTAATGGACTTTTGTTGCTCAAAGTTCTTTTCATTCTAATTTTTAAATCCTGGTTTAATGTGCAGAAACAGTCAGCTTTGCCAATTCTTGAAACTCTATAGTTCTGGACTCTTTCCATTCCTTTCCATCTCTGCTCCCAAGCCAACCACTTCTTGCTGGGACTCATCTTTTCCTTTTTACACCTTGCTATAAGCAGTGAGTAGAAACCGACACATGCACTAACATTTCTAGCTCTTTCCAGATAGTTCTTGCAGAGCTATACATCCTCTAGGCACTTGATCTGCTTTAAAAATTACGGCAGGCAAATTTTTATGCTGCCATAAAAAAACAGCTCTGTACTTCTGTCTTGCTTTATTTTTCCTTGCTGCCTGCCACCCATCCACAGTGCCAATGCTGCACATTTTAGAATTTGTTAAGGCAGCTTCCCACTTCAGGATACTAATTTCCGTATCAGGGTAATAGTAGCTGATGAAACAAAATAGCCCCTTGATGTAGTGGCTCACGCAATAGAATTCTTTTCTTGATCAAGTGACTGCCCAACATAGGGGTTCCTGGTTGGCAGGCTATTTACCTATGTGCAGTGATTCAAACATCTATGTTCCTTCCACCTGTGGCTTCACCAAATCCAGAGTCCTTGCATCTCTGTGGATGAGGAAAGAGAGAAGGTACACACTTCTTATGTAAGTACCACATCACTTCTACACACGATCCATTGGCAAGAACTAGTCATGTGGATCCATCTATCACTGGTTCTTTTTTTTTTTTCCTTTGGCCATACTGCTCAGCTCGTGGGATCTTAGTTCCCCAACCAAGGATCGAACCCAGGCCCTCTGCAGTGGAAACGTGGAGTCTTAACTACTGGACTGTCAGGGAAGTCCCATATGGCTCCATCCAGATGCAGAAATGGATTAACCACTTGCTGACTGAGCAGCGGTTTCCCAACAACAATTCTATCCTCTGGAGAGGGGCAGGGGCATGGAATCCTGGCTGGCAGTTAGCTTTCTTTGCCACAAACATGAAAGACAATACAGAAATACTTTAGCAGATTTAGGAGCCTATCTTTAAAATTTGAGGAAGAACAGGATTTTTAAATAAGCCACAAAAAATACAGACTATAAATAAAATGTTGATAAATTCAACTACAGACAAATTTAAGAGCTTCTGTTCATCAAAATACACCATAAAGAGAGCAAAAAGACAAGTCTTAAACAGTCTTTGAAGGCTGTCTGCCAAAGACTTTGGCTATATAAACAGCTGACCCTACATATCCAAAATATATTAAAAGCTCTTACAAGTGAATAAAAGATAATTCAGTAGAAACAATAAGTAAAAATGCATAGATAGCTATTTCCAGAAGACATAGCATGAACGGCCAACAGGTATATGGAAAGCTGTTTAACTCGCTAGAACTCAGAGGAATGCAAAATTAAACTGCAGTGAGCTGCCATTTTACTTCTATCAGATGGGTAAATGTTTAAAAGTTGGATAATAAGAAGTATCAGTAAGGAGATGTAGTGAAGTGAATTCTCTTACAGTACTGTTAGGAAGGGACATTTACACACTAATTTGTGAAACAGTATGGAATTACCTCTTAAAGGTAGTGGGTACAAGGGTGTTTGCTTCTTCATTATTCAATAGTAAACTGTTTGTGTGTGTGTGTGTGTGAGAGAGAGAGAGAGATCTATTTCACAATTAAACATTTAAAACAATAATCTTTTGAAATTACACTGTAAGAATTACAGAAAAGATGGTCTTGGTGGTCCCACCTTCATCGCATTGGACACATTCTGTAACATATTATCCTGCCTCTTCCTCCTGCCCACATATTTAGAAATGGTCTTCTGTTTCATCACTGTACAAGCAGTGGATAGCATTAGTTCTTAGATTAATGTGAAATGCCAATCTGAACAAATCCACCTCATCATTTTAATCTTTTGAGGATTGGTAGATAAAGGGGTGTGAGCGTAGAGCAACGAAATCTTTTCCATCCCTACATGCTATCCTCTGGAGGAAACTCACGGAGGAAGCATACCTTCTGTTTAAGTCAGAGGGGTTAATTAAGAAGAGTTGGTGTCATTTCTAATAATTACTAGGGATCAAAATTTACAGAAGGCACGAGGAGGGCCTGGCAGCTGTACCAAAAATAAATCTTCCTTGAACCACACAGCTGCAGCTGTTACCTCTCAGAACGTATTTTCCAAATCACCTTGGCTTTCTGAAAGCCCAACCATGAGAATAGCCTGATTCCTACAGAGCTCACTGGACAGGATGAAGGGCCCCAGCAAATGCCATACGGCTCTACCCAGTGGCTTTAAAAATGGACACGACTCTTTCCACTTCTCCAGGAGTGAATTTTGAAGCTTCTTCTCTAAGATCCAGAATTTAAGGACAGAAATAGGCTCTTCTTTGTTAACTTTCAAAAGAAATAACCAATTCTCATAATAAACTATCAAGCATACTGTAAATGGGGCAGAACTTCAAACAGCTCCATGTTGGGAAGCACAGGAAAAGAGGTTGGAAAAATAAAGCAAAGTCTGAAACTGTCTGTGTGGAATGGGAGCTAACATCGTCCTAGAATCCCCCTCTCTCAGAGAAGACAACCCCAGAAACCACCTCCAGTACTACAGTGAGTGCACAGCAATCCCCCTCAGGTGAAATTTTGCAGCCTAATTGCACATGACCTTGCTTCCAATGCCAGAAACAAAACACTAACCACTAGAGGGCATAGAAAACCTTATTAGAAATAAAAGTGCCTCAGAGAAAACAATCAGTACCTGAAAACATGAAACACTTGAAAAGTTCTCTTAGCCAGGTACAGCTGGGAAAGGCAAAGTGAGGATGCATTTTTAAAAAGCAATCTCTTCCAGACTTCCCTGGTGGTGCAGTGGTTAAGAATCCACCTGCCAATGCAAGGGACACAGGTTCGAGCCCTGGTCCGGGAAGATCCCACATGCCACGGAGCAACTAAGCCCGTGCACTACAACTACTGAGTCCACGCGCCACAACTACTGAAGCCGGCGCGCCTAGAGCCCGTGCTCCGCAACAACAGAAGCCACCGCAGTGAGAAGCCCATGCACCGCAAGGAAGAGTAGTCCCAGCTTGCCACAACTAGAGAAAGCCCGCGTGCAGCAGCGAAGACCCAACACAGCCAAACATAAATAAATAAATTTTTAAAAGATACAATCTCTTCCTATAAAATCTGATTCTCCTTTTGGAATATGAATTAAATAAGCAAAATCAGTAAATGTACCTATTTTCCCATTGATGTGAAGCAATTTCTAACCTACTTTACAATTTAGATTAACCTGCAGACATCAGTGTCTTTTTCAAAAGAATTTCATCCAGAAAGGTCCTTTGTAAAAAGTAATGTAGTGGCTATTAAGGATTACAGCATCTTTGGCTTGCAAAACCAACACTTGCCTAACTTACTCTGCTTAGAAAAGATTCCAAAGGAGTCCTGCACCAGAAGAGATGGGGTCTAGTGTGTGGAGATTTTGTTTGGGAAATAGTATGATCCTCTCTTTTAGGAATTTGATTGTGCCCTGGGCTCACTGGGCTATAAGGTAATGATCATGTGGCTGGCTAATCCTTCCACTGGTTGGTTTTTGGCCCTGGTTTGCGTTGTGATGTATGATGGTGGCTGTTGGTGATGTTTGTCTTGTCTGTGTGTCTCTCTCCAGAATGTAAGAAATGCATATCAGCTTTGGAGTCCTGCTTTGCGATAAAAATGAATTATTAGGTCACACTACAACTTCCCTTGCCAATCACATTCCTCCTGTGTCTGCTGAAGTACCAATTATCTCCATATTACCAAAACCACTGGGGACTACCAGCTAACTCTCAATAAACATTGATGCACAAGGAAGACGTGAGCCTTCCCGGGGACCACACCTGCCTGGGAAAGGATGGAGAAGAGTACGTGGGCTGGAAGGAGACGCGGAAGGAAATTTTGTTTATTCCAACAGAATGTCATTAGTTTTAAACCTGCAGGAAGAAGTCAAGGGAGAAATTGTCAAGAAAGAGTAAAAAATTATCTTGCGAGTTATTTGGTTAAATGGAGCTTATGGCAGATTCGAAGGAAAAGGAAGAGTGAAACATGAACCAAATGAGATAACTCATTATAATAGAGCTTATGTTGATCACGTTTCAACATGGACACTGCTGTTCTCTTTTGTCTTTGTGGAAAGAGATGTGGATGAAGGGCAAATGGGAGCTTTCGGGTGACACTCTCATCTCTAGCAACAGGTACAGTTTTTAGATCAAAGAATTCAGTGGAATCTCATCCAAATTCCCTTAGGTGTCAGAGGGATCCCGAGTGAGCAGAAATTGTGAGAATTAAGTTCTCTCCTTGCGAGGCAGTCCTCGCACTTATTTACTGTATACTTGGCTTGGCATGTGCTATGGTGGAGACATTTCAAATCAGAATTAAGAGAAACCATTAAACCATATGATAATGATGATGGCAATGATTATGATGGTGGTGATGGTGAGAGCAAATTCTTTATAATGCTTGATTATAAGCACCTTACATATATTAACTCATTTATTCCTTACAATAACCCTGTGAATTAGTAATTATTATCAATGTCCCCATTTTATAGGTAGAATTGAAGCACAGAGAGTTTAGGAGACTCATCCAAGGTCATAGAAGTAGTAAATGGTGGAAATGGAGTGGAACTCAAATAATTTATCTCAGAATCTACAAATATTAACCACTGGTCGAACTGCTCCTCTAATGGATAAATATGCTTTGCTAGCTTTTTTATTGCCCATTATTTTACTTAATTATATTCTACAATTATACTACTTTATTGCCCATTAACACCTATTATTGTATGAATGAAATGTAGAAATGTAGTGGTCTGTACACCCTTGTCATTCAGGTGTCCCATGCTAGCTACTTGGATCCCTGGTTAAGAAGATCGCCTCATATCGCAGTGAGTGCTACGATTATGTTAGCTCTTGTTATCTGTACACTTTTTCATCCAGATTGGATATCTTAAAATATACTGTAGTACTTCAAATAGTTAATTTCAAGGAAACAAATCTCAACAGTGTTCTTCATGTGAAAAGGAAATCTTCCATGATTTTTCAGGTTCCTGGTCACCTGGGTGGAGTTGTTTGGAGCGATAGAAAGAAGGCAAGTTCAGCCACTGGTGTCCCCAGCTTAACAGATGACCTCCTCCTTTCTCTCCTTCCCACTTTTTCCTCTTCCTTTTCTAGGCCTTTCCTCATACATAGGATTGTATAAAATTTGCTCTCACCAGGAAGTTCAGAAACCGTAATAGGACTGATACCATGCAGTGTTGACTCTTTCTCTAAAGGTAAGCTTTCCTCCCATTAAGAATTTTTATTAGCACTTTTATTTAATAGTTTTTATTAATTTAATTAATTTTAATGAAGAATTCTATGACTTTGATCCAACCTAAAGAAACTCCTCAACCGGAAAATACTGAGGGAGTGCTAATGTGGCACTGCTTGAATTGGCATAATTTGCCTATTTATGTATGTCCTGCCACAAGTGAAATAGTTTAAAATGTGGGTTTTATATTTAATCAAATCATGAATTCAGGCCATTTGATTACCAAGTGTACCTGAGCATCAGCCTGAAATTTTTAAATCATTTCTTTCAGGTAATACTTTAGACAGTAAGGAGGTCAGAAAAAAAACTGTAAAACGATGCCACTCTTCTCACAAATATTTTCTGCTTTGGTAAACATAGTTATTTTTCAGAAATATACATTATCTGTGTCAACATGTGATGGGTTTATTGTTGTCATTTTAAATTAATAAATAAAAATTTTTTTCAGCTTTAATTTCTAATCTTCTACATATTGATAGATATTATCTACATTAACCAAAGCTCTTTAAGTACTCAGTACTTTATTTTTATGAGTATAAAATGGTCCTGAGACCAAAGAGTTTAAAGACCTCTGCTTTGGACAGCTGGCCTTAGTGGCCACAACCTTCATGTCTGCTCTTAGGCAGGTGCCCTGCTGTAGTGCAAAGACCACAGGGTGGTCCCATCATGACTCACCCATTTCTGAGCTCTGTGTTCTCCACTAAGTGACTTAACATCCATGAGCCCCCCATCACTTCACCTGTAAGTTGCAGATAATAATAACTATTTCTCCGATTGTTAGAAGGCTTATATGAGTTGCCACTGGTCAGGTGCCTAGCCTGGTGTCTGGAATATAGTAGGCAAGAAATATGTAGTAGTGTCTCTGTTTACCCAGGTGCCTTGTGTCCATCCTACCATTACATCATATTGTCTCTAATTGTGTAACAAAGAACACTTGCTTATCTCTTTCCTAATCGATACTCTTTCTAAATTTCTCCTCATGACAAAATCTTCCAACAAAAATTATAGCTTACATTTATGTAGTGCTTGCTATGTGCTGGGCATGGATCTACATACTTCATCTGAATTAGTTCATGTAATCCCCACAACAAACCCAAGAGTTAGGAGTTATATATTATATATATATATAGCTATAATAATATTATAATATATAGCTATATATATTATATTATATATATATATAATTTTTCATATTAATAAACTGAAATGCAGATAGCAACTGAGATCACACAACCAATAAATGTTGGAGTCAGGGCTTGAACCCAGTGTCTGTGGGCTTAACTTCTTCTACACATGGTGCCAAAGATTCTATGATGGTTCCTAAGGAACTCTGTCCAGGACTCCACTGGTTCTATGTGCATCCAGTTAATATATAACTAATGGCAAATTGACTTAAAGGCATCAATACTTGCTCCCTTTAGAAGTTACAACCATGCCTTCTCTCACCTTGCATCAGTCTCCCCACTGCAAAACAGGCAGAGCTACTATTGTTTAAATAGGTTCAAAACAACCAACCCACTCCTGTTCTTCAAAAAGATAGCTCTTTGTGACTGGAGTTTCTTAAACACAATCAGATAATTGCCTCTAGCAGATAAACAGAAACAATTTAATATTTTCCTTCCAAATAATCGCATTTTAATCAATTGATTGGACTGAGCCTTCATTGTCAATTGCTACTCGATAGCTTATGTTGACCACCTTTAAACTGCCAGATATAGAGAGAATGGGATGTTGATATTTTTTGCTTATATTGGCATGTTTGTGTCCACAGACACTGAAAACTTTTTGAATCACATAATTACATAATGTCTGCACACATTGTATATACACCCCAGTAGTAATTTCAAAACACATTATAATTTTTAGAACAGATGCAACACAACTGCCAGATGAATCAGAACAAGCCATTGTTTGGTGCCATGAGCATACTTCTCTTAATTTGCTTTTTCTTTTTTCTCACCTATGTGTTAAACGACTGTCATTATTTGTGTCATCTCCAGAGCCTAATCAAGCTCATTCATAGCATGCCATATCCTTCCACAATAGGACATAACTTTTATTAATTTCCGTAAGTTTGGTGAAAAGCTTAGATTAATAGAATATTAAAGCTGGAGAGGCCCGGAGGGACCACCTAGTTTATCCCCCTAATTTTACAGGTGGGGAAATTACTGGTATATGGTTCACAGTGGGGAAGGGGGGCAAGGATCTGGAATGGGGGAAAGATGGTATTTCTATTTCTTTTTCTAAATTTCCTTGCCAATTCTGGTAACTCAGTTTCTCTGGAATTCTTTTTTTCTTCTGTCTTCTTTGATCTCCATCCCTTTCTCTCAGTCTTGGCATCAACTGAAATATGGATCACAGATCTGTCTCCTTCATACTGCAAAAGTTCCAATCATATGACGCTACCACCAGAGGGAGGAGATTTTCACTGGGGAGAAGTGGAGAATGCCATGTTGTGATTACGTCTCCTGACCACATGGTAAATGAATTTAAATTGAACCTAAGATTCCTCTTTCATAAGAGTCTCTCTGCCGATTCTGGCGATGTCCATCTCCACCTCCCACCATACTCCCTTTATCTCTTCAGCCCACCTTTGACCTCTCTCCCCTCTGTTCTCTCCCAGCTCTATATGTCTTTTTAGGGTCACTGTCTCTGTGTTGCTTTTGCTAACCCATCCCCTCCGGGGCCTTACTTTCTGTTAGCTTCAGCTTTTCAGTGCATTTTCCTAAATAAAAACACTTCTTTCCCAAACAGAAACTCTGGTGCCAACAGCAAAGCAATAATATTTTTTTTTTTACCCAGTTATATCATAACTGAAATATACTTAACAGGCCTTTTGAATAACTAGGTGAAAGTGCTTAATTCTACTAGGGAAAGCTGGGTAAGGCAACATTTACCCTGGAAAATGAAGGAAGCAAGACTGGGGAGGAAAGCATACCAGGCAAATAGAGCCATCTGGAGGTGAATACATATAGAACACGTGGAAAACTGTAGGACATGGAGGGTGCCTGGATTTCACATTTCCTGTGGCAGTGCGAGAAAATGATGTAGGAGCAGATAACACAGGGTCTTTTATATCATTATAAAGTATTGAGATGGGTACCAGGATCTGTTCTCCTGGTTCTTTAACCCCTTTCCTAAACATACTTACTCTCCATCCACTCTTTTTTTTTTTTTTTTTAGCTTAAGGATTTTTTTTTTTAATTTATTTATTTTTGGCTGTGTTGGGTCTTCGCTTCTGTGCGAGGGCTTTCTCTAGCTGTGGCAAGCAGGGGCCACTCTTCAACGCGGTGCGTGGGTCTCTCACTATCGCGGCCTCTCTTGTTGCGGAGCACAGGCTCTAGATGCACAGGCTCAGTAGTTGTGGCTCACGGGCCTAGTTGCTCTGCGGCATGTGGGATCCTCCCAGACGGGGGCTCAAACCCATGTCCCCTGCATTAGCAGGCAGACTCTCAACCACTGCACCACCAGGGAAGTCCTCCATCCACTCTTATACCACCATAGTCCAGGCTGCCATATCTTTTTCTTGGACTATTACACTGTTTTGAGGTACAGATACAAGTGAGGACATGATACATTAAGAAAATGGATTGTAAACTCAGGATAGAGTAAAAATGTGTGGAGAAGTGATAGGAGATACGCTGAAGAGATAAACAGGCACCAAGACTATTTCCAAGGTCAACTTTGCATCTACTCAACTCTCTTTTAGATCCCAGCTAACTAATGATCTACCCAAATCTATCTATTCAACCTCTAGGAGGGAGCATTCCACCACAAAATCTTTTTCCCATGCCCCTCTGAAAAATACACGAATGAATAAAGATTCTAGTAAATTTCCAGTGTAGCATAAAGTTTATTACAAAAACAAATATCAAAATTACAATTTGTATTGATAGAGATCAAGGAAACTAGTAGACATGCTCCATGTTTACAAGAACGGGTTGTAATAATGTTTAGTTTTTCCAGGCCATCTGTGCAAACATGGAAATAGCCTCATTACATGTAAACACATAATAATAGTAGTTATTAAAATTTGATTCTCTTTGTAGTGTACTCAAACAAAATGAGAAGCAGAGATGTTAAGGTACATTTTCTATGAATGCAGAATCAGGGAAATAATTAAATGCAAAAAACAAAAAAACAAAAAAACCTAGAGTTTGAAAATTCTTTCTAGGATATCTGAAATTTTTATTAGAAAATCCAAGATGCCCCATAGATTAACCTAACTATTGGCCTAAACTTCATCACCCAGAGTTGACCATGTCTTATACAAGAAGGTCCACAGTCACTGAAATCAGCAGGCTGTCTTTGGAAGGGTTCTCTCCATACCTTGCTGTGCTGTTGTACTGACTGAGTGAGTCTGTCAAAGACCCTGACATCTACTAAGCCCCTAATAAGTGGTAGCTTCCTGCCCTTGATTGGCTGGGGAAAGGGCTCTACTACTTCCACTGGATTTTTACTATTGCTAGTTATGTTTTGATTCTCATGTGGTGGTGTTAAACTATAGCAACACTTTTTTGGATCCCTAGTCTCTGCCAGGTACTCTGCACAATAGTTTTCATATTCAATTTCAATAACCCCAGCTATTGAATGAGTGCTCAGGACTATAGAAATAATAAGCTAAAGAGCCAACATTTAGTTCAGTTTTTTTGGTTCTCCAAAGCTAACATTCTTCTCGCACCTTCCTGTTCTTATGCCGTCAGGTTTTCCCATGGGACTCGTAAGGTAGTTGGAGCCTGAAAGACTTTTCTTTGACATACATTGAAAAAAGATGCCCAATAGTTTGAATCCTCTAAGTTTCAGTTTCGTGGTTGAAGCACCCTTCCTACTCACTCATTCACACTGGACATTCCTACGAATACAGGTAGTCCTCATTTGGCAGATGCAAACTGAAACCATGAAAAGGGATTTTAATAATCAGTGGGGTGAACAGAAAGGCTCCCGTTCCCAGGAGACACACAGGGTCCTGCTCGGTTTCAGTACTCGTTTTTTACAGAGGTCCAATTGGTGATAGGATTTGGAGAAAAGGAGAATATACAGACCAGAGGACATAGCAAGCCATGAGGCTGCACGGTCTTGGTGCTCCGGCCAGGTGTCAGGCCTGAGCCCTTGAGATGGGAGAGTTGAGTTCAGGACATTGGACCAGCAGAGACCTCCCAGCCCCATGAAATATCAATTGGGGAGAGCTCTCCCAGAGATCACTGTCTCAATACTAAGACCCAGCTCCACTCAACGACCAGCAAGCTCCAGTGCTAGACACCCCATGCCAAACAACTAGCAAGACAAGAACACAACCCCACCCATTAGCAGAAGGGCTGCCTAAAATCGTAATTAAGTTCACAGACACCCCAAAACACAGCAACAGAGGCAGTGCGGACCACCAGAAAGACAAGATCCAGCCTCATCCACCAGAACACAAGCACCAGTCCCCTCCACAGGAAGCCTACACAACCCACTGAACCAACTTTACCCACTGGGGCAGACACCAAAAACAACAGAAACTACAAACCTGCAGCCTGCAAAAAAGAGACCCCAAATACAGTAAGTTAAGCAAAATGAGAAGACAGAGAAATACACAGCAGATGAAGGAGCAAAGTAAAAACCCACCAGACCAAAAAATTGAAGAGGTAATAGGCAGTCTACCTGAAAAATAATTCACAGTAATGACAGTAAAGATGATCCAAAATCTTGGAAATAGAATAGAGAAAATACAAGAAACGTTTAACAAGGACCCGGAAGAACTAAAGAGCAAACAAACAATGATGAACAACACAATAAATGAAATAAAAAAGTCTCTAGAAGGAATCAATAGCAGAATAACTGAGGCAGAAAAACGGATAAGTGACCTGGAAGATAAAATAGTAGAAATAACTATCACAGAGCAGAATAAAGAAAAAAGAATGAAAAGAATGGAAGACAGGCTCAGAGACCTCTGGGATAACATGAAATGCACCAACATTCGAATTATAGGGGTCCCAGATGAAGAAGAAAAAAAGAAAGGGACTGAGAAATATTTGAAGAGATTATAGATGAAAACTTCCCTAATATGGGAAAGGAAATAGTCAACCAAGTCCAGGAAGCACAGAGAATCCCATACAGGATAAATCCAAGGAGAAACATGACAAGACACATATTAATCAAACTATCAAAAATTAAATACAAAGAAAAAATATTAAAGGCAGCAAGGGAAAAGCAGCAAATAACATACAAGGGAATCCCCATAAGGTTAACAAAAGAACTTTCAGCCCAAACTCTGCAAGTCAGAAGGGAGCGGCAGGACAAATTTAAAGTGATGAAAGGGAAAAACCTACAAACAAGATTACTCTACCCAGCAAGGATCTCATTCAGATTCGAAAGAGAAATTAAAACCTTTACTGACAAGCAAAACTTAAGAGAATTCAGCACCACCAAACCAGCTTTACAACAAATGCTAAAGGAACTTCTCTAGGCTGGAAACACAAGAGAAGGAAAAGACCTACAAAAACAAACCCCAAACAATTAACAAAATGGTAATAGGAACATACATATTGATAATTACCTAAAATGTAAATGGATTATGTGCTCCAACCAAAAGACACAGACTGGCTGAATGGACACAAAAACAAGGCCCATATATATGCTGTCTACAAGAGACCCACTTCAGACCTAGGGACACATACAGACTGAAAGTGAGGGGATGGAAAAAGATATTCCATGCAAATGGAAATCAAAAGAAAGCTGGAGTAGCAGTTCTCATATCAGACAAAATAGACTTTAAAATAAAGACTATTACAAGAGACAAAGAAGGACACTACATAATGATCAAGGGATCAATCCAAGAAGAAGATATAACAATTGTAAATATTTATGTACCCAACATAGGAGCACCTCAATACATAAGGCAAATGGTAACAGCCATAAAAGGGGAAACTGACAGTCACACAATCATAGTAGGGGATGTTAACACCCCACTTTCACCAATGGACAGATCATCCACAATGGAAATAAAAAAGGAAACACAAGCTTTAAGGGACACATTAAACAAGATGGACTTAATTGATATTTATAGGACATTCCATCCCAAAACAACAGAATACACTTTCTTCTCAAGTGCTCATGGAACATTCGCCAGGATAGATAGTATCTTGGGTCACAAATCAAGCCTTGGTAAATTTAAGAAAATTGAAATCGTATCAAGATCATTTCTGAACACAACGATATGACACAGATATCAATTACAGGAAAAAAAAACTGTAAAAAGTACAAACACATGGAGGCTAAACAATACATTACTAAATAACCAAGAGATCACCTAAGAAATCAAAGAGGAAATCAGAAATTACCTAGAAACAGATGACAATGAAAACACGACAACCCAAAAACCTACGGGATACAGCAAAAGCAGTTCTAAGAGAGAAGTTTATAACAATCAATCCTACCTCAAGAAACAAGAAAAATCTCAACTAAACAATCTAACCTTATACCTAAAGCAATTAGAGAAAGAAGAAAAAAAAAAAACCCAAAGTTAGCAGAAGGAAAGAAATGATAAAGATCAGATCAGAAATAAATGAAAAAGAAATGAAGGAAACAATAGCAAAAGGCAATAAAACTAAAAGCTGGTTCTTTGAGGAGATAAATGAAATTGATAAACCATTAGCCAGACTCATCAAGAGAAAAAGGGAAAAGACTCAAATCAACAGAATTAGAAATGAAAAAGGGGAAGTAACAACTGACACTGCAGAAATACAAATGATCATGAGAGATTACTACAACCAACTATATGGGAATAAAATGGACAATGTGGAAGAAATGGACAAATTCTTAGAAAAGCACAACCTTCCAAGACTGAACCAGGAAGAAATAGAAAATATAAACAGACCAATGACAAGCACTGAAATTGAAACTGTGATTAGAAATCTTCCAACAAACAAAAGTCCAGGACCAGTTGGCTTCACAGGCGAATTCTATCAAACATTTAGAGAAGATCAAACACCTATCCTTCTCAAACTCCTCCAAAATATAGCAGAGGGAGGAACACTCCCAAATACATTCTACAAGGCCACCATCACCCTGATACCAAAACCAGACAAAGATGTCACAAAGAAAACTACAGGCCAATATCACTGATGAACATAGATGCAAAAATCCTCAACAAAATACTAGCAACAGAATCCAACAGCACATTAAAAGGATCATACACCATGATCAACTGGGGTTTATTCCAGGAATGCAAGGATTCTTCAATATATGCAAATCAATCAGAGTGATAAACCATCTTAACAAATTGAAGGATAAAAACCATATGATCATCTCAATAGATGCAGAAAAAGCTTTCGACAAAATTCAACACCCATTATGATAAAAACCCTCCAGAAAGTAGGCATAGAGGGAACTTACCTCAGCATAATAAATGCCATATATGACAAACCCACAGCCAACATCATTCTCAATGGTGAAAAACTGAAACCATTTCCACTAAGATCAGGAGCAAGACAAGGTTGCCCACTCTCACCACTATTATTCAGCAGAGTTTTGGATGTTTTAGTCACAGCAATCAGAGAAGAAAAAGAAATAAAAGAAATCCAAATTGGCACAGAAGAAGTAAAACTGTCACTGTTTGCAGATGACATGATACTATACATAGAGAATCCTAAAGAGGCTACCAGAAAACTGCTAAAGCTAATCCATGAATTTGGTAAAGTAACAGGATACAAAATTAATGCACAGAAATCTCTTGCATTCCTATACAGTAATGATGAAAAATCTGAAAGAGAAATTAAGGAAACACTCCCATTTACCAATGCAACAAAAAGAATAGAATACCTAGCAATAAACCTACCTAAGGAGAAAAAAGACCTCTAGGCAGAAAACTATATGACACTTATGAAAGAAATTAAAGATGATACAAACAGATGGAGAGATATACCATGTTCTTGGATTGGAAGAATCAGCATTGTGAAAATGACTCTACTACCCAAAGCAATCGACAGATTCAATGCAATCCCTATCAAACTACCAATGGCATTTTTCACAGAACTAGAACAAAAAATTGCACAATTTGTATGGAAACACAAAAGACCCCGAATAGCCAATGCAATCTTGAGAAAGAAAACTGGAGTTGGAGGAATCAGGGTCCCTGACTGCAGACTATTCTACAAAGCTACAGTAATCAGGACACTATGATACTGGTACAAAAACAGAAATATAGATCAATGGAACAGGATAGAAAGCCCAGAGATAAACCCACACACATATGGTCACCTTATCTTTGATAAAGGAGGCAAGAATATACAGTGGAGAAAAGACAGCCTCTTCAATACGTGGTGCTGGGAAAACTGGACAACTACATGTAAAAGAATGAAATTAGAACACTTCCTTACACCATACACAAAAATAAACTCAAAATGGATTAAAGACCTAAATGTAAGGCCAGACACTATCAAACTCTTAGAGGAAAACATAGGCAGAACACACTATGACATAAATCACAGCAAGATCCTTTTTGACCCACCTCCTAGAGAAATGCAAATAAAAACAAAAATAAACAAATGGGACCTAATGAAACTTAAAAGCTTTTGCACAGCAAAGGAAACCATAAAAAAGAAGACAACTCTCAGAACGGGAGAAAATATTTGCAAATGAAGCAACTGACAAAGGATTAATCTCCAAAATATACAAGCAGCTCATGCAGCTCAATATCAAAAAAACAAAAAAACCAATCAAAAAATGGGCAGAAGACCTAAATAGACATTTCTCCAAAGAAGATATACAGATTGCCAACAAACACATGAAAGGATGCTCAACATCACTAATCATTAGAAAAATGCAAATCAAAACTACAATGAGGTATCACCTCACACTGGTCAGAATGGCCATCATCAAAAAATGTACAAATAGACTTCCGGGTAAGATGGCGGAAGAGTAAGACGCGGAGATCACCGTCCTCCCCACGGATACACCAGAAATATAGCTACACGTGGAACAACTCCTACAGAACACCTACTGAACGCTGGCAGAAGACCCCAGACCTCCCAAAAGGCAAGAAACTCCCCACATACCTGAGTAGGGCAAAGCGGAGAGATCCCCGCACAGAGGATCGGTGCCGAGCGGCACTCACCAGCCCGAGAGGCTTGTCTGCTCGCCCGCCGGGGCGCGCAGCGCTGGAAGCTGAGGCTCGGGTTTCGGTCAGAGCGCAGAGAGAGGACTGGGGCTGGCGGCGAGAACTCAGCCTGAAGGGGGCTAATGTGCCACAGCTAGCCGGGAGGGAGTCCGGGAAAACTCTGGAGCTGCCGAAGAGGCAAGAGACTTTTTCTTCCCTCTTGGTTTCCTGGTGCACGAGGAGAGGGGATTAAGAGCGCTGCTTAAAGGGGCTCCACAGACGGGCGCGAGTCGCGACTGAAAGCGCGGAGCCCAGTGACGGGCGTGGGACGCTGGGGCTGCTGCTGCTGCCGCCAAGAAGCCTGTGTGCGAGCGCAGGTCACTGCCCACACTGCCCTTCCGGGAGCCTGTGCAGCCCGCCACTGCCGGGGTCCCGGGATCCAGGGGCGGCTTCCCTGGGAGAACGCACGGCGCGCCTCGGGCTGGTGCAACGTCACGCCGACCTCTGCCGCTGCAGGCTCGCCCCGCACTCCGTGCCTCTCCCTCCCGCCCGGCCTGAGTGAGCCAGAGTCGCCGAAGAGGCTGCTCCTTTAACCCTGTCCTGTCTGAGCGAAGAACAGACGCCCTCCGGCGACCTACACGCAGAGGCGGGGCCCAATCCAAAGCTGAGACCCAGGAGCTGTGAGAACAAAGAAGAGAAAGGGAAACCTCTCCCAGCAGCCTCAGAAGCAGCGGATTAAAGCTCCACAATCAACTTGATGTACCCTGCATCTGTGGAATACATGAATAGACAACACATCATCCCAAATTGAGGAGCCCGGAGTCAGTCCTGTGCCTCTGAGGTGGGAGAGCCAACTTCAGGACACTGGTGCACAAGAGACCTCCCAGCTCCACATAATATCAAACGGCAAAAATCTTCCAGAGATCTCCATCTCAACACCAGCACCCAGCTTCACTCAACGACCAGCAAGTTACAGTGCTGGACACCCTATGCCAAACAACTAGCAAGACAGGAACACAACACCACCCATTAGCAGAGAGGTGGCCTAAAATCATAAAAAGTCCGCAGACACCCCAAAACACACCACCAGACGTGGACCTGCCCACCAGAAAGACAAGATCCAGCCTCATCCACCTGAACACAGGCACTAGTCCCCTCCACCAGGAAGCCTACACAACCCACTAAACCAACCTTAGCCACTGGGGACAGACACCAAAAACAACGGGAACTACGAACCGGCAGCCTGCAAAAAGGAGACCCCAAACACAGTAACATAAGCAAAATGAGAAGGCAGAAAAACACACAGCAGGAGAAGGAGCAAGATAAAAACCCACCAGATCTAACAAATGAAGAGGTAATAGGCAGTCTACCTGAAAAAGAATTCAGAATAATGATGGTAAAGATGATCCAAGATTCTATTTCCCAGATCCAAAATCTTGGAAATAGAATAGACAAAATGCAAGAAACAGTTAACAAGGACCTAGAAGAACTAAAGATGAATCAAGCATCGATTAAAAACACAATAAATGAAATGAAAAATACTCTAGATGGGATCAATAGCAGAATAACGGAGGCAGAAGAACGGATAAGTGAGGTGGAAGATAAAATAGTGGAAATAACTGCTCTAGAGCAAAATAAAGAAAAAAGAATGAAAAGAACAGAGGACAGTCTCAGAGACCTCTGGGACAACATTAAACGCACCAACATTCGAATTATAGGGGTTCCAGAAGAAGAAGAGAAAAAGAAAGGGACTGAGAAAATATTGGAAGAGATTATACTTGAAAACTTCCCTAATATGGGAAAGGAAATAGTTAATCAAGTCCAGGAGGCACAGAGAGTCCCATACAGAATAAATCCAAGGAGAAATACGCCAAGACACATATTAATCAAACTGTCAAAAATTAAACACAAATCATATTAAAAGCAGCAAGGCAAAAACAACAAATAACACACAAGGGAATCCCCATCAGGATAACAGCTGATCTCTCAGCAGAAACTCTACAAGCCAGAAGGCAGTGGCAGGACATAATTAAAGTGATGAAGGAGAAAAACCTGCAACCAAGATTACTCTACCCAGCAAGGATCTCATTCAGATTTGATGGAGAAATTAAAACGTTTACAGACAGGCAAAAGCTGAGAGAGTTCAGCACCACCAAACCAGCTTTACAACAAATGCTAAAGGAACTTCTCTAGGCAAGAAACACAACAGAAGTAAAAGACCTACAATAACGAACCCAAAACAATTAAGAAAATGGGAATAGGAACATACATATCGATAATTACCTTAAATGTAAATGGACTAAATGCTCCCACCAAAAGATACAGATTGGCTGAATGGATACAAAAACAAGACCCATATATATGCTGTCTACAAGAGACCCACTTCAGACCTAGAGACACATACAGACTGAAAGTAAGGGGATGGAAAAAGATATTCCATGCAAATGGAAACCAAAAGAAAGCTGGAGTAGCAATTCTCATATCAGACAAAATAGACTTTAAAATAAAGACTACTAGAAGAGACAAAGAAGGACACTACATAATGATCAAGGGATCGATCCAAGAAGAAGATATAACAATTGTAAATATTTATGCACCCAACATAGGAGCACCTCAATACATAAGGCAAATACTAACAGCCATAAAAGGAGAAATCGACAGTAACACAATCATAGTAGGGGACTTTAACACCCCACTTTCACCAATGGACAGATCATCCAAAATGAAGATAAATAAGGAAACACAAGCTTTAAATGATACATTAAACAAGATGGACTTAATTGATATTTATAGGACATTCCATCCAAAAACAACAGAATACACATTTTTCTCAAGTGCTCATGGAACATTCTCCAGGATAGATCATATCTTGGGTCACAAATCAAGCCTTGGTAAATTTAAGAAAATTGAAATTGTATCAAGTATCTTTTCCGACCACAATGCTATGAGACTAGATATCAATTACAGGGAAAGAGCTGTAAAAAAAACAAACACATGGAGGCTAACAATACACTACTTAATAACGAAGCGATCACTGAAGAAATCAAAGGGGAAATTAAAAAATACCTAGAAACAAATGACAATGGAGACACGACGACCCAAAACCTATGGGATGCAGCAAAAGCAGTTCTAAGAGGGAAGTTTATAGCAATACAATCCCACCTTAAGAAACAGGAAACATCTCGAATAAACAACCTAACCTTGCACCTAAAGCAATTAGAGAAAGAAGAACAAAAACATCCCAAAGTTAGCAGAAGGAAAGAAATCTTAAAAATCAGATCAGAAATAAATGAAAAAGAAATGAAGGGAACGATAGCAAAGATCAATAAAACTAAAAGCTGGTTCTTTGAGAAGATAAACAAAATTGATAAACCATTAGCCAGACTCATCAAGAAAAAAAGGGAGAAGACTCAAATCAATAGAATTAGAAATGAAAAAGGAGAAGTAACAACTGACACTGCAGAAATACAAAAGATCATGAGAGATTACTATAAGCAACTCTATGCCAATAAAATGGACAACCTGGAAGAAATGGACAAATTCTTAGAAATGCACAACCTGCCGAGACTGAACCAGGAAGAAATAGAAAATATGAACAGACCAATCACAAGCACTGAAATTGAAACTGTGATAAAAAATCTTCCAACAAACAAAAGCCCAGGACCAGATGGCTTCACAGGCGAATTCTATCAAGCATTTAGAGAAGAGCTAACACCTATCCTTCTGAAACTCTTCCAAAATATAGCAGAGGGAGGAACACTCCCAAACTCATTCTACGAGGCCACCATCACCTTGATACCAAAACCAGGCAAGGATGTCACAAAGAAAGAAAACTACAGGCCAATATCACTGATGAACATAGATGCAAAAATCCTCAACAAAATACTAGCAAACAGAATCCAACAGCACATTAAAAGGATCATACACCATGATCACGTGGGGTTTATTCCAGGAATGCAAGGATTCTTCAATATACGCAAATCAATCAACGTGATACACCATCTTAACAAATTGAAGGAGAAAAACCATATGATCATCTCAATAGATGCAGAGAAAGCTTTCGACAAAATTCAACACCCATTTATGATAAAAACCCTGCAGAAAGTAGGCATAGAGGGAACTTTCCTCAACATAATAAAGGCCATATATGACAAACCCACAGCCAGCATCGTCCTCAATGGTGAAAAACTGAAACCATTTCCACTAAGATCAGGAACAAGACAAGGTTGCCCACTCTCACCACTCTTATTCAACCTAGTTTTGGAAGTTTTAGCCACAGCAATCAGAGAAGAAAAGGAAATAAAAGGAATCCAAATTGGAAAAGAAGAAGTAAAGCTGTCACTGTTTGCAGATGACATGATACTATACATAGAGAATCCTAAAGATGCTACCAGAAAACTACTAGAGCTAATCAATGAATTTGGTAAAGTTGCAGGATACAAAATTAATGCACAGAAGTCTCTGGCATTCCTATATACTAATGATGAAAAATCTGAAAGTGAAATCAAGGAAACACTCCCATTTACCATTGCAACAAAAAGAATAAAATATCTAGGAATAAACCTACCTAAGGAGACAAAAGACCTGTATGCAGAAAATTATAAGACACTGATGAAAGAAATTAAAGATGATACAAATAGATGGAGAGATGTACCATGTTCTTGGATTGGAAGAATCAACATTGTGAAAATGACTGTACTACCCAAAGCAATCGACAGATTCAATGCAATCCCTATCAAACTACCACTGGCATTTTTCACAGAACTAGAACAAAAAATTTCACAATTTGTATGGAAACACAAAATACCCCGAATAGCCAAAGCAATCTTGAGAACGAAAAATGGAGCTGGAGGAATCAGGCTCCCTGACTTCAGACTATACTACAAAGCTACAGTAATCAAGACAGTATGGTACTTGCACAAAAACAGAAAGATAGATCAGTGGAACAGGATAGAAAGCCCAGAGTTAAACGCACGGACATATGGTCACCTTATCTTTGATAAAGGAGGCAGGAATGTACAGTGGAGAAAGGACAGTCTCTTCAATAAGTGGTGCTGGGAAAACTGGATAGGGACATGTAAAAGTATGAGATTAGATCACTCCCTAACACCATACACAAAAATAAGCTCAAAATGGATTAAAGACCTAAATGTAAGGCCAGACACTATCAAACTCTTAGAGGAAAACATAGGCAGAACACTCTATGACATAAATCACAGCAAGATCCTTTTTGACCCACCTCCTAGAGAAATGGAAATAAAGACAAAAATAAACACATGGTACCTAATGAAACTTAAAAGCTTTTGCACAGCAAAGGAAACCATAAACAAGACCAAAAGACAACCCTCAGAATGGGAGAAAATATTTGCAAATGAAGCAACTGACAAAGGATTAATCTCCAAAATTTATAAGCAGCTCATGCAGCTCAATAACAAAAAAACAAACAACCCAATCCCAAAATGGGCAGAAGACCTAAATAGACATTTCTCCACAGAAGATATACAGACTGCCAACAAACACATGAAAGGATGCTCAACATCTTTACTCATTAGAGAAATGCAAATCAAAACTACAATGAGATATCATCTCACACCAGTCAGAATGGCCATCATCAAAAAATCTAGAAACAATAAATGCTGGAGAGGGTGTGGAAAAAAAGGAACACTCTTGCACTGCTGGTGGGAATGTGAATTGGTACAGCCGCTATGGAGAACGGTATGGAGGTTCCTTAAAAAACTACAAATAGAACTACCATATGACCCAGCAATCCCACTACTAGGCATATACCCTGAGAAAACCATAATTCAAAAAGAGACATGTACCAAAATGTTCATAGCAGCCCTATTTACAATAGCCCGGAGATGGAAACAACCTAAGTGTCCATCATCGGATGAATGGGTAAAGAAGATGTGGCACATATATACAATGGAATATTACTCAGCCATAAAAAGAAATGAAATTGAGCTATTTGTAATGAGGTGGATAGACCTAGAGTCTGTCATACAGAGTGAAGTAAGTCAGAAAGAGAAAGACAAATACTGTATGCTAACACATATATATGGAATTTAAGAAAAAAAATGTCATGAAGAACATAGGGGTAAGACAGGAATAAAGACACAGACCTACTAGAGAATGGACTTGAGGATATGGGGAGGGGGAAGGGTAAGCTGTGACAAAGTTAAAGAGCGGCATGGACATATATACACTACCAAACGTAAGGTAGATAGCTAGTGGGAAGCAGCCGCATAGCACAGGGAGATCAGCTGGGTGCTTTGTGACCGCCTGGAGAGGTGGGATAGGGAGGGTGGGAGGGAGACGCAAAAGGGAGGGGATATGGAAACATATGTATATGTATAACTGATTAAATTTGTTATAAAGCAAAAAAAATAAATAAATAAAATAAAATAAAAATTAAACTACCACATGAAAAAAAAATGTACAAACAATAAATGCTGGAGAGGGTGTGGAGAAAAAGGAACCCTGTTCCACTGTTGGTGGGAATGTAAATTGATACAGCCACTATGGAGAACAGTACGGAGGTTCCTTAAAAAACTAAAAATAGAACTACCATATGACCCAGCAATCCCACTACTGGACATATACCCTGAGAAAACATAATTCAAAAAGTGTCATGTACCAATATGTTCATTGCAGCTCTATTTACAATAGCCAGGACATGGAAGCAACCTAAGTGTCCATCAACTGATGAATGGATAAAGAAGATGTGGCACATATATACAATGGAATATTACTCAGCCATAAAAAGAAACGAAATTGAGTTATTTGTAGTGAGGTGGATGGACCTAGAGTCTGTCATACAGAGTGAAGTAAGTCAGAAAGAGAAAAACAAATACCGTATGCTAACACATATATATATGGAATCTAAAAAACAAACAAAAAATGGTCATGAAGAACCTAGGGGCAAGACGGGAATAAAGATGCAGACCTACTAGAGAATAGACTTGAGGATACAGGGACGGGGAAGGGTAAGCTGTGACAAAGTGAGAGAGTGGCATGGACATATATACACTACCAAACGTAAAATAGATAGCTAGTGGGAAGCAGCCGCATAGCACAGGGAGATCACCTCGGTGCTTTGTGACCACCTAGAGGGATGGGATAGGGAGGGTGGGAGAGAGACACAGGAGAGAGGGGATATAGGGATATATGTGTACATATAGCTGATTCACTTTGTTATACAGTAGAAACTAACACAATATTGTAAAGCAATTATACTCCAATAAAGATGTTAAAAAAATAATCAGTGGGGTAAATTATGATTGCTTCTTGATCTTTAATACTTTTTGTTGAAACATTAAAAGCTCTCTATGTCACTTGTAAACATAAAGGGAAATAGTGAAAATATGAATAGTAAAATAGTATGAATTTAGTATACTATAAATGAAAACACTAGACACATTGACAATGAAAGTTTTTCATTTTTTTGTAAAAACGTATCAAGAGTAACTTGAACAGAGCTTACTTTCTTCTCAGTGTAGAAGTTACAACATGCACGGAGAAAACATCTTTTCCATGCCTTGTTGAATTGTCACACTCCTTTCTAAGATTGGATCACCTTTCAACATTGTGTTCTTTTTGCCTTCAGTGTCATGAAATATCACTGGGTATTCCTTTAACGTGAAGGTTTCTTTTCTTTTCTTTTTTTGCCAGCTTCACTTCCTCTGGGACATCTTTATCTTCCAAAAGTTAAAAATAGAACTACCATACGATCCAGCATCCCCATTTGGGGTATATACCAAAAAGAATTGAAATCAGGACCTCTAAGCAATATCTGCATTCTTGTGTCATTGCAGTACTGTTCACAATAGCCAAGTTGTGGAAATAGCCAACATTCCTGTCAACATATGAATGGGTACAAAAAATGTGGTATATATACACACCATGGAATATTTCTCAGCCTTAAAAATAAGGAAATCCTGCCAGTTGTGACAACATGGATGAACCTGGAATAAAATAAGGCAGTCACAAAAGGATACATACTGTATGATTCCACTTCTATAAAGTAGCTAAATAAGTCAAATTCAAAGAAGCAGAGAATAGAATGGCGGTTACCAGGGGCCAGGGAGAAAGGGAAATGGGGAGTAGTTGTTCAGTTGATATAAAGTTTCAATTATGCAAGATGAATAGTTCTAAAGATCTGCTGTACAGCACAGTGCCCAGAGTCAACAATACGGTACAATACATGTAACAATGTGTTAAGTTGATAGATTTTATGGTGCGTGTTCTTACCAAAAAAATCCCCAAAGGTACTTGAGGAATCTTCGGAGGAGTTGGTTGTATCTATTACCTTGACTGTGGTGATGGTTTCATGGGTATATACAGACATCCAGACTCATCAAGTTGTACACGTTAAATATGTAGTTTACTGTATATCAATTATACAGTTAATATTGTATACCAATTATACAGTTAAAAATTGTGGGTTTTTTTTAAATAAAATCTTCTAAGTTCAGAAAAGGAAAAATGAATTTTCTGGGGAATCTCAAAGCTTTGCTCCTGCTTTCAGTACCATGTGAAAGAGTCACTTTTAGTCTTTCTCAACACAAATGTTTAAATCTATTCTTCAGAGAATTATTTCCATGATCATGTATTTGCCCGTTCTTGAAGTCAATGAGAAAACTGCTTTCACTAATATTTACTTACTACTGTTAACACATCTAACTGTTGAATGGCAGCTGGCCTCAGTATCCACCGGGAGTTTATCTTCTTTTAGAAATGAATTTGTTTGACTATGTCATTGCAGACTTTCTTTATGATAAGTCAAGATATTTGCTCACATAAATATTTTAGGAAGCAATACAAGGAGCCTCGGAAAGAATTCTTGAAGAAGAGATAGATTTCAGTCCAGATTCTCCCTGTAAGGCACTTAAACTCTTTCTTCCTGTTCTTTAAACACTGTTCCAAAAAATACTTCAGCAGTGCACTATCTCCAGATTTGAAGTATCTTCTAGAAAGGGTGTAAAATGCTCCCTACCCAGGGAAGCCAGAATAGCTGTCCTTTCTGTACAATGTGGCATGACTTTCATTGTCGTGCAAGACTATGCTGTGATGGAACATGGGAGGAAGCATTCAAAATGATTATTCTGGAGACTTGAAGAGCCTTAATTATGATAAAAGTGGTATTTTGACAATTCTTTCAACAATGTGAGAAAAAAAGGAGGCTTTGTACTTAAATTACTTATTGCCTTAATTATTCTAAAGTTTCGCTGTATGTGAAGAGGGTCTTCTCCCAACTCCCAGGCAGTTCTGAGTTCCACAAGGCAGATTAGCCACAAGGACGTGCTTTAATAAAAGGAACAGTGGGGCTCAAACTGCACAGTTGTGATTGTAAACTTTATGCTTCCAAATTTCCCCACACTTTAGAATAGATGAAGCTCAGGGCCTACCATCTGTACAACAAACAGTAATGGTTCCAGCTGTGTCCTCTCCTATATTACCCACTTATTTCTTCAAAGAGCTGAGAAGAGGAGTCATATTTCAAATAAAAAGCACATGTCCTCTTTTGATAGATTGGGGGCATCTTGGTGTGGTGGAGTAAGCCATGTGCCTGCCCAAATGAAGTTATATAGCAAGCCTGAATTTGTTGTTTGGAAAATGGCAGTGTAACCATCTTCAGGGAATTTAATTGTTAAAGGATGCTCTAAAACACTAAAAAGAAAATGTAAAGAGAAAAAGAGGATTAGCAGTAAAACTATCAGTAAGTAAATGTCAAAACCAGGGATAATTAATATTAATTCAACAGCTGTTTAATGAGCACATACTTTATGCCAGGCAGGGCTGCTATTCGTGCAGTGTGTAGACTGCACAAACGTACCTGGATACACACAAAGAAACCATGTGGGCTAGAGTCCGGAAAGGTTTTTGACTCTGGGGATAACATGGTGAGCCAAAAAGACAAAGTCTCTCTCCTAACAGAGCTTACATTTCAGTGGAGAATGCAGACACATTAGTAGGCAATTACATACATACCAGTGTGTTGGTTGTTACATGTATGGAGTGCCATGGGCACACACAAGAGGACCCTGATTCAGGTAGAGGATTCCTGGGGATGGTGGCGAATAGGCTGATACCAGAGGGTGAGTAGGATTTAGACAGACCCACACACAGACTCTGGGCAATGGGAGTGTTTCAGACAGAGGGAATGAGATTGGCAAAGACCCAGAAGTGCTACTGAGGTTGGTACTTTCAAGACTCTGTATGAATTCCATTTTAGTTGAAGCATCAAGAGGAGGGATGGAGCATGAGGCTGGAGAGGTGGGCAAAGGCTCGCTCGTGCAGAGGCCAGCTGACCTTTGCGAAGTGGCTGGAGCAGTGAGCAAATGTTCTCAGGCAGGAGGGGAGGGGGGCAGGGTGACAGGATTTGTATTTTGAAGAGACCATTCTGAGTACAAGGGCCAGACTGATTTAAGGGGAACGAGAGGAGAGGGAAGGTATAAGTGAGACTGCTTTGAACGTACCTCACATTGTAGTTTTTACTTTGGAGCCATGTAAATAGTGTGCTTCAACAACATTTACATAAATTAAAAGGTAATCACTTAGAATTGAAAGTAAAATAAAATGGACCACCTTAACTGTGTATCTCTTTGGTGACAAAACCACACAGAGAGGAGTTATTCCAAGTGACTTTAAAAAACAATAGAATGGGGCTTCCCTGGTGGCGCAGTAGTTGAGAGTCTGCCTGCCGATGCAGGTGGACGCGGGTTCGTGCCCCGGTCCGGGAGGTTCCCACATGCCGCGGAGCAGCTGGGCCCCTGAGCCATGGCCGCTGAGCCTGCGCGTCCGGAGCCTGTGCTCCGCAACGGGAGAGGCCACAACAGTGAGAGGCCCGCGTACCGCAAAAACAAAAACAAAAACAAAAACAAAAACAATGGAATGATTGGCCCCAGTGAGATAGATGCAGGGGCAAAAGCACTGTGGAAAAAAATTCTTACACTGTTTCCAGCAATTGTTTTGTTAGAGGAAATGTTAATATGATTATTCCGAGATTTTTCTGTATGTTTTGTGAACAATATCAAATAAGTAATTATGTGAGATTTTCAGCAGAGTTGAAAGGATATACAAATATAAAATTGACGAGGTTAAATGAAAACTTTATAGGCTTGGATTTGAACGATAACTGTATTATGCTGTATTTTTTTGTCCTGAACATAGTATTTATTTATTTATTTATATTTTATTTAAGGAAAATATATTATTTCCTACTGTGTCCACTGAAAAGGTTAGAAACAATGCCCAACCCATTTGCCACGATACAATTATACCCAGAATGCTGTCTGTAAATACTGAGGGGGATCAGGGGATCTTTTTCACACTAAAAGAGCCTGTGTGAATTGGCTCCTACCAGCCAAAGGTGAGAAAATTTGTCCATCAATAAGTACAAAGGATTAAAACACAGTACCTTAGTACGTCTCAGCTGCTGTAACAGAAACACCATAGACTGGGCGGCTTATAAACAACAGAAATTTCTCACCGCTCTGGAGGCTGGAAATCCAAAATTTGGGGGCCAGCGTGGGCAGGTCTGGAGAGCCTCTTCAGGGTTGCAGACAGCTAACTTCTCCTTGTGTCTTAACATGGTGGAGAAGAGAGGGAGGAAGCAAGCTCTTTTGTGAGTCATAAAAGGGCACAAATCCCACTCATTAGGGTTCTACCCTCATAACCTTATCTAGTCCTAATTACCTCCCAAAGGCTCCACCTCTTAATACTATCACATTAGGGGGTAGGATTTCAACATATGAATGTTGGGGAAACACATTCAGTCCATAACACGCTGTAAATATGTTTAAATCCATGAATTCACAATGATACCAGAAATAAACCAATATGAAAACAAACGAAACAAAACCATCATTGGTCAGTATTAGAGGATGAGAATGACTGGCCTAGTGACCAAGGTTCCTTGAAGGTTTTAGCCATATCTAAACTCTTAGAGCCATCCAGTGAGTCCCTGGATACAGGGTCAGACCTCAGATTTAAGCAGTATAACATGTCTATGTGGTTTCTGTTTTGCAATGCTTAAAAATCCCTTTTACACTATGGGCCCGAGAGAAAGCTCATTATTACTTAAAGGAATAGGCCTCACTCACCAACGTGATACCACCTTTCCCATTATAAATGGAATTACAGCTCTCTTTGGGCTGCTACCAAAAATTTTGTCAGGAACATCCAAGACATAAATGAAATTTCCTAATCGTTTACACACATTCTAAAGAAGCTGATTCCTTTAAGTTTAAATAAGTAAATATGCCTTTTAAAAATATATATAAACAGTGACAGCTACAGAAGTAAATATCAAACACAAAAAGACATTTCTTCCATTAAGTAACTTCCAAAGATTGTCATTTTCTTAAAGGCAAAACAGACAAACAAAAAAGACATACAAATTTTAGCTAACTGGGAAAATCTCAAATTTTGCTAATTTATGACACCATTGTTTCTCTTTTTTTCCTCTAAAAAATGACAGCAAAAATAAATAAAATTGTGAAGCTCTGCAAGATAAAATAAAAGTTACCATGGAGAAACATATACAGAGTTGCTAATTCTATGCATTTAGTTTGGTTAATTGATTGCTTTTATTATATTTTTAAATGCAGGAAGAGTGACACTAACTTGGGGATACCATAAGACACTGGGTGGTAAACCTTAAAAGTGACCCAGTTTGTATCCAAAACCTCACATCTCCTATCAACCTTTGCTCTCTCTGGTTTAAGAGAATTAGCTACTTGCAACCTAAACAGAAAAAGGACATCAACTTGCATTCTTAGTGCAAGAGAATATAGTCAATAATATTGTGATAACTTTGTATGGGACAGACGGTAACTAGACTCATCATGGTGATCATTTTGCAATGTTTAGAAATATCGAATCACTGCTGTGTACCTGAAACTAAAGTGGTGTGGCAGGTCAACTTTACTTCAATAAAAAAAGACAATAGAATCATTTTTAAATGCTGGAAGAAAAGCAAGGTGAAAAGTAATTTGTGCACTTGGTAAAAAAAAAAAATTAAACTGTGAACAGTAATGAAAAGTCAGTCTCCACCTGATTGCGTGATTATGTTATATAGATTGGAGCACTCATCTTGCTTGACTTTCTTGCTCTCTTGCTGGCTTTGAGGAAGCAAACAGCTATGCTAGGGAACCCCATGTGGCAAAAAAGCTGCAGGCAGCCTCTAGGAGCTGAGAGTGGCCCCCAACCCCCAATAGTCATTGAGAAATAAAGCCCTCACTCCTACAACCACAAGGACGTGAATTCTGCCAAAAATCATGTGAATTTGAAAGCAGATCCTTCTCCAGTCACACCTTCAGATGAGAACACAGTCCTGCCTGCCACCTGGGTTGTAGCTTTAGAGAGAGCCTAGCAAAGCCAAGCCCTGATTCCTGACCCACAAAAACTGTGAGATGATAAATGTGCATTGTTCTAGTCACTAAGTGTGTGATAACATGGTTACACAGTGACAGAAAATTAATACAGTACCCTCCCACAAATAGGGTATATATGCAAATGACTTATACTTTTTTTTCTCCAGTCTTGGAAATTATTCAACATAGTCATATATATACATCTGTTATCTTAGTTTTTAAGTCTGTCTTATATTCTAGAGATAGAGTTTCCAAATTTTATTTAACTAGTCCCCATTTAATGGACTTCTAGGTTATTTTCCTGGGCTTTCAAAAGATCCCATCCTGTCACCAGGAAAAATATAAAAGTGGCTTCAAATGCCTAAGGACAGTAAACCTATTTTTAACAAACTTCTGCTTGAGTTCCTGGTTACCAGCCCTTTTTGTCTTTCTATCACTGCTTCTAGCTGAGGTTTTAACTAGGGTTACTTACCTTTTGGTTTGCTCAGGACTGATGTTTTTTTCTGGAATGCAGGACTTTACAGTGTTAAAACTGGGAGAGTCCCAAGGGGGAAAAAAATGGGATAGTTGATCACCCTGTAACCCCTAAAAACCAACCAGTGCCAACAATTGCAGGTGACTTCCACAAACTCAGCCAACAGTGAAGGAAGGACTTGGAAGATGGGCCTGCTCATCTCAGCTTGGAATTCCCTCTGAGGCTTCTGTTAAAAATGATAATGCAGTGTCTTTATCTAGTGCAAGAATGAAAAGAAGACTTTGAATTTTCCGAATAATAGTCTACCTCTTATTATCAGAGCAATAAACCATTCAACCTAAAAGAATAGTATCCACACAAGGGCTTGGATTCACCCCTCACAAAACAGCAGGGTTACAGCTGCCATCAAGCTGGAACAAATAGGCCAGGCAGAAAGAGCCTCTGAAAAAGGATAGGCTGCGAATTTCAAAGGCTTCGGAAATGTGCTGCTGAGTGTTTGGAGTCAGGCTGGCTAGGGGCCTTGAGCAAATTACTTCCTGGCTCTGAATCTCAGTTTTCTCATCTGTAGGGCCTTGTATGTGGCAGGAGTTAATGCATATAGGTCCCAGCCCTCTCCCTCTCCTTGGAGGGGACAACTAGGTCGTGCTGGGTGGCCAGAGGTGGGTGTGAATTCCAGGAGGAACAGACAAGCACATTGTGACTTGATGCTGTCAAACATATCAAGTGCCCTGGGAAGAAGGTGCTGAGGCTGAGGGGCTGACGTGACCGCGCTCCCTGCACACAGAATGGTAAAGAGCGAGGTTCACTGAACACCTATATACGATAGACCCAGGGACAGGGACATGGGTGATCTGTGCAGGAGCACATCTGGGTGTTTCCACAAGGAAAACTAGTTAGGAGATGCTTTCTCATGCCCATGGGAAAGATTTCCTGCTCTAAGTTTACTACTTCATGTTTTGTTGTAGGCATTCAAAGCCATCCTTCTGCTTAGGAGGGGAAAAAAAAAACCACTTTCAGATGCTAGAAGACTGTAAATTCAAGCACCTTTTAGTCTTCTCTTTCTTGGACTCAAAAAGCCCAATTCACATACCATTTCCTCAGGAAGAGCAGATGTATTTGTGCAGCAGCTTCGGGCCCTCCAACCACAGCTGTCATCACGCAGTCACTGTGCTCAAAGGCTCTGAGAGGAAGCTGTCACATGCGCTTTTGCCAGTTTAGCAGTCAGGCTAAGGGGAAGGAAAAGGGGCCCCAGGCAACCGCACCCTCCTTTCACTCATGATACTTCTAAACAGAGACACCGATGCCTATGCGTTTGCTATTATTTATTTGTGAGGGTCCTGTCTGAAGAAGGGCATTTACAAACAAACAAACAGGGGCTTCCCTGGTGGCACAGTGGTTAAGAATCCGCCTGCCAATGCAGGGGACATGGGTTCGAGCCCTGGTCCGGGAAGATCCCACATGCCGCGGAGCAACTAAGCCCATGCACCACAACTATTGAGCCTGCACTCTAGAGCCCGCGAGCCACAACTACCGATCTTGAGAGCCACAACTACTGAGCCCGTGAGCCACAGCTACTAAAGCCCACGTGCCTAGAGCCCATGCTCTGCAACAAGAGAAGCCACCGCAATGAGAAACCCACACACGACAATGAAGACCCGATGCAGCCAAAAATAAATAAATAAATTTATAAAAAATAATATAAAATAAAATGTATTCCTATCTCAGGAGCCCTTAGGGTCCCTCTCATGAAGGCAAAAATAAAAAATAAAACAAACAAACAAACAAACATCTGTTGGGGAAGGAAAACAAAATTAGTAGTTGAGAGTAATGAAAGTTCTTGATGATTTTTAGAACTGACATGAATCTGGCGTCTCACTCATTTCATGTAAGAAGGTGTTATCAAAAAGAGAGATTGTTGGGGACTTCCCTGGTGGTCCAGTGGTTAAGACTTCACCTTCCAATGCCGGGGGTGTGGGTTTGATCCCTGATCAGGGAGCTAAGATCCCTCATGCCTCACGGCCAAAAAACCAAAAACAAAAAACAGAAGCAATATTGTAACAAATTCAATAAAGACTTTAAAAATGGTCCACATGCAAGAACAAAACTTAAAAAAAAAAAGAAAGAAGAGAGCCATCATTAAACCACTGTGCCTGGGCCATGGGGCCAAGGAAAGGAGACCGAAAACTTGGGAAGAGCAGCAGATGAGCTTCCCTTTGGCGGTTCAGGCAGCAAGAAGAAACAAAGTGGGGGAGGTGGTCCATTCTGATCCTTCTCTACATTTTGTACTCTTAGGTCGCTCGTTCCCCACTCTCACACTCTGCCTCTGAGACCTTTTTGTGATGGGCTTCCTGACCCTGCAAACCTATCATTTATAAAGCCATTTAAGAAGAAGCTAAGATTGCATCCCTGAAAATGTCATTCAAGGTTTTTGCAAGAATCATTTCCGTCTCCTTGGTTACTTCAACCCATCCAGATGACGTGTGCTTCTTTCACAAGTATGTGCAGAGAAGGGACACTTGAGGACTCCAAGCTTCAGGCAACAGGGTGTAAACTACCCACATTCAATAGCAATCACAGTAGAAAAGGCAAACTTATGTAGAGTTGAGAAGTAACCCAATAATGATGCATGTTTCCACTTTGGAAGTGTTTTCTGTCCTAAGTCATTCATTCATTTACAGGCATTTCTTCAGCCCTAGCCATCGTCCTCCTCATGGGCCCGAGCTGTGCACAGACACCTTAATTCTCTTGTTCCGCTGTACCATCCTGGTCAATACAATCCTGGAGAAACGAAACATCTACTTACTTCATTCCTGCAGCTGAGTAGCCAAACATTGGCTTAGCAAAGCACACAGTTTCATGTGTTTGTCTCACTTTAATGCATACATTTCCAATGGGCATACAATGCCGCTTGCTAATCTCATGATAGATCCTTATCATTCCCTTCCCCATTCCCTAAAGTGACTTTTCAACATGTTGTCCTCTCTGCTCAAACGCCTTGCTTCCTCTATGCCCCCTTCACTGTCAACAGATGACCTTGCCCTAAAGTTCTAAGAGAAACTGGGTACAACGAGATAGGAACTCCTTCCCCTTTCCTACACTAAATTCACCAACCTACAGGATATCAATCTAAATTCTTTACCTGCCTTCAGCTGGATGAATAATCTATCCCTGCTTCTATCAATCACATACCAACCACCCTCTTTTTCTTTCTCAAGAAGAACTTCACTCATATAAGTGTCCCTTCTCTCTCCTGCATCATTAGTTTCTGCTTTGTACCAGATCATACCAACGTGAAACAAGTGGCTCCAGCCTTTAATACGATACAAAACAGAACCACAAAGACCTCTCTTGACAACTTCCCTATAGCTACCAATTCCTTACTCTTCCTTACCCTCCCCAAGCAAACATCCTTGAAGAGTTGTCCTGAGTTCCTATCTTCACTGCACCTTGACATCCAGCTAACACTGCTCATCAAAGTTCCCAGAGACCCTCACTTTGTCACATTCCTTTTCTCTTGTTGCCTTACTTGATTTCTAGGTAGTATTTGGGGCAGATGGATGTTCTTTCCTTCTTCAAACACTTTTTCTCCTTGGCTTCTGTGATATCACTTTCTCTTGATTTTGCCTTTACCTCATTGGGGCCACTCACTCACACCCATCACTCCCAGTCTCTTGTTAACTCTTGCTTTTCTGCTTGGCTCTTAAATGTTGGAATGTTCCCAGGGATATGTCCCTGGACCCCTTCTCCTCCCAAACTATACTCTCCCTCGGTAGTTCCTTGTAACCCATTTAAATGTCACGTATAGGATGAAAAGTCTTGCAACATACCTTCTAGTCTTTCCCATATCAGTAAGTGACACTGGAACTGAAGGTCAAAAAAGGGATGGAGTCTTTTTTGTTTTCTCTCTTTCTCTCATGTCTCATATCCAATCCATTAGAAGGTTCTGAAGACTCTTCCTCCAGAAGACGTCCTGAATCAATCTGCTTCTCTGAATGCAATCCACCATCACTACTTCTCTGGATTATTCCATTAGCCCCTTAATGTTCTCCCTGTTTCCATGTAGGTATTATTTTATGCATGAGGAAACTAAAGCTCAAAGGGGTGAAATGACTTTATATGTTCATTCAAAAATATTTCTGAGCACCTGCTTTGTCCTGCTGGATGCTTGCCTAAGTTGCATGATGAATAAATGGCAGTTCTAGTTCTATCTGACACTAAAGCCCTATTCTCGGTCTCATATACTGTATTACTATCAGGAATGTTCCAGAACATTCCCTCCAGTGCAAGAAAGAAATACATAGAAAATAATCCCAGTACATTGTATATAAATACACTGGTATGTAAATATATCATGTGTTTCCTAAAAGTGAGAACAGACCAACTCAGCCTGAGAGCTTTGGGAAGTTTTCTCAAGGGACCCAAACTGATCTATGTAAATTTCTGCCAAGGAGCTTGACCTCTTTTCCTTTACCAATGTGGCTTCCTCTACAGGGAATACCTTGCAGGTCACATGCCTGTCTAATAACTAGTCAACTCTGCAAAAGCTTCACCTTATCTGGGAAGGCTTCCTTAACCTCTTGGTATCAACAAAGATTCCTTCCCTTTGTGCTCCTTAGTTGTCTGAGTTCACTGTTCTCATGATACTTATTACATTGCATTGCATTTTGGGTTTATACCTGCAAATGACTTGGTCAAATGCTTTAAAAAATATTAGGTACAAATGATAAATCTAGATATAGATACTTGAAAAATCCATAGGGAAATCAGTCACTCTACCAGGGTGGAAAACCAATACAATCGCTTTCCTTTGGTTTTTCCAACGAATGACTTAAGACTCATTTGCCTTTCCTAGCAAAATTGCTATAGGGTGGTGGTGGTGACATTCCTAAGGGCAAAAGATAAATCTGAAACACTTCTCCCGTCCCTTCTAGGAAGTGGAGTCTCTGTAATTGTATTGCTAAACACTGAGCCATCTCAACCCTCAAAGGAAGTGGGAACTAGGTATTTTGTTTTCACATATACATACGTATTTTTTTTTATTCAGAATGACTTGAGGTTTAGTTTTAGTGGCTGTTGAAACTCTTAATTCAAGGCTCTTCATCTGGAATGCATCTGCATTCTAAGTTGTTTATGGATGCTTGGAGTAGCAAGAGGGACTACACACCGTGGGGAACCATGGGCTATCTCAGTAAGAGAGTGTCAGGAAGACTCCGTTACAGGATTTGGGCTTCTGTGAAGTGATTTGGGGAGATTCAAGGAAATAAGGATACTCTCTGGGTAAGTCACTGTCAGAAAACAGGGGTAATTCAATGATTGGGAATCTTAATAACTTTTATCTAGAAGCAAAAGAATGGAGTGAGGTTAAAGTTTTAACTGATAAAGAAGAGGTAGTCACTCAAGTTTGCCAGGAGAAACGGATTGCATTATTGCAGTTTATAAGAAATATATATATTTGGTCATTCAGATAACCAAAATATTTCTCATATACACTTGGTGTTCATCCATAGTTCCTTGGATCCCTGCAGGATGGCGAGGAGGGACCCATCCCACACCTGAACTTAGTGGTTAGGTTAGGAGAACCACTGACTAAAACCACACGCCCTGGCAGGACCCGATAGTAACCACTTGCATAAGTTATCTTGTAACAGGAGGTCCTGGTAAGGAACGCGAAACTAACGACCTATCACTGACCAGCTGGGAAGAATTCAGGAAAGATCAAAAGGAGAGAGGAGACTCCAGTCCATAAATCCTACCAACCTCCCAGAATTCTTCTAGCTGGGATCCATCTTGGCTGAGCGATGCGCACACCACCAGGAAGGACCCTGAGTCTGAATGATTGGCCAGAGACAACCCGGAAACTAACCCCATGACCATAAAACCCGAGACTGCGAGCCACGTGGCAGAACAGTTCTCCTGGGTTTCCTTACCCTCCTGCTCTCTGCCCAGGCGCCCCTTCCCAATAAAGTCTCTTGCTTTGTCAGCACCTGTGTCTCCTCAGACAGTTGATTTCTGAGTGTTAGACAAGAGCCCACTCCTGGGCCCTGGAAGGGGTCCCCTCCCTGCAACAGTTAGACAAACCCAGTAAGAGCTCCTGGGGTCGGTCTATTCTGTAGTAGCTGTGGACCATGCAGGGAGCAGAGGCTGAATTGGTCCTTCCAGTCCCCCGGGCCCTGCAAGGGGCTGCCTCTAAGGCAGAGGTCTTGAGCCAAATGCAGATAAACACACTCTTGGATGTAGTGTATTGGAAGCACCATTTTCCCGTGCCTCTTTCTCTCAAATGTGTACTTTCACACACAATAGATCCCAATAAAGCCTGCAAGACGACCACACTTTTCCTGTTTTAAGCAGGACCAGCTTCCAATTACAGGGAAGGGCCATGCACAGCAAGCACTAATGCTGTAAATCACAAGGATGGGCTCCACATACAGGGACTCCTTACTTACGAGCTTTCAATGTCTTCTTCCGTCACTGAGGAATATGTTATTTACTCTCTGCCAGAGCTTTGGCTTCTGCCTTTCCACTGACCATAAAAGTAATAGCCACTGTTTGCACACGGTGACAAATCAGACAAGGCAAGTATTATACCTATGGAGTACAAACCCACCGGAACTCTTTTTGATCGCTTCTCACGAGGTTATTTGGATGTGTCAGAGTAAGAGGATTTGGTTCTGTTTCCTTATCAGGGCAAATCCTACAAGCAGGTAGAGCAAATAGGCAAATACAGAGTTTGATTTGAGAGGCATGGAGAATGGCCTTTGTCCAACTCCCCATCCTCCACAAAGTCTATCTCCCCCATTGGTCTATTCCCTAATTTCAAATGCTTCCCTTTGGGGGTATTTGCATTCAAGTCTCGACAAGAGTTTAAGTTGAAGGAATACATTCCTGGTTGTATAATTCTACATCAGTTAACCTGTGGTGGAGGTACTTACTTCAGCATGGCTGGTTGAAGTCCAAGGGTATTGAGCTAGAATTTACTCTGCATGTGATAGTAGGTTAGGGTCCACTTGGATCTAATAATATAGAAAATTCCTTTTAGACCATATGTTCCACTGTGGCCATTACATTCTGCTTTGGCTCCGTTGCCTGCTTATGATTCTATATTATGAGCAAAGAGCTACCAACATGGATCATGATGAAAATAACTTAATTAGCAGCGTGATAATAAGTCAGAAACTCTAACATCCCACCTCTGAAGAACCTATGGTAGTTCCTAGGAGCACATTCCCAAGTGGGTAGAATATCTAGGAGGTTGGAGATGGTTTCTCTAGGGCTATGTTCTAAAGGGAAACCCATGCTCTGACCTTGGGAAAAGAAACCATGGATCAAGGTCAACTAGTAACCATAGCTTTAACTCCAGGTGCAAGTGATTGCTTTACCTTAGAGTACACAGTCTGCAGGAGGTCAGCTGGCTTTATTTGGAAATTGACACATTTTGGAAGCAGCTACTACATGTATTTCTAGCAGCCAAACCTCAAGCAAGCTATCCTGTGTTCATTTGCATACTGAATGTCAGAAATGGGTGTTTATTGGTGAAAAGTATTGATTTGTTGACTAGTGTGAGGACTGTTAGAAATGGCATCTCATTGGTAAAATCGAAGTTTCTACGATATATTAGAAATACTTTAGAGACACCCCTCCCCACCTATTCTCCCTACCTCTCACAAGGCCAGGGTATAAAACCTAGCAACATCTGTAGCCTGCTTGTGTAGGCAAAGCATCTGAAGTCCCTAAATGTTCCTTGGCCTAGCCATTAATTAGAAGGGTTTCTGAATGTCTGATTACAGCGCCTGGAATACTATCTCTGCAATGCTCTTGTGTTTGGCTCAAGAGAAACTTTCATGCAAAGTAAGGCCAGAAGGCTTAAAAAGACTGAAAGTCAGTACTTCATTGAGCTTACTGAATATTTTGTGCAAATCATTTTGCCTCCTTGCTAATGTTGATTTAATGGATATCCTGCATGTGGATTAGCGTTTAGGACACACTTCTTTAGAATCTGGTAGTGAGGTGAGTAACTATTCCTTATCTATCTGAGTCATTTTTGGTAGCCACTATCCTCTAACAAAAACACGAAGAGTTGTATATGACCTTTTTTGTTGTTTTAACTATTCAAGATGTAGCTTGAAATCATTTTCTAGAAGGATAATTACATAATATGTAAATATCTTTCTAAATATAGGGATCTGTGGGAAATTTCTCTAGGGATATGGGGAACAGGCAAGTGATTACAAAATGGAATAAGAAGAAGCTTTTTGAGTCCTTGAAGTAGAGATGGCATTCAAAGAAAAAGACTGCTGGAAGGAGTCAGAGAAACAGATTTTTCCTTTGGTTCAGCCACCAGTTATCTGTGGTTGGATTTTCCTCTTGGACTTCATTATTCTCAGCTGCAAAATAAGGAAGATGAATAGCGAAACTTCAAAGGTTCTCAAGTTCTATGACTCTCATTTCCAGGAGCCCCACAGGGCAGAAGCAAGCAGGCTTCCCTACTTCTCTGGCAAGTCAGCAGGAAGGTGATTCTATCCCAAGCAGACTCACCCTTCTGCTTGAAGTTCAGCTAACTGGAGCCGCATTGAGACAAACAATCCTCCTCTTCAATATGGTATTATTGGAGGAGAGTGGGACATTCCAAGTATTTGCAGCTTAGCGGGAATGAATTTAACTAAATTGCTTTCTTTCTGATGATTGATAGTTCATGAACAAGAACGTGGATTGTTTTTCCCTGAGGGGGAGGAGAGGTGAGAAGGAAAAGAAGTGAGAGGTCATTTTGATCTATGGTACAGAACTCATGATGGGAATGAGGGAGGGGGTGTGTGCTGAGAGGTGTGTAGGGCATGTGTGAGCAGGAGTGGTGACTAGTCAAAGCTTGGACCTCCAAAATTCACAGGTGTTCGGCAAGTGCGAAGGAAAAATCAGGAAAGGAGGGATAACAAAGGCACATGTAATTGATTAGGGGTCCCGTCTCCTTTCACGGGTCCAGGTCCAGTGAACCTTGGACCTTAAGTTCTTAGGTTTTAGAGCAGAGAACACTATCCAGAAGGGAAGTCTTCCCCAACCCTCCAGAAGCTACTTCTTCTGCCCTCTCTACAGTTTACTTTATGAGCTGACTCAAAGGGAAGGCCCACCCAGGTTGGGCCTCACCCAGTATGCGTGCAGAGCCATTTTTTGTTGAGATCCGCTTCCCTTGTCTGCAGTTCAGGGGGAGCCTTGTTATCTCACCTGGGCACCTCTGACAGAAGCTGACATGGTGTCTTTCTTGACCTGCCAGTGCTTGTGCAACATTCCAAACACAATTCACAAATCTTGCTCAGAGAGCATGGGCTGACACTGCCTTGGAAACTCCAGATCCCACAACTGTGTTATCCCACTTCTGGAATTTAAGGAAATAATTCTAGGCAAGAAAATATAATGTTACCTGTTCTTTATAGAAAATTATTTATAATTGCAGGACCATTGGGATCAACCTTAGTATCATACAAGAGAAATGATATGGAAACTGTGCTACTTCCCTGACGGATCATTGAAAGTAATAATTATTAAACCCATGTAACAGTAAGAAAAAGGATTTACAGTTAAATTTTAGTAAGAAAACAAGAATGCAAAATATCACTTATATTATAACTGCAAATTTTAAAATGTATTAATATGGACCAAGATGAGAAAAAAAAAAGCCAAAACAAAACTATTTATCAGCAGTTGTTGTTGAATGTTTGGTTGACCTTTCTTTGTTTTTTATTTGTGCTGTGTGCTTACCGTGTAGTCTAACTCTGGAGCAGCTGCTCTATAGAGAAGCAACTGAGAATCTCTGATCTCTATCAGTGCTTCCTAGGTGTGTTTCATGGTACACTAGTTAGGTCTGGGATGTTAAGGCATTCCACGAAAAAAATAAAAAAGGTTTTGGACCAAATGCATGTTAAATCTATTTGCTCTCGAAACTGTCACCATAGGGCTCCTTAGAGCCTTTGATATGCTAATATAGAATGAATCTCGCAGAAGGGAAATAAATATGCAGCTTTTTCAAGACATCTCAGGCCACAGATGACATTTCCCCCGCCCCTCCACAGTGTACACGCAGAGGTGTCCTGTATGACCCGGGTCCTGTCTAGAAAGCTGTGGGTAATTTCTGGTTCTGACCTGAGTTGTCTCTGCTTTGACAGAACGAAGCAAACACTGCTGCAGTGTTCATAGTGTACTGTGGTAGCCTAGCAATTTCTTTTCATCTTTTGAGGTCTCTCTTAAGTATCGCATCTTCTGTAAAAACCTTCCCAACCCCTCCAGGCACAACTAATCCTACTTCTACTTTGTTCCCTTTCCACGTTGCCTTTTGTTAGAGCGCACTGTCCTCTTGGACAATTCTTTGTGTCTGTTCTTCAGCTAGAAGAGCGATTTTCCGTCCTCATGTGTGCCTCAGAATCAACTGGGAACCTTAACACAATACAGATGCCCATAGTACTCTTCCCAGAGTTTCAGTTTCACTGGGTCTGGGGTGAGACCTCGGCAAGGTCTGTTTGGCGACCAGAGAGAGCGTGTCAACTCCTCAAGGCCACGTGCAAGTTTTACTTATTGCTGTATTACTAGTGCCTGTCATTAGTGGGTGGGCACAGACTTTTGCTGAATGCCATCGAGAGAAAAAGGAAATGTTTATTATGCTTGCTTAAGCACTGATTGTCTAATTCCTCCTAGTGAGCTAGATTCCTTCATCTGCCATTTTGGTGACGGAAAGATGGCTACCAGAGCATCCACAAGATGAGGGGGAAAGAACATGAAAGGTCAGCTTGTGGGACACAAGGAGGAATGACAAGTCCTCTGGTGCCTACCAAGATTATTTTTCTGTTTTGCTTCAATCCCGTACCTCACTGTTGCTCTCAACCTTAAGGAACGGCCCCTCCTGTGAAATATTCTGCAGTTCAACAGGCCAGGGCCTGGGCTGAGCTGGCCCTCCAATTACTACCCAAAAGGAAGGTAGATCAGAGCTTGAATTAGGGCAAGGTGAATGTGGTACTCACCTCAGGGGCCAAAAAAAAAAAAAAAGAAAAAAAATCAGTAATCAAGATAAATACTATTTTAATGCAATATTTTTAAAAAACTGAAATGAAAACCAAAAAATCTATGATAAAAAAATCAACACTTTAACCATACCAGAACTTGAGACAAAAGGAAAAATCGGTAATACTGATTCTTCCTTTATTTAAAACTTGAAAAAGAATGTCTATATATATATATAACTGAGTCACTTTTTTGTACAGCAGAGATTGGCAAAACGTTGTAAATCAACCGTACTTCTGTTAAAAATAAATAAAATAAAATTTAAATAAAATCAAAACTTGAGTATTAAGTTCATCATTTTTGCATTAATTTTGATTAATAGGTTGTGTGCGTGCAAACTTTGACTATATGACCAAAAGTAAGGAGGAAAAATCCACTGTTGTGTATTCATATCAGAGAGATCATTGCAAAGGGAAATACAACAGGACTGTCAGATATAGAAGTGGAACTAAAGATTGCTGAAACTATTTTATGTGAAACATTTTGGAATAAAATGAACAAGGGTGGCACAAGAGATTTACAGGAATTCCTGAAGTTAAACTAGGATGAGGGCGTTTGGGAGGCAGTATTGGCTGCTTTTAGGAAAAATCCAAAACAGCAGAGTCAGCACTAAAAGTCCAAAGCAGCCATAGGAAGTAGAAGTCACGGTGGGTAAGATCCAGCGACAGGAGATTGTGTTCCAGACACGGAGGGAAGAGGTGCTATGGCAATCTTGACCTCCAGTCAGGGCACTGTCCACTCTCTGCCAGACCTATGAGGCCAGTGAGCAGGATAGCTGTAACTCACTGGGGCCTCCCTCCTCTCCTATTTAGGAACCCAAGTCTGCATGCAGTAGAAAAATGTATGGGAGCATGAGGACAGGGCTACCCAAAGCCTGGGGACTCAGTGGGGATCCAGAGCTGGTGGGTCAGGGCTCCAGGTGTGGAGACAGCATGCAGAGCTCTGATGAAGAATGCTGGCCTGGGAGAGCAACAAAGTGCCAAGAGAATTGTCCTGCTCTCAAGGGCCGTCAAAGAGAGCTTCCTGTAGAGCGGGAGCTGGCCTCTCACTGTGTGAGAAGTGCTCTTGGCTCCGGGCCCCACCTCCAAGTGGAGGCTCAACACCCAGCCTTCCCTCCCAGAACACCTGCTGGAAACTCCCATTCAGTCTGAAACTAGGACTCCTAAGAAAGAAAGAGAATAAGAGCTGCGATAGAGGAGATCTTGCTTGGGGAGCGTGAGAAATTCACTTCCTTAAATGCACTGCTTGTTATGCTTAAAGGCACTGCTCATGGTCTACAAAATATGGGCGATGCATAGACATTGCTTGATGTGTGTAGACCATTTTCTCTTGGGGATCGATGTGACCAATCATTCAAGTTCCCCAAATAGACGATATGATCCTGTCTTTCCTCCATTTCCCACATATCACATCAGGATGATCATTTGAGCAATATTAGATGCCCTTGCAGGGGCTGCAGAGATTTTGCTTGAGAGAAGTATGTAGCAGAAAAAGAAAAAAACAAACAGCTATTGGTGGTACATCGTCTGGTGGCAAACTTCCTTCCTAGTGGGCTGAGGAAATTTTTTTTCTTGTATCAAGATAACTTGACAAGCTGTTCATGGCCTCGATAGTCAGGGCAAACCAGAGGGACCCACTTTGCTCTGCCTTCTGAAGTGGGAGATGCTGTGAGTTTCAGAAGTCACTGTGATGGATGAGATGCCCTCGCTGGAGAATGGAGATGAAAGGAGACGTGATAGGGGAGGTTGAAGCAGGGTGAGTGGCTGTGGGGCTTGGGGAGAGAAACCTGCCAGGCAGAAACTCACTCTAGAATCGGGCTGTCTGATGCTCTATTCACAGTTATATGCTGCAGGGGCTTTGCTGTCACCTACAGCCCCACCCTCACTCGTCCCACCACCAAATTTGTCAGCAAAAGTCTCTCTAACCGCAAGTGGCTTTCACAAATGGTGCTGTGAAGGAAAAGCATGGCAAACCAGAAGGGTTAGTGTTCTGTATTTTGGGTTGAAATACAGTGGGGTGAGAGGGAAATGAAATGAATAGTCACAGAATGGGAGCTACAGGGGAAACTGAGAATGAAACTGAAATAAAACAAGGAAGCGAAAAGAGAGGAGAAGAAACAAAGCCCTTGAAATCCCTTGGCCCATGGGAGGTGGGAGATACAGGGATCAGGAATGAAGTTCCTTCCTCCTGTGCGGGTGGAGCTCCAGCCACCTCATTTCACTATTACAGTAAAAGGTGCCCCCATAAGGCTGGCTGAGGTGAGGACTTCCAGGTGACTGATGTTGAAATGAGAGCTTAAATGCCATCGCGTGTCACATAAGGGCATAATAGTTTCTTTTCCCAGAATAATAATAATGCATTTGACAGAAAGCTTTTACATGAATAAAGAGAACATAATTTCTGAATATTTAATGCAAAATTGCCATAGAATAAAATGATCATTAAATATGTAAATGCTATTAACACATGCTTATTACGCTCATAACTCGTCTCTTATATAATCCAATCTCTGTGCCCTCATTTGTCACTTGGTCATGGGCTCCACAAATCAAAATGTGGTGCAGCGTCTCACAAAGAAGCAAGTTGATGAAATGCACAAAAAATATCTCTTTGTCCACTAACAGGAGGTTTCTACGTTTGGCTTTGTTGGTCTTGAGCAGAGGAGGAAAGATGGCGATCAGCCCCCTGCAGAGGATTGATGTGATGCCAGGTGGTAAAGAGCCGTTTAGATGAAAGATAAGCCCAAGTATCCAATCGCAAGTAGAGACCAGTGGTCTCCATAGGCTCCTTTAATGTAGTACTAAGAAAAGATTAAGAAAAAATTTTTAAATTACCCTTTGTTCATCACATGTGAGCCAGTTTTCTAGTTTCTCGTGAGGGCTGCCAAGGTGGTATTTATTACTTTAAAAATAAAATAAAATGAAGCTGGCAAGAGCAGTCTCCCTTGTTCTAACCCTCATTACTGTGCATTTTTTTTCACTTTCATTAGAGGAACCAAGGCCTGCTACTCAAAGCGCAGTCTGTGGACCCACAGCCGTGGCATCACACAGAGTATATTCAAGGTGCAGAATCTCAGGCCCCACCCAGAGCTACTGCATCAGAGTCTACATTTAAAATTTTTTTTAATTTTATATTGGAGTATAGTTGACTTACAATGTTTTGTTAGTTTCAGGTGTTACAGCAAAGTGATTTATATATACATATACATGTATCTATTCTTTTTCAGATTCTTTTCCCATAGAGGTTATTACAGAGTATTGAATAGAGTTCCCTGTGCTATACAGTAGGTCCCTGTTGATTATCTATTTTATGTATAGTAGTGTGTATATGTTAATTTTAACAGCATCCACAGGTGGGTTGTATGCACATCTGTGGTGGTTTTATGACAGTGTCAATTTGGATAAGCTCAAAAGACATTGCTCCTGGAGGGCCCCCAGTGAGAGTGGCCAGAGAGAAACTTGCAGGAGCTGGACAAGATGGAAGTGGAGCAGTATCCCTTGCTCCCTGAGAATCCTCGTAGCCGCCGCGAGACATACAAATGCCTGTCGCTGGGTCCAGGTTTTCCTTACTCTCTCTCATTCCACACCCAGGTCTTCTTTCTGACTGTCAGCCCTGCTAACCAAAGGAACTCCAAGCCCACATCCCGACACGGAGGCAACAGCCTCCCATAGATTCACCAGCATCCCTTCTCCTTCCCGCTGGCTTCTGAGATTTTCCTGAAAGCTCTGACTTGTCCACACAGACCAAAGCTTCAGGAAGCTTCCTTAGTGACTTTCCTTTGATTCTTCAATTCCACTTACTGGACTTACTTCCCAGATCATCTCATGATTATAATAGGTTCAATTCCTAGACTAGACCCCTTGCTCCATATTATTCATGGTGGTCCTGCTTCCCTGGTGGCACCCTCATTAATGATACATTAAAGTTTGGGAAGCCCTGGTCTAGGTTGCATATATGATTAACAAGGAACACTGCAAGTTATCCATTTTAAGCAAGCCCACTGGCCCTATTCCTTAGAGGATTTATCTGAATGAATTATGTGCTTTTCAAGCAGTGATGTAGGGAGCTTTTGGAGTCTCTGGTAACTGTGTGTGAGTGCCCTTTATTTGCATTATTATAATTAGTTAAGTGGGGACAGTGCAGCCTGGGGAACCTACTGAAGTCCCTTCAGCTTGGTTGAATGTTTTAGCTCAAAAGAGGTGGAAGGTAGGAGTGAGAAGTTCCCACTTTGGACACCTCCTTATTTGATTCTTATGAATTTTCCTGGTACATTTCTGAGTGTTCAGCTGTGAGTTCTTTGAGTTCTGTATTGACTCCTTCTCTTTTGCAAACAATAGAAACTGACTCAAAACCAGCCTAAGATGGTTAAAAATACTGTTTTTTTCTCACTTAACCGATTCTTTTAATTTATTTTTTTTGGTTAGGGGAGCAGTCAATCTAGTTTCAGGTGTGACTTGATCCAGGGACTTAGTGATGTCATGAGGACTGAGTTTCTTTCCATCCTTCTGCTCTGTATCCTGTGTTGGCCTCAGTTTTGGCAGGATTTCTTTCAGTGGTTGCTAGAGAGACTTCATAGCTCTAAGTCCAATGGAACAAAGAGAACGCCTTCTTTCTGGTCACCTGGGCAAAGACTCTGAGATTAGCCTGATGGGACAAGATGGACTGGCTTGTGTCCCCTGCTTATGCATGACTCATCCGCTTGGCCAGGAGAAGGGATGCTCTGAAGGTCCAGGCCTAGGTCATAGGCATCAGGCCACCCTAGCAGCTGCAGTTGGAGTATCGCCACCTGAAGTACCTTACATTCTCGGGGACTGAGTACCAGTATGGCACAAGGCAGTTCTTTGCAGGGAGAATAGGGAATAGCTATAGACAGGCACAAATAACCACCACTACTGTACAGAAACTAATAGATAGCTACCTCAGGTTTGTGCTATAAAACACTTTGGATTTTTTTTGTATTAGGTTTTTAGAAACCAAATATAATAGGAGATCATGGTTTCTAAATTTTTAATTCACTAAGTGTTCATTGTTGAAATTTTAGAAAGTGCAGGAAAGCATAAAATAGGGAGAAAAAAATCACAATAATCTCACCACCAAGAGAAAATCATTGTAATCAGGTAGGTGTGTAAACTTTTATCCAAGTAATTTATTAAAGAGTATTTTCCATGTCATTAAATGTACTTCTACACTGTGCTTTTGAATAGTTGCACAGTTTTCCATTGTATTTTTATATTATTCAACAAGTCTCATATTGTGAGACCTTTTTATTATTTCTAGATTATGAACACTGTGTTTAAAATACTTACTATACATCTTTGTCACCATCTGTAATGATTTCCACAGGATAAATGCCATACAAAGAACTTGCTGGGTTAAAAGACATGAACATTTTCCAAATGTCCACCATTTTGCCATCCACAAATGTGTATCAATTTATGTTTCTATCAGATATGCATTTTGCTGCTTCCTCAATGATGATTATGAAATATATATTTTAAGCTTGCCAATTTGATAAGCAAAAACATGGTCATTGTTTCCTTGGTACCGTTCCATGAAGTTAACACACATTTTTATGTGAATATTGGTGCTTTTATATCTTTTTTGGTAAACTACCTCTTTAGGTTGCTTGACCATTCTAAAAATTGAAGTATTTATGTTCCTGATTGTTCTGTTGGGCACTTTCTATCCTAGGGATATTACTTCTTTATACTATATGTTAGAAATATATTTCGCAGTTTAACACGTACTTTTTAATTATTTTTAATTGAAATTCAGATTTTTCTTTCTTTTGTAGACCAAACAACCTTTCTGTTTATATAACTTGCCTTTAATACCATTCTTAAAAATGTCTCCTTCACTCCAATAAACAGAAAAAAACAGAAGGAAAAAAAAGGAGATTCCAAAGTCTCTTCCAGGTGTTCTGTGCTTTTAAAGAGATATTTAGTTACCCACTGGTATGAATTATACCAGTTCTGCTCCTGTCTCTCTCAATCTCCTTACCCACGAAGGGGTAAGTTGTTGACAACCATTTCTGATGTAAATAATGTTATTTTGCACTGCATTTCCCATATGAATTTGGGTTTCTTTTCATTTGGATCATTCATTTCCAATGATATATGTGTCTGTTCTAGTCCCAGAAACACAGTGTTTAATAACCACTACTTGGTAGTGTATTGTATTTTCTGCAAGTGCAAGTCACCTCTTATTATTTTGATTATGTAAAATTTGACTATTTTATCATTTTTTTGGATACTTTGTGGGATAATTTCATCCCACAAGTTCTTCTGAGATTTTTATTGAAATTGCTTTAAATTTATGAATTAACTTGGGGAAAAATATTTCTTCCTATCCAATAGAATTGCATATCCTTTTTTTTTTTCTCCAAGAGCATCATCCCCCATTTTAAGCCCTACAAAGCCAGGACACCCCTTGCTCTGACATTTGGAAATCTCACGCCTGGGGCTGCCAGTAGTGAAAAGGCTCATCTTTCTTCTTCCTGGATGATGCAGTGATCCTTCTGGCATTGCCAAGGCCTTCCACTGGAGACTGGGGGCTCCCTGGAAAAGTCTTCGCAGCCAAATGAGATCTGAACTTGGAACTCCAGCCCTGCCGTGAGAAAGAGAGAGAACTAATAGGTCCCTCCTATGGTCTTTGCCTTACAGGAAAGAAGACAATTTGCAGACACGCAGCCGGCAACATTTTCCTCAAGGAAAACTGGCCAGAACTCACAGCGGCAGACCGGTCATTTTCTTCCACCTCAGAGCAAATTCTTTTAGAGCAGCAGGAAGTGAAATGGTACTCACACTATCAATTACCCCAGCTGTTTACCTAGCAAACTCAGCTGCAGAGACAGCCATTTTCAAGACCAAAGGAATATAATAAGCCCATAGTAACCCTGCAGTAACTAGCACCTTGGCAAACTCATGGTCTGAATTCAGGCGATTACAGTCTAGCTGCCAGGAAGATGCCATCCCATTATTGACTTATAATGCCATATTATTTATTGGGATAATTATGCTTTTCTACCCCTCAGGGGCCCAGAATCAGAGAGAGTAAGCAATTTATTCTTATTCATTCAGCATGTGAACCAATTTCAATTTAGAATAGATCTCTCCAAGATCTAGTATACTATGAAGGGGCATCCTGCAGGCTTTCATCCTTACCCCTAAAGATTACAGGGCCTTAGAAGGCATTGTGTGAATCAGTGGGAACTTGGTTCTCCTAAGTTCAGTGAAACAAATTTCTGTTTTGTCAGAGCAATTGTGCTGGAATGCTCACTCCCCACACCCAAATGTTAGCATCTTGTTCCTGCTCTCTGAGCTCCTTTATAGTATTGTATGTATATAAATGAAAGTTAAAAGAGCAGTGCAGGGCTTCCCTGGTGGCTCAGTGGTTGAGAGTCCGCCTGCCGATACAGTGGACACGGGTTCGTGCCCCGGTCCGGGAAGATCCCACATGCCGCGGAGCGGCTAGGCCCGTGAGCCATGGCTGCTGAGCCTGTGCGTCCGGAGCCTGTGCCCCGTAACGGGAGAGGCCACAACAGTGAGAGGCCCGCGTACCGCAAAAAAAAAAAAAGAGCATTGCATATATTCCACAGGACCCTGCAAAGGCATTATTTTTGCAGATGAAGAAAGAGAGGCTCAGAGTAGTTAAATGACTTCTTTGGTCTACACAAGTGAATAATTTTCTTTTCACTAACATAATTCAATTATTTATTTATTTAATTTCCTACCAGGCTCCCAGGTCCTTGAGATCAGACATCTTCTAGTTAGATCTCAAATGCTCCAGGCTCTGGTATAGTCCTGATATACAATGGGAGTTTAATAATTGTCTGCTGAATAGGGAGAAAATATTGGGCTAGAAGTCAATAAAATGCTGGGATCCAATCTCAGTTCTAATAAATATTAGCCTTGTGAACTTGGGTCTATCACTTTTCTCTGATCTTCACTTTCCTCCTCTGTAAAGTGGAGGTAATGATACCAAATACTACTAAACTTTTCTTCCTCTCCTACAGATTTGTTGTAAGAATTAAATGAAATTTAGTGTAGGAAAGGGTTTGAAATAAATTATGAAGTATAGATAAAATAAAATCCATCTTGTTAAATACTTGTTAATGGGAACTGATTAGATAAGAAGAGACCATGATGACTCATTGCTTTTACCCCTCTTAGCATGCAGATCAGAGCTGTTTTCATGACATCAGTGTTTACTGAGTCTATTCCAGTGGATCTTTCTTTCTGACCATCTGATCTCTATGCTCTGGACCACTTTGAATGATGCAGAAGGAAGATCTGTGAATACAAAGGCAAAATATTCAGGTCTGATACTTGTTTTTCCAGCAATAAACCATGTGATCAAGTTACTTAGACCCTGGACTTCAGTTTTTATTTTCTTTCCTATAAAGTAGTGATGGTGATAGGATTGCTGATGGTATATTTGGAGGGAGAGAGTGGGGTAGGAGGAAGTTGACTAGATTAGCTCTAAATTATGCTGTAGCTTTATTATTCTGTCATTCTATGATTCTATGATATGTGTGCTTTGAGGTTTCATTATTACAGTCAAACTAGAGTTTAGAGGAAGTGGTGTGAATAAGATGGGATGTGAGGGTTTGAGCCGTATGTATAAGCACACAGGGTCACTGATAAAGAATGAATCCAGAATATCAGCTCACATTCTGCCCCTACAAGAAGGCATTTTACATACGGCAGTAGGATGTAAATCCTGACCCAGGCTTGGATCTACTTTCCCTGGGGTTAGACTCCAAATCTATCATTAAGTACCATCTAATTGGATGGCTTCCTCCCTAAAGATCCACTGGCGCTTGGGCAGCCAGGCCAGACTATCAGGACTTGAGATGTTGACTTCTTCAATGGGGGCGTGATACCCACGGGGATGTTGTCACAGGCATCTGATGGGACATTCTGTGGCCAGCACAAACTGTTAGCCCACTGCTGCTTTTGTCCTGCTGTGTCCATTACTCCAGCTCTTTCTCCTCCTGGAGGTGTCCCCAGCTCCAACCTTCTCCTCCATGTCTCTAATGAGCATTGTCCAGAAGTTGCAATTCTCCTGCCATATCTCTGAGAAATTCATCACCTTTTTCTGGCAGGCTTTGAACTTTGCTGCTTATTCAGAGGATGGGATCTAAAATAAAACTGGCTTACTTAGCAGTGAGAATAATACAAATTTCATAAAAATCAAAGTCCCATTTTCTCTGTTGTATTTCACATGAGTTTCATGCGATTCACATGAGTTGCCATATTTTACCCAAATTCATGTGGGGAATAAAAAAAACCGTGCGTTCACAAAGTTTTCAGTCAGCTTTTCCTGTATCAACCATGTTACTGCACTTCCTCAGGACTAGCGAGTTACAGATCCTGCTGAGGCCTGATTCATATTCATGGAAAGAGAAAACAAGCCTCTTAAGACATCCTTGAACTTAAGAGTGAAGAAAAATACCTTGGGGAAACATTTCAGCACCAGAGTACAGCTCAGAGGCACCAAATCTATGAGAAAGCTGATGATGAGAGACAAAAACATTTTTTAGTCATGGATTTTATAAGTTAAATCCTGGGGATTAGTCCTTGGTGCTGGAAGGCTGTGAGAAGCACATGGGCAAACAGAGCGACGAGCAACATTAATGACCTTTCCTATGAATAAAAGGGTTTTATTACTTTGTACCTTTGCTAAGGACAGGGGCCTAAGAAAAGGCAGGTAGGGCAGAGAAAGAGAGTTAGCTGTGACTTCCCTGGTGGAAAATATATTCCCAAAATAATTGCACTGGGTGCTGGCATGCCACTGGAAGGGACTATTTTTTAAAACTTGTAAAATACTGAGATCCAGACTCAACTGGGGTCTCAGTACTGCCCAACAGCCTTCTATTTTTTTTTTTTTTTTTTTTTGCGGTACACGGGCCTCTCACTGCTGTGGCCTCTCCCGTTGTGGAGCACAGGCTCCAGACGCGCAGGCTCAGCGGCCATGGCTCACGGGCCTAGCCACTTCGTGGCATGTGGGATCTTCCCGGACCGGGGCACGAACCGGTGTCCCCTGCATCGGCAGGCGGACTCTCAACCACTGCGCCACCAGGGAAGCCCTCTATGTTTTTTTAGACTGCTGTCTTCCATTGTTCAGAGTGGTTATTTCAAGGTTTCTCTACTTATCTCCAAGCACCCCATGCCACCTCCTCCACAGATGCCCCAAAGGTGACATTGGGTCCAAGTTCATAGTAAAAGGTAACAACCATCATGTCAGAACTCCCTTGACTTCTTGCCTGTCACATTCAAATTTACTGCCACTGGTACCCTATTAGCCAGCTAGGGCTGCTGTAACAAAGCGCCACAGATTGAGTGGCTTCAGCGGCAGAAACGTATTGCCTCGCAGTGCTGGGGGCCAGAAGTCCAAGATCAAGGCTTGCTTCCTTCTGAAGTTGCTAGTGAAGGACCTGTTCCAGGCTTCTCTCCTGACTCCTGGTGGTTTGCTGGAAATCTTTGATGGCTTCTGCTGCATCGCCTCAATCTCTACCTTCATCTTCACATGGTGTACTCCTTGTACATGCATGTCTGTGTCCAAATGCCCCTTTTTTATAAGGACGCCAGACATATTGGTTTGGGGTCCACCATACTCCAGTATGACCTCATCGTAACTAATTACATCTGCAATGGCCTATTTCTAAATTATGTCACATTCCGAGGTACTGGGGGGTGGGGTGTTAGGACTTCAATATATGAATTTTAGAGAGATGCAATTAACTCATAACAGGTACCCTGCCTCATCGTTTCAGAAGTTCTGTTCCTCTTCTGTGTGGCTACTCCTTCCACAGCTATTATAACGTTCAACCATTCCTGTCTTTTTAGAAACATGGCCCAAGGAGGTATCATTTCTATTTCCAATAGCTACAGTTGCTCCTTCTGTACCAGCTCTTCCCAGTCAACATACAAACAAGTTCACTGCTCTCCCAGTTCAAGAAACAAGTGCAACAACACAAGCTCCCCATGGTCTTGCATCCCACGTCAGCTTTGACCCTGCACTCTTTTCCCTGCAGCCTACTTCAGCTATCTCCATTGCTAGCTCCTATTTATTCAACTCACTCCAACCTGGCCGTCGTTTCACCCCTTCACTGAAACTGTTCTTGCTAAGAACTGTGAATGACTTCCTTTTTGCTCCAGACAATGGCCTCAACAGGCTTCATCTCACCTGACTCTTCATCATGACTTAATATCAGTGACCTACACTGACCCTGGAAGTGGTCACCTATTTCAGCCTCCACAGCTCCCCCTTCTCCTGACACCGTGTTGTCCTGGTTTTCTTCTTACCTCATGGGCTGCTACATCACAGTCTTCCTTGCTGCCTCACCTTTCTTTGTCAATCCCTTAAAATGTCAGCATTTCTCAGATAATTAGAATTATCACCAATATGTCAGAGATAAGGAAAACAATATAATATAAATACTATTTATATAAACTCTTGTGAATCAACTATATAACACAAGAAGTTTAGAGAAGCTGGACAAAGAACGCAGACAGATAATTTGCAAAAGAAGAAATGCTAGTCTCTAATTTACATTAAATAGATCCAAGGGTCACTAGTGGGCAGTTTAAGGCAAAATGAGGTAGGGCTTTTCAGGTCTCAGTTTGGTGATGATTTGGAAAATAGTCGTGGGAGTACAGCAAGACAAGCCTTGCAGGACATTTAGTCCTGTCCAAAACATCTATGACATTTGGTCCATGCCAAAATATCCTTGATATTTGGTCCTATCCAAAATACCCATGAGCATATGTAGTCCATGCCAAGTTGTAGAAACAGACAGTGGTGATGATTGTACATTTTGAATATAATTAATGTCACTAAATGGCACACTCAAAATAGTTAAAATGGCAAATTTTGTGTTATGTGTATTTTAAGACAACACAAAAAATTTTTTTAAGTCTGTAGACAAAATATGTAGGAAAGGGTGTTACGAAGTTGTGTCACAGAGTTAATATCAATATTGTGTTATTTTTTCCTGGTTTTTGTGATGATTGAGGTAAATTTTAGCTTTTATATTTTGTAGTTTGTTGTGATTTCTCATTTGAATAAATTTTAATATTGTTTAAAAAAAACCTAGATAGAGCCAATGAGTAGCTGATATAGTTGTTGCCCATATGATATACTTGAGGAATAGCTAACTGTTCCACCTCCTTCTGTCTTGTTTAATCCTGCAGCATCCTTGGTCCGTGAGTACCAGTATCCTTTTTCACTGATGAGGAAAGTGAGCTCAGGAGATGAAGGGACTTGTATCCAGTTCCCTTTGATTCAGAAGCTTGTACCAATAATCACTGCATGACACTGCCTCTCATCTGAAAACTAGTTCAGAGTATAATATGGTTGAAGAAAATAAGCTCTGTGCACATTCTATAGTTTTATTTTATTTTAAGCAAATATATGCAAATAATTGAAAATTTTAGACTGAAAACAATGAGCTTTCCCTCTGAAAGAAAAACCTGCTGTCCTGTCCTGGCTTAGTCACTGACAAGTCGGGGAGCGCAGGCAAAGCCATTTAGCCGCTTTGGGCCTCAGCGACGGCATCTGTAAAAGCCAAGTTGATAATATTTATTGAGTGGCCACCAGGCTCAAGACCCCGAGTGAAGGTCTGAAGGATGCAGAGGCAGCGTCCACAGCTCTGCTTCCGGCGAGCTCAGGATCTAGTTGAAAAGACAGGATCTAGTTGAGCAGAACAGAAACACCCATGAAAGCTGCCGGGAGCCAGAGGACAGACCATCAATTCTGTCTGGGGAGGTAACGCTTGATGAAGTGTGAGAAGGAAATTGATAGGATGTAACTGAGTCACCAGCCTTTGTTTCTTTGGGGCTCGGGGCTCGGGTTCCCAGAAGCAGTCAGTGAAGTCGGTTTTTCTGGTTAGCTGTTTGGGTGAACCCCTGCTTTGTTCTCTTTAGTTCTCATTGTCTATGTTGAATGATCTCAAGTGCCTGTAGGTGATTTACAAGGGATGGGAGAGGGGAAGGTCTATTCTCCGTTCTTTGCACAGTCCAGGGTGGCATACACTCGTGCACGTGCACACACACATACACACACACTCCAGAAAAGGTGAAGTGCTTTGCTTTCAGTTCTCAGTAGAGTAATGGCACTGTACAGAGCATGAGAAAAGTAGGAGGCTAGCAGGGAGACCCTCATGCACACTCAGGTCTGTGCGTGTCCTAACCCAGAGCCTCCCTGCCCCCCACTACCCCACTGCTTGCACCAACAGACCAGTATGTGGACTTTCTCTCACTTACAGGCTCCAGGGAGTAACTATCTGACTCTCTCTCTCTCCTCCCCTCCCTCTCTTTCTCCCTCTCTCTTTCCCCTTCATGGCTCCGCCCCTAAAACTTGCTTGCTTCTTCCTTTAAATCCCCTTATCCCTTGCAGTCTTGACCTCCAGCATTCTCGGGCTGGCCCTCCCTCACTGTTTCTCCTTGGTCTCAGAAAGCTTACAGTGAGCTGTGAGTCACTCTCTTCCCTTTGCCCTTTGTTTCTGCTGTTGGTTTGATGGAGGTAGTTGTGAGGGAACATTGGGTCCTAAGAATGCAGGAAGTTAGAAGGGTCATTTTTAAAGAAAGGGAATCTGAATGGCCCCCTTTTTGTCTTTCCCTAACCTTTAATTACACCCCAAGTTATGTTAGCTTTATTTGTCTGTTATTGATTCTTGACTTTTTTCCAAACTTGACAGCTCAAAAGACCACAGATAAAAGACCATCCCAGCTCAGATACAAAGGAGAGAAAGGTTTTTTGGCAGAGAGAATAGACATGGCAAAGACGAAGAGATGGGAACGTACACAGTACATTAAAGGCATGGAAATAGTCTAGTCTCTGCAGTGACTGGGGTCCTGGCGGATGGTGGTAGGAAATGAGTTCTCAGAAGTACATTAGGGACACCCCATGAAAGATCTTGTGTATTTCAATTCGACATGGTGGCTTTCATTCTGTAGCAAATGGGAGGTGACCATGAAAAGTTTCTGGACAACTGAAAATATGATTGTGTCTTTGTTTTGCTTAATTCTGATGGTTTTGTAGAATGAATTAAAGGGGAGAGAATCTAGGAAAATAGTGTTTTCAGTAACTCAGCAAATATTTATAAATTGCCTACAGTCTGCCAGGTACTGTGCTAAGCGCTGAAATAGATGGTGAACAAAATGGACAAAAATTCCTGCCCTCACAGAGTTTAAGGGTTATGGGTTAGAATACTGTGGGGCTGTTTTGGCCTACATGTGCCCGGAGTTTGGGAGACAGGCGAGAACTACAGAGCTAAGAGACATCAGAATACAGGTGATAATGAAAACCATTAGTAGAGTCATCCAGAAAGAATATGTAGGGTGAGAAGAAGAGAAAATGAAGCTCAGAACTTTGGAGGAAATATACCTTTAGCAGCAAAAAACAAGAAATTAAGGAAGGACTGAGAAAGAGTAATCAAAGAAGTAACAGGAGAAGCAGGAGAGATGGATGCTTTGGAACTCAGAGGAGGCAAGTGTTTCAGGAAGGGATGAGTAGACGTAAGTATAGGAGGGAGCTCAAGGCGGCTTAAGAGAAGGTCGAGCCAGGATAGAAGCCCTGAGCACGCAGCTTCATTAGAGGAGAAAGGGGCAGCGGGGATGCCTGATTGTATAAAAGGAGCAAAAGAAATGGGAGGCGAAGAAATACTATAAGGCATTCACAAACTCTGTATTTCTTAACTTGAGTTTAGGTGTATTAGAAAGAGTAGTTTTTAGGTGTTCCGTGACTTACTCTGTGACACTTATTTGACAAAGTTCCTTTTCTATAATTTGCCCCATGAACCCCAAGAGACTAAATGTAGGGGATGAAAAAGAATTGAACTTCTTCCCAAGGCCAGCAGGGAATGTTTGAGGGAGGTCTTGCTCTCATTGCTCACTGAGCTGAGCCTGAATCCCTTCCCCACTGTCCATAGAAAGGATTTGAGAACTGCGCTCCCAGCATCTTAGGACATGGCATGGATGTGTTTCCTCTTTCATAGCACCACAGGGACGTGGCTTCTGGTGAAAGACAACATTCCAATAAAGGCTCCTTTGTGGTCAAGACGTCTAGAGGCTTTTTGACTTTTCTGTAGGAGATCTTGAACATCCTACAGGAAACAGGGGCCCTTGGACATTTCAACATCAGTATTTCTGAGGCGTCAGAAATCAGTAAATAATCTTCTTTGGATCATAATAAACTGAGTGAACCTCAGCTGAGAGAGTTCTTACTTGGACCAGGCCTGCAGGAGATTTAAGGGATCAATAACTCAACCTTCCTCCCGTCCACAGGATGACACAGCTTGATGATGTCCTAGGAACACCCAGCACCCCTTTTTGTTTATTGGCTTCAAATTGCCTCTTTTTTCCTCCCATGGAAGTTTTCAGTGAGTTTTGGGGCCAGCTCACACTAAGTTATTTGTTCAAGTCTGCCCCCTTCAGTTTTCCACAGAGGCTACAAAATTAAATGGTTCTGAAGAACCTAGGGGCAGGACAGGAATAAAGACATAGATGTAGAGAATGGACTTGAGGACACAGGGAGGGGGAAGGGTAAGCTGGGACGAAGTGAGAGAGTGGGATGGACATATATACACTACCAAATGTAAAATAGATAGCTAGTGGGAAGCAGCCGCATAGCACAGGGAGATCAGCTCGGTGCTTTGTGACCACCTAGAGGGGTGGGATAGGGAGGGTGGGAGGGAGATGAAAGAGGGAGGGGATATGGGGCTATATGTATACGTATAGCTGATTCACTTTGCTATACAGCAGAAACGAGCACAACAATGTAAAGCAATTATACTCCAATAAAGATGTTAAAAAAAAAATTGTCAGTACCCTTAACCGCCTGACCTTTTCAACTGGAAAAGTTCAGAGACGGGCTGATTGGGACTCAGAGGTAATTCTGCCAGGAGCAGCTCTGGCCTCAAACGGTCAAGGTAAATATTTCAATAGGTAAATAATCAGTCAGAGAGCTTGGGCCAAAAAACTACAAATGAGGAGCAAGACACAGGATGTCACAGATAGAGTAAATTTAACAGGAAAGTTACAGAAATGACATTTCGTAAGAATACAACTTTGTCAGAAGAGGAGCTTTGAAGTAGAATAATCTAAGACCCAATAAATGACTGTTTTCAAGGGAACTCAGGAGGATGAATGGAAGAGTGTGTGAGGGCCTCCCTTCATCCTGGACTTTGCACTATAAGTGCTACATCATCACAAGGGTCATATTTATTATTTAAAAATTACTCAAAATTTTTTTCAGTCTTATTGGATTGTTCGGTAGCACCAGTAGAAAACAGGCCAAGAAATGCTTTAGTGGATGAGAAAGGAAAAAGTCATAATCATGTGGCTTGAAAATCCCTCAAAATTCTAGTATCCAAGAGAAATAAATAAACTGGAACCGATTGTGGCTGAAATCTCCATCGTGAAAGTTCTATAAATATAGAAGGGAATGAGAATAGAGAGTGAAAAATATACCCATACATCCATGGCCAACTGATTTCAACAAGGGTGCCAAGACGATTCAATAAAGAAAAAACGGTCTCTTCAAGAAATGGTGCTGGGACAGCTGAACACCCATATGGAAAAAAAATGAAGTGGAACACTCACCTCACATCATATACAAAAGTTAACTTCAAACGGATCGATGACCTAAATAGAAGAGCTAAAACACTTAAAAAAAAAAACATAGGGGTAAACCTTCATAACCTTGGATTCGGCAATGGATTCTTAGATATGATACTAAAAGCACAGAAAAAAAAAAGAAAGAAAAAATAGGTAGATTGGACTTCACCAAAATTGAAAATGTTCACAGCAAAGGACATTATCAAGAAAGTGAAAAGACAACTTACACAGGGGAGAAAATATTGCAAGCCATATATTTGATAAGGGTCTAGTGATGCAGAATATATAAAGAAACTTTACAGCTCAAGAGTAAGAAGATAAACAACGCAATTTTGTAAGTGGCCAAAGGACTTGAATAGATATTTCTCAAAAGAAGCGATCCAGATGGCCAGTAAGCATGTGAAAAACTGCTCAACAACATTAGTCATTAGGTAAATTCAAGTCAAAACCACAGCGAGATACCACTTTTCATTCACTAGGATGGCTATAATCAGAAACAAGAAAATAACAACTGTTGATGAGGATGTGGAGACATAGAAACCCTTGTACATTGTTGCTGGAAATGTAAAGTGCTACAGCTGCTGTGGAAAGCAATTTGGTGCCTCCTCAAAAAATTAAGCATAGGGGCTTCCCTGCTGGCGCAGTGGTTAAGAATCCGCCTGCCAATGCAGGGGACACGGATTCGATCCCTGGTCTGGGAAGATCCCACATGCCGCGGAGCCACTAAGCCCGTGTGCCACAACTACTGAACCTGCGCTCTAGAACCTTCGAGCCGCAGTCACTGAAGCCCGCGCACCTAGAACCTGTGCTCTGCAACAAGAGAAGCCACAGCAATGAGAAGCCCGCGCACCACAGCGAAGAGTAGACCTGGCTGGCCGCAATTAGAGAAAGCCCGCACGCAGCAACAAAGACCCAACGCAGCCAAAAATAAATAAATAAATAAATAAATTTTTAAAAAAAGTTAAGCATAGAATTATCATATGACCCAGCAATTTTACTCCTAGGTCTTGATACATACCCCAAAGAATTAAAAACAGATACTCACAAATACATGTACATGCACATTCATAGCAGCACTATTGACAGTAGCCAAAAGTAGCCCAAAATTTGGGAAACAACCCAAATGTTCATCAGTGGATGAGTGGATAAACAAACTGTGGTGTATACATATAATGGAATATTATTCAGCCATAAAAAGGAATGAAATATGAACACAGGCTACAACAGGGATGAACCTTGAAAACATTATGCTAAGCGAAAGAAGTCGGGCACAAAAAGTTACATATTGTATGATTCCATTTATATAAAATATTCAGAATAGGTGAATCCATAGACGCAGAAAATAGTTCAGTAGTTGCCCGGGGCTTGGAGGAGGGGAGATTGGAGAGTAAGTGTTTACTGAGTACAAGGTTTCCTTTTGAGTGATGACAATATTTTGGAACTAGATAGAGGTCGTGGTTGCACCATGTTGTGAATGTACTAAATGCCACTGAATTGTTCACTTAAATTGTTCATTTTATTTTGTGTGAATTTCACCTCAAAATTTTTTTTTAATAGAGAGGTATGGTTCATAAAATTGAAGTCTTGAATTCTATACAGAACAACTTGGACTTTCTCTTTCAGGAAGCATTCAAGCCTTGTAATGTAAAGAAACATGTTCTCATAAAGCTTGGCCCAAGGAAATATGTGAAGTAGCTTTTGAGACTTTTTCCTCTCCATTCCATCCCACAGAGGCTATGGGTGGTTTCGAGGACAGTCTTCCCCTCTGTTTCGTCCCCTCAGGAAATCTCACGCGTCTTCCATGCTTTTAACTTGGGATTCCACGGGGTGACAGCGAATAGTAAAGGGCTCATCAAGTAAACCAGTAAACGCATTCCCACTATAGCCATGTGCTTCTTCAAGGAGTTTATTCAGACCCATTCCTCAAGGCTCTGTTACCCTTCTGGGAAGCCTCTCCAGTGTCCTTGGGCAGAATTCCTCCTTCTCTGAACTAGCTCAGCTTGTTCATGCCATTAGTGTCACTGCTCTAGGCCACCTGTCAAAGCTCAGTGTCTAGCCGAGTGCCTGATATACAAGGCGTATGAATGCAGTGCACTTAGATGGAACTATCCCTGTCGGGTAATAACATGTCTCAAACTCAGTACAATTGCATTGTTCCGTAGTAATATATCCATCAGTGTGAGTGTGTGCATATGTGTGTGTGCATGGGTGTTTGTGTAGGTGTTGTGTTGGGCAGAATATATGGGGTTGGCCAAAACGTTCATTCGGGTTCCCTGTCACATCCTGTGGGAAAAACCGAACACACGTTTTGGCCACCCCAATATTTGCTTCTGGAAGCCCCTTCATGAACATGGGTCAAGTCATATCACCAGAGGACCTCCTGTCCATGCCCGTGGGCATATCCGTCTTGCTGCCACAGAATTTCTGTCCTTCAAAGAGTAAATGTATCATTCAGAAACCAATGAATTTGGGGCTTCCCTGGTGGCACAGTGGTTGAGAGTCCGCCTGCCGATGCGGGGGACACGGGTTCGTGCCCCGGTCTGGGAAGATCCCACATGCCGCGGAGCGGCTGGGCCCGTGAGCCATGGACGCTGCGCCTGCGCGTCCGGAGCCTGTGCTCCGCAACGGGAGAGGCCACAGCGATGAGAGGCCCGCGTACTGCAAAAAATAAATAAATAAATAAAAAGAAACCAATGAATTTAACCTAATTCTGCCTTCGAAATAAGTGGGGAGCTGCTTCCCCTGAGGCGGGCTCTCTGAGATGGAGATGGGGAGGGACTGGAGAAAGGTGCTTGACGAACAGCCAGTCACTGGTTTCTGGGGGACTGTGGTGACCAGGAGGCAAAGAAAACCACCTACCGCTGCGCACCCGGCTGTGATTCTCTCACCCCAGACAGGCTACGGGAGAGGCTTGGGAGGCATCAGTCTCTGGCAGCATCCTTCTGAGAGGGGGAACAGAGAGAGGGGGTGGGGAAATGCAAGAGAGGAAGTGCAATCACTAAAGCAGAAATATCTTTTCCTGCCCAGATCCAGAGTCAACCCAGTTACTTCAATTTTTTCATCGTATCAACTCTCTCTGAAAAATGTCTGTTCTGAAGGTGAATTCAGAACCTTGTGTGGAAGGTAGCTGGTGGTGACGGGACTGGAAGAGTCTGGGGAATGAGCTGGGCCATTAGAGCGTGCGTTCCCAGCACCCAGACGCCACGCCCCACAGGGCAGAGCAAGGGGTAATTTATTTAACCTAAAATTCCAGATGTGATACATTCCTATTTCACCGAACATTACTCCTGCTGCTACTGCCCACAGCACACTTTGGTTCTAACATCTTCCAAGGATCTTGTAGTTTATCTCTTCCACTAAGCCCTCAGGGTAGGAGTCATCTATCTTGTGTGTGTTTTTTTCCAATACGTTTGCAATTGTTTTCACTCAATTCTTGTGATGGGCCTTACCAGCTCAGACCACTGGAAATCATTTCTTTTTTCTTTTTTTCTAACATCTTTATTGGAGTATAATTGCTTTACAACGGTGTGTTAGTTTCTACTGTATAACAAAGTGAATCAGCTATACGTATACATATATCCCCATATCTCCTCCCTCTTGCATCTCCCTCTCACCCTCCGTATCCCACCCCTCTGTAGTTTCCTCTTACCTCATCTAGGTGACTCTTCTGAGGAAGGCTGCGATGAAAAAGCTTGACTCAAGTTTGTGATTTTGATAAGAAAAGATGAGAAGAAGTTGGCGTCTGGGGCATGGGCAACACAGGATGGTGGGAGCTGCCAGAAAGTGGGTACATTGTTGCTACACAATTTTAAAACTGTAGTAAAATCAACACAAAGTCAATTTATTACCACCACGTAGCTGCAATTCTCAACCAGGTCAGTGTTATAATACTCCTTCCTGCCGGGGCAAACCAAACAATTGGCTTGGGTGTATGACCACGTTTAGCATGTTCCTGAACTCCTCACTGTAAAAAAAATTTTTTTTTTCGGTACGCAGGCCTCTCACTGTTGTGGCCTCTCCCGTTGTGGAGCACAGGCTCCGGACACGCAGGCCCAGCGGCCATGGCTCACTGACCCAGCCACTCTGCGGCATGTGGGATCTTCCTGGACCGGGGCACGAACCCGTGTCCCCTGCATCGGCAGGCGGACTCTCAACCACTGTGCCACCAGGGAAGCCCTGTAAAATATTTTTGAATGTAGAAACATAGAGTATTAAGACCAAAAGGCAGATTAAGTATTCTTTCATTCTTCTTTCATTACCTTCTTTCATTATTATGTCCACAGGTAGACATCACATTTACTAAGACCTGCCCCTGCCCTTGAGAAGCTTGTACATCAGAGAAAGAGCAGTTAACGACTTTCTCAAGGTCACCTGAATGCTGAAAGGCTGAGTCCAAGCAGGATCATGATAGTTTCAAGTGACCTTCCTTCCTTGAGGGGTTTAGAGAAAGTAGAACCACAGAAATGTCAGGGCCTTGAAACCCCTTCCAACTTTGACCCAACAAAAAAAGTTTAAAACTCTTGATATTCTTAATGAAAAATGTGTTCTGGGTTTTGCTTTTCCCCTTAGTACACAGATATTTCCCGGAACCTGGCAACGGCTCCTCCAACACTTAGTACAGGGAGATTTCTCCAGCAGCACAATTGCATTTTGACGTTTCTGCTTCAAAGTTAGTACTAACAGTTGTCTCCCCAGGGGCCTGAGTTGAGGCAAGTCCCATCACAGCACCACCTCAAATGACTTTTAATTAAACTGAACTTGGTCAGTGGTGACTTATGCTTTTTGTGCTTCTGTTTTCTACAACTGAGGTTCTATTTATAAACCATTTAGTCATATGGGCCACTGGATTTGGAACCTAATTAGAGCTGTGTATTATGGCTTGGTGGCCCCAAATGTTGGCAGCACTTTCCTAGGAGGCAGGTTAATTCGTTGCTTGTGAAGTGCCGGCTGCGCTTGCCTCTCCGGGTTTGTCTGTTGATTCCATCTTGGGATGCATTTCCTCCAAAAGCCCCAAACCACACACCACTCTGAGGCCATTTCTCTTCGTTTCATGGTCAAAGTGTGTGTAGTGATCCAGGTAGGTGACGACAGCTCCCACACGCCAGCCCACAGCCATCAGTGACTCGAGACTGTCTTTGGGAAGGTCCCCGGTCAGCACGCCGGGCTCTGATAACCGTACAGACTGCTGGTGCTAACATTCTTCAAGGTTAAGGCCCATTCCTCCTCCCATTTTGGATGGAAGCCAGGATTTAAATGAAAGAAAGAAAGAATAGGAAAAAGAAATCAAATAGAAATTCAACCACGGGAGTCAAGGGCAAGTGAAACTGATTTTAAAGAGCTGGCTTCCAGCCACAGAAACAGAGTTGAGGTGGAAACTGTGCTCTTGGTCAAATCGCAGCCACTGCTGAGGAGAAGTCTGTAATGAGAACGTGGACAAAAATGCTTCATTTTTAGCATGCCAGTGTCCTGAAGACTAAGGCAGTGACGCATTCTTTGAAATTAAAAATTGCTCCCAGAGTAGTTCTGTCTGCCTGAAATGTAAGAAAGAGGCACTAAAATCAGGGCAAAGTGGGAGGGTGGTGGGAAGAAAAGCACAGCTTGAATTTTATAACTCCACATTACTCTTTAGTATTTGATTTCTCTAAAGTCATATACTTTGCACTGTGTAAATAGGATATCCAGATTTAGACATTATAACCCCACTTATGTAACTGACTGCAAACAATGTAAGATTTATTGAGAGGTGACATTGCCTTGTGATTAGGGGAGTTGGTGCTAAAGCCAGAATGCCTGCGTTTGAGTGTTGGCTTTACCACTTCCTAGCTATGTGATTTCAGGCAAATTGCTTGACCTCTCTGAGCCCCAATTTGTTCATCTGTAAAATGGGAATCATACTAATAGTATCTATGTCATAGTGCATAAAATGACTGACATATGTAAGTGGCCTAAGGCAATATTTGAACATAATAAGTCCTATATAAAGTGTTTTCTTTTTGGTATTAAGTGTTAATAATATTTTCTGCCACCTCTTTTAGTTATCTATTTAATTTTCCTCAAAAATCATCAACACAAAATATCCATGTGGGAAAAAAATGAATTTTGAGCCGTATTAATATTATATACAAAAATTAATTCCAGGTAAATCGTAAATATAAATGCTAAAGTTTCCACATAAACCTCTTCTAAAGGAAGTTGAAAAATAAGATCTTCAGGACTGTGGTAAGGCAAAAACAATTTTAAGCAGGACATAAAAACACTAACTATAAAAAAAAAACCCAACCAGAAAATTAGACTACTTTAAAATGAAGAACTTCTGTTCGTCAAAAAATATATTGAAAGAGGAAAATACAAGCTGCAGAGTGAGAAAAGAAAGATGCAAAGACAGTTACAAAGAGTCATATCCAGAATATACAAAGAACTACAATTCAACAAGAAAATATCAGACAATACAATAGAAAATTGGACAAAAGACTTGAAGAGACACCTTGCAAAACATAATATCCAAATGCCCCAGATAAAAAGATGTTCAGTATCACTAGTCACCAGACAAATTTAAATGTTAACCACATTAAAATCCTTTATATACCTAACCAGAATGGCTAAAAAACCCCCGCAAAACACTAAGTGCTGGTGAGGATGTAGCGCAATCGGGACTCACACAGTACTGGCAGGAGTGTGCATGGGAACAAGCATTTTGGGAAACTGTTCAGCAGTGTCTACTAAAACTGACCCTGTGTATATCCTACGACACAGAAATTTCACTTCTAGATTTTTAGTCACAGGTATATGCCCCAAAATGTATGTATAAAAATGTTTATATCATTATTATCATTAATAGCCTCACACTAGAAATAACTCAAATTCCAACAGTAGAAAGAATGAATAAATTATGACATAGTCCTAAAATCAAATACTACAAAATAGCAACAAAAATGAACAAACTATCGTATACAAAAATGGGGAGAAATCTCAAAAAACCAAACTTGAATGAAATAGGCCAGACATACCATACTTGTTGTGTGATTCAATTTATATAAAGTGTAAACAACCCCTAAGTTATGATGCTGAAAGTTAGGATGGTGGATATCTTTAGGGAGAGGGGTTAGTTATCAGAGGAGACAAAGAGTGGGGAAGTACTGAGAGGCTAGTAATGTCTTATTTATTTATTCAGTGATGGTTTCAATGATGTGTTCTTGAGAAAAGTCATTGAACTATACACTTAACGTTTTGTGTACTTCTTTCACATATGTTATACTTCATTAAAGAAATTTTACTTGAAATCATTAAGGCTATGGAATTCCAACAAATAAATGTGCTAAACAACAAATTCAACCTTTCAGGTCTTAACATTTGGTTATAATCTGTTTACCTCTAAATTGAACTGAGCATGTGTAAGTATGTGTGTGTGCATTGCTAGAATGTAAGTTCCATGAAGACAGAACTTTTTGACTGATGATTTGCTTCTCCTATCTGTGGCTGCTTCAATAGTGTCCGATACGTAGTAGGCACTCAATACATATTTGGTGAATGTATGAATGAAAAAAATACCTTGCATTTGATAAATTAAAAGAAAGTTCATTTAATACTGTATTTGTGGGCCTGGAAAATAGAATGGGTTACTTCCCAGGAGGTATAAGTATTATGATTGATCTACTTTTATGTTTCCTCCAGCCATTTTTTCGCAAGCAGCATTCATAATTGGAGAGAGTGATATATGAGGAACAGTCAAGAGTGGGAACCAGTGTGCAAGGCCATGAAACATGAAGAAAATTAATTTCTGAGCCCACCAAGATATCTCAGTATCTATTATTTAACAGAATACATACATTCCAGTAAAGACAACTCTAAAGCAATTTCTGTAGTAAAAGGAAATCTATTTTCCTATCGGAACTCTAAGAAGAAGTTGAACAGGTGTTTTTACAGGAAAAAGTCCTACAATAAATGAGAGTTAAGAAGTCTTCTAGTGGGAAAAGGTACAAGTTGGTGGGCAGTCAGCTTCAAGACATACTAGAGTAGACCTTCTGGTTGCTGTCAGTCTCACCTTGTTTATTATTTGTTTGCATAGGTTTCCCAGACTCAGCATTCTCTATACCCAATCAGGAAACACATTTCTGTGAAACTCTGGCTTCTCTATGTCCTCTTTGGGTTTGGGTGTTTTCCATATATACAGCTGGGCTGTAAGAGCATGCTTCACCTGTATCAATAATGATGTCACATTTTAGCTTTAAAATCCCTCAAGTTTGAAGTGAAGGGTTGTATGAAAGAAATTTCTAATTTGGTAAATTCAAAATCAGGTAAACCAACCTCAATTTTCCTAGTGGCTCAACTTGTACAACTTGTACACGTAGATTCTAAAGCAATTGAGTCGGAGTGCCTGAGGGAGCCACATAGTCCACGATGGTCTTAGCCTCTTAGGAGAGCGGGGGAGTCAAGCTAGAGTCTGAACGCATGTCTGCTACTCTTGTTTAGGGAGTGACCATGAGCCTCAGTTTCCTCATTTGTAAAACAGAGATTAAATTTCTAGCTTGATGCTTTAATTAGTTAGTGTATGTGCCCCACAGATTAGAAGCTCAGTGAGTGGTACCAGCTTCTTCATCATCATCATCATCATCATCACCATCATCACCATTTGCATCCAAACAGCCAGAAAGTAGCCAAGTCCTGTGAACCCAATGAACCAGCAGTTGCTGCTGGTTGCAGTCTGCATGGCAGAGAACTTGAATTTAGCTTCGTTCTAGCTGAGTTAGTTTAGCAGCTTGGCCTGAGACATTACTCAATAGGAGAGACTAGCTATTATAAAGGCTGTTTCTGGTTTTGTTTTTGAATAGCAAATCATCACCGTGCTTCATCTGCAAAATGGGGATGAGAACCCACCTCCACTCACCCCAGGAAGCATTTCAGCACTGCCCATCTTGGAAACTGGCTGTGGAGTAAGCAGAATTAGCAAGGCAGGCAGCAGGGAAGTGGGAAGGCCCTTGGGTTGCTTGTTGGAAGCTGAGAGCTGGAAATAATTTTCTCTGATCTATTGCCTAGAGAGCACCATGAGCCAGCTGGCCCGAGAAGATAAGGGAACTGTTCTTCTCCAGCCTGGGTGGTGCCATTACCTAACAGGGAGTTGGGCAAGATGCTTAGGGAGCGGTACTTTCACTGTGTGCCAAAGTCTGCCCGCGTTTCATCTGGATTCCAATTTTTATCCTGTGCCATGTTTTAAAAATTATTTTAGATCTTCCCTGGAGGAAGGAACCACAATTTCTCCAGCTCTTCTCAGACAATTTGTTCTAAGTGTAAAGGATTGGAGGTGGGGGTGGGAACAGACATGGAATTAGCCAAATTTGAGAATTAAAAAAAAATGCCTCTATTTTAAAAAATGACTTGGAATCACTTTGGAAATCACAGTCGCTTTGCATAAATGCTATAATGCCCTGCATCCCCTCCTTGTTCTGTTTGTATGCTTGCTCTTGCAGCCATATTCTGCCTTAATAGAAGCAGTGTCTGGAAAACTAAGAGGGAAGAGAGGAAGCAATTGGTTTTCACCTCTGTAGGATGGTGGCATAAGAATGGAATTGAGCATTGTGATGGGCAATTTTGTGTCAACTTGACTAGGGTGTGGTGTCCATTTGTTTGTTCTAAGACCAATCTAGGTGTTGCTGTGAAGATATTTTTTTAGATGTGATTAACATTTAAATCAGTAGATACAATTCTGACACCAGTTCCAATGTGTGGGTTTTCCAGCACCACCAAGCAATTCTCCAACACCAACTGGGTGTCCTACAACTCAACACAATTCTGATATTATCTACCAGGAGATAGCAGCAGATCCCACAGGTTAAGGGCTTAGTCCCACAAGATGGCTCCCCGCATCTCCCCAGATGCCAATTGCAAGCTCAGGTTGTTACCTGTGCTTCTGACGACCCATTTATAGATTGGAAGTTCCCACGACACCCTTCTTTAATACATTTGTTAGAATGGCTCATAGAACTCAGAGAAACATTTTACTTACTAGATTACCAGTTTATTATAAAAGAATACAATTCAGGAATAGCCAGATGGGGAAGAGATGTTTAGGAAAAGGTAAGGGGAAAGGGTATGGAGCTTCCGTGCCCTCTCCTGATGCACCACTCTTCCCAAATCTCCACGAGTTCACCAACCCAGAAGCTCTCAGAACCACGCCCTTTTGGGCGTTTATGGAGGCTTCATTACACAGGCAAAATTGATTAAACCATTGGCCATTGATGGTTGAACTCAATCTCTAGCCCTTCTCCCTTCACCAGAGGTCAGGGGGTGGGACTGAAAGTTCCAACCCTTTACTCACACGGTTGCTTCCTCTGGGGTCACGAGCCCCCATGACAAGCCCCCACCACCGTTAGGTGGCATTCAAAAAGCTACCTCATCAACATAGCAAAAGATACCTTTACTGTTCTCCTCACTTACAGAAATCCCAAGGGTTATAGCAGCTCTGTGCCAGGAAGGGGTGAAGACCAAATATGTATTTCTTATTATAAGTCACACCTCCTAGGGACCAGCATGTCCCCCTTTTGCTGTAAGGGTGAGATGCTAGTGTTAGTCAGTGTTCTCCAGAGAAACAGAACGGATAGGAGATGGTATATAAACAAGAGTTGATGTTACGGTTTCAACTCCAAAATCTGCAGGGTAACAGGGAGAACTCTTCGCTTACTAATACCAGCATCTCACTCTTATAGCAATAGGGGGACATGCTGGTCCCCAGGAGTTGTGATTGAAGGGCTGCCATAAGATGGCTCATCCCCAAACATCCCCCCTCCTCTCTTTACCCCCAAGTCTACCAGTCAGCCTGCAAATTCATTTTGGAAAGTCGCCGCGAGGGACAACATTACCTATAGAAGGCCATAGAATTTTCCTTACCATTAGGCCATTAGCTTGGCAAATTGCTCAGATTAGCTAGCTGGGCATTGGACCCTGGAAAGAGAGACATAATAATAATATTGACTCCTGAAAATGGAGTCCTATTCTGATACTCACAAGCCCTGAGGGTCTGGAGTAGATAAGGGCAGTCTAAGGAGTGGGAACAGGAGCTGGAAGGGATGCTGAGAAGGAAGGTGAAGAGATCCGAGGGAGACCATTTGTTATGTTTAGTAATATTATGAATCATCAGCATTATAATACTGATAAACCCCAGGCTGGGCATCTTGTCTCTGGAGACAAATCTCAACGTACACACCTCTGAAGGCAGCAGTGGCCAGCTGGGTACCAAAATGGGGAGGTGAGGGCCCACATCCCTGACCCTTCCGGCCCCCACTGCTCAGCTAAGCAAGGAGCCGGATAACCCCACCCCGTCAGCCACACCCAAGGACTTTGTCTTCTTGATGTGGGAAAAGGCAGCTCAGAATCTTTCAACTCAACAATTTCTCCTCCCCCAGATCTCATCCTTGGGAACCTAGACCCTATACTGCAGTCGGTCCTTTGCTTGGCAGTAAAACTTTTCCTCTCCCTACTCAATCTTTGGTCTCTTCATATTCTTTTTCTCTTTAAAAACAATCACCATCGATTCAGTTCCTATTCTCTTATCCTCATTTATAGCCCTTTGGTGTAAATATTGCTCCATTTTGCAAAGGAGGCAACTGAGGCTGAAAGAGCTTTCCCAAGTGTCAGAGGGCAGATTCGAGCCCAGCTTGGCTGAGGGCTGGTACTTAAGCTGACCCACAAGAGATTCCAGAAATGATGGCGAAATGCTACAGCTGAGGCACCTTGGAACTGAAAGGGACTCCATGGTCAGGCTCTATGCACAACGGGAAGCAACAGGAGAAAGGAGTTATTTAAAATGAAAATTAAGGGCTCTTTATTCTCTGAATTTAAATGCAGACATGACATTTACAGCACGATAACCCAGGAATACTAACACACTGCTCGTAATTAGACCTGGCGTGTCTTTACTCTTTGACAGATGCAAAGGATTTCAAAATGTAATTAAACCTTCCAATACCCTTGTGAGGAGGCGGTATCATATTCATTTTACAGATGGGTGAACTGAGGCCAACAGAAGACAAGTCTCTGAAAGTTAACTCAGGAATTTGTAAGAAAACCCCATGCAGACTGTGCTTCAGCTCCAACCAGCCCAGAGCAGTGGTCTAGAATTTTTAAGGAAGGAATCAAGATTACATGCTGCTAGGAAAACTTTTCACCCATATTTATCCATCAAAATATCTAAAGCAACTAAGTGAGGCAACAGAATGAAAATCAGTTCATAGGTGCTTTAAGCCATTATGTTAGTTGCAGTGGATTTCTCCAGGATTTCTGCAAACATGCTTGGTCATAGGATTCTCTCATGGTGTTGGTTAATGATCTAGGTTTTCTGGATTCTTTCTTAGAGATTCTGATTTGGTCGGTCTGGGGTGGATCCTAGGAATCTATATTTTTTAGAAGTTTCCAGGTAACTTTTTATAAGCAGGCAAGTGTGGGAAATGCTGCATTAACCATCCTGTAAGTACTTTGCAAGCCTATAATTTGCATGCCTGGCACTGTGTTAGGTTCTGTCAGATAGACTCAGAGAGTATAAGAAACAACCTTAAGAGCGCCTTTCTTCCCCTTACTCAATGTAATGGAGAATGCAACAAATGTTTATTGCACATCTATTCTACTGAAAGCCTTTGTTCCCATTCAGGTTGTTATATAATATTGAGCAGAGTTCCCTGTGCTATACAGTAGGTCCTCGTTGGTTAGCCATCTTAAATATAGCAGTGTGTACATGTCAGTCCCAAACTCCTTCGCCCCACCTTTCCCCCCTGGTAACCGTAAGTTCGTTCTCTAAGTCTGTGAGTCTGTTGCTGTTTTGTAAATAAGTTCACTTGTATTATTTCTTTATCTTTGCATTTTTAAAGCATGAAATGGGGATCCTCAGAGAAATCCCCAAATGGGCCTTGAAGTCCTATGAGCCATATGGCATTATTTTTTTCCCATTGTGCTTATAAGATCAGAGGCTATTAATATTATATATAAATTTTTTTTTGGTCAAGGTAGGCCAAAATTCAGTGCCCCTTTTCCTATAAAATATCTGTGGGTTTACACTGGAGATAAATGAATAATAGATACAAATTCTTCCTTTGAAGTTACTTTGTTTGGGAAGCCTGTCCCCTTAATTTGCATACAGACTTGTCCCTTGTTTCCCAAATGAACCAGAAGAAACATCTAATGGGAAGTTGCTATGAGCCTTATAGGATTAAGCCATGGGGGGAGGTTATTAATAGAGTTCATTGTGGCAGCAATCCTTGCCCCAGGAAACGTTATTAGAAAAGATCAGGACATGCCCCCCAGCTCATGGGAAGAATTCCCCATCTTTCCGGTGGTGTGATGGTGGGAGATAAAACCCCTTTGTGTCCATGCCATCGCTTAGCTACACCCACTCCGGAGTCCAGATCAGTTCAAAGTCACCAAGAATTTGACCTTTGCTAGAGAGCTGAAAACTGTACATCATATCTAAAGAGTGAAATTTCCGTCACAGTATAATTAAAAGAATGAAAGCCACTCTAGCCCAGAAAGGGGAGACAGCCTTAATTTCGGCAGCCCTAAAACAGTCATCTTCACTCATTTGGAAGCTTTGACATCACTGACCCATGTGATCCCTCCCCAGGATCCCGAAGCAGGGCGGTGGGCAGGACTGCAATGTGTTCTGGTGACCTGAGGATCCTGAGGAAGGAAAGGGAACACGGGCTTCAGAGCTGGTTCTGTCACCAGGGGCGTCAAGGAAAATCATCTCAGTGGGGTCTGTAAGCAATAGGGCTACTCTATCTCACTCACAGGATTAGAGGAAGGGCAAAGTAAGAAAGCATACCCAAAATCATTTGGAAAGGAATAGGGTGCTTTGATGTTTTCTCAAAGGGGCAAAGAAGAAGATTCTGCTGATAATATCTGGGAGGTAAGGGAGGGTGGAACTAGCTGCAGAATAGGGGAAGTTTTGTGCCCAGAGGGAAATACAGATAGATTCAAAGAAAGAGCAGGCCTGGCTAAATGTGCCATGGGGCCATCTACAATGCCTTCCGATGGTCCCTGCCTTCTGGTCTTCATGCCCTTGATTGTTGACTGGATGGTGACTTGCTTCTCATGACAAAAGCTGGCCAAAGTGATGGCACGTGACTTCTGCGATGAGGCCATAAAACACTGTGACTTCCGCGTTGCTGGCACTTTCTCACCCTACCTGCTCACGCTGATGAAGCCAGCTGTCCTTCAGAGAGGCTCATGTAGCAAGAACCGGGGTGGCCTCTGGCCAACAGCTCAGGAGGAGCTGAAGCCTGGAGTCCAACAGCTCATAAGAAACTGAAGCCTGCCTACCACTGTTGAGTGAGCTTGGAAGCAGATCCTGCCCAGTTGAGCCTGGAGATAACTCCACCCCCCAGGAGAGATGCTGTTGGCAGAGACAAGAGTCTCTTGTGAGAGACTGGGGGCAGAGGCACCCAGATCAGCCATGCCCAGATTCCTGACCCACAGAAATGGTAAGATAATAAGTGGGTACTCTATTAAGCTGCTAAAACGTGGGATAATTTTTTACACTATAGGAAAGTAATTTACCAGTTAACCTAGGATTACCTGGAATGGTTCTGGAGGAAAAGGAACGAAAGGTCTGACATAATGAACCTGCGAAGTTGTTAAACATGTGACCCTGGCATGGAAGAAAAGGGAAAAAAAAATGCTCCAGGAAGAACCGAGGCAGAGAGGAGAGAGAGAGGGAAAGGTAGAAATAAACAAGGAGCAACCAAATGAGAGAAGCAGAGGCTATTGATTCAGCGCCTGCTGCAGCAGGGAGTCAGCCACCGTCACTTGTCTTTGGCAGAGGCTCAAGGGCAGGCAGGGCGGGGGGAGAGCTTCATAGAGGAGAGAAGGGAAGGCTCCACCTGGGCCCTGATTGGAGGCTATTGGCCTGCGGAAGCTGGGGGCGGGACAACTAGGAGAGGGGCTTCTATGTGATTGGCTGGGGGGCATGTTTGGCTTTCTCTGATTGGCCCCAAGTTGGAAGTGAGGATGAAAATTAGGGAAGCTGGCAGTTATTAAGCAAGTCCCGGCCATTTTTGCCCAATTGCTAGAAGGGTTATTGTTTAGCTTCCTGGACTGTTGCTAGAGATAGTAGTCTGACTTTCTACAAGTCTGACTTAGAGCTGGCTGGCCTCTGGGGCTGTTTAGCCTGGATAATGGGCTGTTCACTGCAGATTGTGGCTCAGGGCTCTATTTTTATATATGGTCTAGCCATTGTCCATTTGTATATTCAATCTCTCAGAAGGAAGAGTAGCTATGAAGAAATGGGGGTGCTTGAACTAAATTGAGGGGATTCCAGAAATGGACTTCAGATATCCCTAGTCACAGAAGGGAAAAGTATCAGGGGCATCCTGCTACTTTTTCACAGACTTATAGATAAATCCATAACGAACACCACAGAGAAAGATTCGTCCATAACATGCTTCAGAAATGTGAACCAATGACAAGTCACTGGTCCAGTTCAATTTCCTTGTGACCATGTTTAAGCCACACCTGTTTTTCCTTTCATTACCTGGCTCTGAAAGCAGGTTTGCAAAGCCATTTCTACAGTACGATTTAGAGTCTTTTATATAGTTTGCTTTGCTCTCTGTCACGCTTCCCTCCGTAGAGCCAGCATTAAAGTGCACTCTTACATTCCAGGTTTTTTTTAGAACCAGCCCCCCCCGGAGAGTCTTTACCTCCATGATCCTGAGTTACAGCCTAGCTTTCTCTGCTGAACTCCTTTTAATACAATCTTTTTCACAGTCAGACTTCGGAGACGGGTTTTTTCTTTCTTTTCTTTTCTTCTTTTCGCTTTGCCTTTTTACCTGCTGTTTAACCAGAAAATTACCCTCCACATAGGAAGGTAAATGCTCTCTTCTCCTGTTGTTAGAATAAAAAATTATCTTGTAACTTTGCATTGTCGGGCAAAACTACATCCAATCAACACTCCCTCTTAGCAAGCAGTGACTTTCAGAAGGGGGACCAGGGCCTGGATAATAACAGCAGGGCTCGTAATCTTCCGTGTGCTAATGAGGGTTACCTCCTCCCTGACTTGCAGGCGTTCTGCAGAAGTTAAAGCTTCTCCTGCTCTAATTAGCGATGGCGGATGGAGGGGGGAGCCTGCACCTTTAAAGGTATCCGTCCTAGCAATTTGAACAATGCAGAGAACAATTATCTGCAGGCCCAATGGCAAAGATGGTTAATTAAAATAGTGATGATGCTGATAAGAAGAATGACAAACAGGGGTCCCCCATTAATGAGCATGTCGCCTTCTCCGCTCCCTTCTCCCCTTGCTCATCAGGAAATAGCAGAGTGGAGTCCCCAGGAGACTCGTGCTCAATTAGGCCCTGCAGGCAGGGGAAGCTGCCAAAGGCCCTGTGAAGAGAAAATTGAACCACCTCATTTGGGAGGGAAGGAGGGAGGGCACAGGCTTTAATGGAATATGCCACTGGCACTTCCAGGCTCACAGCCGATGGGACTGCCACTTGAAATAGTTCCCGAAAAGGCAGACGTGTGGCAGGAGGGAGAGACGGGTTTTGAAGTCACACAGGCCTGAGTTGGAATCCTGGTTCTCGTGAGGTTACTCCACCACTCAAAGCCTGTTTTCCCCGTCGAGTGTTGTATGAGATTATGTGTGTATGTGTAACAGAGAGGTGGGGGAAGGGTGTGGAGTACCCAGATCACACAGGTGAAAACGGGCAGCGTCCCTTCCCACCTTCCCATGGCCCAGCACACCTGCCCCGATGGACCTCATCCCTCTCTGCCATCTCCGTTGCTCTTCACAGTTGATAGGACCTGTTTATCGTGGGCTACACTTTGCCCCATTCAGTGTTACCTGGAAGGTTGTCCTAAAGCCCTTTCTTGGGCATTATGTGTTATTCCTTCTAGAAGTCAGCCTTCTAAGAACAGGTCCTGTTCCTTCTCTGTCTCTGTCATCTTCCCACCATCAGTGCTCAGCAGACCCCAGTGGTGGCATATGAGTTGGACATGTCCCCCCTCCCCACACGGCCCCTAACAAGGAGGGGGGTCCTTGCGGGGACTCAGGGAGCTAAAGAACCCGAAATCTCGCTCTTTCAGGTTGAGGGAAACTCGCCCTGGTGCCAACACCTACATTTGTGGAGCAGAATCGTCTTGCTATATCGATTTGGTTCTTTTCAATGACCCTGTGAAATTGATGGGCTGGGCAGAGATTCCCAAAGTTTAATTGACTTGGCAAAGATCTAACGTTTCGGGAGAACCAGAAGTAAAAGCCAGATATTCTGAGGAAAAGCTGGAACATACTGTCCATTCTTCAGGAAATAACCAACATTGATTGGACTCTGTATCAACTCAGGATAGGTTAGGAAACTCTCAGTGGCCTTAGACAACCCAGGTTTACTTCTCTCCCAGGGTACATGTCCATCCCAGGTCACCTGGGGTCCTCCTCGCTCAGTCACCCCCTGTAATCGTCTGCACTCTGAGGGCCAGGCTGACGGAGCAGGCACTCCTCGGAGCATCGCTAATGGCGGGCGCAGAGGGCAAGTCAGGAGGGCTTAAGCACATACTTGTTCCTAAAGCATCAGCCTGGGAGGTGACACCCTTCCCTGCACTCCGTCTCAGGGACCAGGCCTGAGTTCGGCAGGGCAGGGTGGTGTGGCCCTCGCAGAGTGAGGGCTGGACACTTCTGAGAAGTAACACAGTCTCCCATCCACCCCATTGTGCTTTGTCTCAACCCCTGAGTGCTGTTGGAATGAGGGCTGGCTGGGGGATCTACTCAGCCTGGAGAGTCACTGGATACTAGATGGAGGATTGTGGAGCCCTCTTCCTGCCCTTTTTTGGAAGCAGAGACCCGGGAAAGGTATCTACAATAGCGTTTACTTTGGAGGAGATAATTTAGAAGGTCATGTTTAAGCTTGACCATCAATAACATGTTTAAATCCTGGACCAAAAGTTCATATCTTAGCAATTGCAAAAGGAGAGGCTGTATGCCCTCTGTACCCACCTTGGGCCTCTCATCACAGGGAGTCCAACACTGTTCCAGGTGTGAGAGTGGTTCAAAGCCTCAGGCAAAGGTTTACGGTTTTCTCTAAAATGTCCCACATTTTTGTTTGTGTGCTGAAAAGAAAGAGAACAAAGTAACTTGAAAAGAAAGAGAACAAAGTAACTTGCTGATGACAAAGGCCACACTTCCCCCTAAGAACAGTAGAAATAGCCTTTCCAGGATGTTCAGTATTGCCACACAGAACATGGCCAGGGGCCTCAAGCAAAGGACCCAGTGACTGGGCTCTCCAGGGCTGGAGCTCTCCCAGGACCGGCCACACAGACTCTCCACTTGTATTTTCAGTGCACGGTTCGTCTTCATCCTATAAAAAATGACTTGTTTGCAAAGAACAAAAAAGAAGAACCCACAGATTCTCCTTCTGGTTCATGCAGCTGGTTCCGTGTGGATAAACATCAAATGCATTTACTTACTGACTGAGACTTCCTTTTTCACCTACTTCCGGGAGGGTTTGTGGCAGGGTCAGCTTTAAACTTTGTGTGAAATAGGACAGCCAGAGCTGAAACCAGAGCAGACACTGCAGGGTGGGAGCAGAACAAGTAGAAGTTTCCACATCCCAGAATAGCGCCCTGTCAAGCACTGACTTGTCTCCGTAAGTTCTGGGCGCTGAGGCACCAAAGGACCACATCGGCCTCCTTGGAAGGGTTGTGCCTCTGACAGCCCAGGTGATTATGCAGGTGAAGTGTCACATTGAGCGCTGTCCTCTCCTGCTTAGCTGCACGCGACTACCGGTCCCCTGTCTGGAGGCCTAGGCGAGGCTGGTTTATGACTAGGATAGGTGTGCCGTGAAATCTTAGTGCCAGCCTACCCACCAGCAGTGTCCACAGCCCTCTCTCCACTCTGGCCCTGGCTTCCCTCCCAGCTACCTTTCTCGGGAAGGAAAAGAGTCTGATCCATCTCTGTGTTCGGATGTTGGCTGAGAAGACCTTACGATATGACTTGATCCAGGGATTTTTGTTCAATCACATGTATCTAAAATCAACGTATTGACTAGCTATCAGAGCCAGGAAGTACAGAGAGGAAGAGGACAGAGGGTCTGAGCATGAACACCCTCGGGCCCAGGCCACCAGGGCTCCCAGGCTTAGAGGGCCCACTCTGTGTCTCCTCCAGTGCTGCCCCCCCCAGGCCCAGGAGGGATGTGCCAGCTGAAGCTCGTGAACTCCCGTCCTTCTACTCCATGTTCTGGGGACCCAGCACCCCAGAGTCCTTGCCCAAACAACCCGCAACAGCACCGGGGCCTGTGCAAGCCCCTCCCCAAAGTCCCACCAGGTCTGGTAGGAGTCCATCCAAGGGGTGAACATTGGAGGAGAGATGGCCACAGCTTGGGCTTTCGGCCTGAGCTGTCCACAGACTTGAGACCATCTCCCTCTCAGTGGGGGATGGAACAAGGAGTGGGAGGTGGAGTGGTCTGGTCAGCAGGGCAGGGCCTCTACTAGAGTGCTTGTCCTGGTCCTGAAAACACAGGGATGGCCTCGTGATTGGGCAATCTGGGAGGCGATGGTAGAGCAAAGGTTAGATGTCAGCAGATCCCAAATCTAGAATGGGTTTCTTTCTGCCAGCAAGGGGTGAATCCATGACTGTTACCTATTTCTGATTGTTTACGGGAAGACTTCATCATGAACGGCCAGTGAAAGTGTTCAAGAGTCTGATTCTTCTTGTCTATCTAAATTACTATCTCAGGAGGTAAAGCAAACCAATTTACCTTGAGGCTTTCATCAAAGAAAGGCATAGACAGTCCAGGAACCACATGCTAACAAGAGAGTGAGTCCTAAAGCAGGAAAATGAACTAAAAAGCCAAACTCAGACTAAAAGGTATTGCTTCATGATAAACCCCCACTTGTTCAGGCTAAAGAATCCAAGGATAGCAGTATCAGGGAAAATACAAATATTCTGGTTAACTGAATGTTGTTAGAATTATCTGCCTTCACAGAATTAACTAAGACAACATTAAAATTATACATAATACGTCCCTCTTTTTGTCACTGAGTCAGTAATTTTGACAGGTTGCCTTCCCCACCTCCCACCCTACCTCCAACTTTCTTTTCCTTTTTCCTTTTTTTTTTTTTAATTGCCAATATGTATTTAGGGTCTCTCCTCCAAAGATTGGCTAGGAAGTAGAAGTAGAACAAGAGGGTCCCAGTTGTCCCGTCCTTGTTACGACCAAAGACAGACCCACAAGAACTTTTCCTTAGGGACAATCAGCAATGTCCCCACAGTCATGGCCTCCTGTATACAGTTTATGGCTTGACGGCTGTGGTGATGCCTCAATATTAGCTAGGACTCTTCTCAGCTGTTGTCATCAGAGAGAGGGGCACTCACCAGAGAATTCCCTTTAATTAGATAATTCAGTCTTCTCCACTCTCCCTTCTGCACTGGGGGAAGAACAATAGTTGCCTACTTAGCCAAAATGGTCATCTTGGTATATGAGGTCCTCTGTCTAAAGAATGTCCAAATCCCTGTTGTCATTTAATTTCTTCCTTTATCTTCTTGGTTAACTCCATCCTTATCCACATGATGATCCCCTCAGGCATTTTTCCCCCAGACCATTGGAGAGATTTCTCCAGGAATCTACATGACTGTAGAATATAGGACAGATTTGATAGAGAGCAAGATGACAGCAAAGAGTGTATCTGGTGGGGATGATGGACCCTAAATGCCCTGCTACAGAACAGTTTGTACTTTGATCTTAAGGTCAACAGATCACTATTCACAAGACTGAACAAGTAAGGGACACGACCAGGTGTTTGAAAAGGCAGAGTCAGGCCAACAGGGAAGGTTTTAGAGGTGGGGGGAGAATTCTTGCATGTAGAACTTGGGCTTTGTGTTGAAGTAAAGCTGACTTCAAATCCTACTTCCAGGGACTTCCCTGGTGGTGCAGTGGATAAGAATCTGCCTGCCAAAGCAGGGGACATGGGTTCGAGCCCTGGTCCGGGAAGATCCCACATGTCGAGGAGCAGCTAGGCCCATGTGCCACAACTACTGAGCCTGCGCACCACAACTACTGAAGCTCACGCGCCTAGAGCCCGTGCTCCGCAACAAGAGAAGACACCGCAATGAGAAGCCCACGTACCGCACCCCCGCTCTCGGCAACTAGAGAAAGCCCACGCACAGCAACGGAGACCCAACGCAGCCAAGATAAATCAATGAATAAATTTATTTTAAAAAACCCTATTTCCAATATTTATCAACTATGTATCCATTAGGTGCTTGTTATTCACTTTCTCTGATCCTCTATTTCCTAATTGGAAAAAGTCATAATGCCTCTCAGTATTGCTGTGAAGATTAAATAGGTATAAGGAGCTCCTCCCGGCAAACAGGGTGAGACAGGAGGCAGGTCTAAACCAGGGCAGTGGTGGTGGGCATGGAGAGGAGGAGATGGGCTTTGGAGACAGCGTCACCGGGATGGGTAGGAGGAATCGAGGGTGGCTAGGTGTTCCATCTTGAGTGACCCGATAAATTGTACACCTCATGGCTGAGTGGGGGTTAAGGAAGGACAAAAGAAGAAGAGATCTTTTTCAGATGGAAAAAGGGCAGATAATGAGTTTCATTTTGGACAGTTAAATTGAGAGAGTGAGTGGAAGACATTTAGGTGCAGGTGGTGATTAGTTCACTAAAAACAGCGATATCTAGAGAGCACTGTCTATTCGAGACTCATCAGAATGTAGGTCCTTGTGGTCACTATGGAATTTGCTTGGCTAGCCCAAGAGGACAAGTTGGATTCATTCTCTCATTGATTCTTTCACCTACTAATTCATCAAACATATGCTGGGTGTCTCTTATGAGCCATGCTCAGTGATACTAAACAATGGTGAACAGGCAGAAGTTGTCCCTGACCCTCAGAAACTTATCCTATCCTAGGGTAGAGGATCTGAGACGGCCACAGATGCCCCAGCCCTTCAATCCTGGGTGGCCAGGACCCCAAGCCTGTGTGTGGACTGGATGCCAGGATGCTGAGTGGGGCACAGAGTGGAGTATCGCTTGTCTGTGGCTGTGAGTCTGGCACAGGAAGGCGGGAAGACAGTCCTGGCAAGAGTGTCTGAGAACAGAGCAAACTGCAGATCTGGAATAAACTAGGTACAACACAGGACCGGAAAGGTGGAATGTGCAGGTTGAGATGGTTGAGGGTGAAGAGATTCCCTGATGTATTTCCTGTGAGGGGAGGCAACAGTCTTTTCCGAGTAAGATGTCACTTAGCTATAGGTGCTAAAGTGATTGCTGAAAACAATCGGAAATTAGTATTTTGGATCAGAAGGACCTTATTCTTTTAAGTACCTAGCATTGTGCCTGGTAGAATATGCTTAACGAATGTTTTATAGAATGGAAAGAGAAAGGAATAATAAAATGAAAGAAAGGAAGGAAACATTGGAAAGAGTTAAATTATGAGCTATAGAGTTAGAAGGTAATAAAGATAGTGTAGAATCTCTACTGACACTATACTGAGTCATAGAAATTATTATGGGGGTAAAAACTTGATAATCTGCGTTTGGGGACTGCTGAAAATTAATGAAACCCTACTCCAATGACTTTGAGTAAAACTGGTCACTAGTAACTCTGTGATGGGCAACATCAGAATACTATGAGTTAATTGTGTACCTTTTCTAAATTTCAGAATCTCACCTAGGGTTGGCTTTGTCTCCTAGAGAGCAAGGAAAATCACATTAGCAGAAGATCATGACTCTTCAGCGGTGACTGAGCTAATACATCGTCCTCAGTGGCTTCCACCTTCACGTGGGGAGTAGTGAGAAGGTGGCTGGGGGGTTACTGGCTGTGACCTGCAGCTGCGCGTGTGAATGTGAACCTTCAGCAGTGGCTTCTTAGAAGAACAGTGATACATATGCTTCTGCTTAAGACTTAACTGGCAGGCTTCCTGGCAGAGCTTCTGGCAGTGATGCCCTGATTTGCAAGGACTTAATGACTTGTCATTTAATACCTGCAGGTACCGAGACAAGAGGGGAGGGTATTTGTACATGCCTGTGCCCCCAGAGAGAGTGAGCACCGTGGATTTGTGAAGGCACTGTCTTGCCTTTCCAAAAAAGAATTCTTTATGCTATGTTTATTCAATAACTGTTACTTTGATATCAGCATTCAGTGTTCTTACTCAGAAATATTTAAAAATTCTATTCTTCAATTTCAAAACTCCTGCTATGTACTACAGAAGATCATTTTCTTCCCTCTCCCCTCTTTTGTGTATATTATGATGGGTTTAGTTAGTCATAAATTAAACTTGAAAACAATTGTACATCTAGAGTTCTGATAAAATTTTCACTCCTTTAACTTTCTTTTTTTTTTCTCATTGAACAAACACATTATTCACAGGAACAGATGACATCCTGAAAGCTAGATGTCCCCATGGCTTTCAAACACCAATATGGGAGGTCCCTATTTCCTCTTTATCGTCATATCTTCTTTTTCCACATGCAGCAACTGTTTGAATAATTTAAATGATCAGATATGCAAGCATCACCCAGAAGTGTGAGGACTTTGAGTTTGAAATAGCTCAGTATTTCCAGACTAGGATAAGAAAAACAGTGTGCCTAATTTACATTTTCTTATCTCTTTTTGATATAGTTATAATGGCAACTGTAGTAATGGTTTAACAGCAGCAATGACAATGTAAATCTCGAGCCCCAGAGACAGTGTAAATCTAAGCCCCAGATTACCTCTAATCCAGGGTTCTCACTTCAGGTAATTAAAGCCAACAACTGGAAGTAGGAAGAGGGAAGCATTTAAATGTAAGCATCTTCAAATCACACAAAGGAAAGTCAAATAAATATGGTGGGATTCTGAATATTGGTTCCAAGGAAATAATAGCTCATCAAGACAATAGAACATAAAACAGAAAAGAAGCATAAGTAGTAGAAATCATAAAATGAGAACATCAGAGGATAGCAATCTAAAAGTCATAACAATTCTCAAACTAAAAGACAAATACTCAGACCATGTGAAGAAAAATGAAGCTACACATTAACTGCAAATTACAAAAATTTGAAAATAATGTTAAAATGAAAGGAAAATTTAAAACAAAAAGTATTACATGATACAAAGGGGTCATTTTATATTGGAAATGGTAACCCCATCAACAAAAATACAGAAGTCATAAACACTAAATAACAAGTCACAAAAATATATAAACTAAAACTTATGAAAGGCTACAAGCACATATAACTGTGGGAGATTTTAGCAGGCACTCTGTCTTCGATAAATTAAATATTTATATATATGTGTATATACACATATATCATAATTTAAATGATTATATACAAGGATATATATGCAATATATAGTTACAGTATACCTTACATATATTTTTCTATTATATAGAGAGATATTTCTATAGCTATATAATTTAATAATGCAGTACATATTCTTTTCAGATATCCATGAAATTTTTACAAAAATTGTGTACATACAAAGCCCCCAGAGAACCTCAGTACAGTTCAGAAAGTAGAAACTGTGCAGGCAGAACTACCTGACCACATGTTGATTAAAAATAACAGAAATAGAACCAGTACCCACCTCTGTGCCCTGGAAGTGCACTTGTGACCTGTTTCTCCAGGACATCCATCCTTTCTTTCCTCCAGAACTGTTCTCAGGCCTTCAGATTTGGGTCTTGGACTGGAACTACACCACCAGCTTTCCTGGGACTCCAGCTTGCAGAGGGGCTTCTCAGCCTCCAAAATTGACTGCGTGGTTGACAGGGTCTTAGTGCTCCAGCTGGGCGTCAGGCGTGAGCCTCTGAGTTGGGAGAGCCAAGTTCAGGACATTGGACCACCAGAGACCTCCCGGGCCCACGTAATACCAATCAGTGAGAGCTCTCCCAGAGATCTCTGTCTCAATGCTCAGCTCTGCTCAACCACCAACAAGCTCCCATGCTTGACACCCCATGCCAAACAACTAGCAAGACAGGAACACAACCCCATCCATTAGTAGAGAGGCTGCCCAAAATCATAATAAGTTCACAGAAACCCCCAAACACACCATCGGACGTGGTCCTGCCCACCAGAAAGACAAGATCCAGCCTAATCCATCAGAACACAGGCACCAGTTCCCTCCACCAGGAAGCTTACACAACCCACTGAACCAACCTTATCCACTGGGGGCAAACACCATAAACAACAGGAACTACGAACATGCAGCCTGCGGAAAGGAGACGCCAAACACAGTAAGTTAAACAAAACGAGAAGACAGAGAAATATGCAGCAGATGAAGGAGCAAAGTAAAAACCCACCAGACCAAACAAATGAAGAGGAAATAGGCAGTCTACCTGAAAAAGAATTCAGAGTAATGACAGTAAAGATGATCCAAAATCTTGGAAATAGAATAGAGAAAATACAAGAAACATTTAACAAGGACCTAACTAACTAAAGAGCAAACAAACAATGATGAACAACACAATAAATGAAATTAGAAATTCTCTAGAAGGAATCAATAGCAGAATAACTGTGGTAGAAGAACAGATAAGTACCTGGAACATAAAATAGTAGAAATAACTACCACAGAGCAGAATAAAGAAAAAAGAATGAAAAGAATTGAGGACAGGCTCAGAGACCTCTGGGACAACATTAAATGTACCAACATTTGAATTATAGGGGTCCCAAATGAAGAAGAGAAAAAGAAAGTCACTGAGAAAATATTTGAAGAGATTATAGTTGAAAACTACACTAGTATGGGAAAGGAAATAGTCAGTCAAATCCAAGAAGTTCAGAGGGTCGCATACAAGATAAATCCAAAGAGAAACATGCCAAGACACATATTAATCAAACTATCAAAAATTAAATACAAAGAAAAAAAAAGCAGCAAGGGAAAAGCAACAAATAACATGCTAGGAAACCCCAATCAATTTAACAGCTGATCTTTCAGCAGAAACTCTGCAAGCCAGAAGAGAGTGGCAGGACATACTTAAAATGATGAAAGGGAAAAACCTACAAACAAGATTACTCTACCCAGCAAGGATCTCATTCAGATTCGATGGAGAAATTAAAACCTTTACAGATAAGCAAAACTTAAGAGAATTCAGCACCACCAAACCAGATTTACAACAAATACTAAAGGAACTTATCTAGGCAGGAAACACAAGAGAAGGAAAAGACCTACAAAAACAAACCCCAAACAATTAACAAAATGGTAATAGGAACATACATATTGATAATTACCTAAAATGTAAATGGTTTAAATGCTCCTACCAAAAGACATAGACTGGCTGAATGGATACAAAAACAAGAACAAGAATATGCTGTCTATAAGAGACCCACTTCAGACCTAGGGACACATACAGACTGAAAGTGAGGGGATGGAAAAAGATATTCCATGCAAATGGAAATCAAAAGAAAGCAGGAGTAGCAGTTCTCATATCAGACAAAATAGACTTTAAAATAAAGACTATTACAAGAGACAAAGAAGGACACTACATAATGATCAAGGGATCAATCCAAGAAGAAGATATAACAATTGTAAATATTTATGCACCCAATATAAGAGCACCTCAATTCATAGGGCAAATGCTAACAACCATAAAAGGGGAAATCGACAGTAACACAGTAATAGTAGGGGACTTTAACACCCCACTTTCATAAATGGGCAGATCACCCACAAAGGAAATAAATAAGGAAACACAAGCTTTAAAGGACACATTAAATAAGATGGACTTAATTGATATTTATATGATGTTCCATCCAAAAACAACAGAATACACTTTCTTCTCAAGTGCTCATGGAACATTCTCCAGGATAGATCATATCTTGGGTCACAAATCAAGCCTTGGTAAATTTAAGAAAATTGAAATTGTATCAAGTATCTTTTCTGACCACAACGTTATGAGGCTAGATATCAATCACAGGAAAAGAAACCTGTAAAAAATACAAACACATGGAGGCTAAACAATACACTACTAAATAACCAAGAGATCATTGAGGAAATCAAAGAGGAAATCAAAAAATACCTAGAAACAAATGACAGTGAAAACATGACAACCCAAAACCTATGGGATGCAACAAAAGCAGTTCTAGGAGGGAAGTTTATAGCAATACAGCCCTACCTCAAGAAACAAGAAAAATCTCAACTAAACAATCTAATCTTACACCTGAAACAATTAGAGAAAGAAGAATTTTAAAAAACCCCAAAGTTAGCAGAAAGAAAGAAATCATAATGATCAGATCAGAAATAAATGAAAAAGAAATGAAGGAAACGATAGCAAAGATCAATAAAACTAAAAGATGTTTCTTTGAGGAGATAAATAAAATTGATAAACCATTAGCCAGACTCATCAAGAAAAAAAGGGAGAAGACTCAAATCAACAGAATTAGAAATGAAAAAGAAGTAACAACTGGCACTGCAGAAATACAAAGAATCATGAGAGATTACTACAAGCAACTATATGCCAATAAAATGGACTAAGTGGAAGAAATGGACAAATTCTTAGAAAAACACAACCTTCCAAGACTGAACCAGGAAGAAATAGAAAATATCAACAGACAAATCACAAGCAATGAAATTAAAACTGTGATTAAAAATCTTCCAACAAACGAAAGCCCAGGACCAGATGGCTTCACACTCAAATTCTATCAAACATTTAGAGAAGAGCTAACACCTATCCTTCTCAAGCTCTTCCAAAATATAGCAGAGGGAGGAACACTCCCAAACTCATTCTATGAAGCCGCCATCACCCTCATTCCAAAACCAGACAAAGATATCACAAAAAGCAAACTACAGGCCAACATCACTGCTGAATATAGATGCAAAAATCCTCAGCAAAATAGTAGCCAACAGAATCCAACAGCACATTAAAAGGGTCATACACCCTGATCAAGTGGGGTTTGTCCCAGGAATGAAAGGATTCTTCAATATACACAAATCAATCAATGTGATACACCATATTAACAAACTGAAGGATAAAAACCATATGATCATCTCAATAGATGCAGAAAAACCTTTCGACAAAATTCAACACCCATTTATGATAAAAACCCTCCAGAAAGTAGGCATAGAGGGAACTTGCCTCAACATAATAAAGGCCATATTTGACAAACCCACAGCCAACATCATTCTCAATGGTGAAAATCTGAAACCGTTTCCACTAAGATCAGGAACAAGAAAAAGTTGCCCACTCTCACCACTACTATTCAACATAGTTTAGGACGTTTTAGCTACAGCAGTCAGAGAAGAAAAGAAATAAAAGGAATCCAGACTGGAAAAGAAGAAGTAAAACTCTCACTGTTTGCAGATGACTTGATACTACACATAGAGAATCCTAAGTATGCTACCAGAAAACTAATAGAGCTAATCAATGAATTTGATTAAGTAGCAGGGTACAAAATTAATGTACAGAAATCTCTTGCATTCCTATACACTAATGATGAAAAATCTGAAAGAGAAATTAAGGAAACACTCCCATTTACCATTGCAACAAAAAGAATAAAATACCTAGGAATAAACCTACTTAAGGAGACAAAAGAACTGTATGCAGAAAACTATAGTACCCTGATGAAAGAAATTAAAGATGAAATAAATAGATGGAGAGATATATCATGTTCTTGGATTGGAGGAATCAGCACTGTGAAAATGACTATACTACCCAAAGCAATCTACAGATTCAACGCAATCCCTATGAAACTACCAATGGCATTTTTTCACAGAACTAGAACAAAAAATGTCACAAGTTGTATGGAAACACAAAAGACCCCACATAACAAAAGCAACGTTGAGAAAGAAAAATGTAGCTGGAGGAATCAGGCTCCCTGACTTCAGACAATACTACAAAGCTACAGTAATCAAGACAGTATGATACTGGTACAAAAAAAGAAATATAGATCAATGGAAAAGGATAGAAAGCCCAGAGATAACCCCACGCACATACGGTCACCTTATCTTTGATAAAGAAGGCAAGAATATACAATGGAGAAAAGACAGCCTCTTCAATAAATGGTGCTGGGAAAACTGGACAGCTACATGTAAAATTAGAACACTCTGTAACACCATACACAAAAATAAACTCAGAATGGATTAAAGACCTAAATGTAAGGCCAGACACTATAAATCTCTTAGAGGAAAACATAGGCAGAACACTCTATGACATAAATCACAAAGATCCTTTTTGACCCACCTCCTAGAGAAATGGAAATAAAGACAAAAATAAACAAATGAGGGGCTTCCCTGGTGGCGCAGTGGTTGAGAGTCCGCCTGCCGATGCAGGGGACACGGGTTCGTGCCCCTATCCCGGAAGATCCCACATGCCGCGCAGCGGCTGGGCCCGCGAGCCATGGCCGCGGAGCCTGTGTGTCCGGAGCCTGTGCTCCGCAACGGGAGAGGCCACAGCAGTGAGAGGCCCGCGTACAGCAAAAAAAATAAAAAATAAAAAAAAAATAAACAAATGGGACCTAATGAAACGTAAAAGCTTTTGCACAGCAAAGGAAACCATAAACAAGAAGAAATGACAGCCCTCAGAATGAGAGAAAGTATTTGGAAATGAAGCAACTGACTAAGGATTAATCTCCAAAATTTACAGGCAGCTCATGCAGCTCAATATCAAAAAGCAAACAACCCAATCCAAAAATGGGCAGGAGACCTAAATCGACATTTCTCCAAAGAAGATATACATATTTGCAACAAAGACATGAAAGGATGCGCAACATCACTAACCATTAGAGAAATGCAAATCAAAACTACAGTGAGATATCACCTCACACCAGTCAGAATGGCCATCATCAAAAAATGTACAAACAATAAATGCTGGAGAGGGTGTGGAGAAAAGGGAACCCTGTTGCACTGTTGGTGGGAATGTACATGTATACAGCCACTATGGAGAACAGTATGGAGGTTCCTTAAAAAATTAAAAATATAACTACCATATGACCCAGCAATCCCACTATTGGACATATATCCTGAGAAAACCATAATTCAATAAGAGCCATGTACCAAAATGTTCATTGCCTCTCTATTTACAATAGCCAGGACATGGAAGCAACCTGTCCATTGACAGATGAATGGGTAAAGAAGATATGGTACATATATACAATGGAATATTACTCAGCCATAAAAAGAAACAAAATTGAGTTATTTGTAGTGAGGTGGATGGACCTAGAGTCTATCAGACAGAGTGAAGTAAGTCAGAAATAGAAAAACAAATACCGTATGCTAACACATATATATATGGAATCTGAAAAAAAAAAAGTCATGAAGAACCTAGGGACAAGACAGGAATAAAGACGCAGACCTACTAGAGAATGGACTTGAGGACATGGGGAGGGGGAAGGGTAAGCTGGGACAAAGTGAGAGAGTGGCATGGACATATATACACTACCAAATGTAAAACAGATAGCTAGTGGGAATCAATCACAGCACAGGGAGATCAGCTCGTTGCTTTTGTGACCGCCTAGAGTGGTGGAATAGGGAGGGTGGGAGGGAGGGAGACGCAAGAGGGAAGAGATATGGGGATATATGTATATGTATAACTGATTCACTTTGTTATAAAGCAGAAAGTAACACACCATTGTAAAGCAATTATACTCCAATAAAGATGTTTAAAAAAAAAGAAAATTAAGATTAAAAATTCAAGCATAAATGTAAGATTAATAGCTGAAAACGAAAATTAAAAAGTGGAAAGGTAAAGTAAAATATATAAAATACATGTGTAAGTGGGAAGATAAAAATATTATTGAAGGGAATGAATACAAACAGGTTTTGGAAGAGATAAGCAAACAGAGGGGAAAGTCCCCCTGAATAGAAAAGGAGTGAAAGTTAATTGTGAAAATCTGGAGGCTCAAAATAGAAAATGTGATGAAGGGCCGAATAATGGAGAAGCAATAGAAGTACAGACTCAAAGGAGATTTCAACATTTAAAAGCAGACTCGTTTCTAGAAGCTTGACAGACTGAGCCAGCACAGATTCCTCTTACATCTACAAACAAGTAGAAACGTTGGACAAAATAACCTTCCAAAACATAGCTGAGCTCAAAAGATAGGAAGGGAAGTCTGCAGGTGGTAGAACAAAGAAGAAACACAGCAGAAGGCTGCGGAGGCTAACTCTCGGGGGTCCGTGGCAAGTCTAGGTCCCGGAGAACAGAGTCCATAGTAAGATGTGCGTCAAAAGCTGACTGAGGTCACACCTGTGGGGAGAAAGGGCCACAGGATGGGTTGGAAGAAGCCCGTGAACTGAGATGCTTTGCAGTGCTGTCCTCAGCTAAGCCTACAGGGCGCTTTGGAGCTGAGATGTCGCCAGTCAAAAGACCTGACCTTTAGCTCCACAGCAGAGCCATTCTATATGACCTGTTCCCAAAAGGTGGCATGACCTTGGGGGAGGGCAGGTCCTTGAGAGACTCAGCTGGGAGCTGTCAGCCTGCAGCCAGCACCCCCAGCATCTTGGGGAATGAGAGCTTCACTCCAGGGCCAGGAGGGTGGTTTTGGAGACATGCATATAATTTTCTTTGATGCTATGGATAATTTTTATTTATTTCTTTTATATTAACCATTCATTTAGCTCCCTCTATATAATTTTGAGAATCTTGAATAATTTTTCTTTCCGAGTTGTTGGGAAGGTACAATCAAGTGGCCCACTGTTCTCTCTCCAATGGGTGTACAATGACACTTAAATAGGTGCTGCTTATGTACAAATATATTCACTTCAGTGTTATTTACATTAGTGGAAAAATTGAAAATGAGCAGAATGCCCCCAAATATGGGAATGATAAAATTATATGCAGCTATTAAAATTATGTTTTCAAAGAATGGGTACTAAGATGTTAACCTATGTATTTACATTGCACAGATTGTATGATTCTCATTTTCTAAAACATTTGTTATTTTAAATGTTACTCTAATTGCTGATGCATAAAAAATAGGAAAGAAAATAGATCGAAATAATGTCAGAGTTCAGCTCTATAATTTATGGACATTTCAATGCCTTGTATTTCCCAAATTATCTAAGATCATATATTACTTTATAATCATAAAATACAAGTTGTTTATAAAATAAAGAAATAATTATGCTGAATTAGACTCCATTAATTTGCAAATATATATTTGATAGGAAAAGTGATCTCTGAGAGTGAAACAGTACTATATTGCAAGCAGATTTTCAATAACATTTTTGACATTTTTTTCAACCTTATTTTCAACACAATTTTCAAGGTGAAAGAGAGAAAGAAGTAAATCTTGAGTGTTTCTCAGTCCTACTCTTAACTTGTGTGAGGATTTTCTTGGAAAAGTCCCCCAAATGTCTGTGTGTGTGTGTGTGTGTGTGTGTGTGTGTATTTAACTTCTGCTGTCTTTTGGAGCCTTTCCTAAGACGACTCCAATTGCATTAAAGTCAAGTTCCCTTTGCGTATGATTCTCACGAGATAGAGGAACGTGGTCGAATGACGTTTTTCTAAGGCTCCAAATCTCTCTAACCCACAAGCAAGGAGGGAATCCGCAGTTCCAACTTTTACAGAACAAAAAGAAAATGATACATTGTTTCATTCAAGGGATTTTTGAATGAACGAACTTCTCTCCTAGAAGTTAATTTTGTTTCTTTGCTTGTATTATAGGAGCTAGTCATTAAAAACATCTGCAAACCATACACACTGAAACTGTGGAGAGACCCATATTAGATTTCATCATTGCTCGTGTTTTCTTCCTCTCTGTCTCTCTCTCTGCCTTTCCTCCCTTCCTCTTTTCTCCTTTCTTTTACCTTGAATTCCAAACTCCTTTCCTCTAATTCCTGTTGTTCTCTTCCATCACTCTTTCTCAAATCTTTTCCTTCTCCTCATCTCCAGGTTGGTTTTCTGCATTTCATTAAAAACTGAAAAATTTTGGAAAAAAGAATCATCTGGACTTTTATCTGGTGGGCGAGTGAAGGGAGACTCACTGAGAACCATGATTTGAAGCTCATGTGTTTGAGAGCCTATAAAATGCTCCCTGGGACTCAGAGATTGTATTGTGACATTCTCAATCTTTATTTCTGTTTTATGTTTGTAAACGATTCCCATTCATGTGCACAATTTAATGAATAAGTTACACATTTTTATCCAAAGCATGGATTCTGAGAATTTGACAAAGTTGATCCCCCTGTATGCAATTTCCATAAATCCCTTCAAGTATTTAACCAGCTCTTCTCCTTTGGTAAAAATATCTAACAAAATCACAGGG